>NC_138771.1:36247433-36937433 GCF_965119305.1 Pelophylax lessonae | reverse complement strand
GGTTTTGTGCTGCCCTAGGCAAGACTAAAATCGGGAGCCTTCAATCGAAATTGGTCCCACCCCTTCCTGTTTAAGATCCACCCCTTCATCTCTAAACTCCACCTGTTCCTCTTCAGGCTCCACCTCTTCCTATTAGAACTCCACCTCTTCCTATTAGAACTCCACCTCCTCCTATTAGAACTCCACCTCCTCCTATTAGAACTCCACCTCCTCCTATTAGAACTCCACCTCTTCCTATTAGAACTCCACCTCTTCCTATTAGAACTCCACCTCTTCCTATTAGAACTCCACCTCTTCCTATTAGAACTCCACCTCCTCCTATTGGAACTCCACCTCCTCCTATTGGAACTCCACCTCCTCCTATTGGAACTCCACCTCCTCCTATTGGAACTCCACCTCCTCCTATTGGAACTCCACCTCCTCCTATTGGAACTCCACCTCCTCCTATTGGAACTCCACCTCCTCCTATTGGAACTCCACCTCCTCCTATTGGAACTCCACCTCCTCCTATTGGAACTCCACCTCCTCCTATTGGAACTCCACCTCCTCCTATTGGAACTCCACCTCCTCCTATTGGAACTCCACCTCTTCCTATTGGAACTCCACCTCTTCCTATTGGAACTCCACCTCTTCCTATTGGAACTCCACCTCTTCAGAGGTGAGGGGGGAGAGAGAAGAAGATGAAAAAGAGAGCGAGGGAGGTGAGAAGAAGAGAGCGAGGGAGGTGAGAAGAAGAGGAGCGAGAGTTGGTGAGAGGGGACGAGAGAGCGAGGGGGTTGAGAAGAGGTGGGGGTAGAGAGGGGGATGAGAGAGAGAGAGGGGCTCCCCTATCCCTCCCAAACTACACCAGGAGGTTCTCCCATTCCCTGCCCCCCCCCCCAAAATAAAAAATGGACTCTCACCTTCCTGCAGCCCGATGGCTCCTTTTTACCAGCTGTGTGTAGAGAGGCTGCCGAGGCAGGATCATAGCCAAGGACTCTGACCTGCTGTGCCAGGTGAGCTACTTCAGGGATCAGAGGCTGCAGCCACCGCTGCCTCTTGCTTCTGGTTTTTTCCCCTGTCACCAAACGGTCAGTCCGCGGCCGCTCCTGGTGTCACCCCTCTGGTGTCACCCCTCTGGTGTCTTCCGGTTGCGGTCTGCACCCCCGTATCGACGCAACTACTCGTAGTGTACTTTCTGCCGGGGGCGGCACCACCTGCCCCTGAAAAATGCTGCCCAAAAAAATGCCTTGTTTGTCTCATGGTAGATACGTCCTTGTCAGTTGTGGCTTCTGATCAGAAAGCAGCAGGACAGACTCCCAATTAGGTGATTGCTGTGAGAACCAATCACAGCGGTCACATAAGGAAGTCAGGTTTCCTTTTATTTTCTCATTGTATTCACTTTTTTAGACCCTAACCCATTCCCGCTGCTGCCTCCTGGGCCTTTAACAGGAACTAAATGCCGGGAGGCGAGCCTTGCATTAATGTGATTGGCAGTCACAGCAGTCACATGATTGGAACCTTTCTGATCGCAAGTATGCATCCGGGAACTTTCTGGTACCCGCTCAATACTGTGCTGGGAGCACACCGTCAGCAAAGTAAAGTGTTTACATAGGGATGCATATATGGGGCCGCTCAGTGGTAAAGCCCACCCGCTGAAAGGCCGCATATATGAGTATGGCCGGCAGGAAATGGTTAAGAGAAGTAAGGTTGTCCATAGACTGTCATGTTCACAGCAGTGATGGCCAGAAGGCTATCGTCCTAACTCGGAGTGTCTGGACCCATGTGATAGTTAGCCGGCGATGACAGTTGAGCATGTTTCAGACTTCAGATCGTTCTTTTTTTCTTCGTAGCAGGTAAAGAATTGGGGGCCCTGAGATTTTCCAGCAAGTTAACCCACTTCCTGTGTGATAACATTTTATGTAGAAGTGGAGACACTGAGCAGAGGCTTTGTTTTTGCAGCACAGAGGAAAAGGGAGATAATTTTAACGGATGGTTAGCTCAGATATTTCTACAGAAAATAGCAAAGATTGGCAAATACAGCATATAGCAGTATACAGTATATAGCAGTATACAATATATAGCACACGCCACACAGCAAAAATAAAGAAAAAAAACATTGTGTGATAAGGCTCTGATTGAAACAATCGTTCTCCCAGTAATTTCAACAAATAGATCTGGGGCAGTTAATCTGGCCATACGCTGTTTGAATTGTGTCCAGATTCTAATAAACCGGTCCAAATTCGCTTAGAGGGCCCGTCCTGTCAACAACCTTCAATTTAAAACCTATCCCAGGAAAGTGCAATCCACTCACTGTGTCCCCAGAGTTATTTTTTACTTTCACTGTCGTAGAGGGCAGAAGTGTATGTGCTGCCCTAGGCAAGATCAAGTGCCCCTCCCCCATCTAAATTTGGCCCTCTCAAGATGCGGTGTTCTTGTGTCAGGTTCTGATGGGGAAGCTGCAGCTGTTCACAGTGAACAGCTGCGGCAAAGCTTGCTCATCAGACCCTGAGACCTGATTCGTCCAAGTGACATATAAAGAATTACTGCCCATGATTAGATGATCGCTGCGATTCCTCCTATGTGGGGGGGTGATCACTTTTTGCGTTTGCGGGACTGACACGTGCGTTCGCCTTTGCATGCGAGAACCTTAAGATAGCCTTCTGACCATTACTGCTGTGAACATGAAAGTCTATGGACAACCTTACTTTTAACCACTTCCCGCCGGCCATGCGCATATATGCGGCCTCTCAGCGGGTGGGCTTTACCACTGAGCGGCCCCATATATGCATCCCTATGTAAACACTTTACTTTGCTGATGGTGTGCTCACAGCATTGTATTGAGCGGGTACCAGAAAGTTTAAATTTTTAAAATGTATTTTTTTTTTTTTCTGTTGCTTTAATTATTTATTTTTTTTATCACTTTTATTGCTTTCACAAGAAATGTTAACATCCCTGTGACAGCAATAGGCAGTGACAGGTTCACTTTATGGAGAAATGTTTTTAAATGCTTTAGATTTTTTAAAAATGTCACCGATGGTTTTTTGAGTTCCAGTAGTTTACTGTTTTTACGAACAGCCGATCAAAGCTGATCCCTGGCATTGTTTGGCTGCCCAGTTCAGCCGGCTGGGCGCTCGGGTCATCCGTTGGAATTGGGGGAGCCTGAGAGAGCCGCAGAAGGTGACGCCCCCCCCCTCACTGCTTGTTATAGCAATCGAGCAGCTAGTAAGCCAATTAGATTGTTATTAGAAGATAGCCAACCGATGGCTCTAAAAAAAAAATTATACTGAGGTGATTGCTGCATCTGTAGGCATCATTCCAGTAGAACTACTGAGTGGACGAGAAGTGCCCTTTTGCCTGGGGGCAGCGTTGCCCCCCACCCCCAGAAGAATGCCCCCCAAAGCAAACCCCTTATTTGCCTCGTAGTAGATACGCCCCTGGTGGAGGGTCTAGAGCAGTCATTCTTGACCAAGATTTCTTAGAACCCTAGGACTCCTCCAGAGGTTGCTAGGAAGTTCCTTGAGTTGCAGCTGATTGACCGGCCATCTGATGACTGGTTAGTAGAGCCAGGAGCATGACAACAATTATCTTTTTAGTTCTCTATAGGGGTGGCATTTTGGCTAAGAGGATCTTTCTTCCCAATGACCACCAATGTTAGGGAGCTCCTTATGGTCCCATACACCAAGACCTGACCTGATTACTCACAGCAAAAGCCGATCTGCCGGGCACTGGAAGACTGCCAACACCTGCAGATCATCGAACAGAGACACAGAATGGACCTCTGCCTATGTAAACAAGGCAGATCTTCATTCTGACATGGGGGAAGTGATGGATTTTGTGTTTTTGCAAAGCATCACACACAGTACACAAAAAACACTGGCTAGGCACACCCTTTGCCTGCCCTAGACGTTAACCCCTTTTGAGCCAATGTAATTAGTACAGTGACAGTGCATATTTTTAGCACTGATCACTGTATTAGTGTCACTGGTTCCTACAAAGTGTCAGACTGTCCGCTGCAACATTGCAGACCTGCTATAAGTCGCTGACCGCCGCCAATACTAGTATAAAAATTCCAATATATATATATATATATATATATATATATATATATATATATATATATATATATATATATATATATGTATGTATGTATATATATATATATATATATATATATATATATATATATATATATATATGTGTATATATGTATGTATGTATATATATATATATATGTATATATATATATATATATATATATATATATATATATGTCGTTTGTAGACGATATAACTTTTGTGCAAACCAATCATTATACACGTACTGGGATTTTTTTTTACAAAAATATGTAGCAGAATACATATTGGCCAAACTTTATGAAGCAATTTCTTTTTTATAGCACAAAAAATAAAAAACGTAGTGGTGATCAAATACCACCAAAAGAAAGCTCTATTTGTGGGAACAAAACAATATACATTTTATTTGGGTGGGATTGCGTTCCCATTTCAAAAAGTTGGGAGGTATGCTTTACTTTACCTTGAAGCAGGCAATCCTTTCTGTTTTTCAGTCCAATAGTTATAGTAATGTAGATGAAATGTCTCCATCTTGTGGATCTTTATATAACTGCAGTTACAAGTGGAAACACTGTTAATATTCAGTTCTGGCCACTGGAGATCTTTTTATAAATGTTTCCACACAAGATATACACATTCTGATTCCATTTAAATTACTTAAATTAATGGGCAAAAGTTGTGTGAAAACTTTTTTTAGATGGATCCCTAAGAAATGTAACCTCTCTCCAGAAAAAAATAGTTTGCGATGGGTAGGGTCTTGGGGATTTGTGGTTACAAACCTGGAGCTTTATAGGCAATTATAGGCTTATGCTTTCAGAATCTCTTTAATAGGTAGTTAAATTTGTCAAGGGATCCTTGCAACTTGAGTGATTAAAAGACTTTTATATCAAAATACACAGGCATTCAGGGAGACTTATACCTCCTATGACCGACCATACACAGTTCAAAAATTTGTCAGATTCAGCCGAAACTAGCTGAGATTCAAACCATTCAGACTCCCATTCACACCTAAGCGTATCGTTTTAAAGCGTTTTTTTTTTTGGCGTTTTTTCGGGTATTTATTTAGGCTTTTTTTCGGGTGTTTTTCAGGCTTTTTTGTGCAGGTGTTTGGAGGCAGGCATTGCCATCTAACAAAAACACTGGTAATCTGCCAAAACAGATCATGTATTTTTTGAGCTTCAGGCATTTTGCTTCAGGCAACATAACGCTCATATGTGAACAGGGGCCATTGAAATGAATGGGATTTTGCTTGTTGGGCGTTTTGAGATTCGGAGATAAGCATTTTACAAGCTGAAAAACGCTCCGGTGTAAACCGGGCCTAATGGGCAGGCTGAATGTACCAAGTTGATCGATCAACTTGGGTACAACCAGCCTGCCAGGTTAGCTTCCTACCTATGGTTGCAGGAAAGAAATTCACACGATCTATGGACTGCCTAACTGTCCCTTGTTTGGAACCAAACCCCTTTGTTCCTCTTTTTGCTCCTTGGCTGTCCCCCTTTTTGGTCTGATGTACAGCTGTCTATGAAAATAAACTATTCAATTATTAAAAGTGTTATTCTGCACTAAGCCGTCATCTTATCACTTTCTGATCTTGTTTGCTTTTTTTAAAAGCCAGGGAAAAGGATAAGTAATGTTAGATAATTAACAATTCTGGGTTTAGCTAGTCATTTTTGACATTTAAATTCTTAATGGTTTGCATAATTGGGGGCATTGGCTAAATACATTGTGCTAGAAGGTGTGCCTCTTTCTCAGAAAGAGAGTTGTGAGGTCTGAAGACTAATTTGTTACCACAATACTATACATATGGTAACTATTTTGCTTAATCTGTTACCACAATACTATACATATGGTACCTATTTTGCTTGAATTTCCAACTTCGATTCAATCCGTCAACCATGTCTATGTAACTATGTCTAGTGCACTCCCAAAAGCCTAAGCCAGCTGCTCCCTCCCCCTCCACAGCCTGGCGCTCCAGTGAGAGCTGGAGGGGCATAGCAGAGAGAGAGAGCCCAGTGACAGTCATCACTCTGAGTGGACCAGAGAGTGAAGAGCTGGCCGGGGGATGGCTGCAGTTTGGATCGATGCTGCAGCCGTCTAGGTGGGTATGTTTGTTCTTTGTAGGATCCCGCAATTCTCTTTTAATGGGGTTGATTTACTAAAGACATGGTAATGAAAAACAAATTAATTGTACCATAAATATTGTGCAAAAAGAGCATGGCTTCACTTGATAATGGAGCATTCATTAGTTTTTACATTATGTATCCATTTAGACATGTATAATTCCACTTTGGTACTTTCTCCAAGCCCTTTCCCAAAAGTGGGTGGAGTTGGGCATAGCTCTTAAGGCATCCAAATTCAGCCACAAATTCGATATACTTGTCACCAGGTCCAGGGACCATCTTGCCTTAACTTTGGATGCTCTGATGACTCCTTGAATAAGTTCAAACTAAGCTTTCATCCTCTACAGGTCATCCCTCATCCGCTCTACTGGATTGAGATGGTGGGTATTTCAGTCATTCTCATTGCACCAAACTGGCCCAGGAGGGTGTGGTACTTGGGCATACTCAGACTTTTGGAAAACTCTCCATGGGCCCTACTGAATTGTTTGGACTTCATCTCCTAAAGGATGGTCCATCGCCCTGCTTCTCAGTCGATGGCTTTACCCACATGTCTGTTGAATCTCAGTTCTTGAAGATCAGGGGCCTAGCCTCCTAAAGCCTAAGAAGTTGACTTCTTGAAAAATCTACCATTGCACCTGGATAGCCTTCTTTGCATGGTGCAAGACCATAAATTCTGTCCTAGAAAGTAATAACTTCCCTTTCGCTGTCTTTGGATAAGCATCTAGCCTTAAGCACAATCAATGGGTAAATCTCAGCCCTGGCATTTTGGTTATCCTTTTATTCCATAAAGAAAGCCTTGCAGAGTGTTTCACACATTTCTCCTCTTCTACAGTACATTCCCCTATGCTACTGTGGGACC
Source organism: Pelophylax lessonae (assembly GCF_965119305.1). Lineage (NCBI taxonomy): Eukaryota > Metazoa > Chordata > Amphibia > Anura > Ranidae > Pelophylax > Pelophylax lessonae. The sequence continues at coordinate 36,930,402 of NC_138771.1, read as the reverse complement.
TTAACCTGATTTCTTTCAGCATCAGAGGTTGCCCTTTGAACCCATTGGGGATATTTCTCTGTATGACCTCACTTTCAAGTTGACATTTCTCATTGCTTTTATCTCAGCAAGGAGAGTTTTTGAGTTGGCAATGTTTTCTTGTAAAGAACCTTTCCTAGTGTTACAGAAGCCTCTTTTCTCCCCTAGGGGGTTTCCTCCTTCCACTTCAACCAGGACATTGCCCTTCTCTTCTTATGTTCTGTTCTGAAACATAGAAAACAGGATTTTTGATTTGGCGTAAATTGGAGTAAATTTATTTATCTGGGGTACAGTACAGTACAGGATACTGGTCCTTCCTCTCTGTCCCTTATGATTCTCCTATTGCTTGCTACAAAACTGAGGCTTGCTGGGAGTGTTGGCAGTTACATAGGCATGCCCATGCATTTTTTTTCTTTTTTTTGCTAGTATCCAATCACCTGAAGGTAGTTGCATATTGCCTATGGTTAAGACCAGGGGTTTCTAAACTTTCTAAGCAAAAGGCAAGTTTACTGTCCTTCAGACTTTATGGGGCCGGACTGTGGCTATTGGGAGTAAAAAAGGTCCCAACGTCAGTGGGGGAAAAAAAATGATACCCCATTGTTTGTTTCAGTGGGACTAGTTGTCCCCCATCATTGGCATCAGTGGGAGGAATTTCACCCCATAGTTTGGGTCAAAATTGTGCCTCATTGTTGGTGTCATTGGGAGGAATTGTGCCCCATTGTAGGTGTTATTGGGAGGAATTGTGCTCCATCGTTGGCGTCATTGAGAGGAATTGTGCTTCTTTACTGGTGTCATTGGGAAGAATTTTGACCCATTTTTGTTGTCAATGGGGAGACTTATGCCCCATTATTGGTACCAATGGCTGATATAGTGCCCCAAGGGCCGGATAAGAGCAGGCAAAGGGCAGCAGTTTGGAGACTACTGGTTAAGACTAAGGTTGGCCATAATGTAATAATTTTTTTGATCCAATTTTCCCATCCACACATGTGAGGTGGATGGGGGAGTAGCTCCCGCTGTGTTATTGTGTTCTCTAGGAATGAAGACTCCCCTCCATCAGAAAACATTTATCAGCGTTTCTGGCTATAGCCGGCAGCACTGATCATTTGGGAAAAGCCTGACAGGCTGGTTGTACAAAAGTCGATCGAGAGATTGACTTCTGTACAACCAGCCTGCCAATACATGTATTGAATTTCAACCGATCCCCGCTGAACTGGCCACATTTTAATCCATGTATGGCTACCTTAAGATCTTCTGTCCTGTACTGTAGTCCAAGAAAATACTTTTACTGGTAAGTTTAAAATCCTATTTTTCTATGTAAATTCAACAAAAAATAATTTTTTTTTTGTTTATATATAAATGGTAATACTGCTTCTTCTGCTGCCTGGATGAAGCAACCCTACCTTTTAGTTTGGAGCACATTCCGTGTTATGTTCAGGCACACATCCTAGTATAACTTCATGCAGAAACTCATATTTCAGTATAAACAGGAATGCAAGTCCTTGCAGGTGCAAATTTGTGTCGCTGTGCTGAGCAATATTGCATTATTTGGCAAATACCACTGACCTAAAATCTGTACATGTTTTTTTTTTTTTTCAAGCTTTTGCCATGCCCTTTTATTGTATCTGGTTTCCTCTGTCTGTGTGAGAGCTCCGTGCTTTACCACCCACTATGTGACCTGTACACTTCCTCGAACTTGCTAGAACCTGAAACCATGTACTTTCTTTCATTAGTAAGAAAGAGAAGTAGTTGACCTTCCATATGGACTTTCCAAGAATTTTGAAAAATCTTTTGTGTGATAATGAGCAGTTTAAAGTGTGTCTCAAACTGAGCACAAAAATATAATGTATTACAGCTTACTAGTCTTTGAATGTGGTGGCTGCATTCGTTTTCAGGCTTTTTTCTTTTCTTTTCACCTGGTGATCTTTCAGCAACACACTTCCTGTCCTAGGGTGACAATTAGAAATAAACATGGGCATTCCCCAAATGTCCGACCTCTAGAGTCATGCCCCTTTTTTCCTCCAATCAGTTGCAAGCCGGGGCATTCCCATAAACAAAGGGGCGTGATGCTGAAGACATCAGTGTCCTTATATGAACACATACCCATACTCTGTGTCTTTGATGAAATATGGATATGTGTCCATATAAAGCAACAACGTCACCAGCACCCTTTGTGTATGCGTGCCGTTATCACTTGTAAACACAGAAGCCAGCACAGGATGGTGGCTTCTGTGTTTACAAAGCCATGGTGATCTGTGAACGAAAACAGCCCCGCTGACAGAAGTGGCACTGCAGTCAGTCCGGTCAGTGAAAAAGGGAGCTGCTGGAGCTTCCCACCCTGTGTGCTCCTTCCTGCTCTATATACCCCTGCTGCACCTGGGTGCAGGTGCAGCAGCTCGCCCGTGCCATGGCCCCAGTTATAACCTTTTTGTACCAATTGCTCCACCCTATTACATTGTAAGCTCCTATGAGCAGGGCCTTCTTACCCCTCTTGCATTTTATTGTATTATAACTGTACTGTCTACCTTTATATTGTAAAGCGCTGCGCAAACGGTTGGAGTTGTATAAATCCTGTATTTTAATAACCACTTCAACAAGAGAACGTGCAGATGCGTCCTTTTAGGCCTGGTTTACACCTATGCAAAAATGTGTATTAAAAACCTTGCAACCTGTATAGGTGTGAACCAGGCCCTAGAGGAAGTGGGTTAAAGTGTTACTTAACCCTGGAGCCTGCATTCACTATATCTGGTCTCCCACAGTACACAGAACATGGAAATGTATTTAATAGAAACTGCTAAATACCTTTTCTCAGCAGCAGTCTTGTGACTTCTGTCAGTGTCTTGTTAAAGCTTGTAGAAGGAGTTTTAATTTTACTCTGACTGTCCTATGAGGCTGCAGGACCCCTGACCCTCTGTCTAGACCAGCCTTTCTCAACCAGGGTGCCTTGAGGTTTCTTCAGGGGTGCCTTGACAAAATGGCAAAAAAATTCCCCAAAATTGTATACAAGCCACTGCCAGTAGGTGGATGAAACCTTCCTTTTAGTTACACAAAGCCACAGGTTTTTACTGTACACCATTACAACCTTCTAGCTGCCAACCTCCTATCAACTAATGACATCATCAGTTAATAAGGAGGATGTCAGTTGACTGCATATTAGGGATCGACTGATGTCGGTTTTTCGTTGCCGATACCGATATTTTGGCTATCACATATCGGTATCGGCCGATATGGGGCGATATTTTGTACATCCTATGTCAGGGTCCGAGACTAGTCTTCTCCTCCTCCAACCTTAAGGTGGTGATGCTCATGTAAGGGTAAAATGTCACATAGCATAATTCTGTTTACAGATGTTATTGAATATGCCACTCACATATGTACAAATTAATGATATAAGCCATTCCACATTAGCAGATCTGCTGGCTGATCGGTATCTCTATCCCACTTGCCGTAAGTGATACCCAGGTGATACCGCTCCGTCCGGCATCCACGCAATACTGCTCTTTCTCTCACCCGCTCCATCTCCCACCCACCCGATACCGATCCGTCTCTCTCACCCACTTGCCCTAAGTGACATCCGGGTGATACCGCTCCGTCTGGCATCCACTCAATACTGCTCTGTGTCTCACCCGCTCCATCTCCCACCCATCCGATACCGATCCGTCTCTCACCCACTTGCCGTAAGTGACACCCGGGTGATACCGCTCCATCCGGCATACGATCTCGGAGGTCACGTGTGTGGTCACGCCCCGGTGTGACTACATGACCTCCGAGATCGTCATCGTATGCCGGACAGAGTAGTATCTCCCGGGTGTCACGGCAAGTGGGTGAGAGACGGATCGGTATTGGGTGAGTGGGAGATGGAGCGGGTGAGAGACAGAGCAGTATTGATTGGATGCTGAACGAAGTGGTATCGCTTACGGCAAGTGGGTGAGAGATAACGATCTGCTAATGTGGAATGGCTTATATCTTTAATTTGTACTTATGTGAATGGCATATTCAATAACATTTGTAAATGGAATTATGCTATGTGACATAATTTTACCCTTACATGATCAATATTTGGAATATCGGCAATATCGGCCAGTTCTGGGGCCGATACAGATATATCGGCAAAAGTCAATAACGGCCCATGATAGATCAGCCTTGCCGATAATCGGTCAATCCCTACTGCATATCATCCTTTTTTGACTCTCCATTGCCCCTCTTCATCAGCACTGGGGTCTCATTAGCTAAGTGATGGAGAAAAAGAGGGAGAAGAGAGACATTGGAATACTAGTCAGTACTAGTTTGCAAAAGTGTATTTGCTTTGAAAGAATAAATCACCTCTAACGTTGGGTGTCCTACATTTATTGATGTTGCTGTATTATGTAAAAGTATTAGAATAGATTTTACATTTTAGAACAGGGTGCCTCAAGACTGTCCATAATTTTGGAGGGTGCCTCGAGATTTTTTTTTTATAATTTTAAAGGGTGGCTTGACTGAAAAAAGGTTGAGAAACACTGGTCTAGACAGTGCTGATTGGCCCTGTGCAAATCACATGCACTCTCCCAAGAAAAAAAAAAAAAAAAAAACTCTAGCAATACACACCTAACTGAGCATGTGCAGCCTGACCCCAAAGCCTCTGTACTATAAGGAGATGGACTGGGGACAGTGGAAGAAGGTAAGGACCAGAGAAGGAAGGATCAAACAGCTTTTTTACACAATGCAGAGGATTGACCCCTTAACCACTTTACCACCGGAGGATTTTCCTTCTTTACGTCCAAGCCACTTTTTGCAACTTGGCACTGCGCGACTTTAACTGACAATTGCGCGGTCATGCAACGCTGTACCCAAACGACATTTACGTCCTTTTTTTCCCCACAAACAGAGCTTCCTTTTGGTGGTATTTGATCACCTCTGTGCTTTTCATTTTTTGCGATATTAATAAAAAAAGAGCAAACATTTTGCGAAAAAAATTGACATTTTCTAATTTGACAGTTTAAAAATATCCAATATATTACATTTTTAGGCCAAAATGTATTTAGCTACATGTCTTTGACAAAAAAATCCTCAATAAGTGTATTTTTAACCGCTTTAGGACCGGAAGATTTTACCCCATTTCTGACCAGGCTATATTTTGTGATTCGGCACTGCGTTATTTTAACGGACAATTGCGCAGTCGTGCAACGCTGTACCCAAATTAAATTTATGTCCTTTTTTTCCCCACAAACAGAGCTTTCTTTTGGTGGTATTTGATCACCTGTGCGATTTTTTTTTTTTTTTTTTTTTTTTTTTTTTAATTTTTTAAAAAAAAAGAGCGACAATTTTGAAAAAAAAAAACAATATTTTTTACATTCTGATATATAACATTCTAAAAAAAAAAAATTACAAATCAAAATTTTTAACATTTTAGGCCAATTTGTTTTCTGCTACATATTTTTGGTGAAAAAAAATCACAATAAGCGTATTTTGATTGGTTTGCGCAAAAGTTATCGTTTTTTTGAACTACGGTAAAGATTTGTCATTTTTGTTGATTATTTTTTTTACTAGTAATGGCGGCGATCTGCAATTTTTTTTGCGGGACTGCGACATTGCGGCGGACAGATCGGACCCCTAACTGACATTTTTAACACTTTTGGGGTTACCAGTGACATTACTACAGTAATCAGTGCTATACATATGCACTGTTACTGTAATAATGACACTGGCAGAGAAGGGGTTAACTTTATTGGTGATCAAGGGGTTAAATGTATGCCTCATGCTTACTGACGTGTGTGTGGGGGGAGGGGATTGTGTGACACAGACACAGATCGCAGGTTCAGCTATGCTGAATCCTGTAATCTGTGACTGTCTGTCACATAGGAGATCCGCCCGATTTGTTTACACAAGTGGGCGGATTTCCTCACTCGATCCCCGACGATCGGGGAAGAGCGGCGTTGATCACCGCCTCTCCTTCCCTGGCCTGACTCCTGTTGTGTCTGAATACAGCGGGAGCGAGCCACCGGCGGCGCGCGTGCGCCGCCGAGAAGGGGCGGGATCCGGCGACGTAGGTCTACGTCGCTGGACGATAACGAGCCACTTTGCCGCAGTACCAGCTCAGTGAGCTGTCGGTAAGTGGTTAAGTTCCACAGTGAGTATAACAAGCATGCTTTACTGCATATACAGACTGATATTACTGTTGTGGGTTTAGTAATGAAGGTAGCACACATTCCTTTAGTTGGTTGCAGTGACATTCCTGTAGCATTAGGTCAGTCAAGGTAAAACCATCCATTTTCCAGGCTTGGGATGTATTCCTATGTATTAGTGAGCCATAATAAGGAAGATAAAATTTCTCCATCACCACCAACCCCCCCCCTCCAATAAATTTATGAACCGCGTCCGACAGGTACATGAATGTGTTGCGGGCGCTGACATTTGGCACAAGAGAATTCTAAAGAACATGGTGGACCCTCTTTATAAATTCTCCAGACTGTCTTTGCTTTTTCACAGATGAAAAGCCCCATAAACATGATTGTAGCCTCGTCCTCCCCTCTACTTCAGTGCTGAGTGAAAGTGGCTTCTGTAGGGGGTAATGAAGTGATGAAGAACGCAGACCTCTATTTCATAGCGGAACTAAATGAATGGAGCTTATCGCTGCTGGAAGACTTTGATGTCCAGCATTGTACTGCGCTCTAATTCTAATCCTCTACTACTGGAAGAAGCCGGGACAATGTCATCCCACTGTGTTCTGCAGAATTTTTTTCAAGTGACCTTTCTTTATCCTGTCTGACCTTTACAACAAGTGAATCATAGTGTGTTGGGCCTAAAGATCTTACTCTGCGCTCTGCGGGTTATTTTTAGCCATGTATTACATAGCGGGTTTATGAGACGCGTCCGAAGGATTTCAGCCAATAGCGCAGGCTCATAGCGTTATCAAAGTGTGGAATGTATTTGTATCTTGAGGAGAAAAGAATGAGCATCTTAAAGAGGTTGTAAACTCAGTTAAATTTTTTTTTTTTTACAAGCTGAAAGAGAAACACATAATGAGCTAGTATGCATCGCATACTAGCTCATTATGAAATACTTACTTTAGAACGAGCCCCCGCCGTGCCGTCCACTCACCTCCTATGACGGGCGACATGTCCAGTCGCCTGTCTTCCGGGATCGCGGCATCCAGCCATCTGATTGGCCAGAGCTGCGGTGACGTCACTCCCGCGCACGGGAGCCGACAGTCACGGCACGGGGCTCTGAAGAAACGGCACCAGCGGCCGTTCCGTCAGAGCGCATGCGCCAGTGATGTCACTGGCTGCATGTAAGGGAAATATCTCCGAAACGGTACATGTTTAGGAGATATTTACAGTTCCTATAGGTAAGTCTTATCATAGGCTTACCTATAGGTAAAAGTGTCAGAGGAGGGTTTACTTCCTCTTTAAAGCTGTTTGCATGCAGACGTAATCATTTAGGCCCCTGAAAAGTCGCATGGCAAGTCGTACCCCATGATTTCCAGTGAGTACCATTCATATCTGTGCAACTTCATAGTAGTTCCTTCACTACTTTGGTCCGGCTTTGATGCAACTTGAGGTCTAGAGACCTCAAGATTATACAAGCATTGCTTCAAGTCGCGTGACTTTCAGGTTGAACAAGTGTGACCTGAAAGTCACGTGACTTAGCTTCAAGACGCGCTGCAATGCCGGAGTAATCTTGAGATCTATGCTCCTCAAGTCGCATCAAAATTGGACCAAAGTAGTGCAGGGACTACTTTAAAGGCACTGCGACTTGAAATCGCACAGATATAAATAGTACTCATTGGAAATCACGGGGTACGACTTGTCAAAGCTGCATGCACACGGGCACATTTCTTTCAGCATAAAGACACTGGGGTTGATTTACTAAAACTAAAGCCCTGTACACACGCACCGATTGTTGGCTGACCGATCGGCCGACTTTTGTCCAGTGTTGTTGTGTTGGTTGAAATGTGCTCTAGACTGCACACAAATTTTTTCCGCCAACAACAACCAACTTCAGAAGTGATGTCATGTGCTGGTTTACTTTCCGTGTGTTTTTTCTTCTCTGAGCATGCCCAGTCTTGCTCATCTGATTTTTGTCGGCTGAAATCTGTACTGACTGACGAACAATTGGCCGTTCTGTTGACGACCAACAAAAATTTTATAGCATGCACACCAGATTTTGTTTGGCCGAAAAGTCGCAGTCGGTTGTCGGAAGCATCATACTAACAAGCCGACAATCGGCCGATCGGACGTTGGCCGAAAATTTACGGCCAACAATCGGTGCGTGTGTACGGGGCTTAAGGAATGCAAAATCTGGTGCAGCTCTGTATAGATACCAATCAGCTTCCAGTTTTTTTTTTTTTTTTTTGTCAAAGCAAAATTGAACAAACTGAAGTTAGAAGCTGATTGGCTTTTTCACAGCTGCACCAGATTTTGCACGCTCCAGTTTTAGTAAATCAACACCATTATGTACTTCTGGTGTGCCAGATGTCCTGAAGGTGCACACAGCTGCTCAAGGACATAAAGGGGTGAATACGGCTGTGCGCACCTATTTGTGTAAAGTAGCGCATGCGCACAGACATATTGTACAGAATGAACCTAATATGTAGCGCATAGCTGCATACAGCTGCCTTCGCCCATTCATGTCTATGGGTGGCTGTACAAAGCTCTAGGACATGTGTTGTGCCCATGTGCATGCACCCTAAAAAAATTTGTTTTGTTAAAGTGGTTCTAAACCCTTAGGCTCCATTCACACCTAGGCGTTTTCAGCTCCAAAAACGCTCAAAAGAAACGCTTCCAAAACGCCCAACAAGTAAAACCCCATTCATTTAAATGGCCCCTGTTCACATCTGAGCATTTTGCAAAACGCCTCTAGCTGAAAAAAGTACATGAGCTTCTTTTTGGGCTGATTACCAGCGTTTTTGATAGATGTCAATGAAAAACGCCTGAAAAAATCGCGGTAAAAATCGCGGTAAAATCGCGGTAAAAAACGCTACGCTCAAGTGTGAATGCAGCCTTACATCTACCCAGTAAAGTAAAATCAAAAACAAACAGGGCGCACCAGCCTAGCGCATTATCCTTAATAATAGGCTTTATTAGTTAAGAGTCTATACTCACAAACAATTGTTATAAAACAGCATATCCAATCCAAACATCTGGAACAATCAATATCTGTAACCACTGTCCTCAATAGATGATCGTTGACGCGTTTCGAGGCACAAACTCGAAACGCGTCAGCTTCACCTTTTGAGGACAGTTTTTGATTTTAGTGCCTTCGGACAACCCCAGTCTTTTAGGGCAGCAAGGCCATGGCATTTGGGAAGCCAAGTGTGAGTTCCGCGGAATGAACTAGACAGGGGGCCCTGTTTCTGAGCGCAGGAGAAAGGTGCTACAGCATCGCAATTTTGTCTTGGAGCAATACCCAGTGAAGTGACTGGCCTTAGGGGATACACAGAGATGAAACAAATCCTCCTAGATAACTTGTACCTGTTTATGTGTAGTCTTCTCTTCTCTACAGCCGTTCAAAGTCCAGAATTTATACAACTTATTTGAGCTTTAAGAAAGCGGGGGGGGGGTGGGGGGGGGGGGTGTTGGAGAGCCTAAATTACTCTCTGCAGAGCTCAGTTAGGCGAGCTCTGGGACTGATTTGTAGGGAAGGAGCAAAAACATGTATAAAAAAAGAAGGCAAACTTTGAGTACTCAGTCTTTTTTTTCTGCCATCATTTTTCTATGTTTCTATATGCTTTGTTCATATTTCATGTCTGAGGTTTACAACCACTTAAAAGACCTTGACTGCAAACATGTAAATGTATGAATGCATATACTTGTGTCAGTTTCTTCTTTATCCTCTTGCAGCCAGTTTTGCAATTTCCACATATACGCTCGTACGTGCTTGGGTGTGCAGATAAATTACTGCACTCACACATACATTTTTCTCATGTTATTGTATTATATTGCATTGCATTAGGGATCTGTATGCATTGTTCCATACACAATAGTGCCCCTGTGTGCTGAGTAATTTTAAAAAAATAAAATAAAATAAAATGTAAAAAAAGGAAATGTTATGTGGCTACAAACACGCTGTTTTTTCACTCATGTGCAAGAAGCCTTCGATTGTAATCTCTCACGCGGCCCCCCGAACCCTCGTGTCATGAATTATACTGTATTTTTACCGCCATCTTTTTATTTTGTAAAGCGATGCGCAAACTGTTGCCACTATATATCTCCTATTTAACCACTTTACCACCGGAGGATTTTGCTGTCTTACGTCCAGGCAACTTTTTGCGATTCGGCACTGTGCGAATTTAACTGACAATTGCGCGGTCATGCAACGCTGTACCCAAACGAAATTTACATCCTTTTTCCCCCACGAACAGAGCTTTCTTTTGGTGGTATTTGATCACCTGTGCGATTTTTAACTTTTTGCGCTATAAACAAAAATAGCGAAAATTTTGAAAAAATATTTTTCACATTTTTTTATATGAAATTCCCCCCCCCCCAAAAAACGTAAAAATCTAAATTTATCATTTTAGGCCAATTTGTTTTCTGCTACATATTTTTGGTAAAAAAAAATCGCAATAAGCTTATTTTGATTGGTTTGCGCAAAAGTTATTGCGTTTACTAACTAAGGGAAAGATTTCTGTCATTTTTGGTGTTTTTTTTTTTTTTTTTTTTTAACGAGTAATGGCAGCGATCTGCGATTTTTTTTTTTTTTTTTTATTTATTTATTTATTTATTTTTTTGTGGGACTGCGACATTGCGGCGGACAGATCGGACCCTTGACTGACATTTTTGACAATTTAGGGGGTACCAGTGACATTACTACAGTGATTAGTACTATAAATATGCATTGTTACTGTAAAAATGACACTGGCAGGGAAGGGGTTAATTTTTATTGGTGATCAAGGGGTTAATGTATGCCTGGTGCTTACTGACGTGTGTGGGGGGAGGGGACTGAGTGACACAGGGACAGATTACATGTTCAGCTATGCTGAACCCTGCAATCTGACCCTGCCTGTCACTTAGGAGATCCGCCCGCTTTGTTTACACACGTAGGCGGATTTCCACACTCGATTCCCCGACGATCGGGGAAGATCAGCAGCGATCACCGCCGCTCCTCCTCTGGCCAGACTCCCGCTGTGACTGAACACAGCGGGAGCGAGCCTCCGAGAGAGGGGATCGTCTGGTGACGTAGGTCTACGTCGCCAGACGATAACTATCCACTTTGCCGCAGTACAGTCAACGTGACTGGTCGGCAAGTGGTTAAAGGTTGGTCAACACCAGGAAACGCATAGGAAAACACTTGTATTTCTGTGCGATTTGAGTGCCGTGTGTTTTCAACCCATTCATTTGATTGGGATAAAATCGCACTGCACCTAAATAGTGCATGTACTACTTTTATAAAATGCATTTCAACCGGAATTCATGGTACTTCTGTGCTATGCTATCCAGTGCAGGCAAACGTACTGCGTTTGCGGCCTACATTTGAGGTGTGGGTAGCATTGCATTGACACTCGCTGGAGATCACAAATGCAGTGAATTTTGAATGTGGTGCAGGAAAGGTACATAGGTTTTATTTTGCTAATGATAATTTAAAAAAATTATCGTTATGGACAGCATACTGACAGGAATGGTACCAGTTGATTGTCAAAAAGCCAACATGGTACCAATATTCAAAAAAGGGCCTAGATATATTCCTGGAAACTACAGGCCAGTCAGTCTAACATCAATAGTATGTAAACTATTGGGGGGGGATAATAAGGGACTACATCCAAGAATTTGCTGATGAAAACCTTATCATTAGTAGTAATCAGCATGGATTTATGAAAGGTTGTTCTTGCCAAACCAATCTTTTTACGTTCTACAAGGAAGTGAGCTGCTGTCTAGATAAGGTAGGCTTGCGGATGAGGTGTATCTGGGTTTTGCAAAAGAATTTGATCCTGTCCCCCACAGATGCTTAATTCACAAATTATGGGCTGTAGAAAACTGGTTACAAGGGCGTGTCCAAAAGGCAGTGATAAATAACGTGTACTCCAGATAAAATAAATAACGTCCAGACTGGTCTGGAGTGGTAATTTGGGTCCCCCAAGTATCTGTCACAGGACCAATTCTGTTTAATTTATTCATAAATGGTATAGAGGATGGGATAAATAGCTCAATCTCAGCGTTTGCTGACGATAAAATAATTGGCAGGGCAATAACTCCACAGCAGGATATAGAAACTTTACAAGAAGACCTCAATAAAATAATGGGGTGGGCAACTACATGGCAAATGAGGTTTTAATGTTGAAAAATGTAAAATAATGCACTTGGGGGCTAAAAATATGAATGAAAGTTACTCGCTAGGGGGAGAATCTCTGGGGAAATCCAGGATGGTGAAAGATCTTGGGGGTTGTCAGGGAAATGGCCGTAGGAGAACTGGCTACATTTCCAGTAATAGCAATGGACGCTCCTGGCTCAATCGACACAGCCCTCTGCTGGCCCGTCAGGGAAATGGCTGTAGGAGAACTGGCAACATTGCCAGTAATAGCAATGGTCATTCCTGCCTCAATTGACACTGCCCTCTGCTGGCCTATAAAAGGCGGTCATAGGATCAGACTCATTGCTGGATTATCTCTCCGCTTCCTGTGTTCCTGTGCTTCCTGTTTCCTGTTTGGACTTCCTGTTGTGACCTCGGCTTGTTCCTGATTCCGTTTGATCTCCTGCTCCTGGTTTGACCCCTGGCTTCTTCCTCTGACCGTGCTTCAGTTACCTACTGTGTATGACCCCGGCTTGCTTCAAGACCTTGGCTATTCTGGTTGTCTCCTGTGCATGACCTCGGCTTGTACCACGGTTCCCGCTACCAGAGACTATTCCTTGGCACAAGGTAACCCGTGCCACTTGGGGCGCTACACCCTCTGTACCATCTCCAGGGGTGTGCCGCACTGAGCCACAAGGGGAGCCCTCTCAGGGCCTCGGATCAGGTAATCCTGACAGGGGTCCTATTAGATGACAAACTGAGCAGTAGTATGCAATGTCAAGCTGCAGCAAACAAAGCCAGTAGACTATTAACATCCATTAAAAAAGGGAATTTCCTCCAGAGATAAAAGGGTAATCCTGACCTAAAACTCCACATTTGGAGTATGCTGCCCAGTTCTGGTCACTAATCCTCAGGAGGGAGGTGCTGGAACTGGAGAGAGCACAGAGAAGGGCAACAAAATAATAAGGGGACTGGAGGACCTCAGTTACGAGGAACAAATGCAAGCATTAAATTTATTCTCCTTGGAGAAGAGATGCTTGAGAGGAGATATGATATCAATAAACGAATACTTCAATGGTGATCCCAGCGTAGGTAGGAAACTACTCAGTCTCATGGAGTGTAGAAAGCCATGGGGCCACTCAATGAGATTAGAGGAGAAGCTGTTTAGCCTTAAGCTGCTTAGGGGGATTTTCACACTCAGGGCGGTAGAGATGTGGTACTCCCTTCCACAATTGGTGGTGTCAGCGGGAAGTATTCATAGTTAGAAAAAACTCTTGGACGTGCATCTTAGTGAACACTGTATACAGGGATATGGGATATGATTTTCGACATGGACACACACCCACACAGGTTGAACTGGATGGACTATTGTCTTTATTATCAACTATGTAACTGTTTTTTTTTTAGTATTGTTTGGAATAGTTTAGAAGAATTTTGATATTGTGTCTTAATTCTGTTCTATTTTCTCATGCACATTGCTAGATTTTTTTTCCCGGACTCCTAAATATTTTTAATGACATTGATGATATTTGAGCACGTGGATTTGCCCGATGCCTTTATCATGTTGTCTCGGCACTGGCACCCGGGTGACGCGCTGTCACCAGTCTCATCTGTGCCTCCCGTCGCTGTAGATCGGCCTCACATAAAGCAGCTAGTTGAGATGTTACCACGGCTTTGACAGTAAGACAATATGGTGAGACGCGGCAGCTCCGTGTGTTCCTCCTCAATTATTCCCTTCAACAATTAACACTGTGCTAACCTGACACATTTCCTCGTCCCGGCTTTGTACATCATTGCCCCTTTTTCTATTAATTCCAGGCATTAATATTTCCTTTCACACAAGTGGCCGCCATTCACCCGTCAAGCGGTGTGAACATTATGTAGCTGTCAAGATGCCTAGGGATTACCCAGCATGCACCGCCTGTGAGAAAGTGACACCATGGAGGCCCACTTTTGAGATATTTATTTTGAAAGTAAGCTGACAGGCATGAAGCCCTGATCCCCGAGTAGCAATCTCATTTAATTAAGTCTCTCTTTTTATTGGAGATTTTCCCACTGTTTCCTTTCTTTTCTATTTTCTAAAATAAATATATCCCAAAGATTGTTCGCCCGTTTCTTCGGCAAATGTGCCGTAATGAACTTGGGATGAACGGTTCCCAGTGCTCTGTACCTTTTATACATGGGAATAAAAAAAATTGTATGTACTATCCGGTAGGGCTGTCTCCCTGTTCTTCTGTTTTGCAGTCATGTTTGAATTTCTGCTGACCATGTAGGGATATATTGATGAAGGCGTTTGAGATTCTGTCGCTTGATGCACTGGGAAGCAGTGCCGAAATAAAATAAAAAATGTGTTTTTAAAATTTATGTAAATGCTGTATTAGCTAGGAGCTACTTACCAGAGGGGAAAGCTGTGTAGACAAATAACATGCCTTCATCACCTTTTGCTTTGAGGAGATTGCAGTGAAAGATTTGTATATCAAGGGGGTTATATATATATATATATATATATATATATATATATATATATATATATATATATATATATATATAATGTGTATACACACACACATTTCAGGCTTCAAACATAAAGATATAAAACTGTAATTTTTTGTGAAGAATCAACAAGTGGGACACAATCCTGTTCAAGTGGAATGAAATTTATTGGATATTTCAACAAATAAAAAACAGAAAAATTGGGCGTGCAAAATTATTCAGCCCCTTTACTTTCAGTGCAGCAAACTCTCTCCAGAAGTTCAGTGAGGATCTCTGAATGATCCAATGTTGACCTAAATGACTAATGATGATAAATAGAATCCACCTGTGTGTAATCATGTCTCCGTATAAATGCACCTGCACTGTGATAGTCTCAGAGGTCCGTTTAAAGCGCAGAGAGCATCATGAAGAACAAGGAACACACCAGGCAGGTCCGAGATACTGTTGTGGAGAAGTTTAAAGCCGGATTTGGATACAAAAAGATTTCCCAAGCTTTAAACATCCCAAGGAGCACTGTGCAAGCGATAATATTGAAATGGAAGGAGTATCAGATCACTGCAAATCTACGAAGACCTGGCCGTCCCTCAAAAATTTCAGCTCATACAAGGAGAAGACTGATCAGAGATGCAGCCCAAGAGGCCCATGACTCTGTCTATAGGACAACAATCAGTCGTATACTGCACAAATCTGGCCTTTATGGAAGAGTGGCAAGAAGAAAGCCATTTCTTAAAGATATCCATAAAAAGTGTCGTTTAAAGTTTGCCAAAAACCACCTGGGAGACACCAAACATGTGGAAGAAGGTGCTCTGGTCAGATGAAACCAAAATCAAACTTTTTGGCAACAATGCAAAACGTTATGTTTGGCGTAAAAGCAACACAGCTCATCACCCTGAACACACCATCCCCACTGTCAAACATGGTGGTGGCAGCATCATGGTTTGGGCCTGCTTTTCTTCAGCAGGGATATGGAAGATGGTTAAAATTGATGGGAAGATGGATGGAGCCAAATACAGGACCATTCTGGAAGAAAACCTGATGGAGTCTGCAAAAGACCTGAGACTGGGACGGAGATTTGTCTTCCAACAAGACAATGATCCAAAACATAAAGCAAAATCTACAATGGAATGGTTCACAAATAAACATATCCAGGTGTTAGAATGGCCAAGTCAAAGTCCAGACCTGAATCCAATCGAGAATCTGTGGAAAGAACTGAAAACTGCTGTTCGCAAACGCTCTCCATCCAACCTCACTGAGCTCAAGCTGTTTTGCAAGGAGGAATGGGCAAAAATTTCAGTCTCTCGATGTGCAAAACTGATAGAGACATACCCCAAGCGACTTACATCTGTAATCGCAGCAAAAGGTGGCGCTACAAAGTATTAACTTAAGGGGGCTGAATAATTTTGCACGCCCAATTTTTCAGTTTTTTATTTGTTAAAAAAGTTTGAAATATCCAATTTTGTTCCACTTCATGATTGTGTCCCACTTGTTGATTCTTCACAAAAAATTACAGTTTTATATCTTTATGTTTGAAGCCTGAAATGTGGCAAAAGGCCGCAAAGTTCAAGGGGGCCGAATACTTTTGCAAGGCACTGTATGTATGAACACACTGCTGTGTGTTGTTTTTCTGTTTGTTACCCCTTTCATTTTCACTGTTCTGAAAAACTTAATAAAAATTATTGAATACTAAGGTACAGCTTTATAATTACTGTATACCTGCATATTGTGACATGTCAGGAATGTATTGATGCAGATTTGTAATGGTAATGAAAGGTTCACATGCTAATAATAGAGATTGTAAGAAATGTTATAGGCCGGATCCTCAGGTTTGTATCTGATTTATAAAGAATGCAATATTTACCATAGCCATTTTTTTTTTCTTTACAAAGTTTTTTTTTTTTTACCAGTCATACATTTTTATCTCATGTTTGTACATTGTGTGAAGGATATAATAACCCAGAGCAACCAATTCTATCTCAATCTGCTGATGTCAGGGTAGAAAAAAATTTGTTTGGCCTCCTTCACATAGCCGTACCTAAGCCATGTTTTGCCTGCACAGGTATTGCATGCATTCGCTGGCAAGCAGCCCCATTCATGTCTATTGGGACACAGTGGCTGCACGGTGGGTGCAGACCATTTCTGGGACCAGCACCCACATGAGTGTCAAATTAGGAAGGACAGCGGCTACGTCCATGCAGCCATTGCGTCCCAGGTAACATGAATGGGGCCACCTGCACCCTGTGCAGCTGAAACGAGACCCTCAATCAGGTGTACACCTAAATACACCTGTGTGAAAGAAGCCTACCAGTTGTCTGCATCAGCCAAACAATAATTGCACTTTGTGGGCTTCCTAAATAAGTACAATAATACTAATAGTGTACAATAATAATAGTACAATAATGTACTTATTTGTGGTATTTATCTTATTCTGTTCTTCACAGGTACCAGCGATCCTTATGTGAAGTTCAAGCTAAACAAGAAGACCTTATATAAAAGCAAAGTTGTCTACAAGAACCTGAATCCGATGTGGGATGAAGTTTTCGTATTGCCTATTCAGAATCTTGATCAAAAGCTGCATATTAAGGTGATATTAAAGCGAAGTTCTGGCCACATTTTAAACTTCACACCATACATAACATTATTACATGCTAAAAACAAATTGTATGTATGTGTATATATATATATATATATATATATATATATATATATATATATATATATATATATATATATATATATATATATTTTTTTTTTTTTTGGTTCACTTAACTTATTTTTAATGAACAATCACTGCACTTCCTCCTTATGCAGCCACCAACGTCATTTCCTGCTTTGCATTGACTCCTGGAAGATGAGTGTCATCAATCCCAGGAGTCAATGCGCCTGCACCGGTGTCCCTCGTCACTTCCGATGCAGGCGCGTCATTCTCTGCTGATGGATGGAGAACAGCTTCTGGGCATGCGCAATGACGCGGAACCAGCTGTGGGACGACGCGCCTGCCCCGGAAGTGACCAGGTTATAGCATTCTGGGACTCGCAAAATCCAGGAAGAGGGACACTCTGGCTTCAGCTGCCCACACCTCAGATGGCTGCGCTGGACAAGAACTTTACAAGATAAGTAATTCATGCTGCATTTAAACTAAACAGGGGACAGTTTAGAGGATAGCGTTGTTTTAAATGTACTAGCCCTGACTATTCTAGGTGTATTTTTTGCTAAAAAAAATAAATAAAAACATTGTCCGAAACTCTGCATTAAGAACTATAGTCTTCCTTATGTTTTATGAATGTAATCACCCTGAAGAAGAACTCCTAGAAAGGTTAGTAATACCTAAACTGTCCCTTTAACAGAATTGACCCTGCCTCCTAAAGCGAATATCAAAAAGCATAGGGAGCAGCACAGCAGTTGCCAGCCCAATCACCATGTGTGGAAAAATTTGTTTCCACACTGTTACATTTTATTGTCTATAGATTGCATAGAAATTCATTTTTTTTTTTTGCAGGACTTTATCACCAAGAAAACTCTAATTTTGTGGTGGAAAAAAAAATGATGTATGTGCTACTTCCTTAATTAAAATGCAGCCCTCCACTCAATTTGTGAATACAAATTGTGGCCCTTTTAATTTGGACTCGCCTAGATCAGCGGTGGTTAACTTCTGAGCAAAAGGGTGCCTCAAATACAGCCCATGACATCACCAAAGGGCCGTGCTTTATCTTTAATATGTAATGAGAGGACTGTCGTAAACTGCAGACCCAATAGAGGAAATGAGAGTCAGAGAGTGTGGACAGGATACATTGTTGGCTGGGGATATGCTGCAGAAGACCAAAGGAAACTGGGAACGTGTTGCATGATAATGATGCTAGTAGAGATCAATGTTATTACCCCTAATCAATGTTGCCACTACAAATTGATGAGGTCCGAAGGCTGCACATCATATGAAATAAAGAGATATTGGCCACATGCCACCACCGAGCTGATGCAAAATAGTCCTTTTAATGTCTTCACAATCAGGACATCAACAGTTGATCGTGCCTTGCTCTCCTAAATGTAAAAGCGTTAAAGGAACTATTTTGCAGCAGCTCTGTGGTGGTGTGTGGCCAATATCTCTTTAACTCTAAAGTTTGCGGTGGCAAGCTGGAGCAGACACCCACACTGAACTGTTATTACGTAACTCACCTGAGCGGTATACACACCTCACTTGGATGCCGCACATCATATGCCAAAGGAAGAGTGAGTTCAGAACCAGTGATTAGACTGGGTATTGCCAACATCCCTGATAATGGAACAAGAGAGAAAATTCCCTAGGGCAATGGGACTTTAGTGGCAATAACCAGACCTTGATTAGTATGTTTCAACAAATGTTTTATTCTACAAATCAGTTATGAAAATATGTTTCAAAAGAACAATCATAAATGAACAACACTTAAAAACACAAGTGGCCATATGTTACGTCTTTGGGACTGGAGGTAGCTGAGATTTCCACGGATGGCCAGACGCGTTTCGGCATCAGGTTTGGCATCAGAGACCTAGATAGTAAGTCACAAAAGGAAACTAAGGAGTACCTTCATCTGTCCCATGGCCAAAACAGGAATTAAGAGGAAATCCCTGCTAATTGAAGGAATACCTTGGGGACCCCTAGGCCAGCAGAACATGTTCCCCATTGGAAGATTGTCCCTCTGTTACTTTTCTGGGGACAACCCAAATGTTTGATTTTCTTTTTACTTTCACTTTTAATGCGAATGGTAAACAGGACAATAAGAGAGGATAAATCTGCCTATTGGGGGCAGAGACAGCAATAAAAACTGTCAGGTGTTTTACTCCCTTTCCACTTTGTCCAAAAGAAAACATTTTGCCTTCAGTTATTCTTTACGTATGACTCCATGCAATCACTTGTACCTGTTTTGTTTTACATACAATATCATTATTTTGGTGTTCTCTTCAAGGTTTATGATCGGGATTTCACAACAGATGACTTTATGGGATCTGCTTTCCTAGATCTTCAAGAGCTTGAACTAAACAAGTAAGGTTATAAAATAATATTTTTTGGTGTATTTGACATAAGAATGCAATATCCATCAAAATCCATCTACTATGTTTTCTTTTTTTGCATGTGTTTATTTATGTAGATGTATTCTGTTCTGGGAAGTGAATAAGCCAGTGAAGTGTGTAATCTCTGTGCAGGCGGAATGTGCACGTAGAACACTAGGAGGTTCCTCTAGTTGGGTCTCCTCTCTGCTGCTCCTGCTTGTTGAAGAATGGGCAGGAAGAACCTGGAGGCACCTCCCTTAAATTGGAGGTACCTCATCAAACAAATTACATAGATTTCAGATAAAAGTTCTATTTTGCACTCAGGTGTCCTTCCCTATATATGAATTATATTGCATATAAAAAAATATATATATTAATATACAGAGGAAGTTTGTTAGATTTGTGCTTCTGGCAGCTCGAAAAACGTTAGCCAGAGCCTGGAAACAACCATTGCTCAATTTTGCTAAGGTCCAACAAAGACTGATTGGGACCATGGTCCATGAGAAGCTTACTTCCATCCTCAAATACTCTCATGCTAAATTTCTGAAAGTTTGGGACCCCTGGATATCTTATAATGCTGACCTGAATATAGACCATACCCTGCTCTTGGTCTGATGTCGTTAGCATAAATATATATTATGTAGATGTAGCACAATTCCCAGCCGTTTTGCTGGATATGGGTCCCCCTGGGTTCCCGCTAGCAACAAAAGTACATTTAAGCATGTTTCTCCAAGTGTGAGCACAATGACCAGTCCAGTATCTTTGAGTTTTTGTATTTATTTGGTAACTTGGATACTTGGATATGAGAAGGGATGAGTGGGATACTCCTTTGGCTCAACTATGCACAAATTGCTAGAGACAATTGAAAAATGCAGATTGGCGCTGACCTGACGCTGGCTGGATGCCGGTCAACGCCGATTAACGCCTGTCTGCTGTCTGTTAACGCTGAACTGACTTCTGACTGCTTTCCTGAATGAAGAAGTCCTTTAAGCTCTCTTAAGCACTCCTTGCTGAGGTAGCTACTTGTATACTCTTTTGCACTGCTTCCTTCTGCACTGCTTCTGCTGCACTGCTGAATACTTCAGGGCCTGCACTGGCGCCTCCTCTTACTCTCTTATCTTCAGGGCTTAGACACTGGCACCCCTTTTTCTAAGCCTTCTCTACTGGTTAGCTGGCTCCTGGATCCCTTTGACCTTCTGGAGTGGTCCCCTCTCCTTGGCAGACCACTGGGCGGTTTAAAGTACTCACAACACTGTTTTGCCCTAAAACTTCTGCCCAGCAGCTCCACTCAGTCCACAGCACTCTGGATCCCTCTCTGCAGCCCAGCTCAACCTTTGTCCTCTAGGCCGACTGCCCAGGACACCCTCACTTGCTCTGACAGGAGGAGAGACAGCCGTCAGCCTCCTCCTTGGGACTCTGCTTCCTACCAAAGATGCCCTGTCACATGCTCCCCTCAGACTTATAACTCATCCCAGGGTGCATCTATCAAAAGTGAGTACACCCCTTCCATTTTTGTAAATATTTTATTATATCTTTTCATGTGACAACACTGAAGAAATGGCACTTTGCTACAATGTAAAGTAGTGAGTGTACAGCTTGTATAACAGTGTAAATTTGCTGTCCTCTTAAAATAACTCAACACACAGCCATTAATGTCTAAACCTCTGGCAACAAAAGTGAGTACACCCCTGAGTGCAAATGTCCAAATTGGGCCCAAAGTGTCAATATTTTGTGTGGCCACCATTATTTCCCAGCACTGCCTTAACCCTCTTGGGCATGGAGTTCACCAGAGCTTCACAGGTTGCCACTAGAGTCCTCTTCCACTCCTCCATGATGACATCACGGAGCTGGTGGATGTTAGAGACCTTGCGCTCCTCCACCTTCCATTTGAGGATGCCCCACAGATGCTCAATAGGGTTTAGGTCTGGAGACATGCTTGGCCAGTCCATCACCTTTACCCTCCGCTTCTTTAGCAAGGCAGTGGTCATCTTGGAGGTGTGTTTGGGGTCTTTATCATGTTGGAATACTGTCCTGCAGCAGTGTCTCTGAGGGGAGGGGATCATGCTGTGCTTCAGTATGTCACAGTACATGTTGGCATTCATGGTTCTCTCAATGAACTGTAGCTCCCCAGTGCCGGTAGCGCTCATGCAGCCCCAGACCATGACACTCCCACCACCATGCTTGACTGTAGGCAAGACACACTTGTCTTTGTACTCCTCACCTGGTTGCCACCACACACGATTGACACAATCTGAACCAGATACATTTATCTTGGTCTCATCAAACCACAGAACATGGGTCCAGTAATCCATGTCCTTCGTCAGCTTGGCTTTAGCAAACTGTTTGCGAGCTTTCTTGTGCATCATCTTTAGAAGAGGCCTCCTTCTGGGATGACAGCCATGCAGACCAATTTGATTCAGTGTGCAGTGTATGGTCTGAGCACTGACAGGCTGACCCCCCACCCCTTTAACCTCTGCAGCAATTCTGGGAGCACTCCTACGTCTATTTCCCAAAGACAACCTCTGGATATACCGCTGAGCAACCTGCACTCAACCTCTTTGGCTGAGTGGAACCTGTCCTGTTAAACCGCTGTATGGTCTTAGCCACTGTGCTGCAGCTCAGTTTCAGGGTCTTGGCAATCTTCTTATAGCCTATGTCATCTTTATGTAGAGCAACAATTCTTATTTTCAGATCCTCAGAGAGTTCTTTGCCATGAGGGGCCATAGAAACATAGAATGTGTCGGCAGATAAGAACCATTTGGCCCATCTAGTCTGCCCAATATATCTGAATCCTATGAATAGTCCCTGGCCCTATCTTATATGAAGGATAGCCTTATGCCTATCCCATGCATGCTTAAACTCCTTCACTGTGTTTGCAGCTACCACTTCTGCAGGAAGGTTATTCCATGCATCCACTACTCTCTCAGTAAAGTAATACTTCCTCATATTACTTTTAAACCTTTGCCCCTCTAATTTAAAACTGTGTCCTCTTGTGGTAGTTTTTCTTCTTTTAAATATGCTCTCCTCCTTTACAGAGTTGATTCCATTTATGTATTTAAAAGTTTCTATCATATCCCCTCTGTCTCTTCTTTCTTCCAAGCTATACATGTTAAGGTCCTTTAACCTTTCCTGGTAAGTTTTTTCCTGCAATCCATGTACTAGTTTAGTAGCTCTTCTCTGAACTCTCTCTAGAGTATCTATATCCTTCTGGAGATATGGCCTCCAGTACTGCGCACAATACTCCAAGTGAGGTCTCACCAGTGTTCTGTACAGCGGCATAAGCACTTCTCTCTTTCTACTGCTTATACCTCTCCCTATACATCCAAGCATTCTGCTGGCATTTCGTGCTGCTCTATTACATTGTCTTCCCACCTTTAAGTCTTCTGAAATAATTACTCCTAAATCCCTTTCCTCAAATACTGAGGTCAGGACTGTGTCAAATATTCTATATTCTGCCCTTGGGTTTTTACGCCCCAGGTGCATTATCTTGCACTTATCCACATTAAATTTCAGTTGCCAGAGTTCTGACCATTCTTCTAGTTTTCCTAAATCCTTTTCCATTTGGCGTTTCCCTCCAGGAATATCAACCCTGTTACATATCTTTGTGTCATCAGCAAAAAGACAAACCTTACCATCGAGGCCTTTTGCAATATCACTTATGAAGATAATAAACAAAATTGGTCCCAGTACAGATCCCTGAGGTACCCCACTGGTAACATGACCTTGTTCTGAATGTTCTCCATTGACTACAACCCTCTGTTGTCTGTCACTCAGCCACTGCCTAATCCACTCAACAATATGGGAGTCCATGCTCAATGACTGCAGTTTATTGATAAGTCTTCTATGTGGGACAGTGTCAAAAGCCTTACTAAAATCTAGATATGCAATGTCTACTGCACCTCCACCGTCTATTATTTTAGTCACCCAGTCAAAAAAATCTATAAGATTTGTTTGACATGATCTCCCTGAAGTAAACCCATGTTGTTTTTCATCTTGCAATCCATGGGATTTAAGATGTTCCACAATCCTATCCTTTAATAGGGTTTCCATTAATTTGCCTACTATTGATGTCAGACTCACTGGTCTATAGTTGCTCGATTCCTCCCTACTACCTTTCTTGTGAATGGGCACAACATTTGCCAATTTCCAATCTTCCGGGACGACTCCTGTTACTAATGATTGGTTAAATAGATCTGTTAATGGTTTTGCCAGCTCACCACTAAGCTCTTTTAATAATCTTGGGTGTATCTCATCAGGACCCTGTGACTTATTTGTCTTCACTTTAGACAGCAATCTTAGAACGTCTTCCTCTGTAAAGACACATGCATCAAATGATTCATTAGTCATCCTTTCAAGTGGAGGTCCTTCTCCTTCTTTTTCTTCTGTAAAAACTGAACAGAAGTATTCATTAAGGCAGTCGGCTAGCCCTTTATTCTCTTCTACATACCTTCCGTCCTTTGTTTTTAATTTAGTTATTCCTTGTTTTAATTTCCTTTTTTAATTTATATATCTGAAGAATGTCTTATCCCCCTTTTTCATAGACTGAGCTAGTTTTTCTTCTGCCTGCGCTTTAGAAGTTCTTATAACTTGCTTGGCCTCTTTCTGCCTAATCTTGTAGATTTCCTTATCTTCATTGCTCTGGGTTTTTTTATAATTACAAAATGCTAGCTTTTTATTTTTAATGATTTGGGCCACTTCTGCTGAGTACCACAGTGGTCTCTTCCTTTTTTTGCTTTTACTGACAAGTCTAATGCAATTTTCTGTTGCCTTCAATAATGCACCTTTTAAGTAGTCCCATTTCTCCTGGACTCCTTGTAATCCGTTCCAGTCTGATAAGGACTCATTTATGACTAATTTCATTTTTGAAAAGTCTGTTTTTCTAAAATCACATGTTGAACTTCCAGTGACCAGTATGAGAGAGTGAGAGTGATAACACCAAATTGAACACACCTGCTCCCCATTCACACCTGAGACCTTGTAACACTAACAAGCCACTTTACATCGGGGAGGGAAAATGGCTAATTGGGCCCAATTTGGACATTTTCACTTAGGGGGTGTACTTACTTTTGTGGCCAGCAGTTAAGCCATTAATGGCTGTGTGTTGAGTTATTTTGAGGGGACAGCAAATTTTCACTGTTATACAAGCTGTATACTCACTACTTTACATTGCAGCAAAGTGTAATTTCTTCAGTGTTGTCACATGAAAAGATAGAATAAAATAATTACAAAAATGCGAGGGGTGTACTCACTTTTGTGGACATATATCCATCCCCAAAACCTCATGTTTAGTCCAGCTATAAAGATTGTCTCCCTTAAATTCCATCAATAGTATTGACAGGCACAGTGCATCTATTTTTGCGTTATAGGTGGTGCTCTGGTTGGTGACCGTTACATGCCTACATGGAGTGATCATGATTTAGGTCAGGTCCATACATGTGACCATTTGCTAACATTTGATCATACTGTATGTCACAGCATCATAGCCAATAAAAATGTTCCCATAATCGCATAAACTTAAATGTTCTTATGACTGGCTTTACAAGTGGCCTTGTTCATGCACACTATATACCTACTGTAACTAGCCTGCTTTTCATAGTCCTAGCCACAAAAAAAGAAATGTTGGGAACTAAAAATGAACACCCCCCACACTAGAAAATTACCGTTAAAGGCAGATCAGGTTGAAATGCATAAGGAGTACTTAGCCGGAGCTGCAAATACCAAGAAGACTTCTAATTAAGCCCCATTGGAAGCAATACTTTGCAGAAGTCCATCAAGCCAAAACACTAATAGCATAAGTCCTAAACCTCAAAGTGGTTCTAAAGCCCTAATAATGTTTTATACCTTTAATGCATTACCTGCAGCAAGGTAAGAAAAACATCAACTGGGTGTCCCCCCCCCCCCCCCAAACATACTTGAGTCCTGTATCAATACAGAGCTGTGCCCATCTTCAGCGGTGCTGGTTCTCTCTCTCTCCCCTCTCACTGGCTCATAGACAGCAGCGGAAGCCATTGGCTCCTGCTAAAGTCAAATCCTGTTAACCTAGAGCGGGAGGGGGGGCTGACCTGCACTGTGTGTCTATGGATGCACACAGCCCAGCTCAGGGGTGAGCTGCAGGTGTACCCTCATAGGAAATGGCTTCTGGTGGTGTACAGAGAAGAGGAGGAGCCAAAATTGCTGGAAGGGGACCCCAGAGTAGGAGGTTTGGGACCGCTCGGTGCAATAACCATTGCACAGAGCAGGCAAGTATAACATGTTTATATTGTAGCGAGAAAAATATCCCATAGGCACATCGAAGCAAACCTGCACATCAAGGATGTGACAGCCTCCAGTCTTGGCCTGGACGGCACTCACAGCGGTGGGCACAGGACTAAAACCCCTCTGAGCCTGAGTGGCACACATCATTTTCACGTTTGTTATTTTAATTTAAAACAAAAACAATACAAAAAAAACAAGAATTAAAACCACTTTAAGCCTGGTAAAATTATTCGGAAGCAGTATGCATTTTGTGTTTAGTTCTGCTTAACCTGAAACTACATTTTATTTTTGTTACCATTCCAACCTCTTAAATGCTAACCATTGTCCATAATCCTGGTTATGATTCAATTACATTCAAGTGTCTACCCAAGTGTATAGGAAAATAACTGCTAGTTGTGTACCGAACACCCTTATATTACAAGTTAAAGAAAGCTCATGGGACACATCTACACCTCCTGAGGAGAGTAGACCTAAAATCAATATCATGTTGGATGTCTATCAAATCTTGATTTCATTATATTCAAAAATACATTGGTTGTCAGAAATATTGAAACGGCTAGAAAAACTGGTTTTGGGAGAATGTCCACTGAAATATAAAAGCTTCAGCACTCCTAAATCATACCCCTCCGCTCTCTTGATTTGGGTGGGGGTTGGCTCAGTGACACCCAGAGGGTCCAAAAAAGCTGTCACAATTGGCATCTGAAAGCCCTCAATTATTCCCCAGAAACTTTGCATGAATGCTGAGATTGGTTTATTAGAGCCAGCAACTCTGATACACCAGATCGGACTGCTCTGAATTAAATTGGAATTCTTATTTTCCTTTTTTTTTTTTTTTTAATTTTTACTTCCTGCTTACTTTATATTGCTGTTGTCTATATTGTAATATCTTTTACTCTAAATATTTTCTTGCACAATTTTTTTTTTTTTTCCTTTAAAAGATTTAAAATTGTTAAACTGATTCTTTAAATGCTATAAATAAGAAATGAAAGCATCCTTGCCTGTTTGGAAGAATGATACCCTATTATTATGTTATATTCTTATATTATAACTTAAGATGTTAAAAAATGTTAGTCATATTATCATTTATTTAAAAATAAATAGTTCAATGAACTTTAGGGGGGCGGTGTCCCTGAGCTCCTTATGGACCAGCCGCTACTGTTAGGAAGGGTTTTTCCTGGAAAAGTATATGTCCACTTTATGATGTTTTTTTTATTACAAGTACTTATAGTGCTGGCAATTTACGCAGTGCTTTACATTTAAATTTTACATTCACATCAGTCCCTGCCCTCAAGGAGCTTACAATCTAAGGTCCCTAACTCACATTCATACACACACATACTATTAATATTGTTATTATACAGGATTTATATAGGGCTATCAGTTTACGCAGCGCTTCACAACATGAGGGCATACAGTACAGTTACAATACAATTAAATACAGGCGGAATCAGAGGGCCCTGCTCATTAGAACTTACAATCTAGAAGGGAGGGTCAAGTGATACAAAAGGCAATAACTGTGGGGGATGAGCTAATGGAGAAAATGGAAGTACGATTGTTAGGTGTGGGTAGGGATCGTCTAAAAGCTAATAGTGTAGGAGATAATCGAACAGATTGGGGTAAGGAGTGCCATAGGATTGGAGAGGCTCTGGAAAAGTCTTGGAGGGAAGTATGGGAGGAAGTGACAAGGAAGCTAGAAAGCAGGTGGTCTTGAGAGGAACGAAGAGAATGATTAGGTTGGCATTTTGAGACTAGGCTAGTGATGTAGTTGGGGGCTAAAGCCTAGTACACACGCAACGATTATCGGCCGACCAATCGTCCGTCTTTTGTCCAGAGTGGTGTCTGTTGGTTGGAATGTGCCTAGACTGCACACAAATTTTTTCGCCCGACAAAATTCTACTTCAGAAGTGATGTCATGTGTTGGTTTGCGTTCTTTGTGTTCTTTCTTCTCTGAGCATGCCCAGTCTTTCTCATTAGATTTTTCCCTGTCGAAATCTGTACTGACTGCACGAAAATCGGCCGTGTTTTGACGGCGGACAAAAATTTTATAGCCTGCACACCAGATTTTTTTCGGCCGAAAAGTCGGAGTCTGTTGTCGGAAGCATCATACTAACAAGCCGAAAATCGGCAGATCGGTCGTCGGACGAAAATTCTCTGCCGATTTTCGACGCGTGTGTACGAGGCTTTAGTTGTGGATGGCTTTGAAAGTAGTTGTAAGTATTTTGAATTGAATTTGTTGGGTGAGCGGAAGCCAGTGGAGGGATTGAGAGAGAGCGGTAGCAGACACTGAGCGATTGGTAAGGCGGATGAGTCTGGCAGCAGCATTCATGCCATTTTAGACCAGAGCCAATTAACCTACCAGCATGTCTTTGAAATGTGGGATGAAACTGGAGTACCCGCAGGAAACCCACAGAGGCAAAGGGAGAATGTGCAAACTCCAGGCAGCTAGTGCCGTGGTTGGGATTTGAACTGCTGACCCTGATGCTGCCAGGCAGAAGTACTCACCACTTAGCCACTGTGCCAAATATGCATTGTTCTACCCTTAAAATATGTTAGGTCACAGTCATGCTAGTATTCCAACATCCGTTTTAAGCTCCTAAAATGCCAGGGGTTTAACTGAGAAGGGCTCTGTTTTAAGTGCAGTGGTATTCTTGACTGGCAGGACACTACATTGTGTACGCACATACTTTGTCAGCACTTAGTTTTATTTATATCCTCTTAAGAGGAACATTTCAGAGGATCTGTTAAGAGGTGCATTTTGAGCTTCCATTGAAGTACTGACAGTTAGTCTTGAAAATACCTTTTTGGCTCCTATTCGGCAGATGGCTTGCGTGGTGTCTTGGACTTGAATAATGATACGCTATTGGAATTTCATTATGTTTGTCAATAAAGTTTACCGAGCTGCGGTATGTCAGAATAATGTGAAAGTTGTTTTTTGAGAAATGGAGTGTGAAATATTGTGATATGCCAGTGTAACTGAGGCAGAAACCACTCGCTGTTCAAATGATCTGCCACATTCCAAGTGAAATACAGATATTTACTGATTGGGTGTTTTTTTATTTATTTTTTTGTAGAACTGCTGAAAAAGTGTTCCGGCTTGAAGATCCCAATAGCCTTGAGGAAGACATGGGGGTGATTGTGGCAGATGTCAGTCTGTCCATCAGGATAAGAGATGCAAAAAATAATGTAGGTATCTGCACATGGTCAGTGCGTTTGTTTGAAGATTCAGATTTTTTCCTCAGTTGCATGCAAATTCGTTTTTTCTTTAAAAGCTGGGGGCTGCCTTGTGGACAGTCACTTCAGCTTTATCTAATGATCAGATAAAAGTTGAAACTAGCTGTTCTGGAAATTTTATAGATGGGCAACTCCTATCATATTGATTAGTGGTTCCAACTTAATAACTACTACTAAATCCACATTGCAGATGAATTACTTCTGAAGGTTTATACCAGTGGTCTCCAAATTTCAGCCTGGAGCCTTGATGTTGCCCTGTGCCTACCTTTATCTGGTCCTTGGGGCACTATTCCTCTTATTGACACCAATGTTGGGGTACCTTTTTCCCTTCTGACACCGTAAATGCAGCTCTATTCTTCCATTGATGCAAGCAATGGGGAAATATTTCTTCCATCAATTTCCATTCCATATTCTTCCATTTTCTTCCATCAATGATGAGGCTCTGATGTTAGGGCATGTTCTACTCCCACTGGCCACAGTCCGGCCCCCCTAAAGCCTGAAGGACAGTAGACTGGTCTTTTGTTTAGAAGGTTCGGAGACCACTGGTTTATACCATTGGAAACTCTCAATTTACAACTGTTGTGAAGCTCCAGACCTTTTTTAAGGGACAGTCCACCCAAAAGTTAAGGGATGGGCCTGGTTTTTTGGGGTGACTTAAGCTTGTTATAGATAGATCGAATTTGATGGAGCGTTACGATCTATCAGAGGTCAGGCTGGTTGTACCCAAGTCAACAACAAGAGAAGGGCGCACCGACCTTGTGCATTACCACTTAAGTTTATTAAAATCAAAGAAGGGTAGCGTACAATATACTCACAAACATAGCATATGAACAAGCATATAGGAAATGGGCACTGCTCGCTTCCAGGACACTTCTCTACTGCTGGATAGCGTGATGGCGTCCTCAAAACCTGATGTGGCTTACGCTCCCTCGAAACCCGTAAGCCACATCAGGTTTTGAGGATGCTATCCAGCAGTAGAGAAGTGTCCTGGAAGCGAGCGGTGCCCATTTCCTATATGCTTGTTCATATGCTACGTTTGTGAGTATATTGTACGCTACCCTTCTTTGATTTTAATAAACTTTTAAGTGGTAATGCACAAGGTCGGTGCGCCCTTCTCTTGTTGTTTTCTTGTAGTGCCTTTTGGATACCCTTGGTCCTGAGGGGGGCAGCAAGACCACTTCATTTGTGTCATAAAACTTCACCTTCCCGCATACCACTTGAGCGCAGGAGAGATATTGTTGTTTTTTGGTTGTACCCAAGTCACCTGTCAGAAGTAATCATTGTGTTCTGCCGGCTGGGAAGGCTCCCATTTGGCTGTATATAATAGTGTTGCGGGAGGTATTCCCCCATCAACAATGAGTGTGTTGGTGGGGGAATCAAGTGATTTTCTTCCTTCCACACGGGTAAAAATCGAATCATCTATGGCTTGCCTTTTACGCCACATTACCACATCACATGGAAACACATTAACCAAGGTGAAGTGCCATTAATTTTGAAGGCCACACCAACAAATTGCAGCATATGGTAGTGCACTACAGTGTTTTGTAGCGTTGGAAAAAATTATGCAGGTGCAACTTTTTCTTAAACATTTTAACATCAACAAGCTACATGAGTTACATGAGTAGGCCACAACAAAAGAAGAGGGTAAGGGGAAAGAGAGGCGCCAATCCCCCAATAGTGTAATACTTTTTTTTTTGTTTAACAAAATGTAAATCCAATAAAAAGATGCAGTTACAAATGTCCGTAAGGAATAAGCATGTAACAAATTGTGTGCCACTTCTCGTTCGGTATGTTGGAGATCTTGTGTTTTTTTTTTTTTCTGGCTTTGAAAATCATTTTGATCAATTTGTTTTTGCTGGTCTAAGATGCAAGAGCATTAAATCTAGATGGCAACTTTGCCTAAGTTTCTTAAAGGTTTGTAGTACTGACTTTTGGTAGTTGGATCTTCACTCTCCACTGAGGTTTTTTTTTTTTTTATTTTTTTTTTTAACTTTCAATGTCTCCTTTCTTCTCTTGCAGCAGAGATGGTCGTCCCGAAGAAAACTGGGTGCTTCCAAGGTAAATTGCACATATTGCTGGTGTATAATCTGAAGCTTGTGTTAAAGTGGTAGCTAAGTCCACTTTGTGATTTTTACTTACAGGTAAGCTTATAATAAAGCTTACCTGTAGGTAAAATTAATCTCTCCTGATCGTGCATTGTTTAGGAGATATTCGCTCTTTTGGCAGCCAGTGACGTCACCAGCGCATGTACCCATGCTGTCAGGATAGGTTTCACTACCCTAGAAGTATGTCAGTAGGGATATCAACCCCTTCTCTAAAGGTGTCTCAGCAGCAATATTCATCCCTACCCTGAAGGGGTTTTGATATTATAGAAGTACAGCCAAAGCTTGTTTGGCTTTACTTCTCCTATGGATCACAGGAGTGCAGTTCGCTTTGCATTCCTGTGACCCATTTTCAGCAGAGAAAGTCTGCTCTCTGCAGATGTCACAGAAGTCAGTCCAGGCTCCGCATCACGACTACAGAGTCTGGATCAGCCAGATCCCTGGACCGACACCCGGCCTCTCCACAGCTCAACGCTCAGCGGAGCTGTGAAAACCAAGCGATCGGCAGGGTTCTGTCGCTCGGTTCTCAGTGTATTGGCACCGGGGGACAGATGCAGCATCGGACTGATGCTGCATCCACTTAGGTAAGTATGAATAAAAAAAATAAAAACCCAGGAACCCATACATCTCTTTTAATATCCACCCCTCCTCTAGGGGTGTCTCAGCAGGGATATCCACCCCTCCTCTAGAAGTGTCTGAGCAGAGATGTCCATTCCTACACTAGAAGTGTCTGAGCAGAGATATTCATTCCTACACTAGAGGTGTCTGAGCAGGGATATCCATGCATCCTCTAAAGGTGTCTCCGCAGGGCTATCCACCCCTCCTCTAGGGGTGTCTCAGCAGGGCTATCCACCCCTGAGAGGAGTCTCAGAAGGGAAAATTCATCCTTGCCCTAGAGGAGTCTCAGAAGGGAAATTCACCCTTCCTCTAGAGGAGTCTCAGAAGGGATATTCACCCTTCCTCTAGAGGAGTCTCGGAAGGGATATTCACCCCTCCTCTAGAGGAGTCTCAGAAGGGAAATTCACCCTTCCTCTAGAGGAGTCTCGGAAGGGAAATTCACCCCTCCTCTAGAGGAGTCTCGGAAGGGATATTCACCCCTCCTCTAGAGGAGTCTCAGAAGGGAAATTCACCCTTCCTCTAGAGGTGTCTCAGAAGGGAAATTCACCCTTCCTCTTGAGGTGTCTCAGAAGGGAAATTCACCCCTCCTGTAGAGGTGTCTCAGAAGGGAAATTCACCCTTCCTCTAGAGGTGTCTCAGAAGGGAAATTCACCCCTCCTCTTGAGGTGTCTCAGAAGGGAAATTCACCCCTCCTCTAGAGGTGTCTCAGAAGGGAAATTCACCCTTCCTCTAGAGGTGTCTCAGAAGGGAAATTCACCCCTCCTCTAGAAGTGTCTCAGAAGGGAAATTCACCCTTCCTCTAGAGGTGCCTCAGAAGGGAAATTCACCCTTCCTCTAGAGGAGTCTCGGAAGGGAAATTCACCCCTCCTCTAGAGGAGTCTCGGAAGGGATATTCACCCCTCCTCTAGAGGAGTCTCAGAAGGGAAATTCACCCTTCCTCTAGAGGTGTCTCAGAAGGGAAATTCACCCTTCCTCTTGAGGTGTCTCAGAAGGGAAATTCACCCCTCCTGTAGAGGTGTCTCAGAAGGGAAATTCACCCTTCCTCTAGAGGTGTCTCAGAAGGGAAATTCACCCCTCCTCTTGAGGTGTCTCAGAAGGGAAATTCACCCCTCCTCTAGAGGTGTCTCAGAAGGGAAATTCACCCTTCCTCTAGAGGAGTCTCAGAAGGGAAATTCACCCCTCCTCTAGAAGTGTCTCAGAAGGGAAATTCACCCCTCCTCTAGAGGAGTCTCAGAAGGGAAATTCACCCCTCCTCTAGAAGTGCCTCAGAAGGGAAATTCACCCCTCCTCTAGAGGTGCCTCAGAAGGGAAATTCACCCTTCCTCTAGAGGTGCCTCAGAAGGGAAATTCACCCTTCCTCTAGAGGTGCCTCAGAAGGGAAATTCACCCTTCCTCTAGAGGTGCCTCAGAAGGGAAATTCACCCTTCCTCTAGAGGTGTCTCAGAAGGGAAATTCACCCTTCCTCTAGAGGTGTCTCAGAAGGGAAATTCACCCCTCCTCTAGAGGAGTCTCAGAAGGGAAATTCACCCCTCCTCTAGAGGTGTCTCAGAAGGGAAATTCACCCCTCCTCTAGAGGTGTCTCAGAAGGGAAATGCACCCCTTCTCCTAGAGGTGTCTCAGAAGGGAAATTCACCCCTCCTCTAGAGGTGTCTCCGAAGGGAAATTCACCCCTCCTCTAGAGGTGTCTCCGAAGGGAAATTCACCCCTTCTCCTAGAGGTGTCTCAGCAAGGATTACCACCTTTGCTTTTTGGGTGCCTCAGCAGGGATGATATAACCCCTTATCTAGTGGTATTTGGTGAGAGTACAGGAAGAGGTGGAACCATCAACATCCTGTCTTTCTGCTTGAACAGAATGTTGCGATAATACACAATTTCAATATGCTAAGAAAAAATCATATTTAAAATGAATTTAACCTCTCTTAAAGTGGAACTTCTCCCAAAGGGGGAAGTTCCCCTCAGTATTCTCCTCCCCCTCCTCTGCCATATTTGGAATCGTTTTTTTCTTTTTTTTGGGGGGGGGGGGGGGGGTGGTAGTTCCAACAATGGAGAGCATTGGAGAAAAAATTGTGACTGGTTTTGGTTGCCAGCTGCTCCCACTATCTTTTTGAATCGCCTAGGAGATCTGAGCAGAAGTTTGTGTTTAAAGGATGGTTATGTTTGTTCACACACAAGCATTTTTATTTTTTTATACCCATGATCACCCCATGAGTTAAAACAGGCAATTGCTACATATGCACTTGTGTGTAATAATGATTGATGACTCACATTTTGAACATTGTGCTACTTTTAGTGACTAATCGCTGTTATATGCTACACTCCATTGCTACAGTAAATATTGCCTGGTTATGAATTTGGCTTCTCTATAAGGGTTGATTTACTAAAGGCAAATAGACTCCTCACAATACAAAGTAAGTTGCACATTGCAGGGGTATTATTCCCAGAGCTTAATGAATGAAATGAAGCTCTACTGACTTCCAAAATCAAATCATATGCTAGCAAAAATGCTGTTTTTTGGGGGTTTTTAAATTTTATTTTAAATTTTTTTTATTGCGCATGATTGGATATGTTTTGCAAAGTGAAATCTCACCACAATCGCTAAGCTCTGTTGCAAATTGAGCGGCCGATTCGTCTTTAGTAAATCAACTTCCTAGAGCAGGGGTCTTCAAACTATGGCTTCTCCAGTTGTTCAAGAACTACAATTCCCATCATGCCTAGTCATGTCTGTGAATGTCAGAATTTTACAATGCTTCATGGGATGTGTAGTTCTGCAACAGCGGGAGGGTCGTAAGTTTGAGGATCCCTGTCCTAGAGTCTCTAAACAGAAAGCAATCTGTGAAAAATATCTGCCTGCTGCACCCCATGTTTTTAGTTGTGTTTTTTAGTTTTGACTTGAATTGGTTCTAAACCATGGGTGTCCAACCTTTTGGCTTCTCTGGGCCACATTGAGTGTAGAGAAATTTTCTCAGGCCGCATATAAAATATATACTATAGTTAAGGTATATAAGTAATAAAATGCCGCCGCGCCCTTCCCACGCCGCCGCACCCCCTGCACTAATTTAACACAACTAGAGGATGATCAAATGAAATGGAATCAGTATACAGAGGTTTACTTCTTTTGAGAGATATTAAAGAAACACTCTAACCATCATGACCACTTCAGTGATTTGAAGTGGTCATGGTGGTAAGAGTCAGAAACACTGCACATGCTCGCCTCCCCCCCCCCCCTCTCCCCCCCAAGGCAGCCTCTGCCTACCGTTAGTTGGAAGCCGCTGTGCCCATGCCCCTGACCTTCCTCCCCAGCAAAAAAAAATTGGCAGTGGGCAGTGGGCCGCATTGCCTGGGGTTCTGGGCCGCCTGTGGCCCCCGGGCCGCAGGTTGGACATGCCTGTTCTAAACTGTGACATAAAAAATGAACAAAGCATATTCCTCTATAGTGTGTTCTTGCAACAAAGCACCCAGTGTGATTTCTGTCTCCTCTCTTATTCATTTGCTATCTGCATGAGCCGCTTCTATGCCTACACCTGACAATCCTGGGAGATGGCACCCCCTGCCCCTCCAGCACACAGCAGGTGATTGACCGCCTCAGCTGTGCATGTTTCCCTATGAGATCGTGTAGAGGTGGGTGTGTCTATTTCCTCTAATCAGATTTCCACCTCCTGCCTTCTGGAGCTCAGAAATGCTGTCTAAATGATGTGCTTTGAATGGCTGTAGAGGAGAGAGGGCTGCAGATAAAACAGGTACAGCTTATGTAGGAAGATTTGTTTCTGTTTACCAGTCACATTACTGAGTATTTGTAAGGATTTACAACCACTTTAATGGATGAATGTTATAACCTATAACACCATAATTAAACAGTTTGCATAAAAAATTATTCAGAATAAATAGACCTCTCAGGTTAACCCTAAATATAAGTGACAATCTGAAATGTTATTGAAGAGTTAAGGCTTATCTGAAATGTTTGTGTGGCAGTGATAATGGTATTCAGTAGCAACTCACTAGAGAAGTGTGACCCTTCGAGTAATAGTCTGTCTGGGTTTAGGAAAATCAGACAGTGTTTGTGCAATCTGCTCTCTGGAGTCCAAATTAGCTAACAGTCTTCCTTTCCATGCCATTGCTTGTCTTTTTTTTTTTTGACTACAGAAAGTTGTTAATAACCTAGATAAAAGTGCATCGTGCTGGCAGGTCAATCCATTCCCAAGGCTCTGGCTAACATCTCAGCATCCCGCTAATAACATGCAAGCAATGCTGCAGTTTGATGACTTATTAACTAATGAATAAAGGTTGTTTTGCTGCTTCTAGGTATAAACGTAGGCCTGAAATGTTGAGTTGGGAAATATTCACCATATGGCACTTGGGTCAGTACCAAAAACCACATAGAAACAGGGGCAGCGTCAATACGGAAAACAGTCACTTTGTAACTTTTTTCCCTCTCATCTGACCACCACTAGACACTTGTGGGTAAGTCAGAAGCAGGACAGAGGTGAATGGGTATTACAGATATGCAGAGGGACGTCAGAAGGGTTTTTGAAGCTTGGGTAACCACCAGTCATATTTTTTCTCCAAAGTTCTCCACTGTTGGAATGTACATTCTTATGGTAGTCTTACATGAAGACCATTTAGAGCGATTGTTCCACTAATGTAAGCTTACATTAAAGTAGAACTAAAGGCAAAACTTTTTTTCCCTTTTTTTTGCCATCTGTGTCCCGTTGGGGAGGCTTCACTTGCTGCCCCATGGCCAAAACCGGAAGTGAGAGGAGATCCCTACATAGCAAGGGAGTCCCTGGTTGTCACCAGAATATTTTCTCTCCATCTCTGTTCTGGTGACAACCCAAAATAAGGAATTTTATTTCTCGTTCACTCTTGGTGATAATTGTATGGGGGCTATTTAACATGGTGGTAGAGTAATGGCACTTTTCCACTGCAAGTACCGGCTAGTACTGGCTCGGCTCTACTCGGCCCTGCTTGGCCCGGTTTGCTTTTCCACTGCTGGTACCGCATGGTATAGGGTCGGAACAGTTCGGTACGGTACGGTATAGGTTTGCTTTTCCACTAAAGTAGTACTAAGTTAAGTGGGTGGGATAACAACGGGGTGGGTGGGATTCTCTGACCAATCAGTGGCTAGTAGTAACTGCATGCAAAGGATTGTGGGATATGGTACCAGTTTGGTACCTGTTGGAACCACAATCGAGTAGGTACTGTTTTTTCAGAGCCGTACCGTACCGTACCGTTCGGTTCCATGCAGTGGAAAAGCAAACCTATACCGTACCGTACCGACCCTATACCATGCGGTACCGCAGTGGAAAAGCACAAAAGGGTGCCGAACTGGTACGGTTCCATGCAGTGGAAAAGCGCCATAACTGTTCCTCTATACTAACTTTCTTCTTTCTTCCTTCCTTCCTTCTTCTTTCCTTCCTTCTTCTTTCCTTCTTTCTTTCCTTCCTTCCGTCTTTTCTTCCGTCTTCCCTTCCGTCTTTCCTTCCGTCTTTTCTTTTTTCCTTCCGTCTTTCCTTCCTTCTTTCCGTCTTTCCTTCCTTCTTTCCTTCCGTCTTTCCGTCTTTCCTTCCTTCTTTCCGTCTTCCCTTCCTTCCTTCTTTCCTTCCTTCCTTCTTTCCTTTCTTTCTCGCTCTTTTTCTTTCTCGCTCTTTTTCTTTCTCGCTCTTTTTCTTTCTCGCTCTTTTTCTTTCCCGCTCTTTTTCTTTCCCGCTCTTTTTCTTTCCCGCTCTTTTTCTTTCCCGCTCTTTTTCTTTCTCGCTCTTTCTCGCTCTTTCTCGCTCTTTCTCGCTCTTTCTCGCTCTTTTTCTCGCTCTTTCTCGCTCTTTTTCTCGCTTTTTCTCGCTCTTTCTCGCTCTTTCTCGCTCTTTCTCGCTCTTTTTCTCGCTCTTTTTCTCGCTCTTTTTCTCGCTCTTTTTCTCGCTCTTTTTCTCGCTCTTTTTCTCGCTCTTTTTCTCTTTCTCGCTCTTTTTCTCTTTCTCGCTCTTTTTCTCTTTCTCGCTTTTTCTCTTTCTCGCTCTTTTTCTCTTTCTCGCTTTTTCTCTTTCTCGCTCTTTTTCTCGCTCTTTCTCTTTCTCGCTCTTTTTCTCGCTCTTTCTCTTTCTCGCTCTTTTTCTCGCTCTTTCTCTTTCTCGCTCTTTTTCTCGCTCTTTCTCTTTCTCGCTCTTTTTCTCGCTCTTTTTCTCGCTCTTTCTCTTTCTCGCTCTTTTTCTCGCTCTTTCTCTTTCTCGCTCTTTTTCTCGCTCTTTCTCTTTCTCGCTCTTTTTCTCGCTCTTTCTCCCTCTCTTTCTTTTTCTCTTTCTTTCTCTTTCTTTCTTTCTCTCTTTCTTTCTCTCTTTCTCTTTCTATTTTCTTCCTTCTCGTTCTTCCTTTCTTGACAAGACAGCTCGGACACAGCAGAGATCACAAAAAAAAGTCTAGTCATACAGAAACTAGAAAATTGGCCGCAGGAAATAGCATCCATAGGAGAGTTGAGATCCAAACTAAGAATATCCCACTTAAGTAAAAGGAGGTAAACCTCCATATAAACATTTCAAAACTCCTTTGCTGGCCGTCTGCCCGAGTTCCACACCCGGGGCCGCAGCCTTCCTTTTCATTGCAGTTAAATAATCGATTCCAAGCAGAAGAAATGCGCTGTCATTGTTCTGAATTCTTGATGGAGGGGTGAAAACTGTCCGACATCCAACAGAAAGCTACAGAACACCATTGACAAGTCACCAGTGGCAAGACATGATGTAATCTCCATAAACATTCTGTAGCCTTCTGTGGAGGTCGGACAGTCTGCACCGGTCTCTCATCAAGGACTCAATGACTGGATACTGCTTCTGCTTGGAATCCATTATTTACCTGCAATAAAAAAGAAGCGTTACTCTACCAACATGTGAAATTTGAACAACATATGTAAGAATAAGCTCAAGTGCTTAACCTTCATTTTTTTTTTTTTTTTTTCTGCAGATTTGCAGACATAATGATTGTATGTCCTCATCTGCATATGTACGGCACAGTGGTGTAGTGGTTAGCACTTTCACCTAGCAGCAAGAGGGTCGCTGGTTCGAATCTCAACCACGACACTACCTGCCTGGAGTTTGCATATTCTCCCTGTGCCTGCGTGGGTTTCCTCCGGGTACTCCGGTTTCCTCCCACACTCCAAAGACATGCTGGTAGGTTAATTGGATCCTGTATAAAAAAATAAATAAATTGGCCCTAAATGTGAGTTAGGGACAGAGTTGTATAAAGTACTCGAAACCCATACTTGAGTAAAAGTGACTTGAGTAGAAGTGGAAGTGCTCGATCAAAAAGTGACTTGAGTAGAAGTACTAAAGTATTCAACATTTTTTGTACTTAAGTATTGCAAGTAGTTTTTTAAAAAATGTTGCTACTCAAGTACTGAAAGTAAAAGTACCAGTAGTTTTGAAGAAAAAAATTGCTACTCAAGTACTGAAGGTAAAAGTACAAGTACTGTGTTATGTAGTTATTAAAGAAAGAAGTCAAAAGATTGAACATCATATTGTTTTTTATTATTTCAAATGCAGCTTTTATTTATACATACAGAAGCTTTTATTTTCGTATGCGCTGATAATACACATGTTTTGAGTTTCATGAAACCTGCCATCTACTGTTCTGGCAGTGGTCATTTTTATAATAGTAACGAGTAACTATGCAGCACAAAAAAAAATATTGGAGTAGAAGTATTGAAATCATTGAAAAAATGTAGTGAAGTAAAAGTGGAAGTAGGAGAAAAAAATTCTACTCTAGGAAAGTACAGATACCGCCTTTCGGTACTTAAAGCGGAGTTCCACCCAGTGAACTTTTTTTTTTTTTTATAAAAATACCCCGGGACAGTCAGGGCTAGTACATTCCACAATCGCTAGCCTCTGATCTGTCCCAGGTTGCACTTACCTGCAAGACGAAATACTTACCTTGAAAATGTTTTCTCCAGCGCTGCCATCTCAGGTGTGGGCAGCTTGAAGCCAGCGCGATCCTCTTCTGCGTCCTCTTCCGTCTTCTTCGGTCCCACGATGCACTGCACCGGCCCCGCCGTCACTTCCGGCGCCTCAGCGTCATCCCTGCACATTTTCTGGGCATGCCCAGAAGCTGTTTTGCAAGGTATGACGGCGCCTGCACCGGAACTGACGTCGGGGCCGGTGCAGGCGCATCGATTCCTGGGAGCGATGACGTTCAGCTCCCAGGAATCATTGCAGAGCCAGGAAGTGACGAATCGCCGTGGCCGCCGAGGGGAGGAAGAAGGAAGTAAGGGGAGTATATTATCTTCTAAACGAGGTAAGTAAAAAAAAAAAAAAAAAAATTGCGATTATCCATTTGTTTTTCAGGTGACCCGGAGCGAGAAGATGGAGGTAAGTATCATTTTAGGGTGGAACTCCACTTTAAGTACAGTAGTGAAGTAGTTCTACTTAGTTACTATACATCTCTGGTTAGGGACCTTAGATTGTAAGCTCCTTGAGGGCAGTGACTAATGTGAATGTGTAATGTATATGTAAAGCGCTGCGTAAATTGACAGCGCTATATAAGTACCTGAAATAATAATAATATGTCACCTTTTGGCCAAAGTTTTTTTCTGATTCTCCCAATATCATGCATTACCATGAACTAACCAGCAGAGGGTAGCAAAGCCTAACCAGAACTAGCGTGCGTTACACAGCGTCTTCCTGCAGAGCGGGGTTTACAGCGTTTGAATGTATGGCAATTTAACTCGGTAAGGAATTTCCCATAATGCTTTAGAAAACCTGACAAACAGTTGTATGCTTTAGTTTATTGATTCTGCTACTGTGCTAAAACAGCAGTACATCAATAACCATCTTTAGTTAGAAAACCCTGGGCTGTAGAGGAGTGCGAGCAGTTAGGAAAACAGCGCCGAGGCAAGAGCGGAAAAAATGTGAGCGTTGGGAATACTGGTTTCACGGGAGAGATGAGAGGCTGAGGAAATACAGCAAGAGAAATTATATGCTGTACAGGCCTCTCATGCATCAATGGCAGCAGAAGGAGGAGAAAAAAAAAGAATCCGTCTCTTATGGGAATGAACTTCAAAGACATAAAACGGTGTTATAAAAAGAGGCCTAATGGCTTTCAGGTCTTACTGGTATTGCACCTTTCTGTCATTTAATTCGCTTAAACATGGCAACAAGAATATTTACCTGTAACATTAAATAACGCGTTCCCGAACCGTGCTGTGCAAACGACTGCATTATTCTGTCAGTCCTGAACCACTTCTGGACCGGAAGGATTTTCCCCCTTAATGACCAGGCCATTTTTTGCGATTCAGCACTGCGTTACTTTAACCATTTCCCGACTACCCACCACCTTTTTACTGCGGCAGGCTGGCTCTCCTGCGCAAACCGACGTAGACCTATGTCAGTCGCTTGCGGGAAGCTTGGGGGCCAGCGCACGCCGGTGTCGGCGGCACGCTCCTGCCCCCACTCGGCAGCGGGGAAGCTGATGCACGGGACAGGCGGCTCTGATTGCTGCCTGACACCCGCGATCGCTCCCCGCTGAGAGAGAATGGTCGGCTGTTGTAAACACAGCTGACCGTTCTTCTCCCGGAAATGATCACAGAGCGTCTGTGATCCTTCTATATAGGATCACAGGTCTCTATGGTCATTTCACAAGTCCCTCCCCCATACAGTTAGAAAACACTCCCCTAGGCTCACACTTAACCCTTTGATCACCACTGGGTTAGGGCTCTTTCACACGGACGTTTCGTATGTCTGTATATCACCCCATCCGTTTGCGGGTGATATACAGACATAATGAATGTCTATGGGATTGCAGATTGCGGATTGCGGATGACCATCCACTGACATCCGATTTTCGTCCTTTCAGTTCTGTTCCGTTTTTTGAAACAGAACAGAACCCTATTTTTCTTCCTTTTAAAAAACGGAACGGATGCAAAATCGGATGTCAGTGGTGTCATTCCGCTGACATCCGCAATCTCATAGACTAACATTATGTCCGTATATCATCCACAAACGGATGGGATGATATGCGGACATACGGAGCGGATGACACAAGTGTCATCCGTGTCCGTGAAAAAAAAAAAGAAGTGCCGCAGCGGAGATAAAAAACTGATCGGCCGTGTGAAAGAGCCCTTGACCCCTTCCCTGCCAGTGTCATTATTACAGTAACAGTGCATATTTTTAGCACTGATTACTGTAGTAATGTCACTGGTCCCCTCAAAAGTGTCAAAAATGTCAGTTAGGGGTCCGATCTGTCCGCTGCAATGTCGCAGTCCCGCTAACAAAAAATGCTGATCGCCGCCATTACTAATAAAAACAAAAAAATGAATAGAAATTCCAAAAATCTATCCAGTAGTTTGTAAACGCTATAACCTTTGCGCAAACCAATTAAAATACACTTTTTGGGATTTATTTTACCAATTGCTCTAAACTGATTAAAAAAATTAGATTTTTCAAATTCTTTTTTTGGGAATGTTTTATAGCAGAAAGTATAAAATATGGCGTTTTTTTCAAAATCGTCGCTCTTTTTTTGTTTATAGGGTAAAATCTAAAAACTGCAGAGGTAGTGTTGCTCCGCTGGTACATGGTGCCGGCCAGAATAGCAACTTTCGTCCAGGGCGCATCATCTCTGTGCTTTCGGGGTTGCGGCCAGGAGGGTACCATGTTTCACGTTTGGTGGCAGTGCCCCAAAGTGCGGCGTTTTTGGATCAGGGTGTACAATTTTATTTACACCTTGACCCAGGTTAACCTAATCAAATCTCCACAGCAGGCCCTGTTGGGTCAGAAGGTGGGTGCGGCCACGAGAGCGCAGAGGCGGCTTATCACTTTTATCTTTACAGCAGCAAAAATTACCATAGCCAGGTCCTGGAGGTCTCCTGTTATACCATTTGAGCAGTTGAGGCACAAGCTGTCCTGGATTATGCTGAATGAGCGGCTGTCGGCACAATTGGACGACAAGCTGCGCGGATTTGATAAAGTGTGGGAGCCCTGGCTCAGTTATCTGACGGGGCCGGCTTAAGGGAGGTCCAGGGGGCGGGGTGCGGAGTTGGGTCCATTCTTTTTCTCATCTTCCTTTATTCTATCGCTTCTTCTTCCCTTTCTTTTCTCGCGTTTCCTTTTTTCTTTACCTTTCTTCTTTGCCTTTTCAGTACTTTTCGCTTAGCATGGGGCTGCCTTGAAGAGGGCACGTAGCTATGTACCCTAGCACTTTTTACCTACTCAGGGGAATACGCTTTTGTAGCCTATCTCAAAGGCCTCTGTTGGATTTTTATGCGGGGTAAATACTGTGGGTTTACTGTTTGCCTCTGGGCTTGTTACAGTTTGTTGCAGCACGGGCCTAGCCCCTAAATGATGCCAAATGTTGTTGTTCTGAAGTATATGTTAAAATTCTCAATAAAAAATTATTGAAAAGTAAACTGCAGAGGTGATCAAATACCACCAAAAGAAAGCTCTATTTGTGGGAAAAATAGGACATCAATCGTAATTGGGTACAGCGTCGCGCAACCGCACAATTTTTGTAAAAGGTAACACAGTGCCGAATCGCAAAAAATGGCCTGGTCATTAGGGGGGGGGGGTAAAACCTTTCGGAGCTGGGGGGGGGGGGTAAAACCTTTCGGAGCTGAAGTGGTTAAAA
This sequence comes from Pelophylax lessonae, assembly GCF_965119305.1. Taxonomy (NCBI): domain Eukaryota; kingdom Metazoa; phylum Chordata; class Amphibia; order Anura; family Ranidae; genus Pelophylax; species Pelophylax lessonae. The sequence goes on along the minus strand of NC_138771.1, from coordinate 36,886,867 downwards.
AAAGTAAGTGAAAATACAAGGCTCCCATAGACCCAAAACTCACATCCACTTACTGGATTAACCACTTGGGGGACGCTCCACACAAATATACTGCAGCAGGATGGCCCTCCTGTGCAAAATCGCATACCTGTATGTCATTACGGGCACAGGGTCCGGGGCGCATGCCGACGTTATGTCTGCAGGGACCCGCCGATCATTCACAATAGAGAAAGACTGCCGTAGAGAGGAAGATGGAGATCTTGTGTTTCTGCTTAGCAGGAACCCCAATCTCTGTTTTCCTGCAGTTAAGCCAAATTCCCACACAGAAAGCACTCCCTAGGAGCACAATTAACCCTTTGATCGCCCCTGATGGTAACCCCTTCCCTGCCAGTGTCATTAGTACAGCAACAGTGCATTTTTTTTTTTTTTTTTTTTTTTTTTTTTTTTTTTAGCACTGATCACTGTATTGGTGTCACTGGTCCCCAAAAAAGTGTCAGGTGTTCACACTGTTGCACAATGTTGCAGTCCAGCTAAAAATCACTGCTATTAGTAGTAAAAAAAAAAAAAAAAAAAAAGATTCACATCATTTGAACAAAGGCACTCACCCGTTTGATCGACTACTACCATGACATAACATGCTGTATTGTATTGTATTATTTTTTTCACTTTTTCTATGTCGACTTTTATCAATTTTCTAATAAATATTGTTAAATTTTATCCTTTTTCTTTACTCTTTCCTTGGCTTACCTACATACTTCTGACCAATAGTCCGCTATAGTCCCTACCTTTTTTCCTATCATCAGTGTATTCTGGGATCACTGATGTGGAATACAATTTTTTTTTTTGTAAGATTCCCATCATTTGTAGACGCTATAACGTTTGCGCAAACGAATATACGCTTACTGGGATTTTTTTGTTACCAAAAATATGTAGCAGAATACATATTGGCCTAAATAAATTAATACATTTTCTTTTTTCCTTTTTTTCTTTTTATCAGGTAGGTTTTATAGCAGAAAGTAAAAAAATATTCTTTTATTTTTTTTTTCTTTTTATCGGGTAGGTTTTATAGCAGAAAGTAAAAAAATATTCTTTTTTTTCTTTCTTTTTTTTTTTTCTTTTTATCGGGTAGGTTTTATAGCAGAAAGTAAAAAAAAATATATATATATTTTTTTAAATTGTAGGTCTTTTTTTGTTTTATAGCGCAAAAAAACAAAAACCGCAGAGGTGATCAAATACCACCAAAGGAAATCTGTTTGGGGGAAAAAGGACATGCATTTTATGTATGTATATTTAGTAAAATATCAGGGGTCTAAACAGACTCCTGATGTCTCTTTTTTGATACAGAGAAAGGGACTGAGAACAGAGATTCTTCTCTGCAGACTCGGCTGCACTAGACTGTGAATGAATGGGAAGTGCTCTTTGCAGAGTATCCGCCTGTTCATTCACAAACTGATGCATAGTAAACACCGGGTAGCAGGGGATTCTACACCGCGCAGGGTGATTAGGGTATGCCCAGGCACATCCAGCACACCCTGTACACTTGCCTATGATTAGTTATTGTTTGTCACCTCCTCACCATATATTTTTTTTTTATATGTATCCATTTCTATTTATTACTATTTTTTTTTTTTTTTTTTTTTAGTTTTAAGGCTTCTTTCACACGGCCGCTCCGTATGTCCGCAAATCATCCTAATTTTTTGCGGATGATTTACGGACATAATGTAAGTCTATGGCATTGCGGATGTCAGCGGAATACCATCCGCTGACATCCGATTTGCCTCCTTTCAGTTCTGTTCCATTTTTTGGAACGGAACAGAACCCTATTTTTTCATCCGTTCAAAAAACGGAAAGGAAGCAAAATCGGATGTCAGCGGTGTCATCCGCTGACATCCGCAATGCCCATAGACTTACATTATGTCCGCATATCATCCGCAAACGGATGGGATGATATGCGGGCATACGGAGCGGATGACACAAATGTCATCCGCTCTGTAATAGAAAAAAAAAGTCCCGCAGCGGAGAATAAATCCGGAGCGGCCGTGTGAAAGAAGCCTAATTCTCTTAATTTTTATTGCTTGTAAATATCTAAAAAAAAAAATAGCACATATACGTTACAATAACAAATATATTACAGTTAAATAGCTTCTCTTCTCATTGAGCGTTACAACACCCCAAACCCCCCCCCCCCCCCAACCCCTAATAAAAAGACACCCACTTTTCTGGGTCCTGTTTCCAACTATACAATTATTCCATGCTTTAATTACTAACACCCTAATAAAAGCCCCTGATAGTTGCAACTAGGAAAAATACCCAGTCGTGTATACTTGTTCCTCATTATACACTGCTCAAAAAATTAAAGGAACTCTTTGAAAACACATCAGCTCTCAATAGGGAAAAATCTCATGCTGGATATATATACTGGGATGAAGTGGGTAATGTGTTAGGCTCTATACTGGTATGGACTGGGTAATGCGTTAGGAACGAAAGGATGCCACATCGTTTGATGGAAATGAAAATGGTCACCCTACAGAGGGCTGAGTTGAGACACCCCGAAAATCAAAGTGAAAAAATGGTGCAGGCTAGTCCATTTTGCTGAAATTTCATTGCAGCAGTAGTTTGTATGACCTTCAAGTGCTTGTATGCATGCCTGACAACGTTGGGGCATGCTCCTAATGAGACGATGGATGGTGTCCTGGGGTGTTTCCTCCCAGATCTGAGCCAGGTCATCACTGAGCTCCCAAACAGACTGAGGCGCAACCTGACTGCGTTGGATTAATCAACACATAATGTCCCAGAGGTGTTCTAGTCTATTTAAATCAGGCGAGTGTTGGGGCCATTTAATGTTTTCAATTCCTTCATCCTCCAGGAACTGGCTGCATACTCTCGCCACATGAGGCCGGGCATTGTTATGCACCAGGAGGAACCTAGAAATCACTGCACCAGTGGAGGGTAAGAAAATTGGTCCAAAGATTTCATCCTGATACCTAATGGCAGTCAGGGTGCCATTGTCTAGCCTGTAGAGGTCTTTGCCGTCCCTCCATGGATATGTCTCCCCAGGCCATCACTGACCCACCACCAAACCGGTCATGCTGAATGATATTACAGGCAGCATAACGTTCTCCACGGCTTCTCCAGACCCTTTCACGTCTGTCACATGCTCAGGGTGAACCTACTCTCATCTGTTAAAAGCACAGGGCGCCAGTGATGGACCTGCCAATTCTGGTGTTCAATGGAAAATGCCAATCAAGCTCCACGCTGCCGGGCAGTGAGCACAGGGCCCACTAGAGGACGTCAGGCCCTCAGGTCACCCTCATGAAGACTGTTTCTGATTGCTTGGTCAGAGACATTTACACCAGTGGCCTGCTGGAGGTCATTTTGTAGGGCTCTGGCAGTGCTCATTCTTTTCATCCTTGCACAAAGGAGCAGATACCGATTCTGTTGATGGGTTAAGGACCTTCTACAGCCCTATCCAGCTCTCCTAGAGTGACTGCCTGTCTCCTGGAATCCCCTCAATGCTTTTGAGACTGTGCTGGTAGACACAGCAAACCTGGCAATGGCATGTATTGATGTGCCATCCTGGCGGAGTCGTACTACCTGTGCAACCTCTTTAGGGTCCAGGTATGGCCTCCTGCTACCAGTAGTGACACTGACCCTAGCCAAATGCAAAACTAGTGAAAAATAGTAGGAAAAAATGAGTAGGAAATAAAATGTCAGTGGCCTGTAAAACCTGATTTGTAGTTCATCTCATTGTTACCATCTAGTGTACCTGTTAATTAACACCAATGCAGCCGAAACTAATTTAACAACCCCCTCTGCTACTTAACTGACCAAATTAATATTCCAGGAGTTTAATTGATGCTACACTCTGATTAAAAAGTGTTTTTATTTTTTTTGAGCAGTGTATTTCCTTCTGATAAAGTTCTTCGGTACTCAGTAGTTTGGTAAATATTTCGGACTTCCTAAATGTTAACCCCCTTAATGCCGCACCATATGCATTGAAATGCGATAGCGGGGTGGTTGCAGCACGGCCCCATTCACTTGAACAGGTGATGTTTGGCGAGCGGTAGTGCACACAGAATGCAACAGCGGGCTTAATTCCTGTGTAAATCCTTGGCTGATTTTTACCGCTCCCCAACCACAAGTGTAAATGAGGCCTTAGGGCCGGTGTACACTTTTTGACACTTTTTAGCGCACACATCTGAGAAAATCAGTGAGCCACTCATTTTTAATGGCATTAAATTACAAAATGGATTGTGTAGTGATTTTAAATGCTATATTAACTTTTTAATGAAAATTAGTTCCCCTTTTAAATTGGGTTTTAATCCCAAACTGTAAAAATGGCAACTAAAAACTGGTTGCTGTGGACAACCGTAAAGATTCTTCTTGGCTCACTTGCCATATATCAATTCCTAGGAGGCTCATATTCAAGTGCTTGGTTTCTCTAGCCAATGAGTGTTATGCATGTTTCCCCTAACCAGGCAAAAAAAAAAAACATGAAAGCATAACCTGGTTGGATTACATGGGCCTCAAAGACATGGACCTCACCCGAAAATGAAACTAATCCTCATCCTCTCTCAGCCCCTTAGCTGGTTGCATAAGTGTGTGTGTATGTATATATATATATATATATATATATATATATAATACATATTTTTTTTTATTTATTTTTTTTTCCAGGGAGCGAGTACCTTTTCTTTCTGGTGTAACTAGGCCCTAGGCAAGAATAATATCTGCTTGGAATGGATTAAAAATTCTGTATGGCTCCCTAATTTGAAATACTGGATTTAATGTGCATAATTTTTCAAAATTGCTTACGCTGGCCCAATATTACAAAATGTGTACATTGTATAATTTTGTAACTCATAGAAGATAACCCTAGAAACAAGGATATATATTTTTTTTTTTTAATACATTTTTTTTTCGATTCCGCCTTTTTGTAAAAGTCCATTTTATTTTTCCAAAAAAGGGATCAATGGGGGAAAGGGATTCATTCCACTATGATTAATATAGTTAGATCACTGGGGAGGCCATCTGAAAGATAGGAGGCATGTAGGTATCAAACCACAAGGTCCAGATTTTACAAAATATATAGGCTTTGATTTACTAAAACCGAAGAGTGCATATATATGTGTGTGTGTGTTTATGTATGTCCTGGGACCAATCCTGTTTAATTTATTCATAAATGATCTAGAGGAGGGGATATCTAGTACAATCTCAGTATTTGCAGATGATACTAAATTAGGCATGCCAATATCTTCTATGCAGGATGTGGAAACCTTGCAAGCAGACCTGAACAAAATAACGGGGTGGGCAACTACATGGCAGATGAGGTTTAATGTTGATAAATGTAAAGTAATGCACCTGGGTGCCAGAAACCAGAAAGCAAGCTACTCACTAGGGGGGGAACCTCTGGGTGAGTCTAGGATGGAAAAGGACTTGGGGGTACTGGTAGACAACAAGCTTGGCAGTGGCATGCAATGCCAAGCCGCCGCAAGCAAAGCCAACAGAATACTGGGATGTATAAAAAAGGGGATTCACTCCAGAAATAAAGAGATTATTCTCCCTCTCTACAAGACTCTGGTCCGGCCACATCTGGAGTATGCTGTCCAGTTCTGGGCACCGGTCCGCAGGAAGGATGTGCTGGAACTGGAGAAAGTCCAGAGAAGGGCAACAAAAATAATTAGGGGAATGGAGGACATCAGCTATGAGGAAAGACTACAAGCACTGAACCTTTTCTCTCTGGAGAAAAGACGATTGAGGGGGGATATGATATCAATGTACAAATACTGTACTGGTGACCCGAGCATAAGGAACAAACTATTCAGAGAAAGGAGATACAATAAGACACGTGGCCACTCACTAAAACTAGAGGAAAGGCGGTTTAACCTTAAAGTGCGTAAGGGGTTCTTCACTGTAAGAGCAGTAAGGATGTGGAATTCTCTTCCACAAGCAGTCGTATCAGCAGGGAGCATCGATAGTTTCAAAAAACTAGTAGATGGACACCTTAAAGACCACAACATACAGGGGTATACAATGTACGATTAAAAGCAAACACACACACGCATTCATAGGTTGAACTGGATGGACTGATGTCTTTTTTCAACCTTACTAACTATGTAACTATGTAACTATGTATGTATATATATATATATATATATATATATAATGCCTTGCGAAAGTATTCGGCCCATTTCAGGCTTCAAACATAAAGATATAAAACTGTAATTTTTTGTGAAGAATCAACAAGTGGGACACAATCATGAAGTGGAACGTAATTTATTGGATATTTTAAACTTTTTTAACAAAAAACTGAAAAATTGGGCGTGCAAAATTATTCAGCCCCCTTAAGTTAAGACTTTGTAGCGCCACCTTTTGCTGCGCTTACAGCTGTAAGTCGCTTGGGGTATGTCTCTATCTGTTTTTCACATCAAGAGACTGAAATTTTTGCCCATTCCTCCTTGTAAAACAGCTCAAGCTCAGTGAGGTTGGATGGAGAGCGTTTGTGAACAGCAGTTTTCAGTTCTTTCCACAGATTGTCGATTGGATTCAGGTCTGGACTTTGACTTGGCCATTCTAACACCTGGATAGGTTTATTTGTGAACCATTCCATTGTAGATTTTGCTTTGTTTTGGATCATTGTCTTGTTGGAAGACAAATCTCCGTCCCAGTCTCAGGTCTTTTGCAGACTCCATCAGGTTTTCTTCCAGAATGGTCCTGTATTTGGCTCCATCCATCTTCCCATCAATTTTAACCATCTTCCCTGTCCCTGCTGAAGAAAAGCAGGCCCAAACCATGATGCTGCCACCACCATGTTTTACAGTGGGAATGGTGTGTTCAGGGTGATGAGCTGTGTTGCTTTTACGCCAAACATAACGTTTTGCATTGTTGCAATTCGACTTTGGTTTCATCTGACCAGAGCACCTTCTTCCACATGTTTGGTGTCTCCCAGGTGGCTTGTGGCAAACTTTAAACGACACTTTTTATGGATATCTTTAAGAAATGTCTTTCTTCTTGACACTCTTCCATAAAGGCCAGATTTGTGCAGTATACGACTGATTGTTGTCCTATGGACAGAGTCTCCCACCTCAGCTGTAGATCTCTACTGTTCATCCAGAGTGATCATGGGCCTCTTGGCTGCATCTCTGATCAGTCTTCTCCTTGTATGAGCTGAAAGTTTAGAGGGACGGCCAGGTCTTCGTAGATTTGCAGTGGTCTGATACTCCTTCCATTTCAATATTATCGCTTGCACAGTGCTCCTTGGGATGTTTAAAGCTTGGGAAATCTTTTCGTATCCAAATCAGGCTTTAAACTTCTCCACAACAGTATCTCGGACCTGCCTGGTGTGTTCCTTGTTCTTCATGATGCTCTCTGCGCTTTAAACGGACCTCTGAGACTATCACAGTGCAGGTGCATTTATACGGAGAGCTTATTACACACAGGTGGATTCTATTTATCATCATTAGTCATTTAGGTCAACATTGGATCATTCAGAGATCCTCACTGAACTTCTGGAGAGAGTTTGCTGCACTGAAAGTAAAGGGGCTGAATAATTTTGCACGCCCAATTTTTCAGTTTTTTTATTTGTTAAAAAAGTTTGAAATATCCAATAAATTTCGTTCCACTTCATGATTGTGTCTCACTTGTTGATGATTCCTCAAAAAAAATTAGTTTTATATCTTTGTTTGAAGCCTGAAATGTGGCAAAAGGTCGAAAAGTTCAAGGGGGCCGAATACTTTCGCAAGGCACTGTATGCATGTATGTATATATATATATATATATATATATATATGTGTGTGTATATATATATATATATATATATATATATATATATATATATATATATATATATATATATATATATATAGGAAATTAGTTTGCTGTAATGACATCAGTAAAAACTTTTGGTTGGCTGTTGTGTATTACCACAGTCCGTCTGCCCAGAGTAATATGTTTGACTGTATCTGACATAATATAAGTTCTATGGCCCGCGAGCAGTGAAGGGGGTTATACTGGAACTCTTGTAGGATTATGTCTGCAGAATAGGTCAGATATTGGTGTCTTTTGAGAAAAATGAACATAAGCAGCAGATGAGGAAGAAGGGGGAGCTGTGCAGAATAACATGGAGAGCATCACTTCAAACATGTCTGCGGTAAATGCTGAAATGTTCAAAGTACGACAGAGAAAGATAAAGCCTTTGATGGGAAGTGGATGTTTCCCAGGGACATTACAAGCAGTAATCCAGATGTTCTGCTGTAATGCAATGAGTGTCCATGGATAGATGCCGAGCTCAGCCAAGTACAGCCTGCTGTAGACCCGAGCCCTCCACTCCCATGCTGTTCCGCCATATGGAAGTAATCTCCAGTTCCCTTTTAATAGCCAGCATTGGATTCCATTTTCACAAGGCTCGCACAGCTAAGTGGAGCTGTTTTATGGACAACTTAGATAGAAGCGCTTCCAAGATAAACAGTCGGCCTGAAATTAGAACATACCAAGCAGCAAAATTATTTTAGGACATATTTCATAGTCAAGCTGCCATTTCACTGCAGCAGCTGCCAGACTGTAGGATGCGTCTTTGATCCGTGCAGGACAACGCTCCCAATCACATTAGACAATTTACACAAAATGGGGAGCGCGCACAAAAAATGGCATGCTTTCTGACTTTTAGATATTTTCTTGGAACTGATCCTTACATCTTTTGGTCCCTGTTGTTTTTTTTTTTTTTCTTCTTTCGATCATTTGTAGCAAGTAAGGGTGACTTGGTTTGAATTATTAAAAAAAAAAAATACATTAAGTTGTATTGATGGCGCACTTTGAAATTTGACTGATTTGGTGTACTTATATTCCATTGTAATGCGGGAAAATAACTGGGCTTTCTTTGAACCATTAGACAATAATATTTGGGGAATGCAACTTCAGGCAAACAAACATGAGAAAGGCGTCTCTAAGGGCAAAATTAAAAGGTTTATCATAGAGCACAAGGGGTTAAAAACACTTACAGGATCGTGTTGAAAGAGGGCATATCATAGAAAAGTCCTCATGCAAGTCGTTTGTCCTTCGTCTTATCTGCAGGGAAGAGTGGAGAGAGCTGTCCAGCAGCTGTCCGATTCCCAGAAGATGTGCAGTAGCAGGGAGGCAAAGAGGCGGCCCGGGTTTCGGAACCACGCTGGAACGCACGCAACCGATGTGGCGTGCGATGAGGCGGTCCGGGTCTCGGAATCACGCTGGAACGCACGCGGCCAATGTGGCGTGCGATGAGGCGGCCCGGGTCTCAGAACCACACTGGAATGCACGCGGCCGATGTGGCGTGCGATGAGGCGGTCCGGGTCTCGGAATCATGCTGGAACGCAAGCGGACGATGTGGCGTGCGATGAGGCGGCCCGGGTCTCAGAACCACACTGGAATGGACGCGGCCGATGTGGCGTGCGATGAGGCTGTCCGGGTCTCGGAATCACGCTGGAACGCACGCGGCCAATTTGGCGTGCGATGAGGCGGCCTGGGTCTCAGAACCACACTGGAACGCACGCGGCTGATGTGGCGTGCGAGGAGGCGCCTCGGGTCTCTGAACCACACTGGAACACACACGGCCAATGTGGCGTCAGCTGAGGGCAGTGGGCGGTAACGCGTTTCGGAGCATGTGCGGCTCCTTCTTCAGACCCCGCAGAGTTGCACATGCTCCGAAACAAGTTACCGCTCACTGCTCTCATCTGACGCCACATTGGGCGCGTGCGTTGCTGCATGGTTCCGGAACCCAGGCCGCCTCATCGCCTCCTTTCTACTGCACAACTTCTGGGAATCTGACAGCTGCTGGACAGCTCTCTCCACTCTCCCCCGCAGATAAGACAAAGGTCAAGCGGATTGCATGAGGACTTTTCTATGATATCCCTTCTTTTAATCACAATCCTGTAAGTGTTTTTAACCCCTTGTGCTCTATAATAAACCTTTTAATATTGCACTTAGAGGCGCCTTTCTCTTTCTTTTTTTTTTTTTTTCAAAACATTTTATTGAAAAGAAACCGAAGTACACGTACAACGAGTCATGTGTTACAAAACATAAACAAGAAGAACAAGAACCATGGGATATAGAGACCAGAGCACATTCATACAGTTTGAGACATTAGAACATACAGGACTGCAGAGGATTATCTAACTGTATCCATAAGCAGACTTTAAAAGGCACAATTATCTGTACTAAGAATTAGGGCCGAGGCAGTACCATATAGTCAGTAACCTTGAAGACCTCCGGTCGATTACGGGGTACTTGGAGGAGGAGCCGGACGTACGCCTCGGTGGTGCTTCCTGCGACCCAACACCCCCAGTGGGGAACTCACTGTGTCAGGAGGCAATCACCAAATGTGTGCTATACCCAATCAGGAGTAGGTAACTATAGGGGATACCTACATGGGCGGTCAATGGAGGGGTAGTGCTTGCCCAGAGGTCATCAAGGGTCTGTTATTAGGGAGTGAGGGGGTAGGGGAGGAAGGAAGAAGGGGAGGGGAAAGAAGAGGGAAGAGGAGGAGGGGGGAAAGAGACATAGAGGCTGAGAAGTACGTTTATGTTAGCGGGGAAGATGTAGTGGAATTAAAGAGCTTCCTGGGGGGTAGTTGAAGGAGGTAAAAAGACCACCACATGTAGAACATGAGAAGTCAGGGAGAGGATCTATGGAGTAGTGCTTAAACTCTGAAAATCAGGTAGAGACGTGAAATGTCTTTCTCTCTTTCCCATGATCTTTTAGAGTTGCTCCTCCTCCTCATGAAGTGCCGTCCCACCTACTCAGGACCGGCCATCCACCCCCACCGGAGCGCCCTCATTTCTCTTTTCCTGCAACTTCAGCTACAGTAAATACATAATTAAACTGCATGTATGTGGGTTTTACCTGCAAACGAATATGCAGTTATGTTGAGCCATCCTACAGTGCTACATTGCACAGTCAGGCAGGTGACACGTGCATTTAATTTTTTAGAAATGCAGCATCTTGTGTCCCTGGCTTCTTTATTCTGGTGCATACACTATATTGCCAAAAGTATTGGGACGCCTGCCTTTACATGCACATGAACTTAAATGGCATCCCAGTCTTAGTCTGTGGGGTTCAATATTGAGTTGGCCCACCCTTTGCAGCTATAACAGCTGTAACTCTTCTGGGAAGGCTGTCTACAAGGTTTAGGCGTGTGTCTATGGGAATGTTTGACCATTCTTCCAGAAGCACATTTGTGAGGTTGGGGACTGATGTTGGATGAGAAGGCCTAGCTCACAGTCTCCAAAATTCATCCCAAAGGTGTTCTATCGGGGTTGAGGTCCGAACTCTGTGCAAGCCATTTTAATTTCTTCCACCCCAAACTCATTCATCCATGTCTTTATGGACCTTGCTTTTATGCACTGGTGCACGTTCATGTTGGAACAGGAAGGGGCCACCCCCAAACTGCTCCCACAAAGTTGGGAGCATGAAAATGTCTAAAAAGTCTTGGTCTGCGGACACCTTAAGAGTTCCCTTCATTGAAACTAAGGGGCCAGGCCCAACCGCTGAACATCAACCCCACACCAATGTTCCCTTTAAGGTGCGCGCATGCGCGGACGCGCAGTGTCATTGAAGGTCCCGCGCAAGCACAGATTCAGACCGCGCAGCCGCAGACGTGGCGGCCGGGGAGCAGAGTGTGCGCCCAAGAGCACGCCCATTGTGTGACAATAACGAATGAAAATTCGCTATTGTCACACGGATTCTCCTCCTGGCCAATCAGGGAGCGGGTCCTCCCGCTTCCTGATTGGCTGAAAGGCCAACCCCATGCCATTGGCCGAGGAGGAGGCGCCGGGAGGACTGAGGAGATGCGGGAAGCCAGGGACTGAACTGAAGAGAAGCTGCCGTGACCGTGAGGTAAGTGCACGGACAGGAGGAGACGTGGGGAGTCGGGACTGAAGAGAAGCTGCTGTCAGTTAAGTGCACTGGCCTCTCGGGGGGGGGGGGGGGATGCTGGCATCGCTGCATTAAATGGTGACACACTGGCATCTCTACATTGAAAGGTGGCACACTGGCATCTCTACATTGAAAGGTGGCACACTGGCATCTCTACATTGAAAGGTGGCATGCTGGCATCTCTACATTGAAAGGGGGCACGCTGGCATCTCTACATTGAAAGGGGGCTCGCTGGAATCTCTACATTGAAAGGTGGCACACTGGCATCTCTACATTGAAAGGTGGCATGCTAGCATCTCTACATTGAAAGGGGCACGTTGGCATCTCTACATTGAAAGGGGGCAATGCTGTGGCACTCTGCATTGATTGGGGGCAATGCTGTGGGCACTCTGCATTGATTGGGGGCAATGCTGTGGGCACTCTGCATTGATTGGGGGAATGCTGTGGGCACTCTGCATTGATTGGGGGAATACTGTGGGCACTCTGCATTGATTGGGGGCAATGCTGTGGGCACTCTGCATTGATTGGGGGCAATGCTGTGGGCACTCTGCATTGATTGGGGGCAATGCTGTGGGCACTCTGCATTGATTGGGGGCAATGCTGTGGGCACTTGGCATTGATTGGGGGCATGCTGATGCATTGACGTCTCCCCCCCAGCGGGCCACAGAAAAATTATCAAACGTTGACCGGTCTGCGGCGATAAAAAGGTTGGGGAGCACTGCGCTCAGAAATTTTTTTATTTGCTCAGCACAGTAAAAAATTAGAGGGAACATTGCCCACCATAATATAGTGTGGATGAGCAAGTTTGGGGTTGAGGAACTTGACGAGCCTGCACAGAGTCATCAACACCTTGGGATGAATTAGAGTGGAGACTGCGAGCCAGACCTTCTCTCCCAACATCAGTGCCTGACCGCACAAATGCGCTTCTGGAAGAATGGCCAAACATTCCCATAGACACACTCCTAAATCTTGTGGACAGTCTTTCCAGAAGGTTTGAAGCTGTTATAGCTGCAAAGGGTGGGCCAACTCAATATTGAACCCTACGGACTAAGACTGGGATGCCATTAAGGTTCATGTGCGTGTAATGGCAGGTGTCCCAATACTTTTGGTAATATTGTGTATCTCCCGTCTTTAGAACTTCTGGAGAAAAGGAGCTGTGGAAAACGCGTCTTGATAAAAAGTGGGTGTGGTTAAACTACATGTATGCCATGGTCCTTTTACTCACACAATACTCCTTGAATAGGGTATACATCATAAATTGGAGTCACCTCCATTTGTTTGGAATGAGCAGTGCACATTAGTTGTGGTCATGTGCACTGCTCTATGCACTCTACATATCTAATAGTCCATATAGTCCACATCGGGAGTGAGCAAGAGAGGGTGCCTATGATCCTACATAAAGCGGCACCATAGAGAATTAAATTAGCCACCCTATAGCAGGTCAGATCACAACAGCAAGAAAAAAAAAAGAATATGCAGGTCTTAGGCAGACCATTGATTGTGTGTCTCTTTCATGCAACCACTGACTGTTAATGGGGGAATCCCTCCCTCAGGGCTATTGTGTTCTCCGGATGGGGAGGGGGGAAGTGGGGAGCCAACCCTGCTGGGAGAACACAATTATTGCTAGCGTCTATAGCTGCTGGCAATAATCCCATGCTAGGAATCTGACATGCTGGTGTAACCCAAGTCGATCGATGCATCAGCTTGGGTACAATCAGCTTGCTCATAGATGGATCGAATCTCGGACAATTCAGCAGGGACCAGCCTGAGATTTGAACCATCTATGGCCAGCTTTAGAGGAGGCTTTTTTGAGTTGGAGTGGATTGCAGTGCATAAACACTGCTGTCAGGGGATTAGTCCCATCAACGCTCCCAACCTCCAAGTCACCAGCTTTCTCCTGCTGTATATCAATACAGATACTCCGAATCCATAAGTTGGTTAGAGCGTTGGAAGATAGATTAGCACCTTTCAGCAGCAAGAAAGCCTTGACTTTTCGTTTTATGGTGCATATTCAAGAAGCTCATAAATAAGCACCTTTGTGCAAATCATATCAAGACTTTCTTGCTGCTGGAACGTGCTTATCTGAATAAAGTCTCCAAGTGCTCTACTTCAATTCATTAACTCTCTCTGTGTGCTGGTATGGGATTGATTGCAGTTTTTTTTTTTTTTTTTTTGCTGATTTAAAGCAGAACTAAACTCTCAGAATCAGCATGAACTACTTTTACTCTTTGTGCTGCAAGATAGGGGGTTATTACAATTACTTTTTAAACTTATTTTTTTTTATACATCTTCAGTTGCTTCCTGTTTTCAGGCCTAGGCCAAAATAATGTAATACATCCCAGTTGTCTTCATGGGAGGGGCTTTCTCAGCTAAGCACACCCTTCTGCCTGTATGCCTAAACTAGGGGCAGATGGATTCCAGGAAGTAAATGTTAAATCAGCTGCCCTTACTCAAGATGGCCTTGGCTAGAAATGTTAGAGTGGTGTTTTCAAAGTGATTTCTCAACAAATTAAAGTATAGAGACCTGAATGGATGGGTGAGTTTGCTTTGAACCATTTAAAAGCCCATAAGTTTCCCAGCAGCTGTATGCATTTCTAAGGAATATATCTGTGTACTTGGTGTACATCCAGTAAATTGTAATTACTGTTTTTCACCAGGCAACCTCAATGCAGTCCCTGCAGTTGTCAGAGTCCTTGAAAAAGAATCAGCTCTGGAATGGAACGGTCAGCATTACATTGTTGGAAGGGATTAATCTGCCGGATGGAAGTGCCTGTGATTCTTTTGTAAGGTTCAGGCTCGGAGATCAGAAGTACAGAAGCAAGGTATATTTCATAGCTTATATTCATTACTGAACTATGTCTAAATGATTGTTCGTAATATTTTTTTTTGTACAATTAAATGTACATTGCTATGTTAAAATAGGTGTTAACGCACAGCACATTGCTAGTTGCTGAATGCACCTTGGATGTTTCTTGGAATATCCAAGTCCACTACATCCACCTGTGTGAATTAACACATGTAATGAAAATGGAAGTTTAAAAAGACAATCTTCTAAACTATTTGTCCAATATGAAGGCTGGTAACTTACTGATGAAACATGAAGAAGGGAGTCCATCTAAGGATTAAATAAACTAACTCCAACATACAGGGAATCTGGATTGTACCATTTACAGACATTCAATTGCAGGTTGTAGTTACACTAAATCACCCCTAGATGTAAGCATAAAAACATGAATTGATACAGATTGAGATCCAATGCAATACGGATGGATACATGATGTGTTCCAAAACCACTTTCAATGTCTTCTTGCCAGACAGATCTGTGTAGGTTGTCTAAAGCACCACATGTATAGTAGTTTTATCCAGCTGTATGTGTGGAGCACAGTGATTACTACTAGCAGTAGCAGCTATAGCAGCTGGCATTAATCACTTGCTGCAAATCTGCCATGCTGGTTGTACCCAAACGGATCAGTGGATTGACTTGGCTACATTGAGCTTGCCCATAGATAGTTCGAATCTCAACAGGTTTGTCAGGGATCTGACTGGCTTTGAACCATCTATGGCTGGCTAAAGTGGCTTTGTAAGCTATGAGATGTCTTCAACACTACAGAGTAAGTTCAAACAAACACATTGCAATGGTCATGGGACTTTAAAGGAGGCAGGTCACTTAGTAAAGTACAAAGTTATTAAAAGTATCTGAAAAATAACCGTGAGGTTAGCCCACGCCCCAAAAGGGTACATATATTACAAAATAGAGAAAGTATGGGTTTTAAGGGCTTAATTGAAAAAGGAATACCAAGAATCCATAATTCATAAAAAATTGAACATTTTATTAATTTTGATCATAAAAATGTATTTTAATACATGAGGGATTGCTAGAAAAGAAGAAATGAATCCCCCATATATTTACCGAAAAACATTAAAAACCACAGCACAGAAATATACCCCTAATAGGGGACTAATACATGCTTCAAGCTGATGTTGGTGCAAGAAGTCTCTGTTGATATTCGGTTTGAGGGTCCCAATGAGCCAACGCGTTTCGCATCGGGCTTCGTCAGGGCCAAAGAGACTGAGCAATACCGATATTTCTTGCTGTGTAGAAGTATTGTTAGCGGGCAGGATATATAGGCTCCTATATTAGTAAATGTCTTGTAAACACAAGACTGGTGGTGTGGACCAGTCAGACTATTGATCCTTCAGTTAGTATAGGTCCCCCGTGTTGCAGTAGTGGACATTTACGAATATAGGAGCCTATATATCCTGCCCACTAACAATACTTCTACACACAGCAAGAAATATCGGTATTGCTCAGTCTCTTTGGCCCTGACGAAGCCCGATGCGAAACGCGTTGGCTCATTGGGACCCTCAAACCGAATATCAACAGAGACTTCTTGCACCAACATCAGCTTGAAGCATGTATTAGTCCCCTATTAGGGGAATATTTCTGTGCTGTGGTTTTTAATATTTTTCGGTAAATATATGGGGAATTCATTTCTTCTTTTCTAGCAATCCCTCATGTATTATAATACATTTTTATGATCAAAATTAATAAAATGTTCAATTTTTTTATGGATTATTGGTATTCCTATTTCAATTAGGCCCTTAAAACTCATACTTTCTCTATTTTGTGATATATGTTATTAAAAGTAGTAATGGTAACACAGTCCATGATTTACAAGTATATTCAATCAATTTCCACATATAATACAGACATATGTTAAAAAGAGCTGACATAGGGAAAATTTCATATAGTAATATACCAAATTCATATTATAATGATGGTAAGACATATAAAGGTACAAAATTGACGAATGATGTGGCAAATAAAATATCTTGGCATCTCTGGGACTCATTTTGTGTCCACTAATCTGGAGTTTGATGCAGAAGGATATCTACAAATATATAGGTACAGCGCCTTGCAAAAGTATTGACCCCCCTTGGCATTTTTCGTGTTTTGTTGCCTCACAACCTAGAATTAACATGGATTGTTTGGGGATTTGTGTCATTTAATTTACAGAACATGCCCACAACTTTTGAAGATGTTTTTTTTTTTTTTTTTTGTGAAGCAAACCACAAATAGGACAATGTGATAAATGGCTTAAAAAATGACTTAAAAAAAGTCCACCCTGTGCCAAGGCGAAAAACAAATATAAATCTAAATAATACTGCCGCTGCTGCTCATCACCAAGTGAAAAACATTAAATACCCCAATAACACAGCACTGAAACAGTGTAAATCTAAATATAGTGGCACAAATATATGTAATCCAAATGATAATTATAAAAAAACAATGAGAAAAAAATATAAATATAAATATGTAATGTCCAATCCCAGTGATAAATTGAACTATGTTCAATTATTCGACAAGTGATAAGTGAAAAAATATATCATATTTTATTTAAGCAAGTGTCCAGTGAAAAAAATATATATGATAATTTAAGCAAGTGTCCAGTGAAGAAAATCCAAAATATCCAGTGCAGACAATGGTGTGATCACACGTAATCCAAAATACTTCCAAGTGAGTTCAAGTGGTTCTTGTGAATCCAAAGGTGCCCTCTTGCCAACAAGTGAGTCTACTTACCAGAATGCGTGGACCCCTTGAAACCTTATGGCCCAGGGGTCTGGAATAGCTTGACAAGTAGATATGTACTGGGGCCCCTTTAAGATGTCCTTTCCTCAGATGCAGGCAAATAAACAGAAAGAAACCCAGATAGTGCAGTACGCTCTAATAATTTTATTAAAAGATAAAGGCTTCCAAATAATGAACTCACAATAAATAAAAATTATAAAGGCTCATCAAACATATATTGCAGATATTCCCGGGGTATAATGGAGAGCGATCCTATCGTCGTCCTCGCTATGCCGAACGGCGTGCGTTCCAGCGCACTTCCGCTTGCGTTCCACCACACCGGAAATTATGTCTTACGTTTGCTATTAAGGCCGTAAATTAAGTTGACACGTTTCGCCCCTCCCTGTGGGCGCTTTCAAAGACATGATTAGGGGTGTACTCACTTTGTGAGATACTGTATGTATGTATGTATGTGTGTGTGTGTGTGTGTGTGTGTGTGTGTATATATATATATATATATATATATATATATATATATATATATATATATATATATATATTCACCCTCCTTGGCATTTATCGTCTTTTGTTGCCTCACAACCAGGAATTTAACATGGATTGTTTGAGGATTTGCATAATTTAATTTACAGAACATGCCCACAACTTTGAAGATGTTTTTTTTTTTTTTTTTTTTTATTGTGAAGCAAACGACACAATAACAGAAAAAGTCAATGTGCATAACTATTCACCCCCCTAAGGTCAATACTTTGTAGAGCCACCTTTTACGGCAATCACAGCTCCAAAGTTGCTTTGGATAAGTCTCTATGAGCTTGCCATGTCTTACCACTAGGATTTTTGCCCATTCCTCCTTGCAAAACTGCTCCAGCTCCTTCAAGTTGGATGGTTTGCACTTGTGAACAGCAATCTTTAAGTCTGACAACAGATTTTCTATTGGATTGAGGTCTGGGCTTTGACTAGACCATTCCAACACATTTACATGTTTCCCCTTAAACCACTCAAGTGTTCGCTTTAGCAGTGTGTTTGGGGTCATTGTCCTGCTGGAAGGGGAACCTCTGTCCTAGCCAAGCACAGAGTGGTACAGGTTTTGCTTAAGAATATCCCTGTATTTAGCACCATCCATCTTTCCCTCAACTCTGACCAGTTTCCCAGTCCCGGCTGGCTGCTGAAAAACATCCCCATAGCATGATGCTGCCACCACCATGTTTTACTGTGGGGATGGTGTTCTTTGGGTGATGTGTTGGGTTTGCGACAGACATAGCGTTTTCTTTGATGGCCTAAAAGTTCAACTTTAGTCTCCTCAGACCAGAGCACCTTCCTCCATACATTTTGGGAGTCTCCCACATGCCTTTTTGCAAACTCAAAGCGTGCCTTTTTGTTTTTTTTTTTTGCTGAAAGTAATGGCTTTCTTCTAGCCAGTCTGCCATAAAGCCCAACTCTATGGAGCATATGGCTTATTGTCGTCCTATGTACAGATACTCCAGTCTCTGCTGTGGATTTCTTCAACTCCTCCAGAGTTACCTTGGGGCTCTGCTGCCTCTCTGATTAATGCCCTGAGGTCCGTGAGTTTTGGTGGGCGGCCGTCTCTTGGCAGGTTTGCTGTTGTGCCATGTTCTTTCCATTTGGTTATGATAGATTTGATGGTGCTCCTTGGGATCATCAACGATTTGGATATTTTTTTATACCGTAACCCTGACTTGTACTTCTCAACAACATTGTCCCTTACTTGTTTGGAGAGTTCCTTGGTTTTCATGGCAGTGTTTGGTTAGTGGTGCCTCTTGCTTAGGTGTTGCATCCTCAGGGGCCTTTCAAAAAAGGTGTGTATATGTAATGACAGATCATGTGACACTAAAGCCCCGTACACACGCAACGATTATTGGCCGACCGATCGTCCGTCGTTTGTCCAGAGTTGTGTTTATTTGGTTGGAATGTGCCTAGACTGCACACTCGGCCAACAAAATTCTTCTTCAAAAGTGATGTCATGTGTTGGTTTGCTTTCTTTGTGTTATTTCTTCACTGAGCATGCCCAGACTTGCTCATCAGATTTTTCCCTGTCGAAATCTGTACTGACTGCACGAAAATCGGCCGTTATGTTGACGGCCAACAAAAATTTTATAGTCTGCACACCAGATTTTTTTCGGCCGAAAAGTCGGAGTTGGTTGTCAGAAGCATCATACTAACAAGCCGAAAATTGGCAGATCGGACGTTGGGTGAAAATTCCCTGCCAATTTTCGACGCATGTGTACGGGGCTTTAGATTGCACACAGGTGGACATCATTTTACTAATTATGTGACTTCTGAAGGTAATTGGTTGCACCAGAGCTTTTTATGGGCTTCGTAAAAAAAGGGGGGTGAATACATATGCACATGCTAATTTTCTGTTTTCTATTTCTAAAAAAAATAGTTTTATGTATATATTTTTCCCATTTCACTTCACCGACTTAGACTATTGTGTTCTGATCCATCACATAATATTCAGATTAACAAAACATTGAACTTAAGGCTGTAAAGTACCTGTAATAAAATTAATGGTGACAGGATCAGGCAAGGTTCCAGATCAAACCGCAAGCATGCATCTGGCTGGCTGGCAAAACACTGAAGCACAAAGGGGGACAGTAGTATAGGAACTAAATACCCTCTCAGCAGCCAGCATCAGGTGGAGGCTGATTACTGGGATTTGTTGGCTGCTGGGCGACACCCGCTGGTGGACACTGGAACTACAACTCTGTTAATACGTGAATTGGGTCACTGTGCTAGAAAAAACTTTGGTATCAATTTAAATTTGAAGTTTAAGAAAATCCACGAGGGAAATAGTGGGAAGAAGGGGAGGGACTTTATGATACCCACAAAACGATAAAGAATATAGATAGATAAAAATCTAAATATTTATTATGGATACATTAAAATAACCCCAGGACCAAGAATATTAGGGGTAAGTATCAAAGAAATATGGTATAATAAAAATCACATGTTGATCAACATTAAATATTAATAAACCATGATATGATGATCCTGATAGCGTAAATCCAGAGCCCCGAACCGTTTAGACTAAGTCTTCCTCAGGGTGATGGCAGCTGTTAGCATATCAGAAGGATCTAAAGTTAAGATAATAGAAACATCTCAAAGTATGCTCGAGGTCCACAAAAGACGATTGTCGTGCCATGTACCAAGGACTGTGTGTCCCAAACACAAGGGATAAAAAAAGCAAACTGCAAAGTTTGTAATGCACTGAAAAGCTTCAGTTAGGTCTGGAGTCAGGGTCTGTCATGTCAAATATAGATTAACACAGCAGTGTCAGCAAGTTGCCTCAGTGGTCCCTAGAACTCTCTGCCCAGGGAACCACACTGCCACCAACAGGTAATCCAGGTCCTGACAGATGCTTTGTTTCATGCTGTATCTCATGTTCAGTGTATTTTCTCGAAGTCTTATATGAAAAGAATATACAAAAAAAGTGGTGTCACCATCTAGTTTTGAAGTTTACTGGGTAATGTAAAGCATAAATATAATTGCTAATATTGGAGCAGTTAAACCTTTCACATAAAATGCAATTAATGGCTGGAATCTTGCTTTAAAAGTGTATAATCCAGTCGGTAATATACGTTGGATCTGTTGAGTCATTGTGATTAACCACCATTCATAAATGTTACCACTGCATGTTTTCTAGACACAGTGCAAGAATGGAAATCCTCAATGGAGGGAACGCTTTGATTTTCACTACTACTCTGACAGAATGGGGATATTGGAGATTGAAGCATGGGGACAAGATAGCCGAAAACATGAGGAGCTGCTGGGCTTGTGAGTGTGCTTTTGTATTTATTCCGTGTTTTGATTTTTCTATGTTTATTATCTGTGCAATGCAGCTGTTAAAGTTGAAAAATTGCATTACATTATGCAAAAGGGAGTCCAAATGACATGGTGGGGTCATTCATGTAAACCACTGTTATATTGGAGCTGCTGTCCACATCCTCCGGTTGGTTCCTTGCTTTTCCGGCAGGTACTTGTTTTGACTTTCTTATCCCTAAAGCCCCGTACACACGTACCGATCGTCGGCCGACCGATCGGCCGTCTTTTGTCCAGGGCTGTCGGTGTCTGTTGAAAAGTGCAAAAGACTGCACATGAATTTTGTCGGCCAACAACAAGCCGACTGCAGAAGTGATGTCATGTGATGGTTAACGTTCCGTGTGTTTTTTCTTCTCTGAGCATGCCCAGTCTTGCAAATCTGCTGATTGTCCGCCGACTTCTGTACTGACTGGCGAACAATCGGCCATTCTGGTGTCGGCATACAAAAATTTTAATGCTTGCACGACAGATTCTGTTCGGCCGAAAATGCGCTGTCGGCTGTCGGAAGCATCATACTAACAAGCCTACAATCGGCCGATCGGTCGTCGGCCGAATATTTACGGCCGACAATCGGTACGTGTGTACGGGGCTTTAGTTGTCTCCCTGCAAGCTGTGTCTCGCACATGTGCAGTAGATAGCCAGCTGTGAGTCATCATGAGGTCACAGCCACCTCCTGAATCCAACATAACGGAGCAACATCCTAATGTGCTGGAAAACTTTGGGTTTCTGGAAGATATTGTCAAACATCTTGGCGAAGATATCCTCATAGCTGTGACCTTCCAGTGCAATAGGATTTGATATAAGCCGCTAGACCTGTCTACCCTTTCCACCCCCTACCTCTATTTATAGAAGCTGTACAATCGCTTCCTGCAATGAAAAGTGCTTTATGAAAAGTGAAAGTGAAAAGTGGAGGAGTACCTTCAATTCATCTGCACTTTTCATTGTTGGAAGCTATAGTTCAGCTTCTATAAATAGAGAAGGGGGCCAAAAAGGTCGGACATAATCAGCATGAAGGTCACCTTTTCAAACATAATTTCACTTTTCTTAGTGAATAGAGGCCTTTTCCAATTATCTTTTCTGCCCAAGCCATCCCAATGTGCTTATTTCTCACTTACCTAGTCCATCACAGCCTTAAATCTTCACCTTCTGAGCCCCTGTAACATCATGAGACAGTCCAGAAAATCCATATCCCATCATGCACTGCCTTACTGCATCACAGAAAAGGGTGTGTTTTACCTCTCTGGACACCCCTCCCTTTTTACTTTTTTTTTTAGAAAGCACTGGGCTGAACTAAGGTGGTGAAGAGGTGGACTTGAAAAATCTCCTGGAGGATGGGGGCAGGTGCAGGGTGTGTTTTAATAGTCAGCTGCTGAAGAACTTCCTCACTCTACTAATGGCTCTAGCATCCTGCAGGCTGGATAGCAGGAAAGTTCAGAGGAGTTTTCCATAGAAGAAAGCAGTAGCTGAGATGAGGCCTGCTCAGAACATAGGGACAGCATTTTTTTCTTTTCTGCAACAGAGATACATTTGGATGCTCGGGATTAAAAAAAAATATATATATATTTATACTCCCCTAGGTGGATGCTCCATCTGTCCCTTGCTGCCTCTACATCGAGAACCGAGCAATCAAAGACCGCTGATCACTTAGTTCTTGTCTTCACTGAGCAGAGAGCCAGTGACTGTCAATCACTGCTCTCTCCTCTGCCCCTCCAATGCTCACTGGAATGCCAGGATGTGGAAGGGGGCAGGAGGGATTGGCTGAGGCTCTCCGCAGCTCACCGTTCAGGCATCTGGGTGGATTGGATGAATACAGGTCTAAGGAGTGCAGAATGAAGTGCACTTCTGTGTTCCTTAAGAGACTACAGCCTCCCAATGTACATTGGTACATCAAGAAGCTGTAGTTTAGAAAGAAAAAGAGTTTAACCTAGCATCTCATATGAACTCCCGCACATCAGAGGATCACAGCTTCTAGGGATATCTGGGGGGGACAGAGGAAAACAATTTCACCGAACAGAGCAGCCACCAGCACAAGGGACACTTCTCAAGTACCATACCTTGTGCTGATTAAAACACAAATGAGCTAGTTTAAGGTTTAATCTTTTCATGTGTGGCTATACCTACTCAACATTATGTCATAGATAAGATGATCAGGACCAGGCTTCAAAAACCAGCTCCTTTTATTGTGCTTTTTGGTCATGTTCTCTTAGTCTGGCTATAGATGGTTTGAATCTAGGCCAAATCAGCACCTGGTACCTTCCAAGATTCATTCCATGTATGGGCATTCTGATTGTACCATCATTTGACTTGGGTACAACCAGCATGTTGGATTTCATGCGTGTGAGTATTGCCAGTGGCTATAGCCGCTAGCAGTAATCTCTGTGTTCTCCCGGCAGATATGGCTTCCCGCGTCTTTCCACCGGCAGAACATAATGGCTCTGAGGGAGAGCTTCTCCCATCAACATTGACTGTGTTATTGAGAGAATCAAGCAATTTTCCTAAAGGTAGCAGGAAAGAAAAGCGCATCATCTATGGCCTGCCTTAGTCAGCAAATCACAATGGTTGTATTGGGAAAAATGGTCTATTTGTGTGTGGGTGTCAGGTGCATATTGGCTTTCCCATTGCATTTAGTAATTGGTCATATTTAGCTATTTTAGTAGCTCCTCATATAAACCATATCCTTATTTACATTTAGCCTGTTCTACTATAACTGGCTATTTTGTCTGGATCAGCATACTTGCCTACATTTTACTAAGACAGGCTTATATTATTTTGCCCTTCCGTAAAATAACTTGGGCTATCTTGATGGCACCCTGAAACAAATTGGCTGAGATTTATGACTTAAAGTTTTGAAAGATATTCAAAGGAGTTAATTCGATTTTCTGGAAAGTTTTCTCATGTCTGAGCCTAAAAGAACAAAATGGCACTTGGTAAAAGCCTGCTCTGGTTTTAGATGGTACATAGATCATCCAGCTGTCTCTATGTCACGGCTTGCAAATTGTAAGAAGTTTATCATTGTATACTAAGCAAAGTAGACTGTAATTTACTGCCTTCCATTAGAAACATTATGGAATTTGATCTATTGTGATGCATTGTCATGTCTGAGGATCTGTATGGTAAATCTGACAATATCTTCTAATTTAGGTGTAAAGTGGATATTGCCGCATTGCCCATTGAGCAAATCAATCGCCTGGACGTGCCTCTGGAGCAGAACCAGGGCTCTATACACATGATGATAACTCTTACACCCTGCCCGGGAGTCTCCATTTCTGACCTTTGTGTTTGTCCGCTGGCGGACCCAATGGAGAGGGAGCAGATGAGAGAAAAATATGTGAGTATTACTAATTCTGATATTTATAGCCTAAAGAATATTCTGATAAGTGATTAGAACAGATAAGTCCTCATATCATCGTAGGATCTTTAGGGTTCAGGGTTGCACAAGGATGATTCCAAATATGTTTGTTCAGTACTTTACATAGTAACTGTTACAAAATAAGGTGAGGCTGTATCTACCTTGAATACTTAAACTTGTGCAGGTGTAAATCAACTTTAGTGCATCAATAAATCTCAAACCCATATGCTGACCAAATGTTCCAAAGTTTTAAAGGACATCAACTTACAATACTGAAATTTTTGCCATTCTTTATATACAGAAGAGTTTTTATTAGTTTTGAAATGGGCATAAATTATCATAAATGCTGACAAAGAAACGCACAAAGAAACGCACCTATGTTGTACATATTCAGTAAAAGGAATAGATGGGCCAGAGGTCTCTGCAGTATAGCATACACAGGAGCAATGCATTAAATAGACCATCCATTGCCAGCCAAGGTTCACTAGAACCCTGAGGCTCCTCCAAAGGTTACGAAGGTTTCCATGAGCTATGGTGGATGAAGTTCTGGGGCCAATGCTACATGGCAGAGCCAGTCTCTGCAGTATAGCATACACAGGAGCAATGCATTACTTAGACCATCCATTCTCAGCCAAGGTTCACTAGAACCCTGAGGCTCCTCCAAAGGTTGCTAAGGTTTCCATGAGCAATGGTTGATGAAGTTCTGGGGCCAATGCTACATGGCAGAGCCAGCGGCATGACATCAATGGCCTTTTTATCTGTCTGAAAGGTTAACTTCCTGACCACCACTTTAAGGGTGGCATTTTTCCCACTGACAACCAATGTAAGGGGCATTTTGATGCCTGATATATTCATTTTAGAAGGGGTTCTCCAAGACCTGAATATTTATTTCTTCGTTAAAGGATTGAGAGAGGCTAACACAGACAACTGACAAGTTATCCAATTGCTGAAGACAAATGCAATGAGGGACATAAAGTGGTTCTAAAGCTAAAACATTTTTTTTCCTAATGCATTCTCTGCATTCGGTAAACCCATCAATTTAACAGTTTAAAAAAAGTTAAGTTTCTGGCAAGTGCCGGGAATATAACTGTCACATTGGTTGTGCTTTCAACCAAACTGTCAAACCATCCAATCGCCAGTGTCATAAAGGTTCACATGTGCAGCATCGTGGCAGTTGAAGATTAAATAAAGTCCAAAATGGCAGCTTCCTTGGCTGAAAACAATAGGAGGGTTTACTTCCACTTTAAGAAATGTTTTACCACTTGCTGTGCCGCCCCCTCGGTAAACACTTACCTGAGTCCTCTGTCCGGATCCTGCGCTGTGCCCGGCTCCATCTCTTCTCTCCTTACTCCCTGCTCTCACGTGAGCCTCTGAGAGCCTCCTAAAAGAATTTAGCTTGGAACCACCAAATATGACCAACAGACCCAGTGCTTTTTTCAGTTATATTTCTACCTTTTCCAGAACTCCATGGGAAAAGGAAAAATATGATCGTTTTCTGCATGCTCTAGATTTTTTAAAGTAAAGCTGTTTGTAAATTCTTTGTTTCATTATTCTACCTTTTTTGCTTCTTTAGTGCTTGAAAAATTCATTCCAGAACTTGAAAGACATTGGTTTCCTGCAAGTCAAAGTACTTAAAGCAGAGGATCTTCTAGCTGCAGACTTTTCAGGTGTGTGTATAAATCAGTTGCTAAAATTATATTTGCTTACAATCTCCTGTTAGATTCCTCAGTTGATATTGATGGTAATTGACTGTGTTTTGAGCTTATTTCTTTGTTTAAAAATGTGTATGGCTGTGCACTGTGTGGGGTGCCAGACTAAAAGGTTTTAATTAGGTCTGTCATTTTTTTACAAGCATGTGATTATAGCCTGAGGCTGTAATTGGCCTGTTCTATGATGTCCTCGGGGCGCGGAACACTGCGCCCCAAACCCTCCAACTTTGTGACTTTAGCGAATCAGGACAGGAGGCTGAAGATTTGGAACCCGGAAAGAAGACCGGGTTAAAACAGAAGCTGGGGCACTGGGTATCAAGGGAGCTGTGACCGGTAGAGTTTCAAACTGCAGGGGTTTGTTTGTGCCCCCCCAAAGTTTATTTTTTTTTCACCAGTCGTCACTGCTTGTGACCCAGAATCAGCCGATGGCAGACTTTTGGCAAAACCACTCCAGGCTCTTTAAGAATCCCAACAATATTGTCAGGATCCACTCAGCCACCTAATTGAAATCTGGCTCGACCTCTCAGAGCCAGAGCTAGCTGCGTCCACCCCTTCCCTTGCTCTGTGCTCCAGCGAGGGTTGGAGGAGCAGAGCGAAGAGCGCTGACTGCCAGTCACTTTTCTCCATTCAGAGTGGACCAAGAACTGAGCAATCAGTTCTTATCTGAATGCTCAGTTTTGGGCTTAGAGCCGATAGAGAACAACTGCAGTATCACATCAATGCTGCAGCATGGAGGTAAGTATGTATGTTTATTTTATTTATTTATGTAGCACTGCCCCCTTGAGGACTGCTGAATTCTTTACCTTTCGGGTCCCCCTGCATTAAAATTAGCAACTGCAGCATGCACAATTCAACACTTTACTCCTTGGCTCAGTCAATGAACAGTCTAGGGGATGTAGTTGTTTTTGATGATTTACTTAAATTAGGAATGGGAGAAGGGAAGAGTGAGATACTACAAATCAAACTATTCACAATGGTTGAGGAGCTTTTACTTGCTATGCAGCCAGGCTGCTGATTCACCCTGCCACTAGGGGAATTTTAGATTAAGTCTCTGTGCAGACAACGTGATGGGATAGATTATCTTCGGGATATCCTCCTAGTATCCCATTTCACTACACAGACTGGCACCCATCCTCTGACTATCCTACACTGGGGTGGCCCCCCACAGGTCAGGCCTCTAGACTCGATCCCCTGTACTCACGATATTGTTTTTCGAGGGTTTTCAGAGTGTCTACCCCTCCAGTCAGCTCTCTTGGACCTCTGGGTTCAGTTCCTTTCCTCTAGTCCCCAGGCCGACTGCCTGTGACCACGTGCCACCACTAAAGAGGAGGAGGCAGCCGCCACCCTCCCTCCGGGACTCTGCTCACCAGCCAAAGACCCCGTAGCACATGTGCTCCTGGCTTTTATACAGTATCCCATAATGCACAGAGACAACCAATCTCTGCCAATCACTGGGACTGTATCAAAGCCTGTGTACCCATTGGTCAGGTTTCCTCCCACTGCCCAACATGCTTCCCTATTGGACCAGTGTGAAACACTATCTAGACCCAATGAATCAAACCCTGAGCAGACCTAACTCACAGATCGTGCTCTCTGGTAGGCAGAAAGCAATATAGATTTGCCTGCTGCTCCTCTGATAGGCAGACAGAGCCAAAAACTATACTCTCTCACTAACACCTACCTAGGAGGGTGCTACATTTTAGGGATCAAACGATTATCGGCAAAGCCGATATATCCGGGGCCGATATGCACTTTCCCCAATATATCGGAATCGGCCCGGGGGGGGGGGTTACCGATATTGCCGATATATCGGGAAAGTGCTTGTACCGGAGTGATGCCTGCAGCTATATGCATCACCCAGTACCGGCGTCCATAGCCGACGGTCGGCTGTCTTGTAATGACAACCGATGTGGCTGAGAAGCTGCTCGGCTGTCATTACAAGGACAAACAAATACTGCTCTTTTAACTCTTTAAGAATGCTAGGTCTCAGCATGACCAGAAAACCAGGGAAATTTCACAGCATTCTGGGACTTTTCCTTAGCAGCTTGAGAACAACTCTGTTAACGTTTGATCTAGAATATAAATTTCATGTGAAAAAGCTTTATGGAAAGACCGAGTACTCTAATTGTTATAGACTTTAGGTAATGTCTAAATGCACTGCAGAGGTTAATTTTATTTGATGCCTCATTTTGCTACCTATGACAGAGCACAGATCCAGAATTAATTGGAATTTCTTTTATAGGAACAGTTCACGAAAAGCTATAGGCTTATCCTTATTTTATTTGTTGAATTTAAATTGAACGCTCATCCTTCCACCAATAAAACATGAGCTGGTTGGATCTGAACCAGTGCATAGAGATGTTGATGCCGGGGATAATCGCTTTGTCAATGTGAAATGACTTTTCTGCCTCATTGACTGGTTTTTATACATGTGCACATTTGCACAGATTGCGTTTGTTCACTGACCAAAAACAGTGTTCAGAAAACCAAATTGCAGGGTGAAATGGTCTTTTTTTTCCCCTTGTATCGTGTGTTCCTTTTTTATTATTATTGCTATAATCTACTTTTGCATTTTGAGTATCTTTTTTTTGGTCATTAACTCTTTCCAAGCTCTTTTTTTTACATGGAGTTTTCTTTTAGGAGTATGTAGTTGTGGGTATACCTGATACATCTCTGTGTAAAAATATGAATGAAAGACTTGTATGCTTTTTAAACGGGGGGGGTTTCAGAAAAATCTATGGAGCAGTAGGTAAGAATGGACTGTGGAGAAATGGCAAACTCGTATGCAGAGCAAGACACTGTGACATACTTAAAGCTTAATAGATTGAGATGGAACAGAGTGTTGAGAACATTTATTAACCACTTAAGCCCCGGAAGATTTTACCCCCTTCCTGACCAGGGGGTTTTTTGCGATTTTTTTACTGCGTGATTTTAACGGACAATTACGCGGTTGTGCAACGCCATACCCAAATGAAATTTACGTCCTTTTTTTCCCACAAACAGAGCTTTCTTTTGGTGGTATTTGATCACGTGTGCGATTTTTACTTTTTGCGCTATAAACAAAAAAAGAGCGTAAATTTTGAAAAAAATAACAATATTTTTCACATTTTTTTATATGAAATTTCCCCCCAAAAAATGTTAAAATCAAAAATTTTTTAACATTTTTGGCCAATTTGTTTTATGCTACATATGTTTGGTAAAAAAAAATCGCAAAAAGCGTATTTTGATTGGTTTGCGCAAAAGTAATTGCGTTTACTAACTAAGGGAAAGATTTTTTGTAATTTTTGTTGTTGTTTTTTTTAACGCGTAATGGCGGCGATCTTCGATTTTTTTTTTTTTTTTTTTTTTGCGGGACTGCAATATTGCAGCGGACAGATCGGACCCTTGACTGACATTTTTGACACTTTTGGGGTTACCAGTGACATTACTACAGTAATCAGTGCTATACATATGCACTGTTACTGTAAAAATGACACTGGCAGTGAAGGAGTTAACTTTATTGGAGAGGGAGGGGTTAAGTGTGTCCCTAGGGGCGTGTTTCTAACTGTGATTGGCTGTGGCTACTAGTGTAAGAACAGAGATCAACGGTCCTACATAGCAGAACCGTATGATCTCCATTCTTACACAGGGAAGAATGACAGGCGGCTTTGTTTACATTAGCCGCCTGCCTTTCTTCCGGTGTAACGGAAGATCGCGAGTGCCCGGCGGACATCGGGTGCGCTGGGCACACGCGCGGGGGGGGGGTCTGTGACCGCGCAGGAGCGCGCCTCCGGCAGCGCGCGCTCGCTCCCTAGAGCCTCACAGGCTAGCGACGTAGCCCTACGTCGTTTTGCCTGTGAGGGGCTGACCGTTGCAGTAATTAGTCGTGCGGCGCTCGGCAAGCGGTTAAAGTGTTACTAAACCCGCAACAATAAAAATCAGTCTGTATATGCAGTAAAGCATGCTTGTTATACTCACTGTGGAACCTAAGGAGTTAATTCTCTGCATTGTATAAAAAGGCTGTTTAATCCTGTATTCTCTGTTCCTTCCCTACTTCCACTGTCCCCAATCCATCTGCTAATAAGACCGAGCCTTTGGAGTTACTCTGCACATGCTCAGTTTGGTGTGTATTGCTAGAGAGGTTTTTTTTTTTTTTTTCTTGGGAGAGTGCATGTGATCAGCAGTCAGCACAGGGCCAATCAGCAGCCTCATAGAACAAACATGGGAGAATGAAACTCCCCCTACAAGCTTAAACCAGATACTGATAGAAGTCACACGTCTGCTATATACTGTCCAGACAGAAAGCCAGGGGTCATGCAGCCTAATAGGACAGTCAGAGGAGAATGAAAACTCCTTCTACAGGCTTTAACAAGTGTTCAGCCAGACTCTGATAGAAGTCACAAGACTGCTATATACTCCTGATGAGAAAAGGTATTTAGCAGTTTATATTTACTAAAATAATTGCATTTCCATGTTCTGTGTACTGTGGGAGACCAGATATAGTGACTGCAAGCTCCTGGGTTTAGTAACACTTTAAGGTAATATGGGTATTAGTAAGCCAATGAAAAGATTTCTAGACAAAGAGGAAGATTTGAAATTGCTAGAGAAACTGAGCCTGAGGAAGGAAGCTAGCTATAGGACAGCCATTCCCATCTAGGGTTCCATGGAACACTAGGTTCCTCCAGAGGTTTCTAGGGGTTCCTTAAGCTGTGGCTCATTGACTTCCCATTTTATGGTGCCAGCAAAGTTCTAGGTCAAATGTTACTTTGCAAAGCCAGCAGCATGACACCAATGATTTTTTTTTTTAGGTTTATAAGGTGTGGCATTCTGACCACAGTTGTTAAAAGCTGCATTCTTTCTACTGACCACCAATGTATAGGTTAATGGGGGGACAGGGGGGGCATTTTACCCATGGACTCAATTGAATCGCTTTTGGTAAGGGTTCCCCGAAACCTGGAAATTATTTTAGGGGTTCCTCTGGGGTTCAAAAGTTAAGAATGGCTGATACAGGGAATAATGTGCACACAATCCAGCTGGGAGCCAAGGACCTTCATAAGCCAGAGCTTCATAGAGTAGAGCGGCGATCGGTGCTGCAGCGTGTCACTCTGACTCACTGCATCTCCGATCTCGGTAAAGAGCCTACTGACGTAGGCTCTTTACCATGTGACCAGCTGTGTCCAATCACAGCTGGTCACATAGTAAATAGGAAGTGCAGTTGATCGGCTTTCCTCAGTTCATGCCCGACAGGCACGAGTAGAGGAGAGCCGATCTGCGGGTCTCCTGATGTCTGCACTGGCAATCAGAGCATTGATTACCAGTGCAGACCCTTGTGGAGGGGTGCCACTAGGGATGCCCACCATGGCCACCAGGGATGGCAATCAGGGCTCAGTGCTGCCCACCAGTGCCCTTCCCATCAGTGCTGCCCACCAGTGCCCTCCCCATCAGCGCTGCCCTACTGTGCCCATCATTGCCATCTATCAGTGCCGTCCACCAGTGCCCATTATTGCTCATCAGTGCTGCCTATCAGTGCCCACCAATGCTGCATATCAGTGCTACCCATCAGTGCCACATATCAGTGCCACACATCAGTGCCCATCAGTGCCACATATTAATGCCATCCCATCAGTGCGGCCTCATTAGTGCTCATCAGTGCAGGAAAAAATGTATCTATTTACAAAATTTTATAACCTAAATAAAAAAAACTTTTTTTTTTTTCAAACTTTTCGTTTTGTTTTTGTTTTGCAAAAAAGAAAAAACCTTGCGTTGATCACATACCACCAAAAGAAAGCTCTATTTGTGGGAAGAAAACGACATAAATTTGGTTTAGGTACAGTGTTGCATGACCGCGCAATTGTCATTCAAAATGCAACAGCGCTAAAAGCTATAAATTGGCCTGGGCGGGAAGGGGGAAAAGAGCCCGGTATTGAAGTGGTTAAAGCAGCAGCCTAAGGTTGTGTTTTGTTATGATTTTAATTTTTTTTGTTTTTTCTGGGTTCTACTTACTATGTTGTTTTACCGAGCCGGGGTATGCCCCCAAGACTCTGTTTTTGTATAAGGGTATAGTTTCCACCATGGCTGCAAAGCATTGCTTCGCGACCATGGCATTTTAACGAAAATATTATATGATTTTTTTTTTTTTTTTGGAAGGGGGGGGGGGGGCTGTTAGGTAGGCTGTACAGGGCCCCATGATTTCTAACAGCAGCCCTGATCACTACTATAATAAGTTGTGTCCCAAACCTGTACCTAAAGCCGATGACCCACAGTCCCTTGTACTGCAGACCATTGTGGGATACAGAATTCCAATGTGGTAGCTGTAAATACATCCGTAGTGGCAGATTTACCTTCTTGTTCTGGTGTATGAACAAAAAGAGAATTTCCCTACTTATAAAGGGGTTACAGTTTGAATAATGAAATCTTCTTGAAGAGGTAAGAGAATTGAATGTGTGTTCATGCCCAGATATTTGTTATAAAGATTAATAGAGGCTGATTGGTAACTCTTCTTCATACAGGCACCGTGCCATCCCTCAGTGGTTTGATTGTGCCACATGCTGTGAATATGGCTGGCAACTAGATGCTGCCTGACTGAAAACTGGCTGCGTTCACTAATATAAAACAAATGCGCTGTGCTGTGAGCGTGCATGGAGGCATTTTCATTGCAAGCAATTTTCCATTTGACTTTAAAAGAACCCAGCAGAAAAATGAGAGTTGCCTTTGCTGACTTGTATATATAGGTGCATTGTCATCTGTGGGTCATTGCTCACGTAGAGCCTTTTGTGAACCTCAGTCTAGCCAATGAAGTACGTTTTTTCTTTTTTTTAGGACTTTTTGCCCACTTTTACTTAAAAGTAAAACTCAAAAACTCACACAGTGTTACCCTTTCCAGGGGTTTTCAGTGTAACCACGACAAAATTTAAATTTTACAGCATCCAGGCTAAAGTCTTGGAGCTTGTCTCTATACAGACTCGCCATGATATCTCATTCAGTCTTGTGACAAACTGCCCACCTTGATGTTGCACAGGCTCCTGCCTACCTACACATAGGGGGAGATTTACTAAAACTGGTGCAAATCTGGAGCAGTTGTGCATAGTAACCAATCAGCGTCTTGACTTCAGCTCATTCAATTAACCACTTCCGCAAAATCGCGTACCTGTATGTAATTTTTTTTTTTAAACAAAATTTATTGAAGATTTTCAAAAGTGGTACAGACATTAGATAGACTGCAATACAAAAATCAACCGACACTACTTGGTCAAAACAATATACAAAGCCAAGTAAAACAGCGTAACAACCCCTTCCGCTGCTTGTAATAACAGTCAAGTGGCTGCTTAGCGGCATCAGTTATCACATGAAAGTCGTCAGTCCTCTAGCTGCAGGCATCACCCTGGTACAACCACTTCCTCAAAATTACATACAGGTTATTGCCTCTTACCTGTATGTAATTTTGAGGAAGTGGTTGTACCAGGGTGATGCCTGCAGCTATAGGACTGTCAGCTTTCATGTGATAACCGATGCCGCTAAGCAGCCACTCGGCTGTTATTACAAGCAGCGGGAGGGGTTGTCCCACCTCCCGCTGCCTTCCGCCACTCCGTCTGGGTCTTCCGTCCCACCAGGAGATCTGAGTGACCAGCCGGCACATCCGCTGGCTGGCCAGAGACATGAACAAAGCTGGAATCGGCTTTGATCGGGTCTCCAATGTAGTAACCCGGAAGCGATGTCACAAAGTCTCTTCTGGTTTACTCGGCAGCCAACACCGCCGGTCTTAAAAAATCCAAAGTATTTAAAAACGACAATGTTGGCGTTTTGATTATCTTGAAGTGCAGAGGAGGGGTTTGGGGTTTTTTTTAGACCCCAGATTCCCCCCCTAAAGAGTACCTGTCACTGCCTAAAGAGTACCTGTCACTGCCTAAAGAGTACCTGTCACTGCCTATTACTGTCACAAGAAATGTTTACATTCCTTTTGACAGCAATGAAAGGGATCTGATCTTTTATTTTTTTTGAAGGGACAGTGTAAAAAAATAAGAAACCATAAAAAGTATTAGCTTTTTTTTTTTTTAAAGCGTCCCTACATGCTTGTGCGCCATAGAAAAAGCATCTGTAAGTCGCACCCTCAAGTGTAAACAGTGTTCAAATCACACAATTGTTAAGAGTGAGGGCAATAATTTTAGCAAAAGGCCTCCTCTGTAATTTTAAACTGGTAATCTTTAAAAAATTTTAAAGCGTTGCCTATGGAGATTTTTAAGTAACGTAGTTTGTTTTCATTCCATGAGTGCATGCAATTTTAAAGCGTAACACGTTGGGTATCTATTTACTCGGCGTAACATCTTAAACAATATACAAAAAAATTGGGCTAACTTTACCGTTTATTTTGATTTAAATTCAGTGAAGTATATTTTTCCCAAAAAATTGACCGCTGCGCAAATACCATGTGATGGAAAATATTGTAACAACCTCCATTTGATTCTCCAGAGTCTCTGTTTAAAAAAAAAAAAAAAAAAAAATATATATATATATATATATATATATATATATATATATATATATATATATATACATACATACATACATACATACATAGGTGTGCACAGCCTATTGCATTAGGGTGTGCACCTCAAAGCTCAAACACGTACATGTGTATATATACTGATGGTGTCAGTAGAACAGTGGACAGTGTCAGTAGGGCAGAGAGTGGTGTCAGAGCAGTGGATGCTCTCAGTAGTTTTTATTTTTATTATATTTTACAATTTTATAATTTTTTATCAAAAATGTAGGAGCCGTTAGGGGGCTTTGCTGAAATATCAGGGGTTTAAACAGGGGGAATCTGCGCCACACAGGGTGATTAGGGTGTGCCCAGGCACACCTGGCACACCCTGTGCACACGCCTATGTATATATGTATATATATATATATATATATATGTGTAATGTTTGGGGGTTCTAAGTAATTTTCTAGCAAAAAATACAGATTTTACCATGTAAGCAACAAATGTCAGAAATAGGCCTGGTAAGCTCTGAAATAAAACTTGGAAGCTGATTGGTTTCTATGTAGAGCTTCACCAGATTTTGCATGCTCCAGTTATGGTAAATCTCCCCCATAGTCTATTAATACCTCTGTTGGGGGACGGCCTGGTCAAGTCACCTCTCTTGAGGCCAAAAGATACTCTCCCATTACTGGTGTATACACACATACACTTGCAGCAGCTTATCTCCAGGGGAAGGAGCCCTGAACCATAGACAGCCCTTGTACTAAAAAGGCTGAGCACACCTGGACAATAGGCTGTTGGTTTCCAGAAAAAATTGGACACAATGCAGGCTTCATCCCTCCTAATTCTCCTCTACAAAACCTCTGGGCTCCAGAACCCAATTCAGGAGTTACCAAATCCTGGATAAAGCTGCAAAACTTATTTTCTCCACTCAGACATCCTGGAGCCCCTCAGCCCACATATGTGTGAACCCTGGGTGACCTCTAACCCTTCCAACATTGTGACAAGTAGTGAACCAAGTCATAGAATGATGGAAGCTGCAGTTTTAAAAACAAGTCGATAATGTCATCTGCTAAATTTCTGTCATTAGAATTACTAAATGGGAGGAGGAGGGACAGTAACCAGGGAAAAGTCCTAAAGGAAAGCTAGAGAAAGGAAAAGTTTATGATAGAACATTCCAGAAAACAAAAAAGCAGACAAATGTACAAATATATATTTTTTAAATTCCCGCTCAGGTTAGTATGC
Organism: Pelophylax lessonae; assembly: GCF_965119305.1. Lineage (NCBI taxonomy): Eukaryota > Metazoa > Chordata > Amphibia > Anura > Ranidae > Pelophylax > Pelophylax lessonae. Next base: position 36,850,796 of record NC_138771.1, on the reverse strand, counting down.
TCTTAAAAAAAAAAAAAGGGAAAGCAGCCAGCACATGGTTCAAGATGCAAAACCTACCATAAATAATAATACATAATGTGCAGTGCTATCAAAATATGTAAAATAAATCATTGGTTTACAAATTGGTATAAATGTGATACTTGCATACCAATATTAATATTCCAAATATAGTGACATATTCAAACAAAAGTCAATATAAATTCATGCATAATACATACATTAAAGTACTTTTGTGCTCAAAAAAGTCAATAAAAATGCAGGAAGGGATTCCAGTCTTCAGAACAGCCCCAAGGTTTCCAATCAGGAAAGGAGTAAAAGCTCATAGTGCATTATGTCAATCCAAAAACTGTTTTTTATGAAGATAAAAATAGGGCACTCGCATTATATTAGTAGCAAACCAGCATATAAATAAAGCTGCAACACAGTAAGATCCACTATATGATCCTTCTGACCAGCAGCCGCTGTAGGTAATGACGTCACATCAGGAACATCCCTACAAGTTTCGACATAAGTTGGTCAGCGGTGAAAGGTCTAGGGCAGTGTCTAACGTGACATCATCATGCACACGAAAGGCTCGTATAGTGGATGTTACTATGTTGCAGCTTTATTGATATGCCAGTCTGCTACTAATATAGTGTGCACTATTTTTAATGTTAATAAAAACAATTGAGTACTGTCCGTGATACTTTTTTTATTTGCACTAACATACAATTTTTCGGGACAAGCTTTTCAGGGTATCCCGGACAGCACTCAATTGTACTTACCAGCACAGCAGAAGAGGGAGCAGGGTGCAGAAGCGGAGCGACCGTGCCCTAGACACTACGCCCGCTACTGCCCAATGCAGCAAGGGAACGAGTGCACCAAAGTCAGCTCAAAGGAGTTCTCTAGCGTGGAAGTTCTTTAGAAAATGTGCTGATGACAGGACACGAGTGGTTTGCACCCTGTGCAATCAGAGCCTGAAGCGAGGCATAAACCTTCTCAACCTGAGCACAACCTGCATGATGGGGCATCTAAGTGCAAAGCACGAGCTGCAGTGTAGACACCTTCAAAACCAAGAAACGTCTCTGGCTCATCCTGCTTCCTCTTCTGCTGCAGTCTCGGCCGCTCCAGCCACATCTGTAGTGATACCGCCACCTGCCACCCCGCAAACAGAGGATCTGTCAGCAACACCACCACCTGGGTCACCAACCATCTCCACAATGTCCTGTGGAAGCGTTCAGCTTTCCATCTCCCAAACACTTGAGAGGAAGAAGAAGTACCCCCCTACCCTGTCGCTAGTGCACTAATATGGCTACAATGACCTCAAGCATAATGTTAATAAAAAAATAGTTTTCTTTAATTGATATACTGCACTATGAGATTTGATCTTTTGACATATTCCATTGCTGTGTGAGCAGAGCAGGAGAGTTGAAACCATCCACCGTGGGCATGTTTAGGATTTATCCCTCAAAGACTTTTGGCCACTCAGTAGAATAAGGGCCACAGTGGTCTGGTAAGCATTCCATTTTACTCGTATCCCTATTGGAAACCTTGGGGTGGTTTTGGAGATTGGAATCACTTCCATGGACTTTTTTGAGCACGAGCACTCAAATTTATTGACTTTTATTTTGGATTTGTCACTATATTTGGAATATTAATATTTTTAAGTGAATGTAAAAATTCAATTGGATGTCGTGTAGCTGCATGTGACTAAAGGGCATTTATAATTCTTTTAAATGGCAGCAGTTCTGAGCCTTTGTTGACTTTAGATGACAAATAACAAGGCTTTTGAAGTCAGTTGTGCGATGATTTGTATGTTCAGAGTGAGCAAACATGGGAAGGTCACTTCCATATTTTTATCCAAGATTTAATATCTGTCAGTTGTATTATTGTTACATTGAGGACTAATCCACTTACAATGTCACACCTCTTTCCCAAGCCTATTTTTTATTCATTAAATATTCTTTATCTTTGAAAAGGTTAAGTAAAGGTTAGATGAAGTCCAGCAAAAGTGAGACACCATGCTTCAATCGGAACAGGCAAAGCTTCATATAGATGAAAAGTTAGAGATGGACAAATGGGCTCAAAAGTTGCTTTACTCGATTGTTGGAATCCAAACAAAGTTTTTGGATTCCCTTTATTTAGGGCTGTACTGCTATGCAATTAATCAGTGACGTAAGTAGCAACTAAACGTTGCTAAGCACATACAAGCAACAATCGCCAGAGCAATGTGATCATTTTTAAAAAGAAGGCTAAACGCTTTTTCATTTGCAACACGTGCAGACCAAAAATTCTGATTTTATAGTGAGTGATCCTTGAATGATCTCAGATTTTCAAACATACTTGAAAACCACTACAACTAGTCTCTTTAACCGCTTCCATACAGAGCAGTTAGACCCCCTTCCTGCCCAGACCAATTTTCAGCTTTCAGCACTCTCACACTTTGAATGACAATTGCTCAGTCATGCTACACTGTAACAAAAACAACATTTTTATCATTTTTTTCACACAAATAGAGCTTTCTTTTGGTGCTATTTGATCACAACTGGGGTTTTTTTATTTCGTGATATAAGCAAAAAAAGAGCAACATTTTTGCAAAAAAAAACACTTTTTTTTAGTTTCTATTATAAAATTTTGCAAAAAAAGAATTTTTCTTCATACATTTGGGCCAAAATTTATACTGCTACATATCTCTGGTAAAATTAACCCAAATTAGTGTATATTATTTAGTCTTTGTGAAAGTTATTGAGTCTAGAAGCTATGGTACCAATTACTGAAAATTGATCAAACCAGATGTACTGATGGCCTATCTCCTTTCTTGAGGCCCTGAAATGTCAGGACAGTACAAATACCCCCCAAATGACCCCTTTTTGTAAAGTAGACAGTCCAGGGTATTTAGTAAGAGGCATGGTGAGTTTTTTGAAGTTATAATTTTTTCCCACAATTCTTGGGAAAATGAAGAAAATTTTTTTTTTTTTCTTTTTTTTCCCACAACGTTGTCAATTTATAAGCTATTTCTAACACATAGCATGTACACAGCAAAAATGACACCCCAAAATTCATTCTGCTACTCCTTCTGAGTATGGTGATACCACATGTGTGAGACTTTTACACAGCCTGGCCACAAAAAGAGACTCCACGTCCAAGTAGCACTATAAGGCGTTTTAGGAGCATAAATACACATAAAACTTTCTTACTACCTATCACACTTTTCAAGGCCTTAGAGCACCAATACAATGGAAAAGTCCACAAAATGACCCCATTTTGGAAAGCAAACACGCCAACGTATATTCTATGAGGCATTATGGGTCCTTTGAACATGTCATTTTTTTCCACAAGTTTTTGGAAAATGTGGGAAAAAAATAAAAACTTTAGTTGTCAATTTATAGGATATTCCTAACACATAGCATGTACATAGCAAAAATGACACCCCAAAATACATTCTGCCACTCCTCCTGAGTATGGCAATACCACATGTGTGAGACTTTTTCACAGCCTAGCCATATAGAGGGGCCCAACATCCAAGGAGCATCATCATGCATCCTAGCCACTTGCCTAGGCCTATTTTTGACATTTGGTGTTTACAAGTTAAATCAGTTGTTTTTGCTAGAAAAATACTTAGAACCCCAAAAAATTATATATATTTTTTTAGCAGAGACCCTAGAGAATAAAATGGAGATTATTGCAATATTTTTTATCACACCGTATTTGCGCAGCGGTCTTCCAAACACAATTTTTTGGGAAAAAAATCACTTTTTTGAATTAAAAAATAAGAAACCAGTAAAGTTAGCCCAATTGTTTTCCATAATGTGAAAGATAATGTTACGCCGAGTAAATAGATACCCAACATGTCATGCTTCAAAATTGCGCACGCTCACAGAATGGTGACAAACTTTGGTACTTAAAAATCCCCATAGGCGACACTTTAAAAATTTCTACAGGTTGCTATCTTAGAGTTACAGAGGATGTCTAGGGCTCAAATTATTGCTCTTGCTCTAACGATCGCGACGATACCTCACATGTGTAGTTTGAACACTGTTTACATATGTGGGCGGGGTTTCCGCGGGGACAGGGCGCTTTAATTTTTTTTTTTTTTACTATTTATTTTATTTATTATTATTTTATTTTTACACTGTTTTTTAAAAAAAAAAAAAAATTGATCATTTTTATTTCTATTACAAGAAATGTAAACATTACTTGTAATAGAAAAAGGCACGACAGGACCTCTTTTTTGTGAGATCTGGGGTCAAAAAGTCCTCAGATCTCACAAGTACACTAAAAGATAGAAAAAATAAAAAAAAAAATTAAAAAAAAATTAAATAAAATGAAAAAAAAAAAAAAAGGGACCTTTAAACTGGTTGCTAGGCAACGTTTGCCGTAGCTCCGTTCCTCCAAGACCATAGAGTCGAGTGAGGGCAAGCTTGCCCTCACTCGACATCCTGTCTGTGAGGATCTGGGACCGGATCGTTTTCCCCGCTGGCGGCGGGTCTGGTAAGCGGGGAAAAGGACCAGAATGCGGCGGGAGGGGGGGGTACCTCTTCCGCCACCCCAGAAGGGTGATCCCGCAGCGAATCCGCCGCTGGGACCACCCTTATCAGAAAGCCAACCGTCCACCGTTTAAAAAAATACCAGGGTTATGGCAGCTATCTGCTGCCATAACACCGGTATTTAGGTTTAAACGGAGGACGTATATAAACCTTTTTGGACTTAGACATGGTGGCTGTATGAAGGGTGACAGGTACTCGGGTACTTTGTTGGGCAGGTGACAGGTACTCTGGTACTGATGAGCAAGTGGCAGGTACTCGAGTACTCCGATAGGCAGGTGACAGGTACTCGGGTACTCTTATGGGCAGGTGACAGGCAGGTGATGGGTACTGATGAGTAGTACTGATACTGATAGGTGATACTGATACTGTACTGATGGGTACGGATGATCAGTACTGATACTGATAGGTACTGATGGGTACTGATGAGTAGTGATGGGTACTGATGAGCAGGTGGCAAGTACTCGGGTACTTCAGGTGTCAGGTACTCTGATGAGCAGGTGGAAGGTACTCGGGTACTCTGATGGGTAGGTGACAGGTACTCGGGTACTCTGATGGGTAGGCGACAGGTACTTGGGTACTCCGATGACGGGTACTCGGGTACTCCGGTGACGGGTACTCAAAGTACCCGAGTACCCCTCATCAGAGTACCCGAGTACCCCTCATCAGAGTACCCGAGTACCCCTCATCAGAGTACCCGAGTACCCCTCATCAGAGTACCCGAGTACCCCTCATCAGAGTACCCGAGTACCCCTCATCAGAGTACCCGAGTACCCGTCATCAGAGTAAGCTCTAACGAGCAGGGCCCTCTAGTTCCTCCTGTTTTGAACTGTATTGTAACTGTATTGTCTTCCTTCACATTGTAAAGTGCTGCGCAAACTGTTGGTGCTATATAAATCCTGTATAATAATAATAATAATCAGAGTACCCGTCATCAGAGTACCCGAGTACCCGTCATCAGAGTACCCGAGTACCCGTCATCAGAGTACCCGAGTACCCGTCATCAGAGTACCCGAGTACCCGCGTACCAGTCATCAGAGTACCCGCGTACCTGTCATCAGAGTACCCGCGTACCTGTCATCAGAGTACCCGAGTACCTGTCACCAGCCCATCAGAGTACCTGTCATCAGCCCATCAGAGTACCCGAGTACCTGTCATCAGAGTACCTGATGGGCTGGTGACAGGTACTCGGGTACTTTGATGGGCTAGTGACAGGTGCTTTTTATTGGGGGGGGGGGGGGCAATCAGTGTGTTTGGGGTGCACTGTACTTGGTAACTAGCTGTTACCACAATCTCCTCCTCACACAGGATCAGTGTGTGAGGAGGAGAACACGGTGACAGCTAGTTACCGTGTTCTCTGATGACATTTGTGACCGGCTGTGATTGGACACAGCCGGTCACGTGGTAAAGAGCCAATTTCATTGGCTCTTTACCTAGATCGGGGATGGGCTCTGTCCGAGGGACGAGCCTCGTCCCCGATCGCCGCGCTGCACGCCCCCGGGGGGGGGGGGCGCGCGCATTAAGGAAGGAACGAGCGGCTCGCGCTGGAGCCGCTCATGTGATCGGCTGTGATTGACACAGCCGATCATGTGGTAAACAGCCAATATCTATTGGCTGTTTACCTTGATCAGGGATGGGCTATGTCCGAGGGATGAGCCTCATCCCTGATCGCGCCGCTGCGCGCCGCCAGGGGGCGCGCCACTGGCAGCTAGAACGGGCCGACGTCATATGACGGCGGCCCGGATCGGTAAAGGAATGTTGCCGGCATCATTTTACAATGACTCGGTATTGAAGGGGTTAAATCATATCACTCAGAAATACTCTTTACTGTAAAATATTGTGCTAAACTGAGCTATAGGAGAAGAAACAGGGCACATATACTGTAGGGAGTGTCTAAAAAATGTTGTGAATGGTCTGATATCTCCACGGCAACATGGGTCAGGTGCATGTACATGGCTATCCAGAGACGCATCGAGAAGCGACGCCTAGCGTGGCGTACACACGTCAAGATAAACCCACTGCAGGCAGTCAAACGTAGTCCGTATGAGAGGTAGAGTCACAGTGCAATGGAGCAACAAGTGAACATCAAGTTCTGTTACAAATTGGCATTAAAAGAGACTCATTAAAAGGCGGTGCAAGTTTATGGAACAGAAGCCGTGAGCAGAAAATGTGCTTTCTCTAGCGCTCATTGACAGACGTAGTCCTCGGTGATACACCACCTTCGGGTTATGTTGCCTCCACAGGAGCAGGACTAGACAGGAAATTAAAAAGCTCTGGCCACACCCTAGGGGCAGTCCCAGAGGGTATATCCTCTCTCTCTCTGCCTCAGCAAATCAGTTATTTTCTGTCTAGTTAGGAGTAAGGACCTAGATACCTTGCTGGGATCTTAGGTCCTGGCAAGAATTTTTTCTTAAAGGATTTTTTAGACAGCTTTTTTTCCTCCAGTGTTCCTGTGAGATCTTCAAGCAAGAAAGCTGAACTGGGCGACGGGCTGGATGTTGAGATCCGGTGGTCACCCCAGTTCAGCCTACAAGCGCGTGCAGGCCATAGCTCCGCGCTGGGTCGGCCGCGACAAAGTCCCATTAAAGGACTGTCCACGCGAGTTAAACGTCTCGCTGAAACGCCAAAGACCATGAGTCACGGCGTCCGTATCGGTCGACAGCCCTCCCGCCCCGGTGGAGAGGGGTACTGTCAGGAGTTGGTGCCCGCCTGGTTCCGGTATGGTGAGTAGTATGTTCCCCCTTTTCCCCCTGACGGGTCTTGTGGTGAACGCGGGCCCCTCTCTGTATGGTAAGATAGAGTCCCTCTCTATCCTATAACATGACACAGATCCTCCTACTTTGAGTGTGATTTTATGTGCAAAAAGCCAGGAGGCTTGGTTTGGGAGCTAACAATCTAATTGTATACATGTTAAAAAGATGTAATCTGTGGCATTCTGGGAATCTTACGGTGTTAAGAATAAGCTACCTACCAGTCAGAAGCCACGGACATGTAGACTGCCTTCCTAATCAGATCTCCAGCTATTAGCAGGCCTCCCGTATGGCCATGCGGTCCGCCAGGGCCGGTACCGCCAACCACGCCATATCCCCATGCAGAGAGAGTGTTGTGTGCCCTGCAGCACACCGCTATTCAGTACAGGCCGCCGCCATTTTTTTTGCTGGATCGCACGAGCCGCCATTTTGGCGTAGCCTCGTGTCTCCAGATCCAAACACCTCGTGGAGCTTGGGGGAGGCGCCGGAAGGCGTGCAGAGGGGCGGAGCCGCCTCCTTTCTTCCTGGGCAGCCAGCCAAAAGACTTCCGGTTTGTCAAGACAGCGCTGTAACCTGTTGCAGTTAACTCTGAGCATCAAGTGGTGAGCCTGGGGGTCTATCTCTTTCTCTCTCTCGATCGATAGGGATCCCTAGCAGGTAACACTAAGGGGCTTTTGTGGCGCTGGGGGTCTGAAAAAAAAAAAAAAAAAGTTTTTTATTTTTGAATTATATTATCCAGGAAGTGACTGGAATTATCATGGACCCTGCCACACATATTCCCCCACCTGTTTCCCTCGAGGGGGCCACGGGACCCGCCGGTGCACAGAGTATAGAGTCATTTACAGCAATTTTGGAGTCTATGGTGGCTCGGGTGGAGGCGGCCTGTCAGGGACGGGGGTCAAGGAAGCGACCCCCGCCTACCCCTATACTATCTGACACCTCTGACTCAGATTCAGAGATGGTCACTGCAGTTGCAGGTTCCTCTGCAAGGGCTGTTATCCCAGGTAAAGCCCCCTCAGACAGTGAGGAGGACGCTTCTTCTCCTGCTATTATTCAGGAAGAAGCATTGGTGGACGCACTAGTTGTGGCAGTGCAGGAAACCTTAAAACTTGAGGCTTTACCGGCAGAGGCAACTGAAACAGAGATTCCTTTTGGTACTAATAAGCCCATCAAAACGGTGAAGGTTTTTCCTGTACCTAAATGTTTCGGTAATCAGATTAAAGGAGAATGGGAGCATTCTAAACGTACCTTTACTATTTCCAAGCGTATTGCTAGACGCTATCCGTTTGAGGAATCCATCATTAAGAAATGGACGGTACCACCAGTGGTGGATCCACCTATTTCCAGGCTGAATAAAGCCACGGTTATTCCAGTGGAGGACACTTCGTCCTTTAAGGATCCGGTGGATCGAAAGATGGAAGCAGAGTCCCGCACCATCTTCTCTCTGATAGGGTCAGCATTTAGACCAGTAATTGTTATTGGTCTAGTTTCCCAGACACTTACGGAATGGGCGAAAATGGTACGCCAAGATCTTAGGGGAAAAGATATTCCCCAGGAGACATCTGATTTGATGGAACAGATTATACAAGGGCTACAGTTTATCTGTGATGCAGCCTTGGACACTACTCCCTTATTAGGGCATGCATCTAAGTCAGCGGTGATCCTCAGACGTGTGCTGTGGTTAAAATGCTGGTCAGCTGACCTAGGTTCCAAAAAGACCTTGACTAATCTCCCTTTTCAGGGGAATCGTCTATTTGGGGCCAACCTAGATGAAATCATTAAGGATGCCACTGGGGGCAAGAGCACTTTTTTGCCACAGGCTGCTAAAGCTAAGGGACCTCGCAACAAGCGAGGACCTTTCTTTACCGCCCATAAAGGGCGCCCGGCTGGTACTAGCGGGAAAGGCAAGACTCCTCCAGGAGGGTTCAAGAAGGGCTGGTCGGACAAGCTAAGGACCAACCCAGCCAAACCCGAAGCAAAGGAGTACACAGCCTGAAGGTGCGCCCCCACCCGGTTTCAGGGTGGGGGGACGTTTTCACCGGTATCCAGGACATTAGATCGAGCATCAACCACTACTACCGGTGCGATTCTTCCCTTCCAACATTTAAGTACTACAGGAAGCGGTAGTTACCGTTCCCTGAATAGATCTTTTCCTTTACCTTTTCCTAAGATTAGTCCCGATACCTCACAGGAATCGGATCTGGTTGACCAGATAGGCCAAGTAGCCTCTAGTCGGGTGACTTCGGTCCCTGAGGTTCAACCAGAAAAGATCACCTTTCCTGATAACAATCAGGTATCTGATAAATGTGTGGGAACAGAAAACGACCAGACTTTCTCGGATGGTCGGGGCCAGATACCTCTAGGGACGCCTGGTTCAGATTCTATCAGCGCCAGTGGTCCTAGAAATTCTAGGCTGGCCTCCTCAAGCCGGCCTGGCCGACTTGGACATGTTAGTCGTAGACGTTCCGTGGGAACTTCGTCTCAGGGAGTGTCTGTGGTCTCAAGGACCAATTTACCATCATGCTTTACAGTCGCTGGGTTTAATGGCCTGGCCATTGAGACCCAAGTACTGAAGGACAGAGGTTTGTCTACTTCAGTCATTCCTACCCTTATTAAAGCAAGGAAAGCGACTTCCAGCAAAGTCTATTATCACACATGGAAGACTTATATTGCGTGGTGCGAATCTTTAGGATTTCCTCCACGTACCTATTCGGTGACTCGAATATTGGCCTTTTTGCAACAAGGGGTTGAGCAGAAGCTAGCCTTGAGCACCATCAAGGGTCAAGTTTCAGCATTAGCAATCTTCTTTCAGAAACCTTTAGCTACCAAGTCCTTGGTGCGGAATTTCATCCAGGGGGTGCGGCACCTGGCTCCTCCAGTCCGCGCGCCCTTACCGCCCTGGGATCTTAATTTGGTTTTGTCGGTTCTACAGAAACCTCCCTTTGAAAACATCAGGGAGATTCCCTTGCTTACTTTATCCCAGAAGGTGGCCTTCTTGGTGGCTATTACTTCTGCTCGCAGGGTGTCAGAACTGGCTGCATTATCATGCCAGTCCCCATACCTAGTGATTCATAGGGATAAGGTAGTACTTCATCCTAAGCCATCTTTTCTTCCTAAGGTGGTTTCAGATTTTCATCTGAATGAAGATATTGTACTACCTTCCTTGTGTCCTCAGCCCAAGCATCATCGGGAACATGCGTTGCATTCCTTAGATGTGGTTCGGGCAATCAGGGTATACCTGAAAGCTACGGAATCTTTCCGTAAGACGGATTCACTTTTTGTGATCACGGATGGCCCCAGAAAGGGTTTGCCTGCATCTGCCGCGACCATTGCCAAATGGATTAGACAAACGGTGGTACAGGCTTATTCTATTAAGGGTCAGAGTCCTCCGTTCCCTGTTAGGGCGCACTCCACTCGAGCGCTCAGTACTTCCTGGGCCTTTCGCCATCAGGCGTCAGTGGTCCAGGTATGTAAGGCGGCCACCTGGTCGTCGGTACATACCTTTACAAAATTCTATAAAATTGATGCGACGGCATCGGCGGATGCCTCATTTGGCCGCAAGGTTTTGCAGGCCGCAATTTGAGGAGACCGGTGGTCTACCTCGAGGGTTTTTTCTGTTTGGAAAAAAAAAAAAAAATTTTTTCTCTTTTTTTGTTGAGTCTCATCATTAAGGATGAGCATTGTAAACTTCTAGTTGGCACCGGTTGGGCCTTCTAGATTGGGTTTTTATTTCATTTTCCCACCCCTCAGTTGTGATACTGCTCTGGGACGTCCCGAAGATGGTGTATCACCAAGGACTACGTCTGTCAATGAGCGCTAGAGAAAAATGGATTTTTGTAAAATCTTACCGTAAAATCCTTTTCTCTTAGCTCATTGACAGACGTAGTCCCCGCCCCTCTGTTTTTTGAGTTGGGTTAAAATCTCTAAAGACTGCTTTTTCACATAACTGATTTGCTGAGGCAGAGAGAGAGAGGATATACCCTCTGGGACTGCCCCTAGGGTGTGGCCAGAGCTTTTTAATTTCCTGTCTAGTCCTGCTCCTGTGGAGGCAACATAACCCGAAGGTGGTGTATCACCGAGGACTACGTCTGTCAATGAGCTAAGAGAAAAGGATTTTACGGTAAGATTTTACAAAAATCCATTTTTTGCAACAGGAAGGAAACGACGGAGGATGAGCCACGTTCAGGTCTGCCATTGACAAGCAGAACCCTAGACATGATCTATAATTGATGGAGAAATTGGGCAATATCAAGGACACAGTGCGCACTATCATCTGCGAAGATTTGGGTAAACAGAATATTTGTTCGTGGTTTTTGCCGCACAAACTGACAGATGATCAGCCGCCGTATTCAGCCAGAGTAGCACTAGGGCTTGACAATGGATGTGGCTGCATGATAACGTGCCTGCGCACTGTGCGATCAATGTGCACCAATTCTTGACTCAGTACGACGTACCTGTTTTTGATCATCCATCGTACTCCCCTGATATGCTGCCTGCAGACTTCTTTCTATTTCCCCGCCTGAAGTGCGTTATGAAAGGAGCACGTTTTGCGTATGTGGCGGTAATTAAAGAATGTGTGACAACGGTTCTGGTGCAGCGCTAGAGAACATAGATAAGTCAGTTCAAAACAGTCTGTATATAGTCTTCCTGGTTTCAACAGTAAGTATCAACACTACCGATTACCAAATATACGTTCCGGCTGTTTTGATGAATAAGTCCGACCACCACCGAATAGCACCAAACAAACTGCCTCACCGTCAGGCTGAAAAAACTGTGTTAGACAAATATCTCAAACGCTGGCTCCTCCAGAGTTTCCTTTGGGTCTGCACCGTCACTCAATTGGCCAAAATAGTATTGCTCAATCAGACTGGTTGGTCTAATTGCCTCAAGAGATCCACAGATGGCCCCAATGGTGATAAAAAAAAAAACTCATGGAGCAGTATATTAAATCCAAACAGTGATTTATTAAGCAATAAAATATTACACTCACAAGAGATCAGGATGGCTTCAGTGTGTATTGTTGTTTGCAACTGAAAAGATGGCCGCTATGTCCTCCGGCATGATGATGTCACACGTCCCGGTGCCTGCCCAAATTATTGGTTGCCCTCTATTATATAGAGCTCTTCACAGATAAAAATGTCTCCTGAAACAAAACATCTCCTGTACCAAAGATTTAAAAAATTAGGTGCATTGATAGCTGTTTTGGAATTTTGTATACAATTTGTGGGTTATTAACCCCAGAGATACAATAAAAGTCCCATTTCTTCCCACATATATAGGGTGGGTTTTTATTTGATATTGTATTTTTTTTTTTTTTTTAAATGGTGTCTCCAATGTCCATTAACATATTTTGGATATTTCACCACATAAGGTATTCCAAATAATTTTTAACTCTTGAATTTGTTATTTTGCATATACTGTCCATCTAAGGCCCCTTTCACACATACGGTCCGTTCAGTTTATCAGTTCAGTCACGTCAAATGTATCCGTTTTTCGTCCGGTTTTTCGTCCGGTTTTTCGTCCGGTTTTTCGTCCGGTTTTTCGTCCGGTTTTTCGTCTGGTTTTCGTCTGGTTTTCGTCCCTTTTTCGTCCCTTTTTCGTCCCTTTTTCGTCCCTTTTTCGTCCCTTTTTCGTCCCTTTTTTCGGCCCTTTTTTTCGGCCCTTTTTTTCGGCCCTTTTTTTCGGCCCTTTTTTTCGTCCCTTTTTTTCGTCCCTTTTTTTCGTCCCTTTTTTTCGTCCGTTTTTTTTTTGTCCGTTTTTTTTTGTCCGTTTTTTTTTGTCCGTTTTTTTTTTGTCCGTTTTTTTTTGTCCGTTTTTTTTTGTCCGTTTTTTTTGTCCGTTTTTTTTGTCCGTTTTTTTTGTCCGTTTTTTGTCCTTTTATCATCCGTTGTTATCCTTTTATCATCCGTTTTTCTTCAGTTGTCGTCCGTTTTTCATCCGTTTTTCGTCAGTTGTCATCCGTTTTTCGTCCGATCCGTTTTTTTGACGGATGAAAAATAGGGCATTCATCCGTTCAAAAAAATGGACATTGACAGAAGCGGATGAAAAGGGATGTTAACTGATGATCATCCGTTGTCATCCGTTTTTACATAGAGATACATTGATGTCTGTTTTTCATCCGTCAACGGATGGATGAAAAACGGACAAACGGACAGCATGTGTGAAAGGGGCCTTACTCTTGTAACTTACGGCTGGCAGGGATATATCTTGCACATTTATTCAAAAACATTGTTTTTGCAGTCATTTAACCATTTTTTGTTTCTCAAAAAGGTGTAATTTAGTGAATTTTGGTTTGCAGATCCTATTAACCAGTCCGGGTTAGGGAACTGATGACTTTATTGCCAATACTGGCACGTGCAAAATTGAAATTCTTTTAGAATTAGACCCCGTTCACACTGGGGCAACCTGTCAGGTGACCTGGTCGCCTGACAGGTCGCCGTAGGTCGCCTGCCATAGAGAAGCCGTGGACACGTTCTAATAGGAGCGACACAAGTCGCTCCGACTTAGAAAAAGGGTCCGGAGCTTCTTTGGGGCGACCTGGAGCGACCTGCATTTACTTCAATGATATGAAGTCCGTGCCGGCCGCTCCGAGGTCGCGGTGCGAGCTGCGCACCGCGACCTGTGAAGTCGCCCCGGCAAGTAGCGTCACCCCAGTGTGAACGGGGTCTTAAACAGAAGTCTTGCACTAAAAATATTGTACCTAACATTGATACGTCTTTAGCATTGGGCTTTAAAAGTCAGTTTATGATATCTCTGGTTGGAAGGACCATCTAATTGCTGTTTATATACAAAGATGCATTGAGGTTGTTTATATCTGGAATGCTGTAGTTCAATATAGAATTTTTTTTTAAGCTATAAGGAGGTTTAGAAAACTAAATCTCATTTTGAGATGAAGTGTATCATGGCAAAATTGCAAGAGTTGCCCTTAAGTGTCTGTTGATGGGATCAATAAAGTGCATTTGGTATCTTCAAACAGCCTTCAAAACAAACGTCAGTAAAAAAAAAAATAGGTTTTTAACCTGGAATCGGGAGAGCGCAAACGATCAGTTTCCATAAGTTTCCAGCATTAACCACAGTTCGGCAATTTAGAAGAAACCACTAGTGCAACATATGTAGAAATAAAAAATCAATGTAGGTGTTGTGCACTGGAGCCGTAAACTTAAAAGGCTGTTATTCTGTCAAGATAATGGTTTTTTGCTGATAAAGTCTTTTTTTCGTGATGGCTGGTAAAGTTTATGGATTACCAGTGTAACTTTCGCTGAGGTAAAAAACTCTGCTAATACATGGCACTTAAGGACAAATTGTACCCAGATCTAGAGTGTTTAACTGCTTCATTGCCTTGGCGTTTGACTTCCGAGAGCCAAGGTTAGCCACAGAGAATGAGATTTTTCATCATTTTATATTGTATGGATGGAATCTTGTACTTGCTTACTCTGGTGTATCCCAGGGAAGTCTTTATCATGAAAGCGGAGTTCTACTCAAAAGTGGAACTTCTACTTATCTGTCCCCCCTCCCTCCGGTGCCACGTTTGGCACCTTTCGGGGGGGGGGGGCGCGTAGTAGGTAGCTGTTTTTGACAGGTACCCTGTCCCCGCTTTCATCGGACCTCGCTCGAGGTACATCAGCAGTCCGGCCCATTCCTCTTCTTCCTTCTGCTTTCTGGCCGGTGACCGAGTGCACCATGCTTCGCGCATGCTCAATAGTGACCCGGCCGTGAAGCCATAAGGCTTCACTTTTGGGTTCCCTTACCGGAAATGGCGGCGGCAGCATCTGACAGCCGAAACTTCGGCTGCGGTGTCTACATCACTGGATTGCAGGACAGGTAAGTGTCCTAATAATAAAAGTCAGCAGCTACAGTATGTGGAGGCCGGAAAACCACTTGAAGTTTGGTTTCTAGGCAATGAGTGGGAAATGTGGAAGAATGTAGGCAGGTCCTGTTAGGAAGAAGCTATGTTATTATTTGCCTTTTTAAGGTATGGTTGGAATAGTTTGCGGGGCATATGGCCTGGAGCTGGAGGCGAGAGAGTGAGAGACGGAGCCTTATTTCTTCGACTGACGACAATGATAGGACACTATTCCTTCCACTGCCATCAATGATGGGGCACTATTCCTTCCACTGACATCAATGATGGGGTACAATTCCTTCCACTTCCATTAATGATGGGGCTCAATTCCTTCCACTGACATCAATGATGGGGCTCAATTCCTTCCACTGACATAAATGATGGGGCTCAATTCCTTCCACTGCCAACATTGATTGGGCACTATTCCTTCCACTGCCAACATTGATGGGGCACAATTACTTCCACTGACATCAATGATGGGGCACAACTCCTTCCACTGATATCCATGATGGGGCACAATTCTTTCCACTGCCATCAATGATGCAGCAATATTACTTCCACTGCCATCATTGATGGGGCACTATTCCTTCCACTGACACCAATGGCGAGGCAACATTTCCTCCACTTCCATTAATGATGGGGCTCAATTCCTTCTACTGACATCAATGAGGGGGTACAATTCCTTCCACTGACATCAATGATGGGGTACAATTCCTTCCACTGACATCAATGATGGGGCTCAATTCCTTCCACTGACATTAATGATTGGGCACTATTCCTTCCACCGACATCAATGATGGGGCTCAATTCCTTCCACTGCCATCAATGATGGGGCACAATTCCTTCCACTGCCATCAATGATGGGGCACAATTCCTTCCACTGACATCAATGATGGGGCACTAATTCTTCCACTGACATCAATGATGGGGCACTATTCCTTCCACTGACATCAATGGTGGAACAACAGTCCTTCCACTGACATCAATGGTGGAACAACAGTCCTTCCAGTGATACCAACGATGGAGCACTGTTCCTTCCACTGACATCAATGATGGGGCTCAATTCCTTCCACTGACATCAAAGATGGGGCACTATTCCTTCCACTGACATCAATGATGGGGCACTATTCCTTCCACTGACATCAATGGTGGAACAACAGTCCTTCCACTGACATCAATGGTGGAACAACAGTCCTTCCAGTGATACCAACGATGGAGCACTGTTCCTTCCACTGACATCAATGATGGGGCTCAATTCCTTCCACTGACATCAAAGATGGGGCACTATTCCTTCCACTGACATCAATGATGGGACACTATTCCTTCCACTGACATCAATGGTGGAACAACAGTCCTTCCACTGACATCAATGGTGGAACAACAGTCCATCCAGTGATACCAACGATGGAGCACTTTTACTTCCACTGAAACCAAGGATGAGGCATGATTCCTCCACCTACTTACCACAGGCACTATGTAATTTTTAGTAATCCCACTGGCCACCAAGTCTGAGACACTGTTCACTCCCACTGACCATGAGTCATTTTCTATGTCCACTGGACACAGTTTTGCCCCCCTAAAGTCTAAAGGACAGTCAACCGACCCTTTGTTTAGAAAGTTTGGAGACCCTTTATCTAGAGCTTATACTTTTCTTTTCATTTATTAATTTATTTTAATGAATGTGAACTCCTTTGGTAAATCCTTCTTTAGTTTCATTTCGGACATCTGCGCAAGCCCTGATTGTATACCTCATTTTGTTTTAGATAGTAGTAATTGGATGATAAATTTGTTTTCTTTCTTCCCCAGGTAAAAGTGATCCTTTCTGCGTTTTAGAAGTGGGAAATGATCGGCTTCAGACACACACGGTTTACAAAAATCTAAACCCTGAATGGAATAAAGTCTTTACTTTGTAAGTAGCCCATGCACAATATTTAGCTAGAACCTGATCATTTTCTGGAAATTATTAGTCTCTGTAGGTATAAGGCATTGATCTCATGAGGTATACTATCACCATACAAAACAAAAAACGTGTTATTAATAAAATCTCCCATGTAGTTTATGCTGTTGACAGAGTCAAATATTTCTAGCGGTCATTTGATAGCATGTTTGTTAAATAAAATGCAATTACTACCAATTGCAACAGGAAATGTGCGAATTGTCGAAATTTTCCTGAATGCTGCCAAATGTCTGAACAGTCTTTATATAAATAGTGGCATTCAAAAAAAGATTGTTTAATTTGGAATTGGAACTTGAGGCTTCTACAGTCATTATGAAATGTGAAGTTCTCAGGCTTTTTGTCGAGGCTGACTTGGGAAATGTCCGTGTTAGACAGTTGTTGGACAGCTGTATATTTATTTAACCAATTGCCGACCAGCCGCCGTAGTTTTACTGCGGCAGGTCAGCTCTGTCCCGGGAAACGATGCACCTGTACATTGCTTCGCGGGTCGCGCCCATTCGCCACAGGGGAAGCTAATCAGCGGGTCCAGCGGCTGCGATTGCAGCCGGGCTCCCGCGATCGCTCCCCGTGGAGAAAGTACAGTGGTCTGCCATTGTAAACACGGCAGACTGCTGTTCTTTCAGTTATGAACACCGGGATCCTGTGTTCACCCTATTTAGGAACACAGGGCTCTGTGTTCATGCAACACACCCAGCCCCCAACAGTTAAAAAGCACCCCCTAGGGACATATTTAATCATTTGATTGCCCCTGGTGTTAACCCCTTCCCTGCCAGTGTCGCGCTCCCGCTCACTCACGGATCCCCCCCGCGCGTGATCTTCTGTTACACCGGAAGAAAGGCAGGTGGCTAATGTAAACACAGCCGCCTATCATTCTTCCCTGTGTAACAATGGAGATCAGACGGTTCTACTATGTAGGACCGTTGATCTCTGTTCTTACACTAGTAGCCACAGCCAATCACAGTTAGAAACACGCCCCTAGGGACACACTTAACCCCTCCCTCTCCAATAAAGTTAACTCCTTCACTGCCAGTGTCACTAGTACAGTAACAGTGCATATTTTTAGCACTGATTACTGTAGTAATGTCACTGTTCCCCCCCCAAAAGTGTCAAAAATGTCAGTTAGGGGTCCGATCTGTCCGCCGCAATGTTGCAGTCCCTCTAAAAATCGCAGATCGCCGCCATTACTAGTAAAATAAATAAAAATGACATAAATCTTTCCCTTAGTTTGTAGACTCAATAACTTTTCAGCAAACCAATCAAAATACACTTATGGGGATTTTTGTTTACCAAAAATATGTAGCAAAATACAAATTGGCCTAGAATTATGAAAAAATTTGATTTAAAAAAAAAAAAAAAAAATTGGAAATGTTCTATAGCGGCATGTAAAAAATATATATTTTTTTCTCCATATTGTTCTTTTTTTATCGCACAGGTGATCAAATACCACCAAAAGATTGCATTTGTTGGGGGAAAAAAGGACATCAATTTTATTTGGGTACAGCGTCACACGACCACACAATTGTCTGGTAAAATAATGGCCTGGTCATTAAGTAGGTAAATCCTTTCGGTCCAAAAGTGGTTAACTGACTACTGCGCGTTCGTGCAACGCTGTACCCAAATAAAATTGATGTCCTTTTTTCCCCACAAATAGAACTTTCTTTTGGTGGTATTTGATCACCTGTGCAATTTTTTTTTTTTTTTTTTTTTTTTGCGCTATAAACAAAATAAAAGAGCGACAATTTTGAAAAAAAAAAAATTATTTTTGGTATATAACCTTTCCAATAAAAAAAAATAAAAATCGAATTTTTCATAATTTTAGGCCAGTTTGTAAAAACAAACTAATGACACTGGCAGGAAAGGGGGTTAACTCCAGGGGCGGTCAAAGGGTTAAATGTGTCCCCAGGGGGTGCTTTCTAACTGTGGGGGAGGGGGGATGGGCTTGCTGCATGAACACAGAGACCTGTTCATACTTGTTTTCATACAATTACATGGTACAGCAAGCACATATCAGGAATATGAAGTGTTGAGGTAAAAAAAAACGCTTTAATATATGTGGAATCGTTTCCTTGTTTTTTTTCGTCATGTGAATGTAACAACCCCTAGCATGATCCTAAGAGGAAAAAAAAAAGCTTAACCACTTCAATACCGGGCACTTTTCCACCTTCCCGCCCAGGCCAATTTGTAGCTTTTAGCGCTGTTGCATTTTGAAAGACAATTGAGCGGTCATGCAACACTGTACCTAAACCAAATTTGTAATTTTTTTCTTCACAAATAGAGATTTATTTTGGTGGTATTTGATCACCGCAAGGATTTTTCTTTTTCGCTAAACAAATAAAAAAAAGTCAGAAAAGTTTGAAAAAAAAAGAAAAAAGTTTTTTTGTTTGTTATACAATTTTGTAAATAGGTTTTTCCTGCACTGATGAGCACTGATAAGGCTGCACTGATGGGGTGGCACTGATAGGCGGCAGTGATATGCAGCACTAATGGGCACTGATAGGTAGCACTGATATGCAGAATTGGTGGGCACTGATAGGCGGCACTGACGGGCACTGATGGGTGGCAATGATGGGCACCGGGGGGCACTGGTGGGCAATGATGGGCACTGGTGGGGAGGGCACTGGCAGGCTCCCTGAGCCCTGATTGGCATCCCTGGGGTCATGGGTGGGCATCCCTGGTGATTCTGGTGGCACCCCCTCAAGGGTCTGCAATGGTAATCAATGCTCTGATTACCATTACAGACCCGCCCCCCCCCCCCCCCCCCGTCAGGAGAGCCGCAGATCGGCTCTCCTCTACTTGTGGCACGAACTGAGGAAAGCCAATCAACGGCTCTTCCTATTTACTATGTGACCAGCTGTGATTGGACACAGCTGGTCACATGGTAAAAAGCCTACGTCATAGGCTCTTTACCGAGATCGGAGATGTGGGGGGCGCACAGAGTGCATTATCCTGCCGCTGTCATGTGATGTCCGGTCAGGATAATGCAACCACCTTCCCGCCGTCATTTGCCTATAGGGCGGGCGGGAAGTGGTTAAAGTAGAACTATAGGCAAAACTTTTTTATTTTGAAATAGTGTAAGGGAGGATTATAACCCTCAGTTTTTTTTTTTTGTTTTGTTTTTTCCACCATCTGTGTCCCATTGCGGAGATTTCCCTTCACTTCTGCCCCATAGCCAAACATGAAGTGAGAGGAAATCTCTGCAAATTAAGGGAATTTCTTGGGGACCCCCCAGGTCACCAGAACTAGTGTCCCCATTGGAAGATTTCCCCTCTATTACTTTTATGGGGGCAACTCAAAATGTGGGATTTTCTTTTAATTTCACTTTCAATACTAATGGTAAACAGGAAAAATAGAGAGGATGAATCTGCCTGGAGAATTATTTTGTTAGGGGCCCATTATTAAGAATTTTCATAATATTTCATCTTAGAAGGCAGATGTATAGGGGGTATTTTTAGGTATCTACTTTATATGTTTTTTTTTTTTTTCTTTCTAAGAAAGTTTATTCAGACAATTCAAATGTTCATTTTGATGTACTGAGTGAAAAATCAAGCATTTAAGAGACCAAAATTACCACCTGCGACTGAATAAAATCAGGCATATTTTGTCTGCAAGAGATAATATACAGTAATCTTTATCATTCCTAGTGACAGTTTACTGCCCCTGACTTTGAATGCCCATGTACCCAGATTGCGTGCCTGCTGAAGATAAATTCGGGGTCTGTTTATAAAAAAAAAAATAATTGCTTTGTGAATGTCTCCATATTTGTACAAGCATAACAAATAATTCCCATAATGTTTAAGGCCCCGTTCACACTGGGGCGATCCGACTTCCCGGGGCGACCTCACAGGTCGCGGCGTGCTGCTCGCACCACGACCTCGGAGCGGCCGGCATGGACTTCATAACATTGAAGTCAATGCAGGTCGCTCCGGGTCGCCCCAAAGAAGCTCCGGACCCTTTTTCTAAGTCGGAGCGACTTGTGTCCCTCCTATTAGAACGGGTCTGCAGCTTCTCTATGGAAGGCGACCTGTCAGGCGACCAGGTCGCCTCAGTGTGAACGGGGACTAAAGGGTATCTCCACTTTTGTGGAGAAAAAAAAATCAGCAAATAAAGAAAAAAATAATATAGCGTTTATAATTGCGACACAACTCCTATTGTTATTAAAAATGACCTTTCCTTTTCAATCTGCAGCTAATGCAATTTTCTGAAATTGCAATGCAATATGGCTACCTGGAGCTGTTCTATACACAGAATGTATACTGACCACACCCCCAAAAACATCATTTCCTGTTTGTGTGATTGGCTCACCAATTTTCCCAGAAGTCTGCACTAAGATATAAGTCAGATTTTTGGCATCCCCTGCAACAAAAATGTCATTTTTGGTGAGATACTCCCAATAGGAACACGTCTAAAGGGATGCAGGTCCAGCAGATTTCCTCATTAGAGCCATGCAGCTGCCACAGCTGATAGATAAATATGAAACCACTCCCATTTGACCCACTCAGCACAGAGGAACAAACAATGATTTCTTCAGAATAACAAAAGGTAGAAATTTGCAACAAAGTTTGTTCTAATCCTTGTAATGTACAGAGATCACCCAGAGGGGAATGTTTTTTTCTCAGCAAAAGTCGAGTTATGCTTTAGCCACTTCTGGATCGGAAGGTTTTACCCCCTTAATGACCAGGCCATTTTTTGTGATACGGCACTGCGTTACTTTAACTGGCAATTGCACGGTCGTGTGACGCTGTACCCAAATAAAATTTTTCTTTTTTTTCCCCACAAATAGAGCTTTCTTTTGGTGATATTCGATCACCTCTGTGATTATTTATTTTTTGCACTATAAACAAAAAAAGAGTGATAATTCTGAATAAAACACATATTTTTTTTATTTTCTGCTATATAACATTCCCAATAAAAAAAAAAAAAAATCAAATAGGATGAATCTGCCTAATTGGGGCCACAGACAGCAATAAAATCTTACTGGTTAGAATCCCTCTCCACTCTATCCAAAAACTAAAAATGTTTTGCCTTTAGTTATACTTTAAGAACATTAACATATGAGAGTTAATAGGCTAAAAACCTTCGATTGCAGAGTCTATGGAGAATCATGTGCAAACAGCCGAACAAATGGGTGTTTAACAGAATAAGCCTACAGATGCAGAGTTAAGAGAAACATTTAGCAGTGGTATTAGTTCAGAATTATTCTTATTTATTCTGAAATTAATATGGAAGAATTTTTTATGTTTGCACCACCAAAAAAAAAATTAAATTTGGTGATATCATTTATCAGATTGAAAATGCACGGTTCTTTGTAGTGATGCCCGCCTGATATAAACCTAGGATATTTTGAAAGCTTGCAATTTTTAAGAAATTAGTCGGGTTTGGTTAATTGCTAATATATTGAAAGCTCCTTTTATATAAGAATTATGCAGTAACATTTGACTAATGTATATTTCTATATACAACTGCATAAAATAAAATCGTTCGGTATTGCCAGAGCTCCCCAGCCACTATCTCCATGTGCAACGGTTGTGGATATTATGACAACACTATCTAATTATTTGCATAAAATGACAACACAGAAGCCACCCACTGTGCCGCACTGAACCTTGGCATATCTCAAACACCTGTCACTGGAGCATCAGTGCGTTCTACTGGAAATACAGACATCTATTTTCTGAGGGGTCCAATAACTATGCTGTGATGTATTGACATTTACTCTTTAAATGGAAAATTTGCCTTCTTTTTGTAATGGAGTTTATTTTAATTTCATAATCTATACGTTGTTGAACGTGTGATTCAGATGGTATTTGTGTACAGACCATGCATGGACGGGCTTGATTTGCATATGTAATTAAAGGATAGCTCCACTTTCGTGGGGGGGAAAAAAAAATGGCAAATAAAGAAAAAATATAGCGTATACAATTATGACACAAATCATATTGTAAATGAATGTTATTAAAAAATGACCTTTCCTTTTCAATCTGCAGCCACTGTAGTTTTCTGAAAATGCAATATGGCTACCTGGAGGTGTTCTGTACACAGAATGTATACTGAACACACCCCTTAAACATTTTCTGCTTGTGTGATTGGCTCACTGATTTTCCCAGAAGTCTGCACTAAGATACAAGTCAGATTTCTGGCATCCCCTGCAACAACAATGTCATTTTTGGTGGGATACTCCCAATAGGAACATGTCTAAAGGGATGCAGGCCCAGTAGATTTCCTCATTAGAGCTCTGCAGCTGCCACAGCTGATTGATAATTAGAAAATTGCTCCCATTAGACCCACTCAGCATAAAGGCACAGTCAGTGATTTCTTCAGAATAATGCTGGCCATATAATATATGAAATTTGGTAATTTGGACAGTTCTTTCATTTTTCGGCCAGTTAATGGACACAAATTGGTAATGGGTTGTGACGTTTTTGAGCCGAAAAATGAATTACATATTTGGAAATTTTCTGCAGAATGAACGATAATTTGAAAGGGTAATGTGTTTCTGGTCAAAACGGTTTGCACTAGGTATATTCAAGGCTTTTTTTCAGCTGGAACTTAGTGAAACTCAGTTCAACCACCTCTGGCTCAGGCCCTCTGCTCCCTACTCGCCCCTATCACTTGTAAACACAGAAGTCTGGCTTCTCTGTTTATCAGTGACAGTTTGTCTCCCAACGGCTCCCTCCGATCTGACCTCTTGAATGGCACCCACTGAGTACATGATGAGAACAATGGAGATGCAGGTGCCCGGGGTGCAGTGCAGATGCCAACACCCCCACTGGGGGATCTCCCCACAAGTGAGAGAGCCACAGCTAACTACAGGGTGGAGGTACTAGAGCCAACTGTGTGCTTCAGCTTAATACAGCAACAAAAGTAAGACATATGGAAGGTGGTGGAGTTTTTAAGGAGGTGGGGAATAGATGGAGGCAGTGGCGGGAGGGAGGGTTTGCATGCAGAAGTCAGAGCTTGAAGAGGTTTGAAAGTGAGATGTGGATGGGGGATACAGAGCTAAGTAGCTGTGGAAAAAGGCTGAACTCTGCACTCTGTATGTAGCACACCCCTGAGTTCTGCACTCTGTATGCAGCGCACTGCTGAACTCTGCACTATGTACATAGTGCACCCCCAAACTCTGCGCTCTGTGTATAAGCCCTCCTTTCCGGAACTCTGCACTCCTGTTATTTAATGCCCCTTTAAGACACTCCCACGTTTAGTGAAAACTGACCACACCCACTATTTGATGCTGTTTGAAAGTTGATAAAGCTTGGGGTAGTCGTGGTTGAGTTCCTGTACCTAGTTCTGAGTAAAAAAGCCCTGGGTATATTTAAAAAAAGAACAAAAAACTGATCCATTTATGTCCATTGTACGATTTATCGGTCATCACATGATGGCACGACCGTTTGCTCTCACGGCCGAGTGTTAGTTTCTTGAAAATGAGTTTGAACGATTTTTCCTATAGTGTATGGCCAGCATAACAAAAGGTAGGAATCTGCAACAAAGTTTGTTATAATCCTTGCAATGTACAGAGATCACCCAGAGGGGAATGTTTTTTTTCAACAAAAGTGAAGTTACTCTTGAAGCTGTTAGGTTTGACTCTAATCAGATTCCAGCTGAACATTTTATCAGCCTTCCCTCGGATGCTGGTACCTGGTGTAAAGCGAGACACCCAGATCTTTTCATTGTAAATGGGAGTTTGTCTTGTGTGAGGTCTGGATTGAAAAGTTTCACAAGAAATACTGTAGACCATCCGGTCTTGAAAAAAAGGGAAGCAAAGCATGGCCATACCCATTTAGGTCAGGTAGTATTTTTATTTCATGACCTGAACACTAGACATGTGCGGTTGGTTTTTTTCCGAATAAATATTTGGACAAATTTTTAGTTATTCGGAGGTTCGGATATATCTGAATAACCAAATTACCGTACAAACAAATTGACCAAATTCTCTAAACGACTAAAGGAATTTCGTCCCGATTTTCCGAAATTCAAATTGAAATTAGACTCGAATTTTATATTGAATTTTAGTCGAACTGTGTTTAAACATATTGTTGTTGTTAAAAAAATGGGTGTGTAATAATGCTGTTTTTGTTAAAACGTAACTCCACTTTTGTTGAGAAAAAACATTCCCCTCTGGGTGATCTCTGTACGTTGCTGGAATTATAACAAACTTTGTTGGAGATTCCTACCTAATCATTGTTTGTTCCTCTGTGCTGAGTGGGTCAAATGGTAGTGGTTTCATAATTATCTATCAGCTGTGGCAGCTGCAGGGCTCTAATGAGGAAAGCTGCTGGGCCTGCATCCCTTTAGATGTGTTGCTTTTGGGAGTATCTCACCAAAAATGACATTTTTGTTGCAGGGGATGCCAGAAATCTGACTTGTATCTTAGTGCAGACTTCTGGGAAAATTGGTGAGCCAATCACATAAGCAGGAAAGTTATTTTTATGGGGGTGTGGTCAGTATACATTCTGTGTACAGAACAGCTCCAGGTAGCCATTTGCATTGCATTTTCAGAAAATTACAACAGCTGCAGATTGAAAAGGAAAAGTAAATTTTTAATAACATTCAATTACAATATGATTTGTGTCACAATTGTATACGCTACAGGTGTCAAACCGGCGGCCCTCCAGCTGTTGCGGAACTACAAGTCCCATGATGCATTGCAAAGCTGACAGTTACAAGCATGACTCCCACAGGGAAAGGCATGATGCAACAGCTGGAGGGCCGCCAGTTTGACACCCCTGGTATACGCTATATTGTTTTTTCTTTATTTGCTATTTTTCCCCCCAACAAAACTGGAGTTACCCTCTAAGCCAAAAGTGAAAAAGAGTAATTGTAATCATTTGATAAAGAATTATTTTTGTTTGTTCACGTTGCAAGTGTGAAATTGATAAAAAGAAACAAGTAAAATTTAAATATATAAAAACTTTTGTACTTGACATTTTTTTTTTTCTAGTTTCATAGTTTAATGTTGAAAGTAAGATACTACTTTTATTTATTAGAAAACTTTGCATATTTTGAATAAACTCATTATTAATAAAAACTGGATCAATGTGTATAAATAACAATCAGATATTTGGTTACTTGGCTGCTGCATTTGGATCGAGAAAAAAAATCGATAAATTTGAAGAAAATTTGAAAAATACATAGAGCAAATTTGAATCCCGAACACAAATTGAGCAAATCAACTAAATTTAATAAAAATAAACTACTATAATTTAAATGAAACCCAGTGCTGTATCGCAAAAAAATGGCCTGGTCATGAAGGGGGGGGGGGTGTAAACCCTCTGTAGGGCTAGTCATTAAATGTACTATTTCTTATCTAATATTAAGGAGAAGGTTAATGTCAAACAACTTTTCTGTTTCAGTCCTATCAAGGATCTTCATGACACACTAGAGGTGACCGTTTTTGATGAAGATGGAGATAAAGTCCCTGATTTTCTTGGGAAAGTAGTGATTCCTCTACTGTCTGTAAGTGAACACTGTTGATAATGTTTGTAATATATTTAAAAGAAAGAGCGGGCGATTTTAAATATTTTAGGCTGAAGCGTTTATAGAAAAAATGATGTAATGGATTGTTTTCATGTCCCCATTTCTAATTGCACATAGCAGTGAAGTCTACGTGATCAGGGGTTGGCAAAGCAATGGGTTCTTTTATGAAAAAGAACCCGGCACCAGCTGACACTCTCCTTCAGCATGCTGCTCCAGGGCTCTGTTGTTTGGTCTGTTACATACCCAGTCCTCCTGGGGGTGAAGGAGCATGTGTTCTCCTTCGAGGATGCAATTCTTAGGTTTGAATGGCCAATTCCCATGCCAAAGCACGGTCATGTGAGGAGAAGGAAAAAGTGCACCCAGTGTAAGCTCTGACACTATCCAAAACTGACCTTACAAAGGGTTAGAACTCCAATGGAGCCAAAGGTGGAGACCAGCAATTTGCTCCAAATGGGTAAAAGAAAAGGAATTGGCAGCACTCCAGGTTGACTCAAAATCCAGATTTATTGACTGGACATTCAAATTATGACAATCGTGACAAGGTTACCTTGTCACGATTGTCATAATTTGGATGTCCTGTCAATAAATCTGGATTTTGACTCAACCTGGAGTGCTGCCAATTCCTTTTCTTTTATCAAGTTTTCACAGAGGCGAGCTGGGGCATGCACTTGTGTGAGTCATCAGGCAATTACACCACCTTGAGCAGTGAGTCCTTGTCTCTTCAATTCCAGATGGGCAAAGTGACAGTCTTTCTAAGACTCTTTGTAACAGTAGTGGAAACCATGTCTGCCTGCTTTTGTAAAAACCTGAACTCATTATCTCCTCAATATACAGTGCATCCGGAAAGTATTCACAGCGCTTCACTTTTTCCACATTTTGTTATGTTACAGCCTTATTTAAAAATGTATTAAATTAATTATTTTCCTCAAAATTCTACAAGCAATGCCCCATTATGACAACGTGAAAGAAGTTTGTTGGAAATCTTTGCAAATGTATTAAAAAAAAAATAAAAAAAAATCACATGTACATAAGTATTCACAGCCTTTGCCTAATACTTTGTTGAAGCACCCTTGGCACCAGTTAGCATTGGCGGCCGTCGGGCCAGTTGTATTAAGTGTGGTCGGCGGCCTACGGACTGTCTGAATGTCCTCAACGGCTGGTATTATCATACTGGTAGGTAGCAGTGTGACCGCTTTATGGGGGTACCAGACTGATTTGCCTCCTGGACCATGCCCTCCGGCCCAATTCACAACATAAGACTGGCACTATACAAAAAGTGTAGCGCAAGCTGGCGGGGACCCTTTTCGTGCAGGGAGAAGGCTGTTTTTTGTTCGTGCAGGGTACAGCTTTTTGCTGCCCCCCCTGCAAAGTGCCGCCCTAGGCCTGGGCCTTGTTGGCCTATGCCAAGATACAGCACTGAGCGTCAGTGCACAGCCATTTTCAGATCTCTCCAGAGATTGTTAATCCGGTTCAAGTCTGGGCTCTGGCTGGGCCACTCAGGGACATTCATAGAGTTGTCCCATAGCCAATCCTTTTATTATTTTGGCTGTGTGCTTGCCCTGTTGGAAGATGAATCTTCGCTCCAGTCTGAGTCAGAGCGCTCTGGAGCAGGTTTTCATCAAGGATGTCTCTGTACATTGCTGCATTCATCTTTCCCTCAATCCTGACTAGTCTCCCAGTTCCTGATGCTGAAGAACGTCCCCACTGCATGATGCTGCCACCACCATGCTTCATTGTAGGGATGGTATTGGCCAGGTGATGAGAGGTGCCTGGTTTCCACCATACATGACGCTTCCTATGCAGGCCAAAGAGTTAAATCTTTGTTTACTCAGACCAGAGAATTTGTTGAGTCCTTCAGGTGCCTTTTTGTAAATTCCAGGCAGGCTGCCATGTGTATTTTACTAAGGAGTAGCTTCCGTCTGTCCACTCTACCATACAGACTTAATTGGTGAAGTGCTGCAGAGATGGTTGTTCTTCTGGAAGGTTCTTTTCTCTCCATAGAGAAACTCAGGAGCTCTGTCAGAGTGACCATCAGGTTCTTGGTCACCAACCGGACTAAGGCCTTTCTCCCCTGATCGCTCAGTTTGGCTGGGCGGCCCGCTCTAGGAAGAGTTCTGGTGATTCCAAACTTCTTCCATTTATGATTGATGGAGGCCGTTGAGCACAATGGCACCTTCAATACTGCAGAACATTTTCTGTGCCCCGATACAATCCCGTCTCGGAGATCTACTGACAATTCCTTGGACTTCCTGGCTTGGTTTGTACTCATGACATGCACTGTCACTGTGGGACCTTTATATAGACAGTGGTGTGCCTTTCAAAATCCGGTTCAATCAACTGAATTTACCACAAGTGGACTCCAATCAAGTTGTGGAAACATCTCCAGGATGATCAGTGGAAACAGGATGCGCACCTGAGCTCAATTTTGAGTGTCATGGCAAAGGCTGTGATTACGTATGTACATGTGATTTTTTTTTTTTTTTTTTTCAATACATTTTCAAATATTTCAAGCAAACTTCTTTCATGTTGTCATTATGGGGCGATGTTTTTAGAATTTTTAGGAAAATAGTGAATTGAATCCATTTTGGAATAAGGCTCTAACATAACAAAATGGGGAAAAAGTGACATGCTGTGAATACTTTCCGGATGCACTGTAAATAGAACTGTAAACAGAACACTTGGGTATTGTTTGGTTTTAATTCATAGAGGGTTAAATCATGTCTTTGAATAGTTGACATTTAGGTTACTTATTTCCGCAGTTTAAATCCAAAGCAAGATATAAAGAGTTCCTGGCTGAGCTATTCTTTAACCACTTGCCGTCCACCCACCGTCAACTGATGATGGAGCGGTGCGGCTCTCGTTCTTGGAGGACGTCCTATGACGGCGCCCCCGAACGGCCACTCTTGCGCGCCCACGGGGGCCCTCAGTGCAGCAATCGCAGCCACCCCCTGTGTTCCAAGGACACAGTGTGACCCCGATCTTGGTAAAGATGTGGCTTTTTACCCATGTCATCGGCTGTGTCCTATCACAGCCGGTTACATGTAAATGTGGAAGTGCCGTTTGTTGGCGCGCCTCGCCTCACACTGTCAGAGTGTGTGGTGAGGAGAGCTGATCAACGGCTCCTCCTCGAAGGGGAGTACAAGACAAGTAATCAGGGCACTGATAATCCGTGCCCTGATTACAGTAAAGCAAATCAAGTGCCCATCAGTGGCACCAATCAGTGCCCATCAGTGACCCCAATCAGTGCCCAGGTCAGTGCCTGCTCATCAGTGCCACCTATCTGTGCCCATCAGTGCGGCATATTAGTGCCGCCTCATTAGCACACATCAGGGAAGGAGAAAATCTACTTATTTACAAAGTTTACTGAGAGAAACTAAGAAAAACTTTTTTTTTCAAAATTTTCTTTTTTTTTGTAAAAAATAAAAAACCTAGATGTGACAAAATGCTACCAAAAGAAAGCTCTATTTGTGTAAAAAAAAAAAAAAAGATACAATTTTAATTTGGGTACAGCATTGCATGGCCGCGCAATTGTCATTCAAAGTGTGACAGCTCTGAAAGATGAAAATTGGTCTGGGCCAGAAGGGGGTGAAAGTGCTGGGTAAATATTTAAAGCGTATGAGCAAAAAAATAAAATAAAATCGCATCTCTGTAATATGTGCATATTTCATCGTATTTTATCACTTTAAAAACACTGCAGGAAAAGACCCATCGATCTGCCGAAAATGCAGTGTACTCCTGACTTCCTGTTTGTGCTTTGTTCCACATCTCCTTGAAGCCATTTTGAATAATAAAAAGTAGATGTGTCTTCCTGGTTTAGGTTCAGATACCAGACTAGTCATTCCCTAGACTACCTCTAGCCTTCTGAGCAAGCCATAGTAGTGAAACGCGTCAAGGAAGGTTGGCTTTAGTTTGAAGACCTCAGTGTATGCAGTCGATTCACTGATTATTAAAAACACTGCAAGAAGAGTTTATTGGAGTTTGGCTGTTATATTTCCTATATTCATTCCCTAGCTTACTGTTGTCCAAAGCAAGCTTGTGTTCTATATGTTCCACGCGCTTTGTAAGCCTCCAGGAGCTGGCATTTACAGCACCACTGCACCCCCCCAGGCATGTTTTACAGCATTTTAACTGCTTTCTGCCAAGCCCTGGCATCCCTTTAGGTGAGACTGTACACCCTGGGGGAAGGAGGGCATAATGGATTACCCATGTGATCAGTTGTCACATTGGTCACGTGATCGGGCACCCATCCTGCCCATTACTGATCGTGTCTACAGACTGTGAAAGTTCAGTCATTTTGCTGGGGGCATTTAGTGAATGTGCTGTAAGCACAGAAACCTCAGCTGTTCAAGGACGCATGTGTGGCACGTAGGTCTTGAAGCCCCCTCTCCCCCTGTGCCATTTGGTTGTCAAACACTTGCATTTTAGGTTTTGATCTACTTGAACATGTATGGGATCACAGATCATTGGGATGCGACACCCTTATTTTTTTAACAGAGGGGCACAGTACAGTATGGTACAATAGTGATTTCCTCCACATGCAGAGTGATGCAGGGAAGCTGCTGTTACAAATCTACATGTTCTGGCACACTGATCCCTGCTAGCCTACCTCTTTCGTCCGTCCCACATGCCACACACAAGATGAGATAGACAGGAGAGGCGGGCTGGCAGCAATCCGTATAGTACAGTCTGGCATATCGCTTCCCTGTGCTGCTCTGCAGGTAGGGGAGGAAAACTTTTACATTAAGGATCTACCTGTCACCTGCCCACAATCGACAAGTTGCCAAAATTACTGATGTATAAGATTTGTCACTTATTGACTTCAATGGGGTTTGTATTCAGCATCCAAATTTTCCTCCTGAACTGAATCTGAATCTAGGACATGGGTGTCCAACCTTTCAGCTTCTCTGGGCCACATTGAGTGTAGAGAAATTTTCTCGGGCCGCATATAAAATATATACTATAGTTAAGGTAAATAAGTAATATAATGCCGCCACGCCCTTCTCATGCCGCCACATCCCCCACACTAATTTAACACAACTAGAGGATGATGAAATGAAATGGAATCCGTATACAGAGGTTTACTTCTTCTGAGAGATATTAAAGAAACACTCTAACCATCATGACCACTTCAGTGATTTGAAGTGGTCATGGTGGTAAGAGTCAGAAACACTACACCCCCCCTCCCCTCCAATGCAGCCTCTGCCTACCGTTAGTTGGAAGCCGCTGTGGCCATGCCCCCGACCTGACTTCCTTCCTTCCCAGCAAAAAAAAATAAAAATTGGCAGGGGGCAGTGGGCCGCATTGCCTGGGGTTCTGGGCTGCATGTGGCCCCCGGGCCGCAGGTTGGACATGCCTGATCTAGGACATTCAGATCACCACGAATAACAATGCAAATGGGGGAAATGCTCATCTGAAAGAAGAAAATGCACGGAGCCTGGAGTTGGGAAATTTTCTTCTGGGGTGCTAGTGACTGTAGATTATGCCAAAATGTGTGATGATGGGTTTCCGGGATGCTGTAATATAGCGAACAGACCTTTAACAAACTAAAGTATCCCAGTCCCCCTTTCTATATATTAAATACCATTCTCTTCCATGCAGTGTTAATCCAAGCAGCGGGTAATGCTGTGGTTGAGCCATTGAACATGCTGATGTTTACGGAGGAGCGGCCCCTGCTCCCTGTACTTTTGTGCACTTTTTGATGAGTTAACGCGTCCCTGGGTCCCCATATCCCTGATGTTATTGGAAGAGATAGGCTGGAGCAGATGCTCATGCCGAGCACCACTCCGTGCCAAATGTTCTGAGGGATCCTCCGGCAGACTGCGCTCGCTCGTTCTTTTTTTTTTCTTAAGAGCTGCCCAGTCTTTTAGCAGT
The DNA here is from genome assembly GCF_965119305.1 of Pelophylax lessonae. NCBI lineage: Eukaryota > Metazoa > Chordata > Amphibia > Anura > Ranidae > Pelophylax > Pelophylax lessonae. Next base: position 36,818,381 of record NC_138771.1, on the reverse strand, counting down.
CTTTATGAACTTGTAGACGGTCCTGCGACTACACCTGTGTGTAAAGGGAATGTGTGCAGAAAATGGCCATAAAGAACATTTGGCTACAAGTTCGTTGAATGTTCTTCGACACTAATGCTGCCGAGAATGTATTATTGTGCCAGAGGGGCAGATTGTGCCACACAGATAGCATGTCCTTTTCATCTAGAAGTGGCATTTGCACATTATTAAACTCCAGAGGATCAATGTCCAGCAAAGCTGTTCTTGTGAGTACACAATGCCAAGAATTTAATAAGTATCATCCCGACAATTTTACTCTGCTATTATGTTTCTTTTTTTTTTCCTCTGCAAATACATTTGATATTATAATTGAAACTATTGTGTGTTTTTTTTTCAAAAGTGTTCAGATTGTTTTACTGTAACATTTGTGGGTTTACATGTGGGTGTAACCTTTTCGATTTAAAGGTAAATTGTAATTTTTTGTTATATAGTTTATGAACTGATCTTTTAGTTTTAGTGTTACTAAACCCACAACAGTAAAATCAGACTGTATATGCAGTAAAGCATGCTTGTTATACTCACTGTGGTACCTAAGGGGTTAATCATTTGCATTGTGTAAAAAGGCTGTTTGATCCTGTCTTCTCTCTTTCTCCCCTTCTTCCACTGTCCCCAATCCATTTGCTGATAGAACAGAGCCTTGGGGACAAGCTGCATATGCACGGTTTGGTTTATATTGCTAGAGAGTTTTTATTTTCTTGGGAGAGTGCATGTGATCAGCAAGGGGGCCAATCGGCACTGTCCAGACAGAGGGTTAGGGGTCCTGCAGCCTTAAAGGACAGTCAGAAGGGAATGAAAACTCCTCCTAAAGCTTTAACCAGGCACTGATGGAAGTCACAAGACTGCTATATACTGGTGATGAGAAAATATATTTAGCAGTTTATATTCACTAAAATAATTGCATTTCCATGTTCTGTATAGTGTGGGAGACCAGATATAGTGACTGCAGGCTCCTGGGGAGACCAGATATAGTGACTGCAGGCTCCTGGGGAGACCAGATATAGTGACTGCAGGCTCCTGGGGAGACCAGATATAGTGACTGCAGGCTCCTGGGGAGACCAGATATAGTGACTGCAGGCTCCTGGGGAGACCAGATATAGTGACTGCAGGCTCCTGGGGAGAGCAGATATAGTGACTGCAGGCTCCTGGGGAGAGCAGATATAGTGACTGCAGGCTCCTGGGGAGACCAGATATAGTGACTGCAGGCTCCTGGGGAGAGCAGATATAGTGACTGCAGGCTCCTGGGGAGATCAGATATAGTGACTGCAGGCTCCTGGGGAGACCAGATATAGTGACTGCAGGCTCCTGGGGAGACCAGATATAGTGACTGCAGGCTCCTGGGGAGACCAGATATAGTGACTGCAGGCTCCTGGGGAGAGCAGATATAGTGACTGCAGGCTCCTGGGGAGATCAGATATACTGACTGCAGGCTCCTGGGGAGATCATATATAGTGACTGCAGGCTCCTGGGGAGACCAGATATAGTGACTGCAGGCTCCTGGGGAGACCAGATATAGTGACTGCAGGCTCCTGGGGAGAGCAGATATAGTGACTGCAGGCTCCTGGGGAGACCAGATATAGTGACTGCAGGCTCCTGGGGAGACCAGATATAGTGACTGCAGGCTCCTGGGGAGATCAGATATAGTGACTGCAGGCTCCTGGGGAGATCAGATATAGTGACTGCAGGCTCCTGGGGAGACCAGATATAGTGACTGCAGGCTCCTGGGGAGACCAGATATAGTGACTGCAGGCTCCTGGGGAGACCAGATATAGTGACTGCAGGCTCCTGGGGAGACCAGATATAGTGACTGCAGGCTCCTGGGGAGATCAGATATACTGACTGCAGGCTCCTGGGGAGATCATATATAGTGACTGCAGGCTCCTGGGGAGAGCAGATATAGTGACTGCAGGCTCCTGGGGAGAGCAGATATAGTGACTGCAGGCTCCTGGGGAGAGCAGATATAGTGACTGCAGGCTCCTGGGGAGAGCAGATATAGTGACTGCAGGCTCCTGGGGAGACCAGATATAGTGACTGCAGGCTCCTGGGGAGAGCAGATATAGTGACTGCAGGCTCCTGGGGAGATCAGATATAGTGACTGCAGGCTCCTGGGGAGACCAGATATAGTGACTGCAGGCTCCTGGGGAGACCAGATATAGTGACTGCAGGCTCCTGGGGAGACCAGATATAGTGACTGCAGGCTCCTGGGGAGAGCAGATATAGTGACTGCAGGCTCCTGGGGAGATCAGATATAGTGACTGCAGGCTCCTGGGGAGATCAGATATAGTGACTGCAGGCTCCTGGGGAGATCAGATATACTGACTGCAGGCTCCTGGGGAGACCAGATATAGTGACTGCAGGCTCCTGGGGAGACCAGATATAGTGACTGCAGGCTCCTGGGGAGACCAGATATAGTGACTGCAGGCTCCTGGGGAGACCAGATATAGTGACTGCAGGCTCCTGGGGAGACCAGATATAGTGACTGCAGGCTCCTGGGGAGACCAGATATAGTGACTGCAGGCTCCTGGGGAGACCAGATATAGTGACTGCAGGCTCCTGGGGAGACCAGATATAGTGACTGCAGGCTCCTGGGGAGATCAGATATACTGACTGCAGGCTCCTGGGGAGATCATATATAGTGACTGCAGGCTCCTGGGGAGAGCAGATATAGTGACTTCAGGCTCCTGGGGAGAGCAGATATAGTGACTGCAGGCTCCTGGGGAGAGCAGATATAGTGACTGCAGGCTCCTGGGGAGAGCAGATATAGTGACTGCAGGCTCCTGGGGAGACCAGATATAGTGACTGCAGGCTCCTGGGGAGAGCAGATATAGTGACTGCAGGCTCCTGGGGAGATCAGATATAGTGACTGCAGGCTCCTGGGGAGACCAGATATAGTGACTGCAGGCTCCTGGGGAGACCAGATATAGTGACTGCAGGCTCCTGGGGAGACCAGATATAGTGACTGCAGGCTCCTGGGGAGACCAGATATAGTGACTGCAGGCTCCTGGGGAGATCAGATATAGTGACTGCAGGCTCCTGGGGAGATCAGATATAGTGACTGCAGGCTCCTGGGGAGATCAGATATACTGACTGCAGGCTCCTGGGGAGACCAGATATAGTGACTGCAGGCTCCTGGGGAGACCAGATATAGTGACTGCAGGCTCCTGGGGAGACCAGATATAGTGACTGCAGGCTCCTGGGGAGACCAGATATAGTGACTGCAGGCTCCTGGGGAGACCAGATATAGTGACTGCAGGCTCCTGGGGAGACCAGATATAGTGACTGCAGGCTCCTGGGGAGACCAGATATAGTGACTGCAGGCTCCTGGGGAGACCAGATATAGTGACTGCAGGCTCATGGGTTTAGTAACACTTTAAACAAGTAATCATAATACTAGGGGCTTACATTTGCAAAGCAAGCTTTTTGAAAAGAAAGCCCACAACTGCCTTTCTCTAAAGTCGGCCATACAGGGAGGGACCAGCTTAATTTTGATCCATGTGTGGCCACTATGATTGAGCAGAAGTCGATCTCCCAACTAACTTCTATTCAGCCGCTCTGTTAGTGTTTTTCACTCGATCAGCGCTGTAGGTTATAGACTGCAGCGTTGCTCTGTGTATTTTGATGGTGGGAAAGTCTCCCTGCTGTCAGAATACAATGACTCAGTGTGGGGGAATCCCGCATCCATATGGAGTATGGGGAATGGGATGGGGGAATCCTAAAATCCACAACAGCCTCTGTCTAAAGCTTGCCATACATGGATAGAAATTCAGCCAGTTCAGCAGGGACCGAGTCAATTTATATTCTGTGGTTGAACAGAATTTGATATACTGATTGACTTCTGTTCAACTGCTCTGTTGGTATTTATTCAATCAATCAGCGCTGCAGGTTATAGACTGCAGCACTGATCTGTGTATTCTGATGGTGGGGAATTCTGGGAGTCAGCATGGAGGATTCCCACATCTATATGGAGTATGGGGAAGGGGGGATCATAATACAAGGGGCTATTTGCTAAGCATGCTGGGCTTTCTAATAAGAATGCCCTCAACTGCCTGTGCCTAAAGCCTGCCATACCGACATGGACCAGCCAAATGTTTTGGCCGCTGTGGTTGAACAGAAGATGATCTCCCAATTGACTTCTGTTAAACCACTCTTTGGTATTTTTTTTTTTTTTGCTCAGTTGACACTGCTGGTCATGGACTGATGGGCTTGCTTTTGGTTTTTACAGGTACCATTTCTGGGTAAGATCGCCGCGGTGATCTAAGCCAGAAGTTTACACCCCCCCCCTCCCCCTAAGTCTTCTCGGACACATAACAGGTCCCAGAAGACTACGGGACCATTCACAAGGTGCAGCTCGACTCGTGCATGCACAGTAGGATACAGGCACAGACTCTATTTCCTGATTCCCTTACTAAAGATACTGGCGCCTACACCTAAAGCCGATTGAAGAATTGGTTTGGGTGAAGACATCTCTGTATCTCTGGACAGGCATGTGTCCTTATATTAAGTCAGCAGCTACTGTATTTATTTTTTTTGGGGGGAGCATGGAGCTCCTCTTTAACCACTTGCCGACCAGCCGCCGTAGTTTCACTGTGGTGGGTGGGCTCTATTACGCCAAACAACGTACCTGTAAGTTGCTTCGTGTAATAGACAGTGGGGTGGCGCACGCGCTGCCAAGGGCGCACACACACTGGTTTGCCAGCGGGGGAGCCAATTAGCCGGTCTAGCGAGCGTGATGTCCACCGGACACCCGCAATTGCTAGCCATGGAGACAGAACAGTGGTCTGCCTATGTGTGCACAAGGCAGACCACCGTTCTGTCAACGATGAACACAGGGATCCTGTGTTCCTCCTATTTAGGGGCACAGATCTCTGTTCATCAATTGAGTACACCCCCACACAGTTAGAAAGAACTCCCTAGGAGCACACATAACCCTTTGATCACCCCTGATGTTAACCCCTTCCCTGCCAGTGTCATTAGCACAGTAACGGAGCATATTTTTAGCACTGATTACTGTAGTAATGTCACTGGTCCCCTCAAGTGTCAAAAGTGTCAGTTAGGGGTCCAATCTGTCCTCCGCAATGTCGCAGTCCCGCTAAAAATCGCTGATTGCCGGCATTACTAGTAAAAAAAAAATACATTCTTTCCCCTAGTTTGTAGACGCGATAACTTTCGCGCAAACCAATCAATATAAACTTATTTGGATTTTTTTTACCAAAAATTTGTAGCCGAATACAAATTGGTCTAAACTGATGAAAAAATTAGATTTTTACATTTTTTTTCATTGGCTATGTTTTATAGCAGAAAGTAAAAAATATTGTGTTTTTTTTTTTTTTTCAGAATTGTTGCACCATTTTTGTTATAGCTCAAAAAATAAAAACCGCAGAGGTGATCAAATACCACCAAAAGAAAGCTCGATTTGTGGGGAAAGTAAGGACATAAATTGTTTTTGGGTACAGCGTCACATGACCGCGCAATGGTAGTTAAAGTAACACAGTGCCTTATCACAGAAAAGGGCCTGGTCATTAAGGGGGTAAAATTAGAAAATATTTAATTGAATACAATCGTTTTTTTTAAACCAGAGTTTAAAGTCACTTTAAGGGTCCATTCACACTAGCGCGACTTGTCAGGCAACCAAGTCGCCTGACAAGTTGCGGTCGGTCGCTCGCCATTGAGTAGTACAGGACCCGTTCTAATAGGAGCGACACAAGTCGCTCCGACTTAGAAAAAGGGTCCTGTACTACTTTGGGGCGACCTGGAGGCGACTTGCATTGACTTCAATTATATGAAGTCCGTGCAAGTCGCGCCGAAGTTGCGGTGCACGCTGTGCACGGCGACTTCACAGGTCGCCCCTGGAAGTCGGATCGCGCCAGTCTGAATGGGCTCTAGATGCCAAGGCAATGTCTGTGCCATTCATTTAAAATGATACAGAATTGTATTTTTTTTTTTTCTTTCCAGGTAAGAAATGGACAACAAATTGCTTATTTGCTAAAAAACAAAGACTTGGCAACAGCTTCAAAAGGAGTGATCTATTTAGAAATTGATGTGCTATTTAATCCAGTAAGTAGCTCAAGCTATGAGACCCATTTTTATAATATTACAAAGTGTGATAGCTGTAATGAAGGTTAATTTATCAATTCCTTAATTTGGATTTTTGGACTCTTTTATAGGTCAGAGCAAGTATTAGGACACTTAACCCGAGAGAGACACGCTTTATGGAAGACAACCCCAAGTTTTCAAAAAAGGTTGGTAAATTCAATCGTAAAGCCCGAAACTGTTCAATCTTTGATGGAGATCACAAAATCAGTTGGCCAGAGCAAATCTGGAAGTGCAGACATTACATGATAGTTATCAGTTCACCTGTATATGGATGGGTGTGTAGACCAGTCTTTCTCACCCATTTTAACATCAGGGACTCTTGAAATAAATTTTACGGTCCCCTGATGATCACTATATCTACAACTCTCAGTTCATTATTTGGATGTTCACTGGGAAGAATGTTCTCTACATTTGTGGTTATTGGGAAGAATCCCCCTTCCAGATATCTAAAAAGATCAATGGTGTCAGTTGTTATCTGAGAGGCAAAAGTCGCTCAAAGAACCTTTAAGAACCTCTGGAGGAGCCCTAGGGTCCCACGGAAGCCTGGTTGAGAAAGGGTGGTGTCGACTCTGTTTCACCAGGCCATGCAGTTGCACACTCTTTATTTTTTTGCACATCACTATTTTTTTGTGATTTGACATACAGTAAAACCTTGGTTTGAGAGTAACTTAGTTTGAGAGCGCTTTGCAAGACCAGCACATTTTTAAAATAAATTTTGACTTGATATACAAGCGATGTCTTGATATACAAGTAGCGTCATGTATAAAAAAGAAGAGAGGAGCCTCTAAAGTGTAGCAATATGGTTACATTTAATGAAGGTTCAATATTTAGCAGCTCACATGGTTGATGATTAAAATGGGCACATCTAAGTATGCCGGCATCTGGGGTAAAGCTTTCCACATAGACCATCCTCCGCACTGCCATCTTCATCATCCCTTCCCCGCTGCACTCCACGAGTGATTCAAAGCCTCACTTTCAGATCACTCTACTGCAGGCTATTCTTCCCGGTCAGGATTGCAGACTGACAGTGGTGAGAGCCGGTGGTTCAGAAGATGGTCTATGTGGACAGCTTTACCCCGGATGCCTGCATACTTAGATGTGCCTATTTTACTCATCAACCATGTGAGTTGCTAAATGTTGAACCTTCATTAAATGTAACCATATTGCTACACTCTCATCTCTCTTATATTCGGTAGCTCTGCTAGATTTTGCTTCTAATCCCCTTGGGAAGGCTGCATATTGTGGATGGACATTTTATGGTTACACAACCTATCACATTGCTATAATCTTTGTATATAGACTATAAACTGAAGGACTTGTGGAACGAATCATCTGAGTTTCCATTATTTCTTATGGGGAAATTCGCTTTGATATAAGAGTGCTTTGGTTTACAAGCATGTTTCCGGAACGAATTATGCTCGCAATCCAAGGTTTTACTGTATTTTAGAAATGTCACAAGAACTTTGAAGAAATAGAGTTGATTTTCTAAGGTTAAGCCAACAGGCTGTTCACTTTACAAGGGAAGTTGCCCCATAGCTTAGTGAATGAGGTGAAGCTCTGCAGACCTCCATCATCCAATCATGTGCAAGCAAATATATATATATATATATATATATATATATATATATATATATATATATATATATATATATATATATATTTTTTACCTTGAACATGATTGGGTATTCCTTGCACAGCAAATGTGACCACATTCACTAAGGTCTGGAGAAGATTGCTTTGTAAAACCTTTAGTAAATCAACCCCAGTATGTATCCTATGAGTCTGTGTTGCCTAGTAAGCAACGTGTGGTATTAAAAAACCTTAAAATGATTGTAAAGTTAGTTTTTATTGTAAATTCTTAAATAACACATGTCATACTTAGCTGCCACAATCCTCCTCTTCTAGGGCTAGCACTCTGGGCTCCTCCTCTTTTCTGTGTGCCACTATAGGAAGCCGCTCCATCCTGAGCTGCGGTCTGTGTGTCCGTTGACCCACACAGTGCTGCTCAGCCCTGACCCCTGCTCCGTCATCACTGGATTTAATTGAGAGCAGCAAGAGCCAATGGCTCCCACTGCTCTCACTGAGCCCAGTGAGGAGGAAGAGAGACTGGAGGGATGCTGGCAATAGAAGGTTTCTTAGCCTAATGCAGAGAATGCATTAAGGTAAAAAAAAAAACAACTTCAGCCTTTAAAAACACTTTAAATTAAATGGGCAATCCAGGCACAGCATATGATTTTGTACAGTCCTTGCAGAGATTACATCCACCACTCACTTAGGTGGTATTGACATGTTAAATAATAAAATACCTTTATGAAAATCTTGCACCAAGATCTCGCTCTACCAATGTTGTTCCTGTTCTTTTACTCTGACCCTTCAAATAGAATAATGAAATGACCAATAGCATAAGAGATGGTCCTTGATGAATATATTTACTTTTACTCTAAGCATGTTAGTAATGATCCTAAGGAGTTGATTTACTAAAACTAGAGAGTGCAAAATCTGGTGAAGATGTGCCCAATCAGCTTCTAACCTCAGCTCTGTTCACACATAGGCGATTGGAATCGCGGGTGAAATCACCACGATTCTGGAAGTTCTGGAACTACTTTTGGGTGAAACACATTGCGTGATTTGGTTTGCGTGATTGCAGTGCGACAATCACAGCAGAATTGCACCGCGTTTAGGGTGCCATTAAGAAATAATGGTATCGCAAATGCGCGCCGAGATCCTGGAATCGCGGGCAGAATCGCGGCAATTCCATCTACGACTCAAATTGTGTATGTGTGAAGGGAGCCTTAAGCTTTGAGGAAAAAAACCTGGAAGCTGATTGGTTTCTATGCAAAACTGCACCAGAAATCTTTGCATTGGACTCTGTTGACCTAGGTAGAATATTTTCCAACATTTCACATATAGACTTGTACTTGGCAGTTGAATAGAAGAATTCATTACTCATGCTTTCATATCCCTGGTCTGACCTGGCTCATTGGGCAAGTTGTGGCTGTTGGTTGACATACAAGCAGGCTGCGCCCACCAAGTATTTTACCGTAGTGTACCACCCATTTTTCAGTTACAGGCAGTCCCCGGGTTACAAACAAGATAAGGACTGTAGGTTTGTGTTTAAGTTGAATTTGTAAGTCGGAACAGGTACATTTTTTAAGTTTAGCTCCAGCCAAAAGAATCATTTTTAAGTTTTTTTGGATAGCATAGGGAAGGGTTAACACCCCTGTAACATTTGTTTTGCTGTCTGTACCCCCGTTTAGAAGATTTCACCTCACTTTCTGTCCCTATGACAATTGGATTTTGAAAATTTTGGGTGGTTGTGGAAACAAGGATTGGTGATAAAGCTTCAATGGAGACACTTTTTACCCATGAGAACTCTTCCAGGAGTGAATTTCCCTTCCTAGGAGTAGATTTTCCTCACTTCCTGTTGTCTCTTTCAGTTTGTAAGTAGGAGTCGTTTGTAACCCGGGGACCGCCTGTACTTCACCCAGCACGGTATTATAATTACTCAGCACAACATTTCTAATAGGCTCTTGGCAGCACCTCATAATAGAGAAACTTTAAAGCTGAAGTTTAGGTACGGCAATTTTTACTAAATTATCTTGGACCAGCTTGGACCAGCATGTATGTGCCATACCTGTGGGATTCCAGTGGATGCTTGAAATCACTGTAGTAGACAACACTACTAGAGGTATCTATACTAGCTTCCAGGTGCCATCCTGAGCAACTGGGTGCCATTCAGGGAACACTTGGCATTTTCTCAATGAATGCATCATGTTCTCTGTTTGGCTGAGGTTGCGATTCTGATACCACCACCCAATCAGGCTTCGCATTCATTGAGAAAAGTGTTCTCTAAATGGAACCCATGCGGAGCGGGCGGCCTCCATTGTTCATTAGTCAGAAGGGCAGTTGCCTGGGAAGGGACCCATAAGCTAGTGGACATCACCGTAATAGTCATGCCTTATCTGGTTTCATGGCGATCCTACAGGAATGACACATACATACTTACGTTGGTTCAAGCTGGGCCAATGTACCTATGAAAAATTGCCAAACCTAAATTTCAGCTTTCAGATGTTTTGAGGTGGTGGGGAACAGTGTCAGAAAAAAAAAAAAAAATAACACTGTCCGAAATTTTGTCCCTTAATTCTTTCCACCAGAAATGTATTTTTGGCCTTTTTGGCATAACTTCATGTCCCAATAGACAGCTTTAAGGCCTCGTGCACACTGGGCATAAAAAATGCTGTTTATACAGGCAATTGCCATTTTTCTTTTCAGTTTGTAGAAGCAACCCTATGGTAGCCTATGTGTCCATGCACAATTGGACGTTTACAGCCATATTTTCAGAGGACCGTTTACAGGCTGGGAAAAAAAAAAACATATGCAGCGTTTGGACTTGTCAAGCATTTTTAAGAGTACGTTTTTCCTAGTATTTTGGGGGAAAAAATGCTTATAAATGCAAACATTCCTAAATGCGCTTAAACAAGTGCATGATATGGTCTATAGGAGCGTTTTTTTTTAATGCTGCTTTTTTCTTCCAGCAGTTCTGCAATTTTTTCTGCTGCCTAGTGTGAATGGACCCTTAAAACTGTCAGAGGCTGTAACCCTTCCACACTCTATCCAAAACAAAATAAAAGGTTGTGGATGGGGTTTGGCTTTAAAAAGAGCAGTTTAACCACTTGCCAGTAATTTTACTGCTGGCCAGCGGTTTGAGCATGCACTGCTACATACCTATACGTTGCCCGACTCATGCACATTCGCACGCCCCCCGGGGTGATTATCAATCAATAATTTTGTGTTTTAATCATGAATGCAGCGTTTGTTCGATTAAGCGGTAATTACTGAATTATTTATTGCAGTAATTTATCGTATTGAGCTGGTTGCTAAAAAGCAGGTTTGGAAGCCGGCGGCCTCATCCTTAACAACGTTTGACTCCTCAGCTGTCAGCGGGATTCCCTCTGACAGCTGATTGTAATAGTTATGAAAATAATTATGATTAAAAAACATTGTCGCCCCCCCAGTGGATACCAAGCCCCTTGAGTCTGGTATGGATTTTAAGGCCAACCCCATGCTAAAATGTAAAAAAAATAAAAATAACACGCCCCCCAAGTCCGTACCGGACCCTTATCTGAGCATGCAGTTCAGAAAAGGGGAAGGATGAGCGGGCAGCGCACTGTTTATACAACATGTGATACTGCCAGGAAAACCCTGGTGATAAATATTACATGTTTTTTTACTCTCTGTTCTGTTTGTGAATAAGACTTAAGCGGAGTTCCACCCAAAAGTGGAACTTCCGCTTTAGGGAGTCCTGACCCCCTGACATGCCACATTTGGCATGTCATTTTTGTTTGGGGGGAAGCGGGTACCTAGTTTTGACAGGTACCCGCTCCCACTTCCGCTCGGAGTGCCGCGGCGCCCTGAGCGGAAGTTCTCCTCTCCCCCTCCCGCCCTGCAATCTTCTGGGACATGTCAGAGGTCCCAGAAGATTGCCGGCCAATCAAGACGCGCAGCGCGACTCGCGCATGCGCAGTGGGTACCCGGCTGTGAAGCCGCAAACTATCACAGCCGGGTGCCCACAACAGTGATGCCGGCGCCGAGGGAGAGGATCGAGGCTTCGGGCGGCTGCATCGCTGGACCGTTGGACAGGTGAGTGAATGGCTGGAACTCCGCTTTAAGAGCTTACTGCATGTTTTTTTTAAACGATATTTACCGGCACATTTTTAATTTTGCCATAAATACCACATACTCGTTATTTATTTTTTATTTTTTGATGAATTGGACTTCATTTAATTAGCGATAATTTATGCAAATGAGTCACGTGACTGCATTATTGCATGCGGTAAACCTAAATCAGGTGCCAACCGCCCCCTCATACATTTACTGTGGCAGGGCGACAGTACATATCTTTTAGCACTGATCATTGTATTAGTGTCACTGGTCCACAAAAAAAGTGTCAAGTCAGTTAGGTGACAGATTTGTCTGCTTCAATGTTGCAGTCCAGCTATAAAAAAAAAAAAAAAAAATCCTAAAATATATCCCATAGTTTGTAAATGCTATAACTTTTGTGCAAACCAATCAATATAATGTTTATTGGGATTTTCTTTTACCAAAAATATGTAGCAGAATACATATTGACCTAAATTTTTGAAGAAATTTGATTTTTTTTTTTACACTTTATTTTTGGATGTGTTTTATAGCAGAAAGTAAAAAAATATATATATTTTTTTTCAAAATTGTTAGTGTTTTTTTTGTTTATAGCACAAAAAATAACCACAGAGGTGATCAAATACCACCAAAAGAAAGCTCTATTTGTTTTTTTTGGGTACAGCGTCACACAACCGTGCAATTATCAGTTAAAGTAACGCAGTGCCGTATCCAAAAAAAATGGCCTGGTCATGAAGTGGGGTAAACCTTCCGGAACTGAAGTGTGTATGACCCCAGTATGTAAAAAACATGGAATAAAATATTTATTTTTTTACAAAGAGGAAAATGCACCCTCCTTTATAGTATGAATGCTGTTTACATCATTAAAGTGCACTGGATGTCTTACTTTCTGCTGGTTAAACAGTGTTCACCGCTGACCTCCATTCCACACTTGTATAGTATGATCAGAACAGCTCGGCATTTGAACTCTGCAAATACTACTTTCGCTGAATTACCAACACTCACTTCCTATCTGACCTTATTGTTATATTTAGACCTTTTTTAGATATGTAGTCCATAAACCCTGAGAGAATGTAAGTTCTTGAAGGAAAGGGATCCTTGGGGTGAAATTGGTTCCTTGTAATAGACTTCTATTTCCCAAATATTCATCAGTTTTCCTTTCTGTTAGATCTTATCGAGGAATGTTTACCGTGTCAAAAAGATCACGCTGGCAGTCTGGAACACGATGCGTTTCGTAAAGAGCTGTTTTCAGTGGGAGTCTACAAAAAGGAGCCTGATAGCTTTCTTGGTGAGTTCCATGTTTTTACCTGGCAATTGTACATTTTTATTGGATGTCCTAGTCAGCTAATCACCCTTTTCTTCTAACTAAGAGTTTTGATTTTGGTTAAAACTCCAAACTGTGTTAGCAAATGCTTCAACCCTTTTTGCTGCCACAACCATTGTTGTGTTTTTTTTGCAAACAAAAAATCATTTTAGGCCTGAAGATTACTTAAAACCCCTAAAACATGATATATTTTGCTGAAAGCAGACACTCTGGAGAATAAAATGGTGCCAGTTCCAATTTTTGTATGTTGCATGATATTAATGCAAAGGTTTATCAAGTGCACCATTTTAGGGGAAAAAAAATTCACTAATGGCGTTTTTCCACTGCATGGAACTGAACGGTTTGGCTCGCTTTTGTGCTTTTCCACTGCTGGTACCGCATGGTATATAGTGTAGGAACGGTTCGGTACGGTACGGCGGCGCTTTTCCACTGCATGGAACCGAATGGTTCGGCTCGCTTTTGTGCTTTTCCACTGCTGGTACCGCATGGTATAGTGTTGGAACTGTTCGGTACGGCGGCGCTTTTCCACTGCATGGAACCGAACGTTACGGCTCTCAAAAACAGTACCCGGTACCATATCCCACAATCCTTCCCATGCAGTCACTACTAGCCACTGATTGTTCAGAGAATCCCACCCACCCCGTTGTTATCCCACCCACTTAACTTTAGTACTACTTTAGTGGAAAAGCAAACCGTACCGAACCGTTCCAACACCGTACCATGCGGTACCAGCAGTGGAAAAGCAAACCGGGCCAAGCAGGGCCAAGTAGAGCCGAGCCGGTACTTGCAGTGGAAAAGTGCCATTAGTGCCGGTTCACACTGAAGCGGCACGACTTCGGGGGCGACCTGTGAAGTCGCGTGCACCGCCACTTTGGCACGACTTGCACGGACTTCATAAAATGAATGTCTATGCAAGTCGCTCCGAGGTCGCCCCAAAGTAGTACAGGACCCTTTTTCTAAGTCGGAGTGACTTGTGTCGCTCCTATTAGAACGGTTCCTGTAGCAGTCAATGGACCGCTTGACTGCGTGTCTTGTCAGGCTGACCAAGTCGCCTGACAAGTCGTACTAGGGTGAATGGAGACTTAAGGTTATTATAGGGCAAACAAATGCAAAATATTACCCAATTTTTTAGTAAAATATAAAGAAAACAAAGTGGTGATGCTGAGTAGATACCAACCATGTCAAACCTTAACCACTTGCCGACCGCCGCACGACTATCTACGGCGGCGGTCAGCCCCTCACAGGCAAAGTGACGTAGGTCTACGTCGCTCGCCTGTGAGGGTTTAGGGAGCGAGCGCGCGCCGCCGGAGGCGCGCTCCCGCTCCCGCGTGGTCACGGACCCCCCCGCGCGTGTGACCGGCGGACCCGATCGCCGCCGGCCACTCTGCGATCGGCGGGGGAGAGGGAGAAAGTCAGGCAGCTTGTGTAAACAAGCTGCCTGTCATTCTCCTCTCTGTATGAGAGCTGATCACATGGATCTACTATGTAGATCCATTGATCACTCTGCATACAGTTGAAGCCACAGCCAATCACAGTTAGAATCACGCCCCTAGGGACACACACAGCCCCTCCCTCTCAAATAAAGTTAACCCCTTCACTACCAGTGTATTTTTACAGTAACAGTGCATATATATAGCACTGATTACTGTAGAAATGTCACTGGTAACCCCAAAAGTGTCAAAAATGTCAGTCAAGGGTCCGATCTTTCCGCCGCAATGTCGCAGTACCGCAAAAAAAATCGCAGATCGCCGCCATTACGCGTTAAAAAAAAAACAACAAAAATGACAAAAATCTTTCCCTTTGTTAGTAAACGCAATAACTTTTGCGCAAACCAATCAAAATACGCTTTTTGCGATTTTTTTTACCAAACATAGGTAGCATAAAACAAATTGGCCGAAAATATTAAAAAATTTTGATTTTTACATTTTTTTTTGGGGGAATTTCATATAAAAAAAAGGGAAAAATATTGCTATTTTTGCAAAATTTACGCTCTTTTTTTGTTTATAGCGCGTGATCAAAAAATCGCACAGGTGATCAAATACCGCGAAAAGAAAGCTCTGTTTGTGGGAAAAAAAGGACGCCAAATTCGTTTAGGTACAGCGTCGCACGACCGCGCAATTGTCCGTTAAAGTCACGCAGTGCCGAATCGCAAAATACCCTCTGGTCGTTTAGCAGCCAAATCCTCCGGGGCTTAAGTGGTTAAAATTGCATGTGCCCGTAAAATGGCAACAAACTTTAAAACCCTATTATTTTTTAAAAGCGGGGTTCTCCAAACTTTCTAAACAAAGGGCCATTTAACTGCCTTGTTAGACCATAGGGGGGCCGGACTGTGGCCGTGGGAGTAGAAAATGGTATTGGTGAAAAGAATATTGACCCATTGATGGTGTCAGTGGAGGAATCGTTTCTCATCATTTGTGTCAGTGGAAGGAATAGTGCCTCATATCAGTGAGAGAAATATTTTTCTAAGAGCTGGATAAGGGCAGGCTAAGGGTCACATCTGGCCCCCCCGGGCCGCAGTTTGGAGACCATCGCTTTAGAGTGAACTGTGATTACCAGCCCTTGAGTTATTGCTCACATTCTGGTGTGCATGGCAATATATCTCATGTGTGGCCTAATGGACATTTTTGTACAAAGGGGCCCAGACACATGAGTTTACGTTTCTATTTGAGGTTTGGGGTGGGGGGGGGGGAGGTTTAAATGCTTGGTTAAAGGCCATGTTTGCCTGCATGGGATGCACAGGTGTTCCTTGTGTCTGCGTGCAGGCAGTCCTATTCATGTCTATTGGGAAGCAGTGGCTACACAGACTCAGCTGGCCCTAATTTAACACATGCAGACGTGTGGATGCGGGTGCGTGTCCCTGAATGCAGACAGTGATGACCAGATGACCAAATGTTCCCTATGTGATACTATTTGGTTGGTTGCTAGTAGTAGAGTGTAGTGCCTCGCATTGCAGTAATGCAACAGTGTGAATGAGGCCTTGAGTATAACTCGTGATGTAAGGGGGCTCTGATGGAAACTCCGATGTAGGGGGAACTCTGATGGGATTTTGATGTAAGATGGGCTCTGCAATTGAAGAGACAAGAACTCACTGCTCAAGGTGGTGTAATTGCCTGATGACTCCCACCGGTGCATGCCCCGGCTCGCCTCCGTGAAAACTTGATAAAGGAAAAGGAATTGGCAGCACTCCAGGTTGAGTCAAAATCCAGATTTATTGACTGGAAATCCAAATATGACAATCGTGACAAGGTAGACGCGTTTCACATACTGACTGTGTGCTTAATCATTACTCATTAAGTAATGATTAAGCACACAGTGTGTGAAACGCGTCTACCTTGTCACGATTGTCATATTTGGATGTCCAGTCAATAAATCTGGATTTTGACTAAACCTGGAGAGCTGCCAATTCCTTTTCCTTTATTAAGATGGGCTCTGATTTAAGGGGGCCCTGATGGAGCTTTGATGTATGGAGAGCTTTGATGGGGATTGTAATGTTAGGGGGACTTTGATGGGGCTGTGATGTAGGAGGAGGTCTGATGGGAACTCTGATGTTAAGAGGGGCTTTGATGGAGTTCTGATATATGGGGGGGGGCTCTAATTTAAGGGGGACCTGATGGAGCTTTGATGTAAGTAGGGCTTTGAGGGGAACTCTGTTAGGGGCGCTATGATGGGGCTGTGATGTTAGAGGAGCTCTGATGGGAACTCTGTTGTAAAAGGTGCTCTGATTTAAGGGGGTCCTGATGGGACTTTGATGTAAGGAGGCCTATGATGTGCACTCTAATGTTAGAGGGACTATGATGGGGCTGTGATATAAGGGGAGCTCTGATTGTAACTCTGATGTAAGAGGGGCTCTAATTTAAGGAGGTCCTGATGGGGCATTGATGTAAGAAGGGCTATGATGGGAAGTGGGAGCTCTGATGTGATTCTGATGCAAGAGGGGCTTTGATTTTAAGGGGGTCCTAAAGGGGTTTTGATGTAAGGAGAGCTTTGATGGGGACTGTAATGTTAGGGGAACAATGATGGGGCTGTGATATGCGGGGAGCTCTTAAGGGGAACTCTGATGCAAGAGGAATTCTAATTTAAGGTGGTCCTGATGGGGCATTGATGTAAGAAGGGCTATGATGGGAACTCTGATGGAAATCTGATGCAAGAGGGGCTTTGATTTATGGGGTTCCTGATGGGGTTTTGATGTAAGGAGAGCTTTGATGGGCACTCTAATGTTAGGGGGACTGTGATGGGGCTGTGATATAAGGGGAGCTCTGATGGGAACTCTGATGTAAGAGGAGCTCTAATTTAAGGTGGTCCTGATGGGGCATATATAAGAAGGGCTCTGATGGGAACTCTGATGGGATTCTGATGTAAGAGGGGCTTTGATTTAAGAGGGTCCTGATGGGGTTTTTATGTAAGGAGAGCTTTGATGGGGACTATATTGTTAGAGGGACTATGATGGGGCTGTGATGTAAGAGGAGGCCTGATTGGAACGCTGATGTTAAGAGGGGCATTCATGGGGTTCTGATGTAAGAGGGGCTCTGATTTAAGGGGGACATGATGGGGTTCTGTTGTAAAGGGAGGGGGGACCCTGATATAAGTGGGGACTCAATCGTTTATAAAGATTTTCAGGCCAAAAATCATGTAAAATATATAATACGGCCCTTATACTGAAGAGTTTGGAGACCCCGGGACTGACATTACTGCATTGGCACATTTTTATAGATGTTCAAATTCTCTATCAGCGTTGTAGACGGTCTAAGAAGAGAATTCAATAACTGAGGATTCAGCTGGGTGTAGAACGGTTTGATCTGGGTAATAAGTAAGAATAAAGTGATCCTGCTATCCAGCATTTCCTGATCATTATGTCAGACGTTGTTTGTACGGTTTCATAGGAGAGTTTTTCTGCATCGGGTTTAGCTGCTAATGTGGTCGCCCAGTATGTGGCTGGTTTCGTTCGCCCAGTATGTGGCCGGTTTGACTGCCAAAAGTAATTTTACGCAGAGATTTGTGATGTTTGCGGTCTTCCTGTAATCCTGAGGCCTGGCACGGCTCTGGAAGAGCACATAGAATATTACACCCATATCTGTGTATTCAGGTCTAGGGCGATACCATTTATTGGCCAGTTAAAGAGGTTGGATTGCAAGCTTTCAAGCTAGATCTGTGTTCAGTGCATATTTTGTAAGCTGGCCATACATTATAGATTTTCAAACCAAAGTTTGTACATACATTTGTATACATATTAAAGTGTTACTAAACCCAGGAGCCCGCAGTCACTATATCTGCTCTCCCACACTACACAGAACATGGAAATGTAATTATTTTAGTAAATATAAACTGCTAAATACCTTTTCTCATCAGCAGTATATAGCAGTCTTGTGACTTCTATCAGTGTCTGGTCAAAACTTGTAGGAGGAGTTTTCATTCTCCTTTGACTGTCCTATGAGGCTGGAGGACCCCTGACCCTCTGTCTGGACAGTGCTGATTGGCCCTGTGCTGATCACATGCACCCTTCCAAGAAAATAAAAAAAACTCTCAAGCAGTACACACCAAACTGAGCATGTGCAGCTTGTCCCTAAGGCTCTGTTCTATCAGGAGATGGATTGGGGATGGTGGAAGAAGGGGAGGATCAGAGAAGACAGGATCAAACAGCCTTTTTACACAATGCTGAGGGTTAACCCCTTAGGTTCCACAGTGAGTACTTTTCTATAATTGCGGTCTGGGAAGGGCTCCTGCACTACTGTGATGATGAAGGTGAGCAGTAAGCTCTAGGCCTCACTTAGCAACATCTTGGGAGTTTTCCCATCAGGCTTCAGGAGGTACATAAATGGCCTACACCTATAGCAAGGGCATTATTCAACTTTAGTCAGAGCTGCATAGTTTTTATCTAAATACAACCCTATACCTGCATATTTTTTTTTTTTTGTAAAGGTGAACTAGCCCTTTAAAGGGGCTCTAGGACCCTCTCCATCGAGTGCCCCAGGCCCCTCTCCATTGAAAGTTGCTTTCCCTTGGGGCACCCGTGCGCGCTCACTCCCGAGTCCCGCTGCTGGGTCCATTGAATCAGACAACAGGACTCGGCCCCGCCCCCCCTGTTTCCGTGTCACCGGATTCGATTGACAGCAGCGGGAGACAATGGCTCCTGCTGCTATTAATCCGTCCAATGAGGAGATAGACAGCGGCTGAATTGGATTGGGCTCAGGTACGAAAAAGGAAGAGGGGGGGGGGGGTCTTGGGGGGTGCTGCAGCACAGAAGGTTTTTCACCTCAGTGCATAGAATGTTTTTTATAGTGAAAAACTTTCAGACTTTAAAACCACTTTAAATAAACACGTGGCACCCTCCTAGATTGGTGCTAGAGAGTGCATAGTTTTTTTTTTTTTGGGATTCCCTGCTTAACAGGGACTGTCAGGCAAATTTAGGTACTCTTTGCCTAAAAGGGGGCAGTGATCTATTAATAGGGTCTGCTCAGTGTAATCAGATGCTGCTCATGTTGTCTGCCTGTTACACACTGGTCCGATAGGAAGGGGCATATTGGACAGTAGGAGGAAACCTGAAAAATGGCAGCATGGGTGTAGATGCAGCCCTGGCCATTGGCAGAGGAAGGTGCCTCAAGGCATGCTAGGTGATTGTATTTATACCAAGAGAGCACATTTGCATGGGGTCTTTGGCTGGAGAGCGAGGTCTGGGAAGAAGTGGGGTCGCTGCCCCGCCTCTGTACAGGCTGCCATGCGGCCTAAGTTAGTCGACCTGAGGGCCAGAGTTGAAGAAGCTGCAACCATGAGGTCCTGCAAAGCTGACTGGGAGGGTGATGCACTTAGAACAGTGGTTCTCAACTCCGGTCCTCAGGACCCACTAACAGGCCAGATTTTAAGTATTACCTTGGGGGAAATGCAGACTAGAATACTGCAATCACTGAGCAGCAAATGATATTGCCTGTGATTTATTTCAGTTATCTTGCAAACCTGGCCTGTTAGTGGGTCCTGAGGACAGGAGTTGAGAACCACTGACCTAGAAGGGTGAGTTCCTGGCTGCTTTGAGTACAGATCTAAGTCCAGGGGCCTGTTCGATGAGGGCCATCCCTTCAAGCTAGTAAAGTCAGTGGACGGGTGCCAGCTAAAGGGGATACTGGTTAGTATCCTGAAGAATTAGAGTTCATTGAGTCTGCTGCCAGTGCAAGCAAAGGACTTATTCTTCCATACAAATGCTGTATGATTCAGCAAAGGGTCTCCTATTCAGTTCAATCAAGTTAGGCCAAGGGAGAGTTGTCTGTCGTCCTCTGTGCATAGTTGAAGTTGGAGAATCCCACGAATCCCTTCTCCTATCCAAGTTCTATCAATAAATAAAATAATAAAAAGACAATAAAATAAAATACATACGTCTCAAGGATCAGAACATAAGAGGGTATGAGAGATTAATTACGGCCACCAGGGCCAGTGCTAGACTATTTTGCGCCCTAGGAAAGACCAGCTACTTGCACCCCCCCCCTCAAAAAAAAAAAACTGTACACATTGCCCCCCTTCATGCACATAATGCCCCCCTCTTTAACCCTACACTCCCCTCCCTGCAAGCACTGCCCTCCTTTAACGCTACACCCCATTCCTATACACACTGCCCCCCTTTAGCCCTACACCCCGTTCCTACACACACTGCCCCCCCTTTTATCCTACACCCCCTTCCTGTACACACTGCCCCCTCTTTAGCACTACACCCCTTTCCTATACACACTGCCCTCCTTTAGCCCTACACCCCCTTCCTGCACACACTGCCCTCCTTTAGCCCTATGCCCCCTTCCTGCACACACTGCCCCCCTTTAGCCCCACACCCCCTTCCTGCACACACTTCCCCCCTTTTACCCTACACCCCCCTTCCTATACACAATGCCCCCCTTTTAACCCTACACCCCCTTCCTGTACACACTGCCCTCCTTTTACCCTACTGCCCCCTTCCTATACACAATGCCCCCCTTAACCTTACACCCCCTTCCTGTACACACTGCCCCCCTTTAGCCCTACACCCCCTTCCTGTACACTCCCCCCCTTTAGACCTACACCCCCTTCCTGCACACACTGCCCCTCTTTAGCCCTACACCCTCCTTCCTATACACACTGCCCCCCTTTAACCCTACACCCCCCTTCCTATACATACTGCCCCCCTTTAACCCTACACCCCCCTTCCTATGCATACTGCCCCCTTTTAACCCTACGCCCCCTTCCTGTAAACACAGCCCCCTCTCTATAGGTGGCACCTACCGGAGATGAGGAGGTGACAGGAGAGTAATGTGGCACTGGCCGTGGCTGCGCCCTAGGTGTCAGTGTGCCCTAGGCGGCTGCCTAGTTCGCCTAGTGGTAGCACCGGCCCTGACGGCCACACACACCTACACAGGTTGAACTGGATGGACTATTGTCTTTATTCAACCTCAACTACTATGTAACTATGTAATAAATACATAATAACAAATCCCATGGACTGGTCTTTGGATGACGAGCGGATGAGTGTACACCTGATCAAGTGAAAATACCCAAGCATCTGGCTGCAGGATAATCAGAGGGAGGCCCAGGGAAATCTATACTACGGGGCAATGCTACAAATAATATGCCCTTTTTTATGCAGAGTCATCTACAATTACTTGTATATTGGGTGTTGTACTTTTTTACATATCAATGAATTTCCAGTGCTGTGCTCTGTAGGTGAAGATCCTCCATCGTCTGGTCGGTGAGGGTACAGGACAGAAGACCTGCTCTGAGCACTTACATTCGCAACTAATTGAATGCGGCCGTCGTCTTTGCCGCCCTCGGCTTTATTGTCATTTGTTCCTGAGCTGTCATTTTTATTAGTCTCCCCGGCTGATCCTCGCCGGGGCTCTCTCCTCGGGTGGTGTGCATTCTACACCGTTGGCCTAAACTTGGCAGGCCGCGGGTCCTTTTTATTGCCATTTTGATGTGGGTGTTTTCTGAGCCGAAGCCTGTAATTATACCCACCACAGGTGACAGTTACAAGTGGCGCTCGGTAATAATTTTAGCCGGCTGATCTGATCTGTTCATGAAATGAAAACCTTGTTGTGGTCTGGGAAGGGCTCCTGCAGCTTGTCTGTCTTATTGTCAAACCTTCGCCTTTCTTTTTTTCATTACACAAGGCGAGCGTAGATTCCTCCGCGTCTTCGCTTGTTATGACAGTGCGGTATTCGCCTGCAATGAAGGTAATCGTCTGCGCAGAACGCAATTAATTCACTCCATGGGAAGGCAGGTTAAAGGGGGACTCCAACTCATACACTGAACAAAATTATAAATGCAACACTTTTGTTTTTGCCCCCATTTTTCTGAGCTGAACTCAAAGATCTAAGACTTTTTTCTATGTACACAAAAGGCCTATTTCTCTCAAATATTGTTCACAAATCTGTGTTAGGCCCCTTTCACATGGACGCAACCGCCGACGGAGTCTTTAATGCTCAGCGGGGGATCGATCCGCCGATCACCGCTGAGCAGGCAGATGACAGCTCCGTCTCGGCTCTGTGTGCACAGATGGAGCTGTCAGATCCCCGCTGTCCTCTATGGGGAGATCAGACGAGAACACCACCACCTGTCCATTCTCATCCGATCCGATCCGATCCTCCAGATGGATGGAAAATAGGGTTTCCATCTGTCCGGATTTTACGGACAGAATCGGATCGGATAGCAGCAGATGTCAGCGGACATGTCACCGCTGACATCTGCTGCCCCATAGGGATGCATGGAGCATCCGATTAAGGGCTCTTTCACACGGGCGTTCCGTATGTCCGTTTTTCATCCCATCCGTTTGCGGATGAAAAACGGACATAATGTATCTCTATGTAAATACGGATGTCATCGGATGATCATCCTCTGACATCCGTTTTTTGTCAGTTCAGTTCAGTTTTTTTGAACGGAGGAGAACCCTATTTTTTCTTCCTTTCAAAAAACGGAACGGAAGCAAAAACGGATGTCAGTGGTGTCATCCGCAGACATCCGTATTTACATAGACATGCATTATGTCAGTTTTTCATCCGCAAACGGATGGGATGAAAAACGGACATACGGACCCGATGACACAAGTGTCATCCGTGTCCGTTACAAAAAAAAAAAAAAAAAAGGACCTGAACGGGCAAAAAAAAAAGGAACGCCCGTGTGAAAGAGCCCTTAGTCCACCTGAAAAACTGATCGGATCGCCCGTGTGAAAGTACCCTTAGTGAACACTTCTACCTCCACAGGTGTGTCATATCAAGATACTGATTAGACAGCATGATTATTGCACAGGTGTGCCTTAGGCTGGCCACAATAAAAGGTCACTCTAAAATGTGCAGTTTTATCACACAGCACAATGCCACAGATGTCACAAGTTTTGAGGGAGCGTGCAATTGGCATGCTGACTGCAGGAATGTCCACCAGAGCTGTTGCCCGTCAATTGAATGTTCATTTCTCTGCCATAAGCCGTCTCCAAAGGCGTTTCAGAGAATTTATCAGTGCATCCAACCTGCCGCAGACCACGTGTAACCACACAAGCCCAGAACCTCCACATCCGGCATGTTCACCTCCAAGATCGTCTGAGACCAGCCACCCGGACAGCTTCTGCAACAATCCGTTGGCATATCCAAAGAATTTCTGCACCAACTGTCAGAAACCGTCTCAGGGAAGGTCATCTGCATGCTCCTCATCCTCATCGGGGTCTCCACCTGACTGCAGTTTGTCGTCGTAACCGACTTGAGTGAGAATATGCTCACATTCAATGGTGTCTGCCACTTTGGAGCGGTGTTTTCTTCACGGACGAATCCCGGTTTTCTTAGATCTTTGAGTTCAGCTCATGAAAAATGGGGGCAAAAACAAGTGCTGCGTTTCTAATTTTGTTCAGTATAGTTGAATGTTTTATTTTAATCTACTTATTTATAACAGGAACAATCTTCAGATTTGACAGGCAGTAAGGAAGGATTGTACCCACACTGCCTGCATTAACCCCTTTAAGCCCGCATTAGCACACTGCAACCGTGTGCCTTGCACATAGTTGCAGGGAGCTTGCAGAGCAGCCACTTTCACTTAGGTGACGGGGTATAATCCCTGCTGCAGCTGCACAGCTGAGCATCTTGGCCATGGCATGTGCACGCCCCTGGCTGCTGTCTCTGCAACTAAAGGGGGCAGCAGGTAAAGGGCACCCCCCAACCACCAGAGGCAATGTGCCCAAAAACTTGTCTGGAGTTCTAATTTTTACCACGCAGAGGTCTTTACTAGTTCACTGGGAAGGATCAGAAGCATACCCACCTGCATCGGCGAGCTGTCACAATTTTGTAGGCTATAGAGATTGGCATTGGCATAGTGGGTAGCCACTGCCATATCGACACCTTTCTACATGCAATCAAACTTGGCATATAGATTTTTTTATCTGACTGTTTTGTCTTTTGCTAACATTGGGGTTCATTTGCTATAACTGAAAACTGCAAGATCTGTAGCAACTCTGCATAGAAACCAATCAGCTTCCATGTTTTATTGCCAAAGGTTAACTGAACAAGCTGGTGTTGGAAGCTGCTTGGCTGCCATGCACAGCTGCACCAGATTAAGAGTGTGTCAGTATTAGTAAATCTTCCCCACTCTTTTTCCCCTTTAAAGTAGGTTTTTCCCCTTTAAATCCATTTTTGGATACAGTGAAGGAGGTTTATAACCCCTGACAGTTACAGACCACTGCATGGGCGCATCACTGTTACAGGGCGGACAGGCAGGTAGATAAATTGAATGCAGAAGAGACAAAGCGTGTTTCTTCTGCATTAAACATCCTGACTGTTTGACCATTTTCATTTTTTACGTAATGTTCCACTTCAACTAAATATACTTTTTTTTTTTTTTTTTTAAGTTTAGCGTAATTTTAAACTTTCTCAATGTTATACCTGATTCTTCCAGCAGGTGGTGCCAAAACACCACAAATGATTCTCTTTTGCTCTGGCATTTAAAGGTTTCTTAATTTTGATTTTTTTTTTTTTTTAAAGCTCCATGAGTTTTTAGCAGGTTTTACAATCTTAAAAACCACTTCAGGAAGTGTGCGATTTTACAGTATTTCAGCCCTAAAAGGTGCTGCTGTCCTGAAGCGATGATGCCTTTTATTGGCGCCGTCTGGGCACAAGGATGATAATATTATGCTTTCTAAAGCAATATGTTCCAGAGCTGTGCTACCTGTTCAGGTGTTCTCATATCAGGGAAGAGATTTATGAAGTAGAATTCTACTGAAAGGCCAGGCTTGATGTAGTGTAAAGCCGCACACTCTTGTTACTGTGCTTGATTTACGTTAAAATTTTGATTAAAGAATATCTAGACCCAAAAACTGTCATATATTGCAGCGTACGAGTTCTTGGTGGCTGCTAGATGGTTTTTCTTTAGAAACATTTTTCCCTATTTTCAGCTAGTGATCGTGCAAATAACAAACATTCTGTCTTTGGACGGAAACGCTCACTCACTACAATGTATCTACGGAGGGCGCCATAGTTGTTACGCAACCTGGACCTCCAAAATGTCTGCATTTTTTTTAAATTCCATTACATGGTGGCCGGTGGGATTAGTAGTTTACAAAAGAAAGATTCGATTTTTTTTTTTTTGCTTTCTATTTAGCTCACAGTGACAAGGACATTGCATTTCTGTCAGCAGGTATAAATAATACTATTTTAAAATGTTCTTAGCATGAAAAGGGAAATCTAAGGTGGGGTCCAGGTATACCTGCCCTTAATCTATCCATTTTTATATGTGCTCCTACTATTGAGGTTCTGGAAATTTAGAGTTAGGATCTCAGTATACACAGAGGTCGCTTGGCGTGGGGCACTGTGGCTTACTGGTATTTGCAATTGTGTGCAAACAAAACCCTCTGTTTTTAATGTAAACCGTTGGACAGGGCAATTCGGTTGTTTTGCAGGCTGGCTGGTAAGTGTGCTGGGAAATCTTTTGTTTGCTAAGTGCATTGTCCTTCCATGTGCTCCTTGCTGCAAAGGCCAGTTATAGGTTAAGGGGGTTGCCACTTTTTTGTACGGTCAGTAAAAATGGAGTTGGGTTTTACCAATCTCCAACTGCTTACCCTTAAGCTGCAAAGGCAGCTGGATGGAGGTGTACATAAATTATCCCCCTGCGTATTGTCCAACAAATGCAACCCATTCAAATGCTAGGCTTGTGGCATGGTATTTCCATTGAAAAAGTCCATCAACTGTGGATGTCAGTGGAGGGAATGGTGCCTCTTTGTTGGTGTCAGTGGAAGGAATGGTTTCCTATCCTTGGTGTCAGTTGAAGAAATAGTGTCCTGTTGTTGGTATCAGTTGAAGGAATAGTGTTCCATCATTGGTGTCAGTGGGAGGAATAGTGCCCCATCATTGGTGTCAGTGGGAGGAATAGTGCCCCTTCATTGGTATCAGTGGAAGCAATAGTGCCCCGTCATTGGTGTCAGTGGAAAGAATAGTGCCCCGTCATTGGTGTCAGTGGAAAGAATAGTGCCCCGTCATTGGTATCAGTGGAAGGAATAGTGCCCCGTCATTGGTATCAGTGGAAGGAATAGTGCCCCTTCATTGGTATCAGTGGAAGGAATAGTGCCCCGTCATTGGTATCAGTGGAAGGAATAGTGCCCCTTCATTGGTATCAGTGGAAAGAATAGTGCCCCATCATTGGTATTAGTGGAATGACTAGTTGCCTATCCTTGGTGTCAGTGGAAGGAATAGTACCCCATTGTTGGTATCTGTGGAAGGAATAGTGCCCTGTTGTTGGTGTCAGTGGAAGTAATAGGGGGCCATCCTTGTTGTCAGTGGAAAGAATAGCGCCCCATCGGTGTCATTGGAAGGAATAGTGCCTTATGTTGGTGTCAGTGGGAAGAAGCGTGCCCCATTCTCAGTGTCAGTGGAAAGAATCTTGACCAATCATTGGTGTCGGTGGAAGGAAGAGGGCTCATTGTTGGTGTCAGTGGGAGGAATAGTGCCCCATTGTTGGTGTCAGTGGGAAGAACAGTGCCCCATTCTTAGTGTCAGTGGAAAGAATTTTGACCAATCATTGGTGTCGGTGGAAGGAAGAGGGCTCATTGTTGGTGTCAGTGGGAGGAAGAGGGCTCATTGTTGGTGTCAGTGGGAGGAAGAGGGCTCATTATTGGTGTCAGTGGGAGGAAGAGGGCTCATTGTTGGTGTCAGTGGGAGGAATAGTGCCCCATTATTGGTGTCAGTGGGAAGAACAGTGCCCCATTGTCAGTGGAAAGAATTTTGACCGATCATTGGTGTCCGTAGAAGGAATAGTGCTCATTGTTGGTGTCAGTGGGAGGAATAGTGTCCCATCGTTGAGGTCATTGGAAAGAATAGTGCCCCAGGGACTGGATAAAGGTAAACAAAGTGGCGCAGTTTGGAGACCACTGTTCTAGCCACTATAATAAAATTTCATGCATAACACCTTACGCGCATCATTGCATGTAATAATGTGCTAGACCAAGCATTTTAATGCTGGATTTTTCTTGTATTATTTTAATATGCCTATATGTATGCAGTGTAAAATAGTGTGTTCTTCTTTCTTTTTTTTATTAAATATAGTATAGTAGTATTTAAAAAATAACACCCCCAGAAAAAAAAGCAAAACAGATAATTGAAGTCCAATCTATGCGCAGTTCCTAGGCAGGCTGGTAGAAGACTTGCCTTTTGTTTTGCAGGCTTGCTCTTTCAGCATGCATTGTTCCGATGTGCACCGCAACCTCTGACTCTCCAGAACACAGCTGTGTACATTAGGCATCTGCGGCTGTGTGTTCAAATATGGCATTCATTTTAATAGAGGTATGCATTAAATAGACGGCATTGTGCTCTAACTAGCCCCCATGCCCATTAAAACTTCTCCTCTTTGCTTTGAAATCTGGCTAATCTGAGACATGACAGTGTTTGTGATAATGATGCCTGTTCTTTTTTTTTTCCCCCGGAAAGTGTTATAAGTTGCTATCAAAATTGTCCACATACTCTAATGCCCAGACATTCCATAAAGCGTTTTAAAATTTCTCTAGCTGTCAAATCAAAGCGCAGTATGTAAATGCTGATGGTTTGTCCCTTTATAGTCAGATATTTTCTTTAACGTATGCTTTCAGTGTTAGGGCCATGGAGCCATGCGGGGAAAGCTACCATCATTTATAGAAACAATTTATAATGGCAGAATTTACCATTTTATTTTCTTTTTCATGCAATATTTTTCATAAATGCTCTCCACAACCATATTTGATGCTTCTAGCATTTTAAAATATAAATGTTAAAGTGTTCACCTTTACAGACAAAAAAATGAAAGGCAACCTAACACCCTTCACCAGTGGGGGTTAACTTTCTTGATATGGTGGGTCCCCCAAACAGTACCATTACAGGGTCGGCCATCATCCAGGGCAAGGGTCCAGGAGTGCACCCCCCTCCTCCACTGTTAATACATGTAGAATGGTTGTACAACTCTGCATCTATTCTTTGGGCCCTTGCACCTCCTTCCCACCCCTTGCCCTGGCCCCCAAGGGTGGCTCCAGACATCACCAAAGGGCCACACTCAAAATTCAATGAATATTCAGTCAGAATCCACAGACTTACTAAAGGATATAGTCAAAGATTGTGAATATGATACAGGAGATGGTCAGAGACTACGGACAAGATACAAGAGATGGCAAGAGACTGTGGACAGAATACAAGAGATGGTAAAATACTTTGGGCATGATACAGGAGATGGGCAGAGACTACATGCATGATACAGGAGATGGGCAGAGCGGGTAAGAGACTGTGGATATGATACAATTGTCAGAAACTGCAGACGTAATACAGGAGATGGACACAGACTGCAAACATAATGCAAGAAATGATCAGAGACTTCAGACATGATACAAGAAATGATCAGAGACTGCAGATGTGATGCAGTAGATGGGCTGAGACTGCAGACGTGATGCAGGAGATGGGCAGAGACTGCAGACGTGATGCAGGAGATGGGCAGAGACTGCAGACGTGATGCAGGAGATGGGCAGAGACTGCAGACGTGATGCAGGAGATGGGCAGAGACTGCAGACGTGATGCAGGAGATGGCAGAGACTGCAGACGTGATGCAGGAGATGGGCAGAGACTGCAGACATGATACAAGAGATGGGCAGAGACTTCAGACATGATACAGGAGATGGGCAGAGACTTCAGACATGATACAGGAGATGGGCAGAGACTGCAGACATGATACAGGAGATGGGCAGAGACTGCGGACATGATGCGGGAGATGGGCAGAGACTGCGGACATGATGCGGGAGATGGGCAGAGACTGCGGACATGATGCGGGAGATGGGCAGAGACTGCGGACATGATGCGGGAGATGGGCAGAGACTGCGGACATGATGCGGGAGATGGGCAGAGACTGCGGACATGATGCGGGAGATGGGCAGAGACTGCGGACATGATGCGGGAGATGGGCAGAGACTGCGGACATGATCCTGGAGATGGGCAGAGACTGCGGACATGATACGGGAGATGGGCAGAGACTGCGGACATGATGCAGGAGATGGGCGGAGACTGCGGACATGATGCAGGAGATGGGCAGAGAATGCAGACATGATGCAGGAGATGGGCAGAGGCTGCAGAATCATTTTATAAAACTGCTAGAAATCCCTACTATTACAGGGTAAAAAAGAAACATGGGCCCTAAGGATGCAAAAAGTTGACAAAGGGGCTCATGCGCCACTCGGTTGCAGGTTGGGCACCAAGGCCCTTCACCCTCACCACTCTCCGTCTCCATTGCACTTACCTCTGTGGGTTTTTTGGGTTCACCATCCACACAGTTTGGTGCAGCGGTCCTGGGGTTTGAAAACTGCACTGTTCTTCCTCTTCTTTCCCTATGGATGCCAGGATGGATCTGTCTACTCTGACCAATTGGAACCACTCTGATCCTTAGTGAAATAAAAGCAAGAACAGCGCACTTTGCAAACCACAAGACTGCTGCAGTGGGCTGCTTGGATGGTAAAACTGAATCACCGACAGAAGACGGTGCAGTGGGGAGGGTGTAGGGCCTCTGTGCCCAGCCTGTGTCCTGTGGTATTTTCCGGGGCTCCTGCAAATACCAATTTGTATTTCCCTTTTTCCCAGGTATAGTAGTGGTTTCTAGCAGCCTCGTGTCCCAATATGTCTCCAGTCTGTGACTGTCTCCTGAAGCATGTCCCAAGTCTCCAGACACTCCTATAGCATGTCTCCACTCTCTAGCAATTCCTATAGTATGTTCACAATCAATTTCTTGTATCCTGTTTGCATTCTCTGCCAGCCTTTCGCAACCAGGACCCCCAGGGTAATGATACCCTTGAAACAATTTTGAGATCCCAAGGAACTTCAGCAAAAAAATTTTGTATACCGTACCTTGACAAGCCATAACATTGTGAGCACTGACAGGTAATGTAAATAACATTGATTATCTTGTTACAATGGCATCTGGAAGTGGGTGGGATATATAAGGCAGCAAGTAAATAAGTTGATGTTTTGAGAGCAGAAAAAAATGGACAAACGTAAGGATTTGGGTGAAATTGACAATGTCCAAATTGTGATGGCTAGATTACTGGGTCAGAGCAACTCCAAAACTGCAGCTCTTGTGGGATGTGCCCAGTCTGAGTTGGTCAGGACCTACCAAAAGTGGTCAAAGGAAGGAAGACTGGCAAACTGGTGACAGTGTGATGGGTGGCCAAGGCTCATTGGATGGGAACGAAGACTCGCCAATGTAGTCCAATCCAGAAGAAGAGCTACTGTAGCTCAAATTGCTGAAAAAGTTTTATTGCTGGTTCTGATCGAAAGGTCAGCCCGGGCAGGGTGCCCATGCTGACCCGTGTCTACAGCCAAAAGCATCTACAATAGGCACTAAAGCATCAGATCTGGACCACGGACCAATGCAAGAAGGTGACCTGGTGCCATAAATCGTATATATTTTTTTTTTACATCATGTGGATGGTGGGGTGCATGTGGGTTGCTTATCTGGGAAAGAGGTGGTACCAGGGTGCACTATAAGAAGCCAAGCCGGCAGAAGCAGATACCACAGCAAAACTTTAGAGGTCTAGTGGAGTACATGCCTCGACAGGTCAGGGCTGTTTTGGTGGCAAAAGGGGGACCTACTTAACCACTTAAAGACCTATTTTTGACACTTGGTGTTTACAAGCTAAAATAATTTCTTTTTGCTAGAACACTACTTAGAACCCCCAAACATTATTATTTTTTTTAGCAGAGACCATAGAGAATAATGGAGATTGTTGCAATATTTTTTATCACACGGCATTTGCGCAGCAGTCTTCCAAACACAATTTTTTGGGAAAAAATTAAATTTTTGAATTTAAAAAAATAAGAAAACGGTAAAGTTAGCCCGAATTTTTTCCATAATGTGAAAGAAAATGTTATGCCGAGTAAAGAGATACCCAACATGTCATGCTTTAAAATTGCGCACGCTCGCAGAATGGCGACAAACTTTGGTACTTAAAAATCCCATAGGCGACACTTTAAAAATTTCTACAGGTTACCAGCTTAGAGTTACAGAGGAGGTCTAGGCTCAAATTATTGCTCTTGCTCGAACGATCGCGGCAATAACTCACATGTGTGGTATAAACACCGTTTACATATGTGGGCGCGACTTCCGTATGCGGTCGCTTCTTCGCGCGAGCTAATGGGGACAGGGCGCTTCAATTTTTTTTTTTTTGTCCTATCTATTTTATTAATAATTTTTTATTTTTACACGGTTTAAAAAAAAATTGATCATTTTTATTCCTATGTAAACATCCCTTGTAATAGAAATAGGCATGACAGGTCCTCTTTATTGTGAGATCTGGGGTCAAAAAGACCTCAGATCTCACAACTACACAAAAAAAGTAAAGGGGAAAAAAAAAAAAAACGTTGAAAAAAAAAAATCGGCTTGCTAGGCAACGACGTTTGACGTAGCTCCGGTCCTCCAAGACCATAGAGTCGAGTGAGGGCCATCTTGCCCTCACTCGACTTCCTGTCTCAGAGGATCTGGGACCGGATAGTTTTCCCTGCAGCCGACGTGTCTGATAATCGGGGAAAACGGCCGGGAAGCGGCGGGAGGGGCACCTTTCCGCCACACCGTAAGGGTGATCCCGCGGCGAATCCGCCGCTGAGACCACCCTTATGTGAAAGCCGATCGCCCGCCATTTTTAAAAAAGTATTTAGCGTCAAAGGACCGACGTAAATAGGCGGTGGACTGTCGGTAAGTGGTTAATATTAGGTGGGTGGTCATAATGGTATTGCTGATCGGTGCATAATTCAAAGTAACATAGCATGATCAGTAAGATATTGATGTTGGAGAAACATTGGTGGTCAGTAGAGAAATTA
Source organism: Pelophylax lessonae (assembly GCF_965119305.1). Taxonomy (NCBI): domain Eukaryota; kingdom Metazoa; phylum Chordata; class Amphibia; order Anura; family Ranidae; genus Pelophylax; species Pelophylax lessonae. The sequence goes on along the minus strand of NC_138771.1, from coordinate 36,785,975 downwards.
TTATTATACATGATTTACAGTATCTCACAAGTGAGTACACCCCTCACATGTTTGTAACTATTTTATTCTATCTTTTCATGTGACAACACTGAAGAAATGACACTTTGCTACAATGTAAAGTAGTGAGTGTACAGCTTGTATAACAGTGTAAATTTTCTGTCCCCTCAAAATAACTCAACACACAGCCAATAATGTCTAAACCGCTGGCAACAAAAGTGAGTACATCAAAGTGTGTACAGCAAATTTACACTGTTATACAAGCTGTACACTCACTACTTTACATTGTAGCAAAGTGTCATTTCTTCAGTGTTTTCACATGAAAAGATATAATAAAATCTTTACAAAAATGTGAGGGGTGTACTCACTTTTGTAAGATACTGTATATAGCACCAATAGTTTGTTCAGCACTTTACAATGTTAGGGCAAACAGTACAGTTACAATACAATTTAATACAGGAGGAATCAGAAGGCCCTGCTCTTCAGAGCTTACAATCTAAAGGGGAGGGTCAAGTGATACAAAAGGTAATAACTGTGGGGGATGAGCTGATGGAGAAGATAAACATAGTTGTTAAGTGGAGGCAGAATAGGCTTCTCTGAAGAGAAATATTTTTTAGGAATCACCTAAAAGTGGATAGAGTAGGAGATAGTCAGACAGATTGGGGTAGGGAATTCCAAAGGATAAGAGAGGCTCGGGAGAAGTCCTGTAAGTGAGCATGGGAGGAGATGACAATAGAACTAATGGTGCTTTTCCACTGCATGGAACCGAACTGTTCGGCTCGCTTTTGTGCTTTACCACTGCTGGTACCGCATGGTATAGTGTAGGAACGGTACGGTACAGTACAGGACGGTATGGCGGGGCTTTTCCACTGCATGGAACCGAACGGTACGGCTCTCAAAAACAGTACCTACTTGATTGTGGTTCCAACAGGTACCATGCCCGGTACCATATCCCACAATCCTTTGCATGCAGTCACTACTAGCCACTGATTGGTCAGAGAATCCCACCCACCCCGTTGTTATCCCACCCACTTAACTTTAGTACTACTTTAGTGGAAAAGCAAACCATACCGTACCGAACCGTTCCAACACCGTACCATGTGGTACCAGCAGTGGAAAAGCAAACCGGGCCAAGCAGGGCCGAGTAGAGCCGAGCCGGTACTTGCAGTGGAAAAGTGCCATAAGAGTGCTGGAGTTCTTGAGAGGAACGAAGAGAACAATTTGGTTAGTGATGTAGCTGGGGGCAGAGTTGTGGATAGCTTTATAAGTTTAATATTTTGAATTTAATTTGTTGGGTGAGTTGCAGCCAATGGAGGGTTTGGCAGAGAAGGGGTTGCAGATGCTGAGTGGTTTGTAAGGTGGATGAGTCTTGCAGCAGCATTCGTGATGGACTGAATAGGGGAAAGCCAATTTATATGTAAGCCAATGAGGAGGGAGTTGCAGTAGTTGAAGTGAGAGATAACCAAGGAGTGACCTAGGAGCTTTGTGCTGTCGTTGGTTAAGAAGGGGCGTAGTTTGGAGATGTTGTGGAGGGCGAGGCAGCAAGCTTTGGAAAGTGATTGGATGTGGGACTGAAAGGAGAGTTCAGAGTTCAGAGTCCAAGATAATACCTAGCACCCTGGTATGCGGGGATGGGTTGATGCCTGTGCCATGGCTGTTGATAGAGAAGTCAGGGGCAGGGGCACGTAGGGGAAAAATATGAGCTCGGTTTTGGATAGGTTGAGTTTGAGGAAGTAGTGTGACATCCAGACTGATATGATTAAAATGTGTAGTGCGCTAATTCCGTGAAACTTATAAACATAAATATGTGAACAATAGTAACACCAATGTCATTAATAAATAGGATGAGATATAAAACATAAAAGTCCATGAAATTCATAAAAGGTCCATATATGCAACAGTTCACATAAGTCCTTGAATGAAGAGATCCCAATACCAAACAAGTGATTTCAATGAAAACAAATGAGGGAAAGGTGTTTCAAGGTGCTTGTTAAAGTGCAGGTATTCCCCTTACCAGACGGGTGAAAAATAGGGTGCAATATATCTCCAAACAAAAAGATGCGTGCAGTGATATAGATAGCCCAGCTCGGCCCACCTCGTGGCCGGTTTGAGAGTAGATAAACTCTTACCAGATGACATAAAAGTTAAGGTGTATGGATAACTTCTGGATATCTTTCAGCTCAATGGTAATGAAGGTCCCCCAAGCTTGCGGCTCCCTGTTGTCCCTTGGAAGTGAAACTTCATCCAGGTGTTCGCAGGTGATTTCCCAAAAATAGACAAGGGGGGACTAATAGTGCATTATCCTTATAACTTTAATTGCTGATACTCAAAGATGCACTTACAGTTAAGACGATATAATAAGCTTGCTGGAACCCTGTAGATCCGTGGCTGCCTGCAGTGCGGACCGCGGATGTAGTTAGTGACGGCGCGCAATTAAAGTTATAAGGATAATGCACTATTAGTCCCCCCTTGTCTATTTTTGGGAAATCACCTGTGAACACCTGGATGAAGTTTCACTTCCAAGGGACAACAGGGAGCCGCAAGCTTGGGGGACGGTCATTACCATTGAGCTGAAAGATATCCAAAAGTTATCCATACACCTTAACCTTTGTCATCCGGTAAGAGTTTATCTACTCTCAAACCGGCCACGAGTTGGGCCGAGCTGGGCTATCTATATCACTGCACGCATCTTTTTGTTTGGAGATATATTGCACCCTATTTTTCACCCGTCTGGTAAGGGGAATACCTGCACTTTAAAAAGCACCTTGAAACACCTTTCCCTCATTTGTTTTCATTGAAATCACTTGTTTGGTATTGGGATCTCTTCATTCAAGGACTTATGTGAACTGTTGCATATACGGACCTTTTATGAATTTCATGGACTTTTATGTTTTATATCTCATCCTATTTATTAATGACATTGGTGTTACTATTGTTCACATATTTATGTTTAGAAGTTTCACAGAATTGGCGCACTACACATTTTAATCATTTGTACACTTATCCTCACTGGGTAATCGGATTTTAGTTGCAGCTTTTTCATCAATTTATTTATCAGCGCTCCCTTTATACATACCAATCCAGACTGATATGTCTGTTAGTAAATTAGTCATGTGTGAGGAGACTGATGGAGTGAGCGGAGTGCTAGAAAGATAGATTTGGGTGCCGGCATAGAATTGCAGTTTCTGTGGAGTGTTAAGGGCGAAATTCAGTCTGAAAGGGATCAAGAAGATTATTCTTAATTAGGTGGTCACTCAGTAGGTTGTAGATTTGCCATGGTTGTAGGGCTCAGGGCCTGATTCTGTGTGTAGTAAGGGGCAAGCTCATCCAGGGTGGACGACAGGGGTCTTTTGTAGACGGGAGTGGCTAGATTGTGGCAGGACAGGAGTGAGATTTTGTCTTTGAGATGGTCAGTAGCAGAATAGAGAAGAGAAAGGTTGAAGGGGCAAAGGTTTCTTTGGGTGATTGTTGTTGGCTGGAAGGAAAAGTGGTGGAAGACGAGGAGAGAGTAAAAACTAATAAGATGGTGATTAGAGAGAGGAAAAGGGTTGTTGGAGAGGTTGCACAAGGTGCATAGGTAGAATGCAAGGTCACGGTTGTGCCGATCAGAGTAAGTAGAAGTATGTACTCTTGGCTTTAGGTCAAATGATGAGGTTAAATGTAGCAGGAGTGTTTGTATTAACAGGGATGTTGAAGTCACCGAGAATGATTGGGGGAATTTCTGAAGAGGGAAAGTAGGGTAGCCAGGCAGAAAAGTCATCAAGGTAAGCTGATACAGGTCCAGGGGGCTGGGAGATCTCAGCATTTCTTAAGGAAATTGGAGAAAATAGACGTATACAGTGAGCTTCAAGTGAGGAGAGGGAGGAGAGTGAAGAACCTGGAAGGTGCTGTGTGGGGATAGAATGATTCCCACTCCACCTCCCAAGCATCCTCTAGGTCTACGGGAGTGAGTCCAGTGAAGGCCACCATGGAAGAAGGAAACAGGAGAAGCTGTGTCAAATTCATGAAGACAGGTTTTGATGACGGCAAGTAGATTAAAGGAGTTGGTGACAAAGTGGTCATGAACAGAGGTGAATTTGTTCCATTCAGAGCAGGCATTCCAGAAAGCACAGGAGAAGGGGAGGCTGGTTTTGTCAAGAATTGGTGGTCAGTGGAAAAATGCCCCTTTACATTGGCGGTCAGTGGAGAATGCCCCTTTACATTGGTGGTCAGTGGAGAAATGCCACCTTACTTTGGTGGTCAGTGAAGAAATGCCCCTTTACATTAGTGCTCGGTGTAGAAATGCCCCCTTCAATGGTGGTCAATGGAGAAATGCCTCTTTACATTGGTGGTTAGTAGAAAAATACCTCCTGGATTGGTGGTCAGTGAAAAAAATGCTCTTTATGCTGGTGGCCAGTGGAGAAAAAAAGCCCTTTACACTAGCGATTAGTGCAGAAGAGACCCCCCCTTACATTGAAAGCCAGTGGGAAACTGCACCCACTACAATGGTGGTCCTTGTAAGTAGGAGATCAATCTGTCACTCTCATTGTTCATTGCTCAAGGAACCCCTAGTGACATCTGGAGGTACCCTAGGGTTCCACAGAACCCTGGTTGAAAAACCTGATGTAGGCACCCATAGGTGTGTGCGCAGCCCATTGCATTAGGCTGTGCACCCCAAAGATCAAACACACATGCCTTTCTATGCAGCCTCAGCTGCACAGGACAGGGCATGAATGGGAAGAGCTCTGTGCTGAGTTGCTTCCTGTTCATTCACAAACTGAAGCTTCGTAAACCGTTTACTATGCTTAAGTTATGATTGAACACAGCGAAGGAAGGAGCCGGTATATGACATAATGATTAGCCCCTTCCCCCCACTCTCCATCCTGAAACATCCCCTGCAGCAGCCGGGGGGGGGGGGAGGAGGGGGGAGAGAGGAGAGGAGGAAAGCCAGGAGCACTGTGGGGTGGCCAACACGGGGTAGCCCGGACAGTAGGGGAAATCGGCACCGCACATAGTAATTAGGGTGTGCCCAGGCACACCCCCTGGACACGCCTCTATACCCCTTGGTTGTCTGATTTTGTAAGGTTTGGGCAGTCTGCAGTACCCTGCTTGTTGAGAAACCCAGAGTTCCAGCAACTTGCTGCTACAGCATACTGACATTTTCAAGTTCTCAACAGTTTAATCACTAAAAAAAAAATGTTTTATCAAATGTGTTATTTGTTTTACTTTGCCATTGTTTTAGTGTGGCTCTTGAGGTATGTAGGCTGGGGAACTCTGGAGGAGGATAATCTTTTGCAATTCAATGAAAAGTAGAAACACTTAAAACATTACATGTATGAACATCTGTTGGCAGGTGACACGGGATCACCTTAGGTGGCAGTTGGTCTTTATCAGCGCTCCTTAATATGGAGATTGGTTGGGAACACTAGTGTTCCCAGTTTACCTTGCTGCAAACTAAAACTAGGACACAGCTCTCAGGATTGCCCCACCAAAGAGGTAGCAGTTTCTTTCTTCAAGTACCATTGGAACTCCTGGCAGGTATTCTTCATAAACCATTGGAACCTGGGACTGTGGTAATCGGCCAGGGTGGCTTTACTCAGAGGAGATGGAGGAACATCCGATTTCCCGACGAATGAACCTGGAAACGTTGAGGATTTCGTCCATTCCAGTTTCAGAGCCATCGTTCCCTAGCTGTTACAGCATGGGAAGCCGCTAACCAAGCACAATATGTGCTTCATTAGCTGCTTTGGAGGGCAGGGAAGACATTGGGGGGTCTAATATTTCGAAAATGCATAACTATTACCCGCTCAAAGCTATCACAAGGGGGCTTGTTAGCAATAAAGTGAAATAAAAAAAAAAAAGTTAAATAAATAAAAATAATTACAATAAATATATAGAGATTCTGATCATACACTGATAGTGGTCTAATTACTGTGTTACATAAAACCAACTGCAGCTAAGTGAGATGATATTTTTCTGGTATGTTGAGAATATAGAGTATACAATTTAAAAAAAAAAAGCTTAATTCATTGTTTAAAACCAAAATGTAATACCGCTATTAAAGTCTACTTCAGCAATTTAAAACACACATATATGAGAAATGCATACAGCATAGCTCATTTAAACAAGATAACCGCCTACTTGAAAGCCTAAGGGATGCATTGTGAAGCTGAGGCCTAATCTATTGTTTGGGAGGTCAAAGAGTGTTAATGCACTTAGCCAAGATTAGACTCCTTTTTCTAATTGCTTCAGCCCTTCGTCTGAGCAGTTGGGAACGATGAGCTTTCTTGTCAGCATTTGTTGAACTGCTTGCTATCTTATTGGTCACCCAGAAGTTAGTAAGTTTGCTGACAACGGAGCGTCAAAACTTTTCTCTTGTTTGTTATATTTGGAAAAAGAAATGGAACTTGAGCCTGGCAGCTGTTTATATGGAATGACCTACCCATTGGGTTACTTTGTTACACTTCTCTTCTAGTAGGTTGTGCTACTGAGAGTCTCCATAGGCCAGGCTAGTCATTAATATTATTAGAGTGTATTTTTACTTTTGCAGTCGTATTTGAGAAAACCACGCTTATATCTGTGTTATGTGTTCCCATTCACACAGCACACCTAAAATAAAAAAATGTGAACATCTTGAGTCTCGCAGTCTTTGTCCCCAGCTATCCTTCATTAAAGAAGAATTCCAGGTATGGTATATTTTTATATAGTTACATTGGTTCATCTTGGACCCATGTACCTATGTGTATACCATACCCAGCCAATGCTCCTAAAGATGCTGCTACTCCAGTAATCTGCACTACCTTCCGGGTCCGGTGCCGTGTGGTGGCCCTGCTGCATTCTGAACACAGGAGGTTGTCCACTTTGCAAAGGTGCTATTTAGAGAATGATTTACATTTTCGGAATGAATTCAAAGCCTTCTATAGTTGGATAAGGTGGATAGGCAGAGGGGTTATGTCATGTGCCCCACCTCGTCCAATCAGAGAACATGTATATGGATTATTTTTGGAGAATGAGGCTATTGTTTGGGTGTCACTTTAAGTCCAAAATTGTCTGTAAGCCCCACCTCGTCCAATTTGAGATTGCATTGCATGCATTCATAAAATGCAAAGCATTCTCTGAACTGCACCCACGGGACCTGGGAAGTCATAGAGATCATTGGAGTAGTGGTTTCCTGCCTGCTATGGTTGAACCACTCCCTTTAAAACTTTAGAACAGTGACCAGAAAATTAGTATGCAGAGCAGAAAATCTGGAGGAAGATCAGAAGCCCTTATGTGCACCATATTTCTGATGTTCAATGAGTGGGCTTTAGGGTCAGTAATGCAGATAGTGGTTTCAAAGCAACGATAGCCTCCATGTTTCTGTCATATCAGGTTACTTTTTTTAAGGTCAATTTCTAAAGGCGTTAAACTTCTCAAAACTACTCCATTGTAGAACACAAATATTTTATAGATGTTGGAAGGAAAATAAATTGAACCTGGAGGCCTTGGAAAAAAATCTGATTCTGGTTATAAGATTTTTTTTTTATTTTTTTTTTAGAGCAGATTTAGAAAAATGTAGGGGGGTTCGTTTTGATTGCAGCTCCCACTTTTATTTTCTTAATTATTTTCTAATTAAAAGACTATCTATGAAAAAACGCCTTGTCAAATGTCATTAACATCACGACATGCTGCATATAATTAAAGATCTGAGTATAGTTCAAAATAATAATTTTATAAAGTATCGAAGAATAAAAATGCAAAGCTGTCAAGGAGGATTATTTAATGCTAAACTACATGGGTGACTTTCAGCTAGAGAAGTATGAATGTTAACTTGTAAAGAGGGGCGAGGTTTGGGACTTTGAATGAGGCGCACGATGGGTGGTACTGTGCGCCTCCATCCCTGTTCAAGTAGAAATAAGAGAAGGGTTGGGACTTTGTGTGAGAAACCCGACAAGGCTGACAGAACAAAAAATATTACATTTATTGATATATATATACAGCAAGACATGTAAATTATATGAAACCAATAAAAAAACTGATAAGTGGTCCCCAGTCCAGGTTCATAGAAACCATCATGGCACGATACGAAGGTAAAAGGTAGTTGACTGTAATCATGACATCAACAGTCTAGTATTATCTAGGGCTAGTATTGCCACTTAAACATGAGTAGATGCATGAGATATGTCTATAAAAAAATATATTATATATATATATATACATAAGTATAAAAAGTAGCAACAAGGATGGTAAAAAACTAGAAGGGGGAAGGGAAAAGAGGAGGGGAGAAAAAGCCTCCGAATTCCCTAAACTTACATTGCAGCTCAGGCATAACCGGCTCTGAAGGCAATTGCATGACCTCAATGCTAACTTGCCATTAATTTTCCTGCAAAAATCAATTGTATATAATTATATTCTAAAACCGTTAGTTTAATAATAAGAATAATATTAGTAGCCCAGATCCCAGACCGAGCTGGCTGTTTGGTCCCATGTTCCATTGGCAGCCAGGCACGCAGTAGTTCAGTCACTCAAGTCCGGAAACAGGCCGTGCATGTCTTTTGAAGTTTATTTCCTAGGATGGGGTTAGGGTGAGCCTTGGGATACTCCAAAACTAGCAGAAATACAACAGTGGACACTAATAACTGATCTGCTCCTTCGGGGTGTAACCATCCTCTTAAATGCAGAGTTTAAATGACAAACCAACAATTTAGGAAACCCCCCAAGTTTCCTAAATTGACCCTTGAGTATCTAACGCACTGTTCATTGGGTACTGTAATGTCTCCTGTACAGTGTTGGGGTAGTTACTCAAAAAATGTAACTAGTTACCAGTTACTTCTGTAAATTGTAATGAGATTACTTTACTAGTTACTGCATTTGAAAAGTAACTTCACTACTTATTACTTTACTCTCCTCTTTCTTAATTGACCGTGTAGAAGAAGATACATGACACTCTTTCTGCATAGAGTTTATTGTATAAACACAAGCTTTGGGAAACATGAGAACAAAACCTGAAAAAACAGAATAAAACATAAAGTGCAACAAAAAGTCATAAACTTCATCCCTCTCTATTCTTCGAAATAACGATTGTATCGCACATCTTGGGTAATGCAGGAAAGCGTGTTCCTATAGTCTAGTAAAGTAGTGTAGTTACCTCCTATAGCCTAGTAAAGTAGTGTAGTTACCTCCTATAGCCTAGTAAAGTAGTGTAGTTACCTCCTATAGCCTAGTAAAGTAGTGTAGTTACCAATATTAGTATTGTAACTAGTTACTTAGTTACCAAAAAAGTAATGTAGTTACTGTAATCAGTTACTTTGTAACTAGTTACCCCCAACACTGCTCCTGTAGTACCAGCCAGACTCTTTACTTGATGCCTCTAACCTGGATCCTCTTCAAGGCTTCCTGCACTTCTTCAGGGTACTCTGGACAGAAGTACCTGATCTCTGCCTGTGGCTGGGACCCCAAAAAGGGAAAATTTCTGTTCTTTAGCTGACAGCCCAGGGGTGCCTCAGGCTGGGTCTTACTTACGGCTGAGGCTGTGTGAATATTTAGACTTTATAGGCACAGATACAAGTATGAAGTAAAATACTTTTTTATTGATCAACAATTAAAACCAGAGACAGGGCAAAAACCCACATAGACAAATAGGTGTACATAGACATACAATACATGAAAAGTAGTGCCTCAGTGTAACATGACATTGCAGGCATCATTAAACATCAATGATATGGTGACTTATTGCATATCACAAAGTATTTGGTGATGAAAAAATAATAGTAATATACATCACATCCTGGGGGTCTCAAAGACGGTGCCAAAAGGAGGCTACCAGCGTCCCTGAGTACAATTCATGCAACCCTGGAGCGATGGAGCCCCATGGGCATCTGGCTACATGAATCTTCCATCGCTCCAGGGTTGCATGAATTGTACTCAGGGACGCTGGTAGCCTCCTTTTGGCACTGTCTTTGAGACCCCCAGGATGTGATGTATATTACTATTATTTTTTCATCACCAAATACTTTGTGATATGCAATAAGTCACCATATCATTGATGTTTAATGATGCCTGCAATGTCATGTTACACTGAGGCACTACTTCATGTATTGTATGTCTATGTACACCTATTTGTCTATGTGGGTTTTTGCCCTGTCTCTGGTTTTAATTGTTGATCAATAAAAACGTTTTTTTTTACTTCATACTTGTATCTGTGCCTATAAAGTCCATTTATCTTTTTCCAAATTTCTGACTTATGAACTAGGATGTAGCACATAGTTCTAAAAACATTGTTGCGCCCTTTTTGCTGCTAAATGGTTGCGCACCCTTGCTATTTATTCATCTGTATGAATATTTAGGCCAGGGTCTAACTCTCCCACTATATTCCAGTGCTCATTGTAAAGCAGGGGGAAATAGTTGAACCTTCCGCAGAACCCAGAGCAGACAAAAGCAATTGAACACAGGGAAGCTAAAAAATAGGTTTACATAAACTGTAGCAGCCTGACTAGGAGGGTGCTATATAATATATGAAATGTATGGTTAATACAAAGAGCAAAGCCACACTCCATGGTCACACCATGATGTTTTATCAAAGTAGTTGGCTTCCGTTACAGTCCCTGCCCTAAGCTATGCCCCTCCGACAGGTTTGGCTTTGATTGGGCTTATTCATAGAGGCCTCTACAAATAGGTAAAATGGGGTGAAACGCATGGGGGGGGGGGCGTCTTAAGGCGGAGTTTGTGTCGGAAGTCAACTACTTTTATTAAGTTTCATGGTGTGACTCTGTAGAGTGCTACTTTGTTCTTTGTTTCAGCCATGCACACTGAGTAGGATGAGCTCCTACAGCCAGCACCCCAAGCAGAGGGGCAATGGAGAAACACATTTGGGACTTGGAGTGGTGCATTTTTATGTCTTTACAATACATGAAATGTGATTAAACTTTGTTTTTTTTCTTAATACATAAGCCCTGTGTGCAATCAGTTGATGGCAAGTTAGCATGCATTCTTGGCAGAGATGTATAGTAACTAAGTAGAACTACTTCACTACTGTACTTAAGTACCGAAAGGCGGTATCTGTACTTTCCTAGAGTAGAATTGTTTTCTCCTACTTCCACTTTTACTTCACTACATTTTTTCGATGATTTCAATACTTCTACTTCGATATTTTTTTTTTGTGCTGCATAGTTACTCGTTACAATTATAAAAATGACCACTGCCAGAACAGTAGATGGCAGGTTTCATGAAGCTGAAAACATGTGTATTATCAGCGTATACGAAAATAAAAGCTACTGTATGTATAAATAAAAGCTGCATTTAAAATAATAATAAAAAACAATATGATGTTCAAACTTTTGACTTCTTTCTTTAATAACTACATAACACAGTACTTGTACTTTTACTTTCAGTACTTGAGTAGCAATTTTTTTTTTCAAAACTACTGGTACTTTTACTTTCAGTACTTGAGTAGCAAAATTTTTAAAAAAACTACTTGCAATACTTAAGTATAAAAAATGTTGAATACTTTAGTACTTCTACTCAAGTCACTTTTTGATTGAGCACTTCCACTTCTACTCAAGTCACTTTTTGATCGAGCACTTGTACTTTTACTCAAGTATGGGTTTCGAGTACTTTATACAACTCTGATTCTTGGGTTGCAACACATCTATTGGCTATTATATCAGCTGTTTTCCACTTGGTTTCAGTGCATCAAATGTTAAAGCCTCAAGTGTCTGATTTTGAATGAACCTGTTTGCTTGTTGTGATATACATACGTAGCTGCGTTGTGTGTCGGAGTGACATGGAATGTAAACACGCTCTGATGTTCTTCTACAGCCTGGCGTACATATGGAAGATAAAACGTGTATTCACATTCCAGGCCAATTCATTCTTCACTAGCATGCAATTCTTGGAATAGATTTCATTGCATCATTCGCTTAAATAATAAATAAAACATAGGTCGCAAGTTCATAGACCACCAGTGATCCATATTCACATGGTGAAATGGGGAATGATATTTCAGCAGTGTAGTTCTGTAATAGTCTGCTTGTTTCATCTGTATATAAAAATTAAAAATTCAAACAAAAATCTGGCCTTCATGAAGAACAAGCCCTTTGGGCATATGGTTCATTATGCATATTCGTTTAATTACTCAGGCACTTGGGATACCTTCTCTGATGCCCTTGCTTTCAACTTGCAGAGCTGGAGTGGATTCTGTTCAGACTCTTGAACAGACTAAAACAAATTGTAGGACTTCTATCAAAGTCCTTCCAAAGCAACTCAAAAATAGAAATGTGTGTATATGTATGTGTATATATATATATATATATATATATATATATATATATATATATATATGCACACTATATTGTCAAAAGTATTGGGACACCTGCCTTTATACGCAGATGAACTCTAAAGCGGAGTTCCGGCCTATTTTGCAACTTTAGTGATTCCTGGAGTGCTCGCTATGCTGATCAACAATGGGGCATTTTCAATTTTTTTTCAGGGGTCCCTTACCTTATTTTCAGGGCATTTTTGATTGTACTTCCTCCTTTTCCCCCCCTCTGTTGCCACGGCCACCGACATCACTTCCGCCTTTGCATTGCATCCTGGGAGCTGTTTGTCATCACTCCCAGGGGGCTGTAATCAGGAAGAACTCTCAGAACACTCCTTGGAATCAGGAAGAAGGACACAGCAGATTACACACTTCAGATGCCCACATCCAAGATGGCCGCGCCCAGACAGCGTTTTTAAAAGTAAGATTTTGGCTAAAATCCAATACTATACACCTTGTAAGTATGAGAATAGCGGTTCTGTGAAGGGCGATGGATTAGTATTATAGGGGTATTTTTAGTTAAAAAAGGTATTTGAGGCCGGAACTCCGCTTTAATGGCATCCCAGTCTTAGTCTGTAGGGTTCAATATTGAGTTGGCCCACCCTTTGCAGCTATAACAGCTTCAACTCTTCTAGGAAGACTGTCCACGAGGTTTAGGATTGTGTCTATTGGAATGTTTGACCATTCTTTCAGAAGCGCATTTGTGAGGTCAGGGACTGATCTTGGATGAGAAGCCCTGGCTCACAGTCTCCTCTCTAATTCATCCCAAAGGTGTTCTATCGGGTTAGGGGTCGGGACTCTGTGCAGGCCAGTCAAGTTCCTCTACCACAAACTCACTCCCCCATTTCTTTATGGACCTTGCTTTGTGCACTGGTGCGCAGTCATGTTGGAACAGGAAGGGGCCATCCCCAAACTGTTCCCACAAAGTTGGGAACATGGAATTGTCCAAAATGACTTGGTATGGGTGACGCCTTAAGAGTTCCCTTCACTGGAACTAAGGGGCCCAGCCCAACCCCTGAAAAACAACCCCACACCATAATCCCCCCTCCACCAAATGATTTGGACCAATGCACAAAGCAAGATCCATAAAGACATGGATGCATTTTTTTTTTTTGCAATATAAACAAAAAAGGCTGACAATTTTGAAAGAAAAACAATATTTTTTAACTTCTGCTATAAAAAATGTCCAATAAAAAAATTGAAATAATATAATTTCTTCATAAGTTTAGGCCAATTTGAATTCTGCTACATATTTTAGGTAAAAAAAAAAAAAAAGAAAATCACATTAAGTGTAAATTGATTGGTTTGCACAAAAGCTACAAACTTTGGGATATTTTTATTAATTTTTTTTTTTTTTACTAGTAATGGTGGCAATCGGAGATTTATAGCAGGACTGCAATATTGCAGTGGACATTCGAACACTAACTGACACCTATGAAACTTTTTGGGGAACCAGTGTCCCTAATACAGGGATCAGTGCTAACAATATGCACTGTCCCTGTACTAATGACACTGGCTGGGAAGGGGTTAAATGTGTGCCTAGCCAGTGTTTGTGTACTGTATGTTACTCTTTTACTAGGGGAAGTAATCGATTTCATTTCAGGCTTTGCGGGAAAATAAAATCTATTACTTCCCTACTGACGGGACTGGGCGCTGCCTTGTTTACATAGGCAGAGCCCTGTCCTGAGTGTGTTCCAGATGATCAATGGGCGACGGTGGTAATCTATTGGTCTGCATCCAATTATCAAAATCTGCTGTGTAAAATAACAGCAGAGCTGGGTCCCTGGCGCCGCTCGACCTATCCTCGGAAGTGCCAGATCACATACTAGGTACGTGATCTGGCGTTGGAGAGCCGCCTTGCCATCTTGCCATTGTATATCAAGGTTATACGGTCGGCAAGCAGTTAAGGTAAAACCATCCTTATGTCCTTATATGGCCCCTTACCCAGGCTTTGGAGGCATTCTTATACATTAGTGAACCACAATCAAGGAAAATAGTAAACAGTCAATAGCAAATGGTAAAGGAGTCCAAGTTTATTGTAATAGGTGGCTGTAGATATTGAGTTGAGGTCATAGCATAGCTAAATATGTGGAGATCTGTTTTATTCAACATTTTTGTTCTCCTTTTGTAGGGGGTTAGCTAGAAGGGAGAGGAAAGTAAAAGTTATGATCAGAGAGTACATAAAAGATTTTTCACCAGTTCATGCGCTGACCAGAGACACACTTCGAAGCTGGCTGGTGAATAATTATATGGAGAAGAAAATAATGATCAGAGAGCAGAAGAGAAGAGTTTTAATAAAAAGTAAGGGCGAGTAAGAGGAGTTTAAACATGTATCCATTATTGTAAATAGCAACCGAAGATCATTTGAGTAGGACAAGTATCATATCAGCTGGACTATTGACATTTAAAAAGTTGAAACAAGCATTGGGGACTGTAGAAAATTTCTGTAAAAAAAAAAAAAATGGAATGGAATACCCATGTACAGAAATTATCTAAAAAAAAAAAAAAAAAAAAAAAAAAATTAGTAAATGGGCTAAGAGGTCATTAAACAAATTCAGTTTTTATATGGAATGAAGAATCAGAGAGAGAGAGTAAAAACAAAAGGCAGGGACTTTATTGCAAAGTACCCATTGTAGATTGTCATTCGAAAGTAAATGAAGGAAAATATGAACTGGAGATCCACTTAGCAATAGTGATTCAACAGGCGTTCCAACCCTTCCATATTTTCCCCAAAACTAGTAATAAACTTTTTAGGTGTACTGTATGTAGCACCCTACTACGTAGGTGCTAGGAAAAAGCATCTATTGCTCCTTCTGCTTATCAGGGGAGCCTGATCTGTTAGGTTGCCTGTCACATGTCTCCAGGTGTGATTCACTGGGTCTGAGGGAGTGTCCCCACTGTATCCAATGAGGGAGCCTGTTGGACAGTGGAGGAAACCCAGCCAGTAACACATTAACTTTTATGGGAGTCCCAGTGGGAGGGTACTCTTGCAATGCATCCTGGGATTGCTCATAAAAGCGGAGGGGACATGTGACAGGATATCTTTGGTGGGAAGCAGAATCCCAGGAGGAGGCAGACGGCTGGTCTCTCCTCCTGCTGTGTATGAGGTAGGTGGTCTTAGGCAGTCGGCCTAGTGAACCGGGTGTGAAGCTGAGCTGCAGAGGTTCCAGTGTAGCTGACAGTGAAGTTGCTGGCAGAGTGTCTCAGGAAAAACAGTGTCAGTGAGTACTCAGGGACCTGCCAAAGGGTCGGCCAAGGAAGGGGACCACTCCAGTGAAGTCAGGGGATCCAGGAGCTAGCTCACACATAGAGAAGTATAGTAAAGGGGGTGCCACGTAGAACCCTGAAGAATAGGTATAAAGGGGGTGCCTAGTTTCGCCCTGAAGAGCGATTCACAGTAATACAAGTCCAGTCAAATTCTTCTTCACTGCTAGGGACAAGGTGAAGCAGCGGCCTTGCCGCACTCAGTTGTATCTAAACGTCCCAGCAAATTGTGCATAGTTTAGTCAAGTTGGAGTATCCCACTCATTCCCTTCTCCTATCCAAGTTCTCAAATAAATTACAAAACATCAAAACCCCTAGACTGAGACAAACACTTCGAAGTCGCTAAACTATTGTGTTGTTGCTATGGGTAACCCAGGGGAATCTGTCACCAGCAGCTCCCATGGGAGTAGTGCTACATGTATATAAACTTTAAATCAGAGTGGACATCACCTTGATCCTTTGTATTTGTACTGTTTTCACCTGTTTTTTTCTTTTTCTTATTTGGTGATTTGCATTGCATTCCACATGCTTTTTATTAGTATTTCTTATCTGTTCATGTCTTTCATTGTAGATATTTTTGCTAACAGTTTGGAATCTGGAGCTTTTCATGTTACCTCTGTTTCTGCTGCTTCTTTTTGCTTACAACTTTGCCATGATCACGACGGGGAAAGTCAGCGCCCAGGACAATTTGGTAAGCAAAGGCGAACATTGATTTTTTGACTCGTGCTCATAGTTATAACCAGAAGATCCATATGTTGTACCTCTAGGAGATGCAACTTGATTGTATTTACCCCAAGGCAATAATATAATTATCTTATAAAACATGTCCCTGGATGGTAGCCCCACTTAATATAATTGTTTACCTTTAATCATTTTATGACTCCAGGGGGTTATGGCTACTTTTAAACAATTTCTGTCAATATCTAATGTATTTGTGCATGTATACATCTATATAGTTGTTTATACATTATTACTTTTGGTAGTTTAAAATTACCTTATAGTTTAGTAGGATGTTTAAATTATATCTTAAAGTAGTTCTAAAGACAGAAGTTTTTTTTTTTTTTATTTTAATGCATTTTATGCATTAAAATAAAACACTTGTGTGCCGCCAGCCCCCCTAATACTTTCCTAATCCAGCGTTGTTGCATGAGAACCTCGGCTGTCTGGGACTCTCCCTCCTCATTAAGCCAATGAGGAGAGAAAGGGGGTGGGGCCAAGCTGCGGCTCTTTGTCTGAATGGACACAGAGTAGTGGATCGGCTCTGGTTCCCCACATAAACAAGTGGCTTGCCGTGGGGGCACTCAGCAGGAGGGGGAGGGACCTGAGCAGAGGAGAATCTGGGCTGCTCTGTGCAAAACCATTCCACAGGGCAGGTAGGTAAAACATGTTAAAAAAACAAGACTTTAATATCACTTTAACTATAGAGCGGGGATATGCAAACTGTCGCTCACCAGAACTTGCAGAACTACAAGTCCCATGAGGCATAGTAAGACTCTGACAGCCACAAGCATGACACCCAGAGGCTGAGGCATGATGAGGCTTGTAGTTTTGCAACAGCTGGAGGGCCACAGTTTGCATATCCCTGCTATAGTGTTTATTATACATCTAAATATATGCATTATTGTACTAGTTTACATCTACCTCCCCAATCCTCAAGCACCATTTAACCAAATACTATGACATCATTAGTTTAGGTGTTTGTGTGGTGTCCTGTTACCTATACTGACATCTCAGGCTGCATTCCTGATATTATACAAAATGTATGTTAAAGTGATAATAAACATTACATAAGCCCAATGAAGTGACTAGACTCAGGTGATACACAGTGATAAATTAAATCCTCCTACATAAGCTATATCTGTATATCTGCAGCATATCCTCCACAGCTTTCCAAAGTACACCATTTAGATCAGTGGTCTCCAAACTGTAGCCGAGGGGCCCTTTGCTTTCTTTTATTCATCCCTTGGGGCAATATTTAATTTTCTGACACCAACAATGGGGCATAATTCCCTCCACTGACACCAACGAAGGGGTACAGTTCCTTGCAATAAAACCAATGATGAACCAAAAAGTTCCCTCCACTGACACCAATGAAGGGATACAGTCCCTTGCAATAAAACCAATGATGAACCAAAAAGTTCCTCCGACTTTTATCTGTTCCTTGGGTCAATATTTCATCTTCTGATGCCAACAATGGGGCATAATTCCCTCCACTGACACCAACGAAGGGGCACAATTCCCCCCACTGACACCAACAATGGGGCACAGTTTCTCCCAATAACACCAGTGATGGCGCACAATTCCTCTCACTGACCCCAAAGATGGGACATTGTTTATTCCAACTGATGCTGGGACATTTTCTACTTCCAGTGGCCAAAGTCTAAAGGACAGTAAACTGACCCTTTGTTTAGAAAGTACCGTGTTTAACTCGAAAATAAGACCGGGTCTTATATTCATTTTGGCTACAAGAAACACACTAGGGCTTATTTTCAGGAGATGTCTTATTTATTTATTGTATGTAAAAAGATGATCTTAAAAGGGATTGTAACCCTAAACTAAATAAATATCCTGATCCTTTAAAGCATGGTAGACAGCACAGTACTTGTGTTGGGTCATTTAGCCCTCCTTATGTTATAAAAAACCTGGAATAAAATAATAAAATGTTAAAAAAAAAAGTTCTCTCCACTCTCTCCTTGTCAGCTCAGGAGTCAGCATTATGACATTCTGTAATCCCAAAAATAAACCTTGGATAAAGTCATTGTAAAAATATGTTATCGATTTTGTAAAAAGATTATGTAATGTGCAGTGTGTCTCCTTTTGTAAATTTATTGTGGAAAATACCTTATTTACAGCGCCGCTGGGCACTCACGTGACCCTCCGGAGCTCTACTTTCCCTCTCCGAATACTGCAGAAAGAGGGGCTGAGATCAAGGATTTTACTAGGGCTTATTTTTGGGGTAGGGCTTATATTGCAGCCATCCCTGAAAATCATGCTAGGTCTTATTTTCGGGGTAGGGCTTATTTTCAGGGAAACAGGGTATGGAGACACCTGATTTAAAAGGTATGTCTCCGCTTCCAAGGGGAAGGGGGGCAAGCATCTGATGTCACACACTGCACAGCACAAATCTGAGTGTAATTGGAGACCTGAGTGGAGGGAAAGGACACACCCCCTCTACACAATCCCAAAGGAAAACATGCAAATCTGAGGCTGTCAATTGCCCGTTGTGTGCTGGGGAAGGGGCGTTGGGCTGTCTCTGAGAATTGCTTTGAGATGGAAAAAGCTGCAAAGAAAGAAGGGAGGAGACAGGATCCACACTAAGTTATATGGACCGAGGCAAGTAGACCTAATTATATGAGGGTATACTTAATTTATATTGTACTCTTTGTAACATCCTTTGGAGGGCACAGCACCTGACCCTCTGGTTGCTGCCCGTTTATTTAAAGATTTCATTTTTTTCACTGCTGTGTCTTTTAACTGAGCTTTTTCCACAGTGTCAGGGTTGGGGTGAATGTGTTGCTTTTTTAGTTTTACCTAGAGTCCTCCTGTGGTGGCACTATACCCTGTAGGTGTTCTCTAGTGAATGCAGAAAAAATATTTTATTTTACGTACAAAAGATGTTTTATTTTTTTTTTAATTAAAAATGAAATGTACTTGGAATCTATGCAATTAAAGCTGAACAAGCCTCTTTTGTGCTTTTAGGATGGAATGGACATTGGTGAAGACGATGAAGATGATGAAAAGGTAAGTTTCGTAAACATATTACATTGACAAGTCTTGCAAATAGAAGAGCGATTGCAGAAATAATTAATCAGACAACAAAATTCTTTAATGGATATCAAGAAAACATTTGTCTTCAGAATCCTTACAGTGGTACTTGAGTTTTGGGTGGAGTGGGCAAGGATTGGAACCTCTGTTTTTCGGTTTTAAAGTAGAATTCTAGGCAAATTAAAAAAAAAAAAAAGAGAGGGTTGTACCGAAAGTCATAAAAAAGCTGGCATAACTTTTTTTTTTTTATTAAAGTGTTCCTAAACCCACAACCGTAAAATCAGTCTGTATATGCAGTAAAGCATGCTTGTTCTACTCACTATGAAACCTAAGGGGTTATTCCTCTGCATTGTGTAAAAAGGCTGTTTGATCCGGTCTTCTCTGATCCTCCCCTTTTTCCAGAGTTCCCAAACCATCTCTGAAAAGTACAGAGGCTAGGGGACAAGCTGCCCATGCTCGGTTTGGGGTGTATTGCTTGGGATAGTGCATGTGATCAGCACAGGGCCAATCAGCACTGTCCAGACAGAGCCCTGCAGCCTCATAGGACTATCATGAGAGAATGAAAACTCCCCCTACAAGCTTTAACCAGATACTGATAGAAGTCACAAGACTGCTATATACTGCTAAAGAAAAGGTATTTTGCAGTTTAATTTTACTAAAACTTTTGCATTTCTATGTTCTGTGTACTGTGGGAGGACAGATATAGTAAATACAAGGTCCTGGGTTTAGTAACACTTTTTTTTTTTTTTCAAAACAATTTATTGAGAAAAAAGTAAAGAGCATTACATGAAATGAACGCCATATAAAAAACAATACACTCGGAAACAGCATATTCCAATATAAAAGAAACAGTACAAAATAATACATAACCTATAAACAGCATGAGAGGAGAGAGTCTCCCTAACAAGTGTAGGCATCATGAGGTCCACAGGAACAGAGGGCAGCATAGAAATCAGCATATTGAGACAAAATCCCCTCAAGCTGCCCAGGTGGGGCAGGGTATAGCCAGGGACACAGGCAGGACATGTACAGGCACAACTGGTAAGGCCACAGGGAGCAAGCGTCCCATGGGGAGGGGACCAAGCACAACGTCCTCCCCCATCACGGGGTCCGGAGACTGTGACCAGTAGGGGGAGGAGGTGGGGAGGGAGGGATAGAGCTAGAAGGCCTAGCGTAAGAAGGCGTGGGGGGTGCTCGCTACTTGGCGTAGCCAACCGGCACAGAGGACAGGGGAGGGAGGGCAACGCATGATAGGGACTGGAGAGGGAGGGGGAGGAAAGGGGATAGAGGAAGAAGGGGGAGAAAAGAAGAGAGAGAGAAAAAAAACCCCACACACGCACACCAAACGAATATATACCACGACACCAGGGTAGGGGGGGGAGAAGGGTAATCATAGGCAGACCAAATGGTATCCAAAGAGGCCACTGAGAAAAAGGGTAAGCAGATAATAAGTAACACTTTAACTTGCATAAGTCGTTTGAATTTCACATGTTGGTAGAGTAACTCTTTCTGTATAGTAATGCTGCTCCTTCTTTTTCATTGCAGGTAAATAATGGATTCCAAGCAGAAGCAATGTGCTGTCATTGAGTTCTTGATGAAGGAGAGGTTCAGGCTGTCCGACATCCACAGAAGGCTACCGAATGTTTACCGAGATGAGGAAATTGACACCAAGAACAACGTCTTGTCATCTTAGTAAAAATTCTATAGCCTTCAGTTGGACAGCCTGCACCCCTCTATAGCCAAGAATTGAATAATGACACATCGCTTCTGCTTGGAATCTCTTATTTACCTGCAATGAAGAAGAGGAGTTAAAACAGAGGAAGAGTTACTTTACCAACCTGTTTAAAATTTGAACGACCTATGTTAATAAAGTTATGCCCACTTTTGCATTTCTTTTGTTACAGCCGTTGTATGTTGTTCAGCAATATAAGATAATGTCCATAACAGTGTTTATCTGTTCAACTGCAGTGAAGTGTTAGTATCCAGTGTAAAATATTTGTCTAATTCATTTGAAAAAGAGTGGATGTCGCCAAAAAAGACTAAGATTGTATGAAAAAAAAAACAAGACATTAAACTATTTGAAGCCAGTTTTAAGAAATGCTTCCTTCAATAAGTTCCAAAACACAGACTACTGTCTTCAGGAGCCGTGAGGAGCAAACAGTAAGTGCCTATGGGGGCCACAGGTTGAGCATCACAGTTCTAAAGGCCCGGGCAATGGAGTGATTATATTAGGCGCAATATCTGTTAAATGAATTGTTAATGAATTATTAATAATAATTAAATATTTTAAATGGTGGATGATTCTTAATAATAATTATTTATATAGTATTTAAGATAGTGGATATTCAGTGAATAAAAACTAAAATCTCATGTTCAGCATATGAAAAAAGTGCTAGTGCAAGTATGTGCTAACATGAAGTGCCTGTGTTCCAATAAGTTAATATATATCTATAAATGATAAATAATAAATATTAAATATTCATAAAACCCCCAACAAATATGTGCCAGTGAACAATTGATGTGATGCGGTAAAGCAAATAAATCAGAATCTAATATATATATATATATATATAAAAACAATATATAAATCATTAGAAAGGAACATTAGAAGTTGAGAGTCAGGGCTATGGGAGGATAGTATTGTCCTTTTAGTATTACTCAAATAACTTTTTTTTTTCTAAGTATTTTATTTAATAATTTGCTCGTGTTTTTTTATTTTTTATTTATTTTTTTATTTTACTATGTTAACAGCAAAGTTTACGATCAGGAAGATGTAAGAATGTGCATCGCAAAGCCTAAAATCACTTAGAGTTCCCTTAGGTATTTTGCTTGTTTTCTTCTGGAGGGCTACAATTGCATGAGCTCAGTCAGACACCAAGCACCATGTACAGTGATATTGATGGATTGATAAAAATAGTCCAAATGAGTGAGCTACACAGTGCAGCCAACAGCCATGAAAAAGCAAAAAGCATGTTTCTCCAGCAAGGGAAAATAGAGATGTCTGTGAACCTTTTATATAGTGTGAGCATTAGCAGAAGCTCACGATCCTTGTGCTGGGTGTGGGGAACATCTGTTTCTCAGGGATAGGGGCTGATAAGTGAAATGAGAGGATCAATATGCTGCAAATAAAGAGTACTACTTCTCCACGGCAGCCACTGTCATGGTCAAATCTGCAGGGAGATCAAGTGGTCCTTTCTTTTAGGAGCGTTAATAAGATCTATCAAGCATGGAATAGTGACATTTCTGCTAGAAATAATTAAACCTTTACCTATTTTATTCTGACTAATGGCAAAAGTAACAATGGATATCCAGTATTGGTAAACCTTGAATCAAATTTAAATTTCTCTTTCGTTCATTGACGGACACAGCGCTCCATAAATCATAACTTCTGGGTTATATTGCCTCTTCCAGGAGTATGACTAGGCAGAACAAAAAAACACCTGGCTATGCTATGTGCCATCTTCAGCTTGTTATATAACCCCCCTCTCTGCTCTAGGTAATCAGTTTCAATCTGTCTAGTCAGGAGTAAAGACCTAGGCTCCCGGCTGGGATCTCTGGTCCTAGCAATTTTTTCTCCTTCCATACATCGTGAAATTGGAGTATTTGATATACAAAAATTATAGCAAGGTACCAACAATTTCACTCTTTACCTTTCTGTCCTGATCTTTTCTTCTCTCCCCCCTTATTATTTTTCCCCCCTTGGTTTCCTTTCTTTGTCCTCCCCCATCTCCTCCTCACCCCCTTTTTTAGCTCTTTCCCTTTTCTTTTTTCCTTCCCTCTCTTTCGCCCATTCTGGGTCTGTTTCATTTTTTCTGGATGTTGGCCCGAACGCCTCGAGCCCCCACCCATTCCTTTGGTAGGTCCTCTTTCCTACCCAGAATTGATCTTTCCATACATCTTTTTTGTTTTTTTCTCTCGGAAGATCTACAATCAACTGCTAGGCTGGGCAACAAGCTAGATAATCTAGATCCAGTGGTCCCCCTAGCCCAGCCAGTGAGCACGTGTACACTGCAGCTACATGCTAGGTCGGCTGCGACATAGCCTCACGGACAGAGGCTGGCCTGCGAGTTAAATGTCTCGCAGGGTCGCATACGACCGGGCTTGGGTCTGAGTCGCAGCGGTCCCTTGGCCGACAGCTCCCCTACATCGGTGGTGGCAAGGATTCTGTCTGGAGTGTTACCCGCACCATGGAAGGGAAAGTACAGTCCCCCCACTCTCCCCTTTTTCTCCCCTCAGGGTCGCATCCTCCCCACTGACCCCCTCACGGAGGTGGCAGGTCCCTTGGAGCCCCAGCTTCCCATGGTTGCACTGACGGCGGTCCTGCAGTCCTTAGTGTCCCGGCATGGAAGTGGCGTGTGGGCAAAGGCCCAGAAGGAAGCGTCCCCCACTTTCCCCTGCTCAGTCTGTCTCGTCTGATTCTGATCCTGATGCGGCCCATCCAGGGGGACTTAATATCACACCCCCAGATTCATCCGATAGTGAGGATGATTCCTCCATGGTTGCAGCAGCAAATGAAAAAGCGCTGGTAGACGTTCTTATCACTGCATTGCGCGAGACTTAAAAAATGGAGGATGCTGCTGATGTAGCCACGGTCATGGCTGTGTCGTTTGGTACGCATAAGTCGCCTCGTACTCCAAAAGTGTTTCCTTTTATGCCTTATTTTGACAGGTTTTCCTGTAGGAATGGGAACAACCAAAATTACCCTTTGTGGTCCCCAAATGTTTTGCTTTACCTTACCCTTTTGAGGAGTCCCTTTTTTTTTTTTTTTTTTTTTTTAAACAATAGATTTTTATTAGTTTTTTTTTTCTTTCATGCACTTAAATGTTCAAACAGGTAAATACACACAACGCTGTCGTATACGCTGGTCCAGAGCATCCCAAACATGCTCAATGGGTGACATGTCCGGTGAGTATGCTGCCCATGCAAGAACTGGGATGTTCTCAGCTTCCAGGAATTGTGTACAGATCCTTGCAACATGGCGCCGTGCATTATCATGCTGCAACATGAGGTGATGGTCGTGGACGAATGGCTCAACAATGGGCCTCAGGATATCAATAAAATGCACCTATGTTCGTTGTCCATAACATACGCCTGCCCATACCGTAACTCCACCGCCACCATGGGCCACTTGATCCACAATGTTGACATTGGCAAACCACTCACCCACACAATGCCATACATGCTAACTGCCGTCTGCCCTGTACAGTGAAACCCGGGATTCATCCAAGAGAACAGCTCTCCAAAGTGTCAGACGCCATTGAATGTGAGCGTTTGCCCACTCAAGTTGGTTGCGACGATGAACTGCAGTCAGGTGGAAACCCCAATGAGGACAATGAGCATGCAGATGGGCTTCCCTGAGACGGTTTCTGACAGTTTGTGCAGAAATTCTTTGGTTATGCAAACCGATTGTTGCAGCAGCTGTCCGGGTGGCTGGTCTCAGACAATCTTGAAGACGACTTATGGTAGAGAAATGTACATTCAATTCACAGGCAACAGCTCTGGGGGACATTCCTGCAGTCAGCATGCCAATTGTATGCTCCCTCAAAACTTGCAACATCTGTGGCATTGTGCTGTGTGATAAAACTGCACATTTTAGAGTGGCCTTTTATTGTGGCCATCCTAAGGCAGACCTGTGCAATAATCATGCTGTCTAATCAGCATCTTGATATGTCACACCTGTGAGGTGGATGGATTTTCTCAGCAAAGGAGAAGTGCTCACTAACACGGATTTAGACAGATTTGTGAACAATATTTGAAAGAAAAAGTCTTAGGTCTTTGAGTGCCACTCATGAAAAATAGGGGCAAAAACAAAAGTGTTGCATTATAATTTTGTTCAGTATGTATGTATGTATATATATATATATATATATATATATATATATATATATATATATATATATATATATATAAAATGTGTGTGTGTGTGTGTATGTATATATATATATATATATATATATATATATATATATATAATGTGTATATTTACATACCGCATACCTGACCAATCCCCCTGGAAGCTGGAAATCACTGAAGTAGACACCACTACTCCAGTGATCTCCACTTGCTTCAAATGCCAAGTAGCTGCCCTGCTTAAATGTGTAAATGTCTACACAAGCGATTGGCCATTTGACATGGATGTCATGTGTTGCATTTTCAGAATAAATGTGCAGTGTTCTCTTATAATGGAGAGAGTGATGTCACCTCCCTGACTCTCCTTCTCCCAATCCAATCAGAACATTTTTTGCAATCATTAAGAAAATGCAAAGTGTTTTCTGAATGGCATCCAAGTGGCCAAAGACCTGTGCTCAGAATTCACCAGGGCAGCTGTTTGGCATGGGACACAGAAGCAAGTGATGATTACTGGAGTAGCCGCATCTACTTCAGTGATTTCTAGCTTCCAGGGTGATTGACCATGTATGGCAGGGATTCCCAAACTACGGCCCTCCAGTTGTTCAGGAACTACAATTCCCATCGTGCCTAGTCATGTATGTGAATGTCAGAGTTTTAAAATGCCTAATTGGGATATGTAGTTCCACAACAGCTGCAGGGCCGTAGTTTGGGCATCCCTGATGTATGGTATATGCATAGTTACAGTGGTCTAAGCTGGACCAATGTAACTGTGTGTAAATCATCCATACATTGCATTCTTCCCTAAGTTCACTCCCCTGCTTCTCTATTCACCTGCTTTGGAAGTACCCAGTTCTTTAGGTATGGGGAAGCTTGTGACAACCTTCCCCCCCTATTAATTACTTGGGGCCAGACTGGCTAATTGTCAGACCTGAGCACTGTGACATTGGGTCAAAAGGGAGGTCATTGGTCCTGCCGGAGCTTTGACACAAGTCAACATTGAATTTACACAGGGCTTTCAACTTTGGGCTTTGGTGGGAAAACAGTGCAACAGAGGTAAGTATCGGCAGTAGGGGAGGACTGCCATGAGATCGCTTTTGCTACCCTTATCTGTTGATTGAGCCCCTTAGACCCTGATATGGTAGGCATACATTGGCAATTTTGTTGAGGGTTTTGGAGCTTTTCTTGAACCTTTGATTGAAAGCAGAATTACTTAGAATCTGTAAGTTTACAGCAGTCTGTCAACCATGATTTTGGCAGTTCCCTAAGAGGCTAAATCAAAACTGAACTAGGAATCCATCAAAAAACCTTCTTGACAAGAGATTTGGGTGGTTTCAATCAATTCCCACTGCAATTTCTATTGTTTTGTTGCTAGAAACCAGTTAAATATTGAAACCATGGGTGACCGATTTCCATGGGTCATCCAGTTCCAAGTGATCTTTTGAAAGCTAATAGAAAGTTTTTTATTTTTTTATTTTGGTCATTTATTTTTTATTTTTTCACATAGTTCCAGGCAAAAAAGTCAAACCAGTATGTAAACTGCTAGTGACATGCAAATGATGGAAAGAGTTTGCTGAGCTTTACGTAGCCAAAATGTAATTTAGCATCTTTGTTTTAGAGATCTTCTGTGCAGCAGCTTGTCCTCTGGTCATATGATTTTATTCTAAATGGCTTGCACTGCAAGGAGGAGAGCAAAAACTTTCAAATCACAAGGTTCAGGAGATATTGTCTAATAACATCAGTTTAATTGCAATCTGGATATTTTAGCATAAAGAGAAGCTCTAGAAACATAGCTGGTGACCCCCTGTATACTACCAGTGTTCTAGTTTTGAAACAAGATACTGTACCTATTTAAGGCTCAACTCAGTCATATGACGATGAAATTGGTATGGTAAGAATTAAGTGTGGAGGGAGGTCTGGAAACTTTGTTCTCTTGCAGAACTCTGGGTGCTGCTGCTATCCTACATTTCCAGAGGTGTCGGATAAAGTGGCGACTGTGGTTCCTCTCTTGACCCCCTACATCACTATAGAACACTCTAATGATTTAGGGGCCTACACGAAAAATTACAGCTGCCAGCAGGGGGAATCACTATCTGACACAACTGTAAGTGTCTGATAGCGGCACCCAGCATTCTGCAACAGAGCTAAGCTTCAACACACCCTGGTGTATGTTTACTTGTTTTATTTATGCCAACTAATTATTTAAGCCACAGTCCTATCAGTAATGTATATATACTATATAAAGCCACAATCCTACCAATAAATTATTCAGTACCTACTATAAAATACTATTGTGACAGACCTGACCGGGACAGGGGCTTTTGGAGGGGACTGCAGGGTGGTATCCTCTTGCCTAATGACAGTGGGCCCTGGCTTTTGAGGGGGCTCTATACTTTGGGAGGTGCGAGTCTGGGGGACCTTTGGATTGGTTTTGCTTTGAATTCATGTCCATGTTGCCCTGGAAAAACGCAGACTCTGGGAACCTAGGGCCTCTGTGCTGAAACCAGCAATGACTGCTTCACCCCCTCCTAGACTCCTAGAATAAGAATAAATGTTAATAGTATCCGCTCCAAAGGACCTGATGCTGGTGTCTCCTGCTGGTTTGTGTTATCTGTTTATTAAGGCGTCTTTCTCTCATTGTATAATTCCCTGATTGTGTGCCTCCTAGGTGTGAATTCCCATTGTTAATTGGGTCCCCTATTGTTTGTCTGTCTGCTAATCCACTTGGGGATGTGACTAGCATTGTGTCCACTTTACCTTGTTACTCAGCCATTGTGGGATGTTTTTTAATTTTAGCTGTATGGATATTACTGTTTACAGTCTGCATTGTTTAGGATAATGTGATCAAGCTCTTACCTGATTTTGTGTGGTTTATATTCTGTGTGAATTTATAGTGAAGTCAGTTTTTAAGTTTACACCTAAGATAGTGCCGTATAGTTCTTGGGTGCAATGCTCAGCTATAATACCTGGTTTATGGTTCTGGAGTGAGGAAAGCTGTATCTTGGCAGAAGCACCTAAGTGGTCCGTCACAGCCATGATCTCACCAATAATGTATACCTACTATATATTGTCATGATTTGATCAGTAATCTATACCTACTATGTAAAGCCATGATCCAATCAGTAATGTGTACCTAGTATATAAAGCCATGATCCGATCAGTAATGTATACCTAGTATATAAAGCCATGATCCGATCAGTAATGTATTCCTACTATATTATGTCATGATCTGATCAGTAATGTTTACCTACTTTAGGACCACCCTGTTATTTCAATTGTGTATTTAGCTGTTTGCCTTGCATAATGCCCATAATTTATATTCGCGTAGCCAATACTAAGCCTTTTGTAAAAGTACTTGTACACATGCCAATGCTCCAAATACTAAAACCAATACCATTAGACTAGCCAGTTTGCAGTGCTGTTTCAGAGCCTGGTCTGGTTTGATTACGTTCAGCGGTTCAGGTGTGATTCCAATGCGAATTGTAGTGTATGAGATTAGAAATCACACCTAAATGGGACTAAAATCGCACAGGACTCTTTGTCCTGCACATATGTGAACAGGCTGTTAAAAACTCACTGAAAAGCACATGAAAACTCATGTGAAACTGATGTCTCTGCAAGTGAAATCTGTGCTTTTTTCCCATTAGACGAGTACTTGAGAAAAAGTATCTGAAGTGACTGGCCTCAGGCGATGCATGGAGATTACACAAAGCCTCCTACACAATTTGTACTTTTTTATCTGCAGCTCTTATCTCTACAGTCATTAAAAAATCCACGATTTGCTTATAATTAGCTTCAAAATGCAGGGGGCAGAGATCTGATGTCACAAACTGCACAGCAAACAACTGAGTGTAATCTGAGACCTGAGTGAAGAAAAATGACACGCCCCCCCTACACAATCGCATAGGGGAATATACACAGCTGAGTTAGTCACCTATTGTGTGCTGAGGGGTGGGGGCGTCCCCTGGGATTGCTTGGTGCCAGCATAGACTGTCAGAAGTGACTCATGCAAATAGCAGAGGAATTAGAGAGCAGGCAGAAATCACACTAGGTGCTTTTTACAGAGGCAGGTACATACTATAGGGGGATATGCTTTGTTCATTTTTAATTTCAGAGGTTTACAAACACTTTAAAATTAAAGTTCTAGCGTGTAGAGCGGAGTCTAGCAACACAACAGGTGAATTGTGGTATAGTAATGCAGTCTTTCACATCCTTCTCTATTCCTCCATGATAGTTGCACTGTCATGCCATTCATAGCAGATTTTTATAGCACAGCCCCCGTTTGACTTCTACTTCCCCAGATGGAAGACACTCTGCTGGATTCTTTCTACAGCGTTCTGTTAGAGGGAATAGTTCAGAGTGTATCATGTCAAAAGCAAAGATCTCTTTGGTCTGCGTTACGATGGAATAATGACCTCATGATTTTGTTCCACTGAAAGAACGCAGCACAAGAACTTCACTGTTGGACATCTGCTCTCTGAAATGATATGCAAAATGTAACTTCAAGATGTTAACGAATTCTGAACCCTCTTAGGAAAACAGACTGTTCACGAAGTTGAAAGGTTCTTTGCCTTCTTGAATGCCTTGACCCATTTTGTAAGCATTTTGATTGAAGCAATGAAGGCAAATACTAAGCATGCAGATTTGTATTTCACTATTAAAATATTGCAGTGCAGCAGGCATCGTCCAGGTCATGATTTCTTTTGTTATTTTGTCATAGATTGCATAGAGAAATATAAACAATCATAATTAAATTTCACTATTGTATGTTAAATTTCCTTTTTAGAATGTGTTTTAATAAATTAACATCCTGTCAGGATTTTGGCATTTTCCAGATACACAGTGCTTTGAAAAGTCTGTTCAGAGCATCTGTTTCCTTTCTTATAGATCACTATATGTATTGTCCTACACCGCTGTTTTGTAACGATGATGCAACAGACAAAGCATTTACACTGTGCAGTGTTGGGTTGAAAAGTTAATGCAAGCACATTGCCTTCTTCGGAGCCAACTAATACTGTATAGTGAAAAAAACACGGTATGGTGATGGCAGGCTGCCTCGTTAGCACTTTTGTCACTTAGAATTAATTGTCAAGTCAATTGTACAGTCAGGTCCATAAATATTGGGACATCGACACAATTCTAATATATTTGGCTCTATACACTACCACAATGGATTTGAAATGAAACAAACAAGATGTGCAGATTTTAAGCTTTAATTTGAGGGTATTTACATCCAAATCAGGTGAACAGTGTGGGAATTACAACAGTTTGTATATGTGCCTCCCACTTCTTAAGGGACCAAAAGTAATGGGACAATTGGCTGCTCAGCTGTTCCATGGCCAGGTGTGTGTTATTCTCTCATTATACCATTTACAAGGAGCAGATAAAAGGTCCAGAGTTCATTTCAAGTGTGCTATTTGCATTTGGAATCTGTTGCTGTCAACTCTCAATATGAGATCCAAAGAGCTGTCACTATCAGTGAAGCAAGCCATCATTAGGCTGATAAAACAAAACAAACCCAGATAGCAAAAACATTAGGTGTGGCCAAATCAACTGTTTGGAACATCCTTAAAAAGAAAGAACGCACTGGTGAGCTCAGCAACACCAAAAGACCCGGAAGACCATGGAAAACAACTGTGGTGGATGACCGGAGAATTCTTTCCCTGGTGAAGAAAACACCCTTCACAACAGGCTAGATCAAGAACAGTCTCCAGGAGGTAGGTGTATGTGTGTCAAAGTCAACAATCAAGAGAAGATTTCACCAGAGTGAATACAGAGGGTTCACCACAAGATGTAAACCATTGGTGAGCCTCAAAAACAGGAAGGCCAGATTTGAGTTTGCCAAACAACATCTAAAAAAGCCTTCACAGTTCTGGAACAACATCCTATGGGACAGATGAGACCAAGATCAACTTGTACCAGAGTGATGGGAAGAGAAGAGTATGGAGAAGGAAAGGAACTGCTCATGATCCAAAGCATACCACCTCATCAGTGAAGCATGGTGGTGGTAGTGTCATGGCGTGGGCATGTATGGCTGCCAATGGAACTGGTTCTTTTGTATTTATTGGTGATGTGACTGCTGACAAAAGCAGCAGGATGAATTCTGAAGTGTTTCGGGCAATATTATCTGCTCATATTCAGCCAAATGCTTCAGAACTCATTGGCCGGCACTTCACAGTGCAGATGGCTCGAAGCATACTGCGAAAGCAACCAAAGAGTTTTTAAGGGAAAGAAGTGGAATGTTATGCAATGGCCAAGTCAATCACCTGACCTGAATCCGATTGAGCATGCATTTCACTTGCTGAAGGCAAAAACTGAAGGGAAAATGCCCCAAGAACAAGCAGGAACTGAAGACAGTTGCAGTAGAGGCCTGGCAGAGCATCACCAGGGATAAAACCCAGCGTCTGGTGATGTCTATTCATTCCAGACTTCAGGCTGTAATTGACTGCAAAGGATTTGCAACCAAGTCTTAAAAAGTGAAAGTTTGATTTATGATTGTTAATCTGTCCCATTACTTTTGGTCCCTTTAAAAAGTGGGAGGCACATATACAAACTGTTGTAATTCCTACACCGTTCACCTGATTTGGATGTAAATACCCTCAAATTAAAGCTGAACGTATGCAGTTAAAGCACATCTTGTTTGTTTCATTTTAAATCCATTGTGGTGGTGTATAGAGCCAAAAAGATTAGAATTGTGTCGATGTCCCAATATTTATGGACCTGGCTGAATGTAGATTAGGACCTCATTAGGACAGGGTCTGATACCAGCTTTAGCCACCAGATTCTGTGTGCAGGCAGCCAATCAATTTCTATTGGGACACATCGGCTTGACAGATACAGTAACTGGTCCCAATTTGACAGCAGTGCAGGTGAGCAGCCCTGGACAGTCTGCATGGCTGTCAAATTGAGACCAGTGTCTGGATCTGTGCAGTCTGGGCATTCTTTCTGCTGTGTATGATATTTTAAAGCGGCCAATCTGAACTAGGATGGCATGGAACCTCAGAGTTCTGCTAGAGCAGCCTTTCTTAACCAGGGATTCATGGAACCCCGGAGTTCCTCTAGAGCATCCCATTTTCAACCAGGGTTTAATGGAATCCTTTAGTTCCTCTTGAGCAGCCATTCTCAACCAGGATGCCATGGAACCCTAAAGCTCCTATTGAGCAGCCATTCTCAACCAGGATGCCATGGTACCCTAGAGTTCCTCTTGAGCAGCCATTCTCAGCCAGGGTGCCATGGAACCCTATAGCTCCTATTAAGCAGCAATTTTCAACCAGGATACCATGAGTTCCTCTACAGCAGCCATTCTGAACTAGGATGCCATGTTCCTCTACAGCAGCCATTCTCGTATAGGGTTCCATGGAACCCCAGAGTTGCTCTAGAGCAGCCATTCTCAACCAGTATTCAATTGAACCCTAAGGTTCCTTCAATGGTTGCTAGGGATTCCTTGAGCTGTGGCTGATTTATCTCCCATTTGATGATGGCTGCATGTTTCCAGAGCCAGCGCCACTTTAGAAAGTTAGAAGCACTGAAACCAGTTAGCTATTTAGTTCTTTGTAAGGGTTGCATTCTTTCAACTGATCACCAATGTAATAGGTAATAATAAAACCATCTCGATCGTAGACCGGAGGTGACATCACCCGACTCCTCCCGACACGTTGTGTCACAATCACGTGACCTTCTCAAAAGAGGCGGCTGAGACCGGAAATTTGGAATTTCCACGCTGTTATCATCCAGGGACCCCTCAGTCCAGTTTTCTGTTACATCTGCATTAGTATACTTCATTGTAAGTTACTACTGTTTTTAATAAAGTTGAATTATACATACTACACTATGGAGACCCGTATTTTATCTTATATGAGCGGAGATTTGTCTGCAATTGAATAAACCCTTTAAGCCAACGATTGATTTTCATGAATACGCAATAATATTTGCCTTAAGGTGAGCGGCCACTGCACTTAGTGTTGGATATCTGTTGTTGGGAAAGAGCACCTTCGTCACTATTTTTTGGATCACAGCATTCAGGAATTAATAAACTTCCTTTGTTGGTTATTCATCGCCATTGCACATTGCATTTGGACACTTTATTTTTATCTTTCTGAGTGTTTTTATAATATTTTTTTTGGGACTTGGATTTATTATTTTCACTTGCTGAATGGGGTGCGGTATTTATTTGTTTAGTTTTTTTTTTGTTTTTTTTTTTGCACATTTACTTTATTTTTCTCACATGCATCTATATTTGTTGAAGCATGAGTGCATTTATATACATATTGCCATATATGTTATGTCACTGTTCTATATATTAATATGGCACCGCTCTATACGGTTTTATTATTTCTCACAGTGTGGTGACACCACAGGGATTGGCTCCTATATCCAGCTATAGTTTATTATTTACTTTTTATTTCCCTTTGTTTTTCACTTGGTAGCGTATTGGTTTTCTTGCTTTACACAATGTAAGGGGTATTTTTCTCCATCCCAATAAATTGGTTTTAATAAGGGTTCCTTGGGACCTGAAAGTAATTTTAGGGGTTTCTCTTGGTTAAAAAGATTAAAGAGGTTGTAAACTCGTTAAACTTTTTTTTTTTTTTTACAACCTGAAAGACAAACACATAATGAGCTAGTATGCATCGCATACTAGCTCATTATGAAATACTTGCCTTACCACGAGCCCCCGCCGTGCCGCTCACTCACCTGTATGATGGGCGACATGTTCAGTCGCCCGTCTTCCGGGATCGCGGCATCCGGCCATTTGATTGGCCGGAGCCGCGGTGACGTCACTCCCGCGCATGCGCACGGGAGCCGACGGTCACGGCACGGGACTCTGAAGGAACGGCACCAGTGGCTAGTGAATGTATTTTCAGCTACAGGCATGGAGTCCAGCTTTACATTGCAAAGCTTTGCATTTCTCTGTTTTCTTAGAAAGGAAAACACATACAAAATCTTTTATTTCATAATGTCCCATTTCCTATAAAGTCATTCTTCAGTCATCTTTATTTCATTTGTGAATTTTTTTGCCTCAGCAGAAAAACAAACCCTTGTTCTTAGGATTCTAAACCAAGTGCTTTTCTCTTTATGTTTAGAAATGAGGAAAATCCACATGGACGCTGTTGTGTTGCTCAGATTGAATCCTTCCTGCTCTTCCCGAGCAGCTTGATAGTTACAGCAGAAGTAATGTTGTGCTTGTTAAACTGTGTTATCACCACATTTCTTGGTTCAATCTGAAATGTGTAAATAAAGTCAGCAGGACGTCGATGGCACTGCCAGATGATGTCTCCATGCTGCAGCATGAGTAGGCTTGTCTTGGCTGCTCAGACTTTGTCAGTCGAAGGAATGATACGGCGTGAGTTTGGCCATATAATCGACCAGCTCTACTGTGGTTCCTCCAAGTGCACATATAAGATTATATTCTATAATATTAGGTAGATGGACATCATGCTTCTAATTTTTGCAAGCGAAACCTAAATCATCACAAAGGGGTATGTAGAGTAATCAAAATCTTGGCTGCTCAAGCTTTGTCGGTCGAGAGAATCTTACAGGGTGAGTTTAGTCATATAATCGCTCAGCTGTGGTTCTTCCAAGTGCGTGAAGAAGATATTATAGATGTATATTATGTTTATATAATTATTATAATTTATATACCGCCAGCAGTTTGCACAGCACTTTACAACATGAGGGCAGGGAGTACAATTCAATACAGGAGGAAACAGAGGGCCCTGCTCATTGGAGCTTAACCACTTGCCTACTGGGCACTTAAACCCCCTTCCTGCCCAGGCCAATTTTCAGCTTTCGGCGCTCTCACACTTTGAATGACAATTGCGCGGTCATGATACACTGTACCCATATGAAATTTTTATCATTTTTTCACACAAATAGAGCTTTTTTTGGTGGTATTTAATAACCTCTGGGTTTTTTTATTTCTTGCTAAAAAAAAGAAAAAAGAGAAAATTTTGAAAAAAAAAAAAGTTTTCTTATTTTCTGAGAGTAAATTTTGAAAATAAATACATTTTTCTCCTCCACTGATGTGCACTGATGAGGCGGCACTGATGGGCACTAATAGGCTGCACTGATGGGCACTGATGAGGTGGCACATATGGGCACTGATGAGGTGGCACTTACGGGCACTGATGAGGTGGCACTGATGAGGAGGTACTAATATGCCGCACTGATGAGCACTGATAGGTGGCGCTGAGAGGCGGCACTGCTGGGCACTGAGAGGCGGCACTGCTGGGCACTGAGAGGCGGCACTGCTGGGCACTGAGAGGCGGCACTGATGGGTGGCACTGATGGATACTAACGGGTGGCACTGATGAGCACTGATGGGCAGCACCATCAGTGCCCACACTCAGTGCCCATAGTTCTGCTAGTCAGTGCCCATCAGTGCCTAGATGAGCAGGCACTGACTGGCAGCACTATGGGCACTCAGTGTGGGCACTGATGGCGGGCACTGTGGGCAATAATGGCTTTTTTTTTTCTCTTGTTCTCCTTACCGCTGACGGCTCTCCTCTTCCTCACACTGCAGTCTCTGTGTGAGGAAGAGAGCTGGCGATGAGAGATGATCTCATATGTTTACATATGAGATCATCTCTCATTGCAGGGTCCGATCACGTGGTAAATGGCCGCTGTGATTGGCCATTCACCACGATCTGTGATTGGCTGTGTCCAAGGGACACGGCCGACACAGATTTTCCCCGATGCGCGCTCGCAGGGAGCCTGTCACTGGGAGGCCGTTTAAAGACGGCCTCCCCGAAATTCGAGTCCGCGCTGTAGCCGTCTATACGCTATATTGTCAAAATTATTGGGATGCCTGCCTTTACACACACGAATGAACTTTAATGGCATCCCAGTCTTAGTCCATAAGGTTTAATATTGACTTTGGCCCACCTTTTGCAGCTATAAGCCTTCACAGCTATAGAGTGTGTCTGTGGGATTGTTGGACCATTCTTCCAGAAGTGTAAGGGTTAGGCACTAATGTTGGACAAGAATGCCTGGCTCGCAGCTCGCAACATATTTGCCTGACCTCACAAATGCACTTCTGGAAGAACGGTCAAACAATCCCAAAAACACACTCCTAAACCTTGTGGACAGCCTTCCCAGATGATTTGAAGCTGTTATAGCTGCAAAGGGTGGGCCAACTCAATACTGAACCCTGCAGACTAAACTACTGGGATGCCGTTAAAGTTAATGTGCGTGTAAAGGCAGGCATCCCAATACTTTTGACTAGTGTATGTGTATATATATATATATATATATATATATATAATATGACGGGAGCTGTTTTTTAGGGTCTTCTAGCCCATGTTTAATAAAAAGGCAAGAATAAAACAATAGTCCCAACATAAGCTTTCCCACACAGGGGTTCTTCTCCAGCAAAATACAAATGAAAATTACAGAGCCACCTGGCTCTTTGGCCAGCACTACCTCTGCTTGTTTAGTCCCCCAGACCACTGGTTATTCCATGCACACAGCAATCAAAATACCATGCCACAGCACCAATATATAGTAGTTGTAAAAGGAAATATTTAGGGTTTTTTTGGATTTGATTGTACTTGGTGGTCTTGTATATGTATTACGTGATTTCTATCTTTAAGATATATATTTTATTATGTAACAAAGCACTAAATAAACAGATTTTTAATAATTCCCAATCGGTGCCTTTAAAGTCCATGTTTGTTAGTATCTATATATTTCAGATTTTGATAGGGCATCCACCTCCGCCCCCTCTGGTGCTGGTGCACTACCTTCAAGCACCGGTATCTGCTCCTTTGTGCAAGGGGGAACAGGATGAGCACTGCTAGAGCCCTACAAAATGACCTCCAGCAGGCTGCTGGTGTGAATGTCTCTGACCAAACAATCACTAACAGGCTCCATAAGAGTGGTCTTAGGGCATGATTATCTCTAGTGGGTCCTGTGCTCAATGCCCGGTACCATGGAGCTCTATTGGCATTTGCCATTGAACACCAGAATTGGCAAGCTTACCAACGGTGCCCTGTGCTTTTCACAGATGAGAGCAGGTTCACCCAGAGCATATGTGACAGACGTGAAAGGGTCTGGAGAATCGGTAGAGAATGTTATGCTGCCTATAACTTTCAGCAACATCGTTTTTAATGTGGGTCAGTAATGGTCTGGCGAGGCATATCAATGGAGGGACACACAGACCTCTACAAAATAGATACTGTAAACTAATATCCCGACTACCATTCAGTATCTGGATGAAATCCTTGGACTCATTGTCAGACCCTACGCTGGTGCGGTGGGTCCTGGGTTCCTCCTGGTGCATGACAATTCCCAGCCTCATGTGGCGAGAGTATGCACCCAGTTCCTGGAGGATGACGGAATTAATACCATTGAATTGCCCCTACGCTCACCCTAAACTATATCCTATAGAACACCTCTGGAACATCATGTTTCAGGCCATCTGACGCAGCCAGGTTGCACCTCCGTCTGTTCAGGTGCTCAGTAATGCCCTGGTCTAGATCTGGGAGGAAATACCCCAGGACACCATCCACTGTCTCATTAGGTATTTTTTTGACTTTCTACAATGAAATTTGGGGTGTCATTGAATTCAGCCCTCTGTAGGTTGAGAATTTTCATTTCCATCAAACAATGTGGCATCCTTTTGTTCCTAACGCATTACCTAGTCCATATCATTAAAGATATCTAGCATGTTTTTTCCCCCATTAAGATCCGATTTGTTTTCAAAGTGTTCCTTTAATTTTTTTTTTTTTATTTATTTATTTATTTTTTGAGCAGTGTATAATAAGTAGAAACAAGTATACATGATTGTGTGTGTGTGTGTATATATATATATTTAGTAGATGAACATTGTGGCTTCTTATTCCTGCAAGAGAAACTTGTATTGTTAAGGAATGGCAGAGTAAATAAAATCTTGGCTGCTCAGATTTTGTCAGTTGAAAGAATGTGGCAATGCTTTGGTTCTTCCAAGTGTGTGTGTAAGATATTATATGCACATATATATTGACCGTGCTGTTTTTTGGCACAGTGTGGAAAGGGTTTTGGATAACCCAGGATTGAAGGGCTCCAGGGTGCTTGTTTCATACAGAGGAAACCGAGCTTCTAGTTTCCCCAAAGGTTGGTAAACCCTGGTATGAGACCTGGAGTCTGGAGGCTTTGTAGAGACTTGGGAGCCATGAAGTCTCTAATCCTGGGCCCAGTTTTGCTGACAAACCAGCACATTGTGCAGGTGTGTGGTGGACTTTTATTAGAGATGCAACTATGGTTCAGGGCTCCAACCTGGTGGACAGAGGAGGTGTCTGCCCATAAGTCAGGAGAGCTCTACCTAGGAGACAGGTGGGAGCCAGTGCAGCAAGAAGCTGCAAGCTGTATTCTAATAGCTTTTGTGGGATGACAGTCTGGGGGACGCAGACAAAGGGCCTGTGTGAGACCGAAGCAGCAACACTGCAAGTGTAAGCCAGAAGCCTGATGATATTTGTTTTGTGGGTGAGAAATGTGTAAAAAAAAAAAAAAAACCCTGTAAGGGAAAAATCATGTGATGTCTTGAACTTGGTTTTAATAAAAGTGTGCAAGAAAAGCCCTTACAAAGGAAATGTAAGGGAGTGCCTGATGCCTCAATCCCCTACCATTTAAAGCTGGTCCCCACAATGTATATATTTTATTTATTTATTACAGGGTACCTGGATAGCTCTGTCAACTTTACTCAAGAGTTTTTTTTTTTTTCTTATACAGTATGTATTGTACATTCCCAGCAGTCCCTGCCTTCAAAGATCTTACAGTCTAATGTCCCTAACTCATCTTTATATATACACATACTAGAGCCAATATAGACAGGATCTAATAAACCTACTAGCAAATCTATGGAGTGTGGAAGGAAACAGGAGTACAAGGAAGAAACCCACGCAAGCACAGGCAGAACATGCAAACTCCAGACAGGTAGTGCCATGGTTGGGATTAAAACCAACAACCCTGGTGCTGCTAGCCGAAAGTGGTAACCATTTTTAAGTAAGACGTTGTGGCTTCTTGTTTCTGCAAGAGAAACCTAAAGCATTATCACTCAGGAACTGTAGAGTGGATCAAATCTTGGATGCTCACACTTTGTCGAAAGAAGTAACATAATCAACCAGCTTTGCTATGGTTCTTCCAAGTGCTTGTGTAAAATAAATATACATCTAGTGTGTGTATGTATGTGTGTCTGTGTTTGTATGTGTATGTATATATATATATATATATATATATATATATGTATGTATGTGTATATTCCCCTTTTTTATTTTTTATTAATAGATGGACATTGCGACTTCCTTTTTTTTTTTTTTTTTTTTTTTTGCAAGAGTCCGATAAATCGTTATCCATAAAAAAATGTAGAGTGAAGAAAGATAAAAAGAACAATCACTTGCTGTGGGCCCGGTGGGCAGGTGAAGATGAGAGGTCTATAAAAAGATATTTTGCGCTCACCCAAAATAACATATATGTGAATATGTAAAGGTGCTGCAACTCATGGAAAGTCTAAGTACTCAACTTGATATGCTCCTTGTTTATGCAGATGAAGATAAGAAACCTGTTCAGAATCTCCCCACTGTAGTCCCTAAGAGATATAACGCAATGGTGGTTGTTTGAAACTGCAAGTGTGTACCAGAAATTGAAAGAACAGTTTTAATTGGACTGACCCTTTACAGTAGCTGGCGTATCTGGTATACCGAACAGTTATTTTTTTAACATTGTGCTGCTTCTACAACTGTAACTTTTTTCTTTGCTCTTGTTTTTTTAGGAGTCTGAGAGAAAGAGCATCAGGGACCGAATTCAGATGGTACAAGACATAGTTATCACTGTTCAGAATATTTTAGAAGCGATTGCGTGCTTTGGAGAGCGAATCAAAAAGTAAGTCTAATATGTGTAACTTTTATTAACTTACATACAGTAGGTCATTCAAACCTCACATTTGGGTAAAGTTACTCTTCCTCTGTAGTAACAACTTCTTTCATCGTCTGCTTTCTTCTGCTTCCTTCTTCCTCCTTCCTTCCCTCCCTCCCTCCCTCCCTCCCTTCCTCCCTCCGTCCTCCTCCCTCCGTCCTCCTCCCTCCGTCCTCCTCCCTCCGTCCTCCTCCCTCCGTCCTCCTCCCTCCCCTCTGTCCGTCCTATCCTCCCCCCCTCCGTCCGTCCCATCCTCCCTCCCCTCCCTCCATCCGTCCCAGTCCTCCCTCCCCTGCCTCCGTCCGTCCCATCCTCCCTCCCCTCCCTCCGTCCGTCCCATCCTACCTCCCCTCCCTCCGTCCGTCCCATCCTACCTCCCCTCCCTCCGTCCGTCCCATCCTACCTCCCCTCCCTCCGTCCGTCCCATCCTCCCTCCCCTCCCTCCGTCCGTCCCATCCTCCCTCCCCTCCCTCCGTCCGTCCCATCCTCCCTCCCCTGCCTCCGTCCGTCCCATCCTCCCTCCCCTCCCTCCGTCCGTCCCATCCTACCTCCCCTCCCTCCGTCCGTCCCATCCTACCTCCCCTCCCTCCGTCCGTCCCATCCTCCCTCCCCTCCCTCCGTCCGTCCCATCCTCCCTCCCCTCCCTCCGTCCGTCCCATCCTCCCTCCCCTCCCTCCGTCCGTCCCATCCTCCCTCCCCTCCCTCCGTCCGTCCCATCCTCCCTCCCTCTCTCCCCCCTCCCTCTCTCCCCCCCCTCCCTCTCTCCCCCCGCCTCCCTCTTGCCCCCCCCGCCTCCCTCTTGCCCCCCCCGCCTCCCTCTTGCCCCCCCGCCTCCCTCTCTCCCTCCATCCCTCCCCCTCTCCCTCCATCTCACTCCCTCCGTCCCTCCCCCTCTTCCTCCATCTCCCTCCCTCCGTCCCTCCCCCTCTTCCTCCATCTCCCTCCCTCCGTCTTCCTTCTTACTCCTCTTTCTCCTCATCAACAAGCAACGTACCATCATTGAGTTCTTGATAAAGGGTGGGTGCAGGCTGTCCTACATCCATGAAAGGCTGCAGAATGTTTATGGAGATTACCCCATTTAAACTTCTTCATCTATATGTGCACATTGCTCTTGTCAATAGTGTAATCTCTGTAAACATTCTATAGTTGTTTGTGGATATCGGACAGCCTGCACCCCTCCTTCATAAAAAACTCAATGACCGCATGTTGCATCTGCTTGGAATCCGTTATTCACCTGTAATGAAAAAGATGACAAGGAGTTACTATAGAGGAAGAGTTATTCTACCAACATGTGAAATTTGAATGACCCATATAAGTTAATAAAGTTATGTCCACTTTTGCATTACTTTAAGTAGAGCCCTCATACATTAGTGAAGTCTAACAGATTTATGCATTAAAATGGTTTCTCAAGTTTGTTCCCTTATTGTGTACACAGCTATGCTGGCTGTGTTAAATGGACATATAGCCCAGTTTTCCTTTCCAGAATGAGAACACAGAGTGTGACTAGATGAGCACTTCAGAAAACTGAGACACATGGAGGCTGCCAATGCTTCTTCCTATTCTCCCACACTGCAATAGATACTCTATAGTCGACACAAGTTCTACATATTGATTGGGTCTTTCTTTTTTCCAACTTCAACTTTCCATATCAATTGTCCTTACTAGAACAGTTTACATTTATAATGACCCATGTTCCACTACTGCCACACATTCAGAACATTGACTACACATAAAAGAATTTTCACAATATGATCATTTTCATCACAATTGTAGGACCAGCTATGTCTGTATGGTATATAAACATTGCAGCAGATTTTGCTTTCATTCTTTATTTAAGGGTTACAGTTTTTTCCAGTATAAACAATGAACTAGCATGGTATCGTTATTTTTATACCGGATTCATATAGCGCCAACAGTTTGTGCAGCGCTCAACAAAGTGAAGGCAGACATTACAGTTACAATACAATTTGGTACAAAAATAATCAGAGGGCCCTGCTCGTTAGAGCTTACAATCTAAGAGGGAGGGTCAATTGATACCAAAAGTATTAGCTGTGGGGGATGAGCTGATGGAGAAAATGAAACACTGCATTAGTTAGGCATATTGTTACAAGAACAGTGGCCATTTAAAACTCAATACAAATTCCACCCTGTTAAGACACATTGTCTTGCATTGTATGGCAAATGATAGGATAAAGGTCAGCAGAGATGTCCTCTGATTCTGATTAGGGTTTAGAGGGGATTCGGTGAGTGGGAAGGCCATGGGTTACTAGATCAAATGAATGAAAACTGTCGGGGGCCCATATTAACAGCAGTGAGAAAGACAGCAGGATATGAGGGCAAACACGTCAAAAAAGGGCAAGGGGTAGGAGGGGAAGGGAAAGGAAGAACAGAGAGGGGAGAAGGTAAGCCAGGCAGAAGAGATCAGAAATCTTTAGTGCAGAGCTTATGGGGAGAGGCAGAAATAGAATCCATCCAGTAGAACAAAGTCTTTTGAAATTTGGAGTTTGTGCACTTCAAGGAGCAGGTTAAATTCTCCATTAGTTTACTATCTTCCACTTTGCAAATCAAGTTATGTATTGTTGGTGAGGTAGGGGAGTTCGCGCCTCAAGGGGATGCAAAAGTAGGCCGCATTGATTAGATGATTCACCACTGATTTTTTTTTTGTACATACGGGAAATGTTTTCTCATGAAGTATTGATTTCAATGCAATTGGTAAATATATAAGCTATGATATGGACCTGTGTCCAGAAGTTTTAGAGAGGGGACATGGGCAGAAGAGGTGTATACAGGTCCCTCTCAAAAAATTAGCATATTGTGATAAAGTTCATTATTTTCTGTTATGTACTGATAAACATTAGACTTTCATAGAATTTAGATTCATTACACACAACTGAAGTAGTGCAAGCCTTTTATTGTTTTAATATTGATGATTTTGGCATACAGCTCATGAAAAACCCAAATTCCTATCTCAAAATATTAGCATATTTCATCTGACCAATAAAAAAAAAAAGTGTTTTTAATACAAAAAAAGTCAACCTTCAAATAATTATGTTCAGTTATGCACTCAATACTTGGTCGGGAATCCTTTTGCAGAAATGACTGCTTCAATGCGGCGTGGCATGGAGGCAATCAGCCTGTGGCACTGCTGAGGTGTTATGGAGGCCCAGGATGCTTCGATAGCGGCCTTGAGCTCATCCAGAGTGTTGGGT
Source organism: Pelophylax lessonae (assembly GCF_965119305.1). NCBI lineage: Eukaryota > Metazoa > Chordata > Amphibia > Anura > Ranidae > Pelophylax > Pelophylax lessonae. Next base: position 36,742,733 of record NC_138771.1, on the reverse strand, counting down.
CTTGCGTCTCTCAACTTTCTCTTCACAACATCCCACAGATTCTCTATGGGGTTCAGGTCAGGAGAGTTGGCAGGCCAATTGAGCACAGTAATACCATGGTCAGTAAACCATTTACCAGTGGTTTTGGCACTGTGAGCAGGTGCCAGGTCGTGCTGAAAAATGAAATCTTCATCTCCATAAAGCTTTTCAGCAGATGGAAGCATGAAGTGCTCCAAAATCTCCTGATAGCTAGCTGCATTGACCCTGCCCTTGATAAAACACAGTGGACCAACACCAGCAGCTGACATGGAACCCTGGACCATCACTGACTGTGGGTACTTGACACTGGACTTCAGGCATTTTGGCATTTCCCTCTCCCCAGTCTTCCTCCAGACTCTGGCACCTTGATTTCCGAATGACATGCAAAATTTGCTTTCATCCGAAAAAAGTACTTTGGACCACTGAGCAACAGTCCAGTGCTGCTTCTCTGTAGCCCAGGTCAGGCGCTTCTGCCGCTGTTTCTGGTTCAAAAGTGGCTTGACCTGGGGAATGCGGCACCTGTAGCCCATTTCCTGCACACGCCTGTACACGGTGGCTCTAAATGTTTCTACTCCAGACTCAGTCCACTGCTTCCGCAGGTCCCCCAAGGTCTGGAATCGGTCCTTCTCCACAATCTTCCTCAGGGTCCAGTCACCTCTTCTCGTTGTGCAGCGTTTTCTGCCACACTTTTTCCTTCCCACAGACTTCCCACTGAGGTGCCTTGATACAGCACTCTGGGAACAGCCTATTCGTTCAGAAATTTCTTTGTGTCTTACCCTCTTGCTTGAGGGTGTCAATGATGGCCTTCTGGACAGCAGTCAGGTCGGCAGTCTTACCCATGATTGCGGTTTTGAGTAATGAACCAGGCTGGGAGTTTTTAAAAGCCTCAGGAATCTTTTGCAGGTGTTTAGAGTTAATTAGTTGATTCAGATGATTAGGTTAATAGCTCGTTTAGAGAACTTTTTCATGATATGCTAATTTTTTGAGATAGGAATTTTGGTTTTTCATGAGCTGTATGCCAAAATCGTCAATATTAAAACAATAAAAGGCTTGCACTACTTCAGTTGTGTGTAATGAATCTAAAATATATGAAAGTCTAATGTTTATCAGTACATTACAGAAAATAATGAACTTTATCACAATATGCTAATTTTTTGAGAGGGACCTGTAGTGTCCCCAGGTGATGAACCAAATCTCCGCCATGTCTCAGAGAATGAAGGGTAAATGGCATGTAGTGTGGTTGGTGTATGATACCAGCATGTGACAAAAGGGTTAGTATTTTGATCCAAGCTTCAGATGACAGGGTGATTTTGGAGGTCTCTCTCTCACTGGTTGAAGAAGCAAAGTGGGGTTTGAGAAGTCTCTGAGAGTAGGAGCTTACAGGTTAGGTTAGGAGGTTCCAGGTTTTGATAGACTGGGGGCTTGCAATTCTTTGTTGAAGTGTGCCAATGTGCTGGTAAAGCTGTATGCAAAGGGGGCCCCAGACTCCCTTTATCAAATAATAAAACTTTTTTTCCCATTGAGACTTCAGTAGTGTGTTCATTGAGGAAATTGCCCATTTTGCAGCCTTTGCCAAGCTCCAGTCATGTCTCACTCCATCTCCACAGGCAGTTTTATTACATGTTGGAAGGGCTTGGTGATACCATCCCAGGTGTTATTGTACCTCTTAAAATAAATTTGAACATGATGGTCACTAGTTTTCCGGGAGAAAGTTCTTTAAGCAAATTGCCACTGATAATGAATAACCATGATGACCCATGAAAGTGCTCTGTGGCTATTGGCTGTCGTGAGAAGTGTCCTCAAGATGATAGTTTGATTAGTTAAAAATTTTGCAGCTGCTAAGTGCAGAAGTAAAGACTTTTTGTAAATATCGTAGTGTGATGCATTACTGTGATGTATGACTTGCCAGTTCCAATGTATATTCTTACAATCAATAAAATTAAGAAAAAAAATCAGACGAGGGTCTTCTTCGTTATCAAGCATTTTTTTTTTTTTTAAGAAATGCGGTTTATCTTTCAGTTTACTTTTTATTATATAATTACATTTCTATGTTGAGGGGCCCCAGAACTTGATGTGCCCCACTCCCCCATTGTCTAAATCTGGCATTGGGCATGTATGTGAGTGGCTGAGAGGTGGGATTTGCCTGGGCCGCAAATGATTGGCCCATTACAGGTAACAGCTTCCGAGCAGGCTGGACCATGTTAGTTTGGAAGAGCATCTAAATCAGTGGTTCTTAACCTTGTTGGAGGTACTGAACCCCAGCAGTTTCATATGCGCATTCACCGAACCCTTCTTAATTGGAAAAATAAAATATGATTTTTTCAAATTCAAACAATAGGTATATATTTAGGTATATATTTATACATAGGTGCACAAAATGAACAAAACCATTAAAACATGATTTTCACACTTAAGGAAGTGTTCTCTTAGTTTTTCCGGTGCTAGACTAGAATTGCTCAACTTGGCATTGCAAATCATGCAGTTAGGACGCTGACTCCCATCACGTTCCGTTATAAATGTGAATCCATATTGTACATATTTGTCTGACCACTTTCCTTTTTTTGCTCGACATAGTTAGTATGAAGGGATAAATATTAAGAAAGAAATCACACAACGTACCAATTTGACTACTGGGCGCGCCAAATTCCCTGCAGCACAGATAGGCCAAGCGATGTTGCGTGATCACCTGCAGCCAATGAGCGGGGCGTGTCATCACGAATCATATGAGTCGGGTGTGTGTCTTGACCTCCGCCGAACCCGCGAGACTGACTCACCGAACCCCTGGGGTTCGATCGAACCCAGGTTAAGAACCACTGATCTAAATACTCCCAAGTTCATATCTTCTTGGTAGCTTAGAAAAGTGTTGTGAAGAATGTAAACATTGACTTTAGCTTGCTCATAGATTCGTTCAGAGCCGGTTCACACAGGCGCGACCCGACTTGCAGGGGCAACCTGTGAAGTCGCGGTGCGCAGCTCGCACCGCGACCTCGGAGCGGCCGGCACGGACTTCATATCATTGAAGTCAATGCAGGTCGCTCCTGGTCGCCCCAAAGAAGCTCAGGACCCTTTTTCTAAGACTTGTGTCGCTCCTATTAGAACGGGTCCTGTGCTACTCTATGGCAGGCGACACACGGCGACTTGTCAGGCGACCAGGTCGCCTCAGTGTGAACGGGGTCTCAGAGTTTTTATTGGTCATATATACAAACAAGTGGATATGGTAGGAAAAATAAACTCTCTATGAACAAAACAACCTCTGTCTTTACCTCTGTACTTTTTAGATACGTTAATTAGAGTTTGCAAAGTCTGGCACAACTTAAAAATTATTCAAGTTAATAATTGCAAGATGCAAATTGTTAATGGATGGAATGTTTCTAAATGGACAAATGCTATTGCTTTCGGATAGACATGCTAGAAATAACTTCTACCTCCTCCACTAAATTTTAAATTTTATTTTAGTGTATTAAATATCACTCTACTAGATACTTAATGACACCTTTTTGTGGCTGACTTTTTCCTTTTGTTTAGGCTTTGTGCCCCGCTTGTCGGAGCATTTTCATTAAGTGGTTCTAAAGTCATTCAAGGAAAAATACTTTGCAACCTTTTTAAACTCCCCAGGAGCCTGGCTGAACTCCCTCCTGATTACACAGTACGTCTCCTGTTCAGCATGCATCTCTAGCAAGGCAGTTTATTTTGAGTAAAGTGTTGTGCCATGGGGCTTCAAATGAGAGAGCCACTGTGAAGCAGCAAGTACAGTACAGAACACTTAAATGGTTGTGGGAGGTGGACCAGCAACTAGAAACCGCATGAGCTCTGGAGCACCTGCTGACAATCTACAGACTGTGATGTTTATAGGTGTTAGTGTGTGTTCACAGTGAATTGAGAAACACGCACAAGCATACTTTATATTTGTTCTATATTTTGCATGTACAGTTTGTTATATTTGCGATACTTCATGCAGAGCGCTTGGAAAAATACTTCTTAGGTTGACCATAAGCCGCTCAATAACAGCAAGAATTCTGGCAGATTAAATAGTTATTTTTGCTGATCATAGATTGACAGTATTAATTAGACAACATTCACAAAGTAAAAACAAACTTCCACGCATTGGCAGTATTCCACTCACAACTATTTGGTGATATTTCCCAACATTCCATTTTCCGCCACAGAATAGGGAGCACACATTTATTGCACATGCACCACAGTAAGTTATTGACTGGGTTAAGTGACTAAAGCCTCGTACACACGTACCGATTGGCCGATTGTCGGCTTGTTAGTATGATGCTTCCGACAACCGACTGCGACTTTTCGGCCGAACAAAATCTGGTGTGCATGCTATAAAAATTTTTGTTGGCCAACAACAAAACGGCCGATTGTTCCTCAGTCAGTACAGATTTCGGCCAACAAAAATCAGATGAGCAAGACTGGGCATGCTCAGAGAAGAAAAAACACACAGAAAGTTAACCATCACATGACATCACTTCTGCAGTTGGTTTTTGTTGGCCGACAAAATTCGTGTGCAGTCTAGAGCACATTTCAACCAACACAACAACACTGGACAAAAGACGGCTGATCGGTCGGCCGACAATCGGTACGTGTGTATGAGGCTTTAGGTTTTAAGGTCTCCAGAGGACCTGAAAGACCTTCATTTTCAATGAGAGGCCTTGCCTATCAATTGGCCATTACAAAATGTATCTACAACACTGACATTCTTGATGCTGTATTATGGGGGATGTTCACTCTTGTCTCGTGGTAGATGTGTTTGTACAGTGACTCCATGGCAGATAAACTATATTTAAGGGCCTGGTAGTCCACTTTTATTAAAAAAAAATAAAAAGTCTTTATAACAAAGGGTTTCCCATGCAGGTGGTTTCAACTTTATACAAAAAAAAAAATCTAGAGCCATCTGGCTCTACATTTGGAAGCATGGCCAATGCTTATATACTGGCTTTTATGGCTCACTCAGCCTCGGTTACAATACCTTGCTGCAAAGGCCCACTCCTGGCCTCCTAATAGGTTTCTCTGGCCCCCTTGAGCTCGGTAGCCTCCTCAGCTTCCTCAGTCTCCTAAACCCTCTCTTCATTTCTCAGACTCTTGTAGCTGTCCAGACTTTCCCAGTCCTTTAGGCAAGGAATCCCCTCACAAGGGCTGTAGTCTCCAACAGGAACTCCCAGCTCTCCCGATGGTGGCTATGTCTCCACACGGCAGCAGCTGCACTGAGCTGTGCTCTAACCTGACTTATAACGATCTTAACCACCTGTGCATTCACACAGGCTGTAGGCAACCAGCAAAGCCCAGACAATGGATTGAAGGGTCCGTCCCACCCAATACTTTCTTGAACCTTCATGCTCCCAGCCCCGATCCTGATAACATACAGCACAGCTTTCTCCGTTCACTATAAACATGCTAGAGCCTCTCAAATTGCATTTTTGAGAATGGGGGGGGGGGGGGTCTTTATACACACAGTTTCTAAATTCTAACCATGACAAGGCCTCACACTATTACAATGCATATAGAGTAATAGGCTTTGCTCTTCTATCGAGAGAAATGCAGCAATACTTAGGAGAAAAACTACACACAACTCTTTTTAAGAATGGGATTTTAAGGTGGCCAGGGACAACACACACATTATCTTAAAATAATAACAATTTTCATCACTTTTAAAGCATTATTGCACAACATATTAAGATAGCCCAACTGGGATTGTAGGACTTCCTTCTATTTAAGGAATCCCTGAACATAGAACTCTACAGAAATGTTAAATGCACATAGATGAACTATAAACATTTTTTTTCATTTTAGCAGAAATTTTTGTTCTCCCCCCAAACTTTTTATTTTATTTTCTTGGGAAGGTGCATGTGATCAGCACAGGGCCAATCAGCACTGTCCAGACAGAGGGTCAGGGGTCCCTTGGCTTTATAGGGGAGTCAGAGGAAAACCAGACACTGATAGAAGTCACATAACTGCTATATACTGCTGATGAGAAAAGGTATTTAGCAGTTTATATTTACTAAAATAATTGTATTTCCATATTCTGTGTACTGCGGGAGATCAGATATAGTGAATGCAGGGTCCTGGGTTTAGTAACACTTTAAGGTGAGTTTAGTAGTATGTTTCTTTTATGACAGGTCAAAATCTGACTTGACACATTGGAATAGAAGTTTGTGTTTTCTCTCTGGCTGTATGTGTGTGTACAAAACTTGCATCTTCAACAACTGTCACTAATATGACAACCATGTGGTATGTTTCTGACACTTATGCTGGTTATATATGGGTCTGTTTTCTTCGATCAGCCAGCATACTGATCAAAGAAAAACTGATCAGATTCCCCCATCCACACAAGCGAATGGATAGAGGAATCCTCCCCACTGTGATAATGTATTCTTACAGTGGGAATTCCTCTGATGTCAGAATACACTGATTAGTGCTGCAACTGATTTAACTGCAGCGCTCATTGAACAAAGATCATTAGATCAACTACTCGGGAACAGCCATAGATCGTGTCTTCTCTGCTGAACTGAATGAGTTTTGGTCCATTTATGGCCAGTTTTAATGAAGAAGTGGCTTGGATAAGCTGCAAAACATCTTCAACAATACAAAACAAGTCTAGTTCAATGTAACTAACTACTACTAGCTATACCATGAACTGGGTATTGAGAACGTTCACAGACATACAAGCAGTAGTTTTGTATTCAGGGTTAGCTCATATGGGTGATTAGAATACTTAGAGCTTCAGATACATGTAAATAACCACTTGCCCACTGGTCACTTTACCCTCTTCCTGTCAATGCAAATTTTCAGCCTTCAGTGCTGTCACACTTTGAATCAGAATTGCGCGGTTATACCCATATGAAATTTTTATCATTTTTTTTTTTTTTACACAAATAGAGCTTTCTATTGGTGGTATTTAATCACCACTAGGGTTTCTTATTTTTTACTAAACAAACAAAAAAAAAAAATACTGAACCTTTTCTAGTTTGTTATAAAATTTTGCAAACAGTTAATTTTTCTGCACTGATGAGGCTGCACTGATGGGGCAGCAGTGATGGGGCAGCACTGATGGGGAGACACTGGTAGCACTGGTAGGCACTGATTGGCAGCACTGGTGGACACTGTTGGGACTGCACTGATAATCAGGACACTGATAATCAGTGCCCTGATTATCAGTGTAGATGTCCCTTTCACACAAGCCTGTTATCGGCTCTCCTCACACTGTCAGGGAATGCCAATACCAGGCTTCTGTTTACATCGTGATCATCTGTCATTGGACACAGCTCCTCACGTGGTAAAGGGCTGCTGTGATTGGCCCTTTACCCCAATCTGTGATCAACTGTGTCCTAAGGACACAGCAGTCACAAACTCTGGCTGCCCCCTGTGGCGCGCGGGTAGCGCAATCATGGGAGGGTGTCCATGGCCGCCCTCCTGGCAATGTAAGAATGCACTGAGCCATTTTTTGGCTATAGTGTGGACAGGGACTGGTTAAATAAGCATAAACACACTGCATTATTACAGGTACTTTTATATAGTGCCATCAGTTTATGCAGCGCTTTACATATATGAAACCTTTCAGAATGTTCATATCGTAGAGTAAGTAAAGGGACATTAAAAGTAGAGTTAGGCTTTGAAAGGCTTTTTTTTGGAGGACAGTTGGTTGTTACAGCAAAAGTAAAGTAAAGAAATTCAACTATTTGTCTGCGTCTGAGTTGTTTTTACCAGAAGTAACTTCAGCTTGTATTTTTGTATTGATTGTGTTGCGGATACTAGCCATACTGTAGGTAGTTTCTTTGGTTATGCTCATTTTAGTATTTACCCCCTGCCTTCCTTCCCAACACCAAAAAATATCTATGACCTGCTCCTTCCTACCTATACTGAAGAATAAAACGTACAATGGTTTGTCATAGCAAAAATGTTCAACATTCAGCCGCCCGTTTGCACTGGTATTGGCATTGTTTACTTTAGGTGAACAGCCGTACGTTGCTGGTTCTCAATAAATAACCAATTTGACTCTCATAATTTTAAATATCACTCAGGAAATTCAGTGGCAAGGGTATTCCTACCAGAGTTTTTAGTTACACCCATCTTGCGGTTTACGAAGCCAGGTAATGGTGTTGAGAGTATCTCCATCCGGAAAGTCTTGTAAATGCATAATAAATCAGTGCTTTGGCTGTCTAGCTGCAAGAGAGTGTTGGCCTCAAAACTGAGGTTTTCAGGATATAGGGTGGAGTTGGGCGATTAGACATAACAGTTCCCAACCAAAACTGGGCAGAATTGACATTAAAGGTCATATATCCTGTCCTTAGCCTTAAGGTGCTGCATGTCTTAGTCTTAGGTTATCAGAAATCATTAATATGAATGCACATATATTTTTTCTAACGTAATAAAGTGATGCATTATTTATTATTTTTTTTTTTTTTCTGCAGCACATTCAACTGGACTGTTCCATTCCTGTCCCTGCTTGCCTGCTTCTTACTCCTTGTCGGAACCATTGTTTTGTATATGATACCTTTAAGGTACATCATTCTAATATGGGGTAAGTGGCTTATGAAATCGGAAAATCCAGTCTATGGTGTTTTTAGATCTGTGTTCTGGATAGTTCTGTATAAGTAGTAACAGTTGTGAAATGTATGCTGTAGCCTGTTAGTTGTATTGTCTCTCATTACCAAACCTTTGTTTCTTATGGGGAAGGTATTTTGAAAGCTTTGAATAAAAGAAACACTGTTTAAAGTAGAATGCCACTTAAATGGAATAGACATTTGTAGGAAACTGGACGATGCAGAATAAATACATAGATGTAAGGTTATCAGTCATACTGGGACTTATTTAGTTAGGGGAAAGATGAGTAGAGAGACTAATGTTGGCAGTAGTGCTCATAGGCTGTAAGCCTGAAGGCCAGATTTCCATCCTCTTACATTTGTAATGGAGAACTAGGAGCCTCTATGCATCTGTTTGGTTTTGAGAAGATTTTAAACACAGTTTATTTATTGTGCATAACAATAAGTCATGTTACACCCGCAATGGCATCTTCTTGTTTTAAGCCTGACCAGGTTAGGCAGCCCACAGATGATTTTCTTTCCTTCCACCAAGGGTTCTGGCAGGGGGCACAGGGAGCCTTTCTAGCCGGACAGTACACAATGATTACTGTTAAAATAATTTGGCAAGCTGGTTGTACCCAAGTTGTTCGTTGGATTGACTTGGGTGCAAGCAGCCTGCCCATACATGGATTGAATCTTGTCCGGTCCCTGCTGAACTGGCCGAATTTTGATCCCTATATGGCCGGCTTTACTCTTATGACAAAAGGCCAAGATGTAAAGTATTGAGTAGGGATTTTTGATGGCCTGGGTTACTGGTTGCTATGCACAGGATTACATTAACCTAGGATGCATTCATATTAGTAAATTTGTGTTTGCTTAATACCAAACAACACCTTCCATTGAGAATGCCCATGCAAAGCACACAAAGCAAACCGCCCTGGCAGTAAATCTACGACGACTCAACAAATCTTCTCTTTTTTACCATTTGCCTAATATGCATGCGGTGTGACTTGGCTGTTTTCACACTGATGGATCTAATGAGATTTTTTAAAATGGAAGTTAAATATTCCAGGAGCTCAGGTGTAAATCAGAGTGTAGTGGGCTGAATGTGTTTTTTCCTCTTCATTTTCGTCCTGAGAAATTAACATGTGACCAGTATAGAAAAGGAACACCAGGCTTTCACACTCATTCCTAACCTGTGAATTTGCTCATACTACCTTGGCTGATGTGCTGGCATTCATTGTGTCTCAAGTAAGAATAAGCTCAAATTGATTTTTCTTCACAGGCATCAATAAATTTACAAAGAAACTTCGAAACCCATATGGCATTGACAATAATGAGTTTCTGGATTTTCTCTCCAGGGTACCATCTGATGTTCAAAAGGTACGTGTGTGTGTGCGTGCGTGTGTACAGTATATACATACCCCTACCAAAAAACAAATAGGAATTTAGATTTTGACATTTGATAATTGAGTTTCGTTAACATATAATTAACTACATTGTAAGCATTAGTAGATACTTGATATGCATTAGCAGGCACTTGCTTTTCAGAATGCTTCACGGTTTTTCTTGCAGGATTTAAGTCCATGACGGATTAACATTGGGGCTTTTGGAGCTGCAGCTCCAAGCACCTTTCCTAAGATAGACCCAGCCCAGTGGTGTGAGTCACTAATGCTGCCCAGCATTGTTCTATGTGCAGGGTACACATGATTGATATGTAAATCATGTCAGCATTGATATGTAAATTGCAACAACATTGATATGTAAATTTTGACAGCATTGATATGTAAATTGTTAGTATTCGTAGGTATGTCAAACTCCCTAAGCCCTGGATTTCAGTTTGGAGGACAAAGATGACCGAATAGGGGTGTTCTGGGGTGCAAAGATGAACAGAGGCATGTGGAGTTACACAGAGCTGAGAGGGTTTAGGGGTGCAGAGGTTAGCAGGGGGTTTTAGAATGCACAGGTGTGCTGAGAGGAGTTGGATAAAAATACAGAGATTAGCAGAGAGTCAGAGAAGGGTCTGGCATAGTAAATACCCCTGTTACATGGTTGGTAAGTGTGAGTCTCAATTCACATCATGCAGATGTGACAGAGCATGCACGGTCCAATGTACGCGTGCAGGGCAACCCGCTATGCATGCAACATTACTACCCTACTAAAACCACCCAAAGTTACCCTCTTTCACTCCCCCTCCCCCATATCTCACCCCCTCTCTCCCCCCCATATCTCCCCCCCCCTCTCTCCCCCATCTCCCCATCCTATCTTCCCCTCCTCTCTCCCCCATATCTCTTCCCCCTCTGACTCCCCCTCTCTCATACCCCCCTCTGACCCCCTCTCTCTCATACCCCCCCTCTGACCCCCCCTCTCTCTCATACCCCCCTCTCTCTCATACCCCCCTCTCTCTCACCCCCTCTCCCTCTCTCCCACCCCCCCTCTCTCCCACCCCCCCTCTCTCCCACCCCCCTCTCTCCCACCCCCCTCTCCCCCACCCCCTCTCTCCCACCCCCCCTGTCTCCCACCCCCCCTGTCTCCCACCCCCCTGTCTCTCCCACCCCCCTGTCTCTCCCACCCCCCCTGTCTCTCCCACCCCCTATCTCTCTCCCACCCCCTATCTCTCTCCCACCCCTATCTCTCTCTCCCACCCCTATCTCTCTCTCCCACCCCCTATCTCTCTCTCCCACCCCCTATCTCTCTCTCCCACCCCCTCCTCTCTCCCCTCTCTCTCCCCCCCTAACCCTCCTCTCTCTTCACCCTCACCCCTCTCTCTCTCCCCCCTCTCTCCCCCCCTTTTCTCCTCCCCCTCTTCTCCTCCCCCTTCTCTACTCCCCCTTCTCCCCCCCCCCTCTTTCTCCTCCTCTTCTCCTCTCCCCTCCCTCTTTACCCCCCTCCCTCTCTCTCTCCTCCCTCTCCCTCTCTCTCTCCTCCCTCTCCCTCTCTCTCTCCTCCCTCTCTCTCTCTCCCCTCCCTCTCTCTCTCTCCCCCTCCCTCTCTCCCCCTCCCTCTCTCTCTCTCTCCCCTCCCTCTCTCTCTCTCTCCCCTCCCTCTCTCTCTCTCTCCCCTCCCTCTCTCTCTCTCTCCCCTCCCTCTCTCTCTCTCCCCTCCCTCTCTCTCTCTCCCCTCCCTCTCTCTCTCTCCCCTCCCTCTCTCTCTCTCCCCTCCCTCTCCCTCTCTCTCCCCTCTCCCTCTCTCTCCCTTCTCTCCCCTCTCTTCACCCTTCTCTCCCCTCTCTTCACCCTCTCTCTCCCCTCTCTCTTCCCCCCTCTCTCTCCCCTCTCTCTTCCCCCTCTCTTCCCCCCTCTCTCTTCCCCCTCTCTCTCCTCTCTCTCCCCCTCTCCCCCTATCTCCCCCCTATCTCCCCCCTATCTCCCCCTCTCTCCCCCCTCTCTCTCCCCCCTCCTCTCTATATAATTTAATTTGTTTATGCATTTAATTTGTTTTAACAAAAAATTGTTTGCATTTTCATTTTTTTTATTTGCAAAAAAGCCCACCAAAATCCACCAGGCCCATGATGCTCTTAATCCGGCCCTGATTTAAGTATAATTAAAGCCAACACCTTTTTTTATTTTGGAAAGAGTGTGTGTGTGTAAGGGGGGGGGGGGGGTTAGGGAGGGAGCTTTCTCTTAATTTCCTGTCCTGTACATGCAACAGGAAGGGAGAGTATTCATTTTCATTGTGTAGGAACTTTCCTCTTAGTAAGTTGCCTTCAGAACAGATGTCCCTATTGGAAAAGTTGCTTTATTCTCTTTTTGGTGGTAGCTCTTTTTGGTGGATTTCCCCTCACTGTCATCACCAATTACATTAGTGATCAGGACAATAAGAGGATAAGGAATCTCCATTAATACCCCACCACCAGGAAATACAGTGCTGCTGTCCAATGGTGTCTCCTTGCTCCTCCATCCAGAGAGGAGACATTGAACACCGGAAGTATGTTACTGGCTGAATCACCAGGTGAAAATAGATAAAAAAATAATACCAATACAATCACACTATTTAGAATTGGTAAGCTGCAATATATTACATTTATGTTTTTGGGTTTACATGAGTGCAGACAGTACAATTGCAATTCAGTTTAATGCAGAAGGAATCAGAGGGTCCTCCTCATTAGAGCTTGCAATCTAAGAGGGAGTGTCAAGAGATACAAAAGGTAAGGACTGTGGGGAATGGACTAATGGAGAAAATAAATGTACAGTTGTTAGGTGGGGCCGGATAGGCTTCTCTGAAGAGAAGGGTTTTTATGAATCGTCTAAAAATGGACAGAGTTGGAGATAGTGGGACAGATTGGGGTTAGGGAGTTCCAGAGGATGGGAAAGGCTCTGGAAAAGTCCCGGAGGAGAGCATGGGAGGAGATGAGCAGGAAGACTTCGGAGGATCGAAGAGAACAATTTGGTTGGTATTTTAAGACTAGGTTAATGGTGTAGCTGGAAATCGAGTTGAGGGTGGCTTTGTAAGTTGTTATACGTATTTTTAATTTAATTAGTTGAGTGGGAGGGATTGGCAGAGAGGGGTAGAAGACACTGAGCGGTTGGTACGGTGGATACGCATCAACCCTTGCCAGTGCAATTAGATTGTAAAATTCAATGTATTTCCATAGGAGCAGTTTACGCCAGTGCATTACGCTGATTTGTCCTGTGCCAAAAAAAAAAAAAAGGATGCCCCTTTTTTTTTTTCAGTGGGATGCAAGGTATGTAATTGTCCAAACAGTCAGTTTCCTTTAAAAAAAAAAAAAAGCTTAGTAAAGTTTTAAAAAAAACTATAGCATTGTATTTGCATGTTTTAACTGCAAAGTAGAATGCAGTTGTAGTCACTTAGGTAGATCAGCTTTCTCCAGTATGTAGAGTTGCCAGATTGCAAACCCAGGTCCGATAGTTACTCGACCGCCTCTTCTAGTTTGCAGAATAACAGATAATGTCACACGTGTTTGTATTGAACTTTTAAGAAGGTAGTTTATCCAACTCATAAATGCTTGCTGTGCTGCCCCCCCCCCCCCCCCCCCCAGGTTCTTTCTCTTTCTCATGAGCCGGTGCTACCAATCGCCAGCCTGGTATTGCTGATCTAGGAAATGTTCCAGCGGGAATGCACCGCTAAACCAGCAAGGAGGAAGCTTATCAAGTTACATGATGCACCTCATGTAATGAACTTGTTGTTAGTATGCTTTTCTGCTTGTCATCCTTATTTATAGGTTTGCACCTAGGCTGTTACATTCCACTAATGTGCATTTTTTTCATTCACTCTCTGGAGGCTTTTTAATTCACTTGTGCAGTACGTTGTAATAGCCCTAACTCAGTAAAAAGGACACAGATTTGCCATTTCTAAAATCTGTTAGAAGCCCCCCTGCCTCATTAAAATAAGATCCGCACTTAATATTTGCACATGTAGAAGTTACTCCATTCTGGCTACCAATTAATTTTCAGTGTTCTCATGTTTAGAAAATGATTCATTACTCGGAACGTTCCGTAGATTCCTCGAGTGTCTCCTTAGGGAGCTATTATCTCACTCCGTAGAAAGCTTCAATTACTTAATAGCAAACGTCATGTCTGTTTACTTTTACAGGTGCAGTATGCCGAATTAAAACCCAGCAATAACCAAGGTGCCCTTAGGAAGAAGCGGAGTGGCTTGTAACAGAGTCCATTATTCAAGTTCTCGTTTTTTTTTCCCCCTCCCAATAAAATCATGCACTAACTCATCACAGCCGGGACTGTACTCCTAGAACAGCGCAGGGGGGCTGGTTACCCCCTCCACCCAAATTTGCTTTTTCATATTTCTCACAAACCAAATAGGCTTTCTGACTGGCTTTGGAAAAGTCTGCTTTATATACCAATTATTTGCCATTGTGGATCGGGAATGAAGATCTAAAATTAAAAGGAAAATTATTCTTATGTCTTTTTATTAATGTTATGGTAAATTGTATTTTTGTTGTTTGTGTTCTGGTGGGGGCAAAAAAATGACTGTTTGACAAAGGCCTTAACATGTTCATGTGAAGGACCTCGCCATGAGTATGTCTAATGTGCTAAATTTCTCAATTTCTGAATTATTTGTACTATGATGTGCTGTGACCGCTAAGTAAAGTGTAGAAGAGCCTTTCTCAACCTTTTTTACAATAGAGGAACCTCAGGTCGCAGAGAATTCCTGCAAAAATGAATAGATCTACAGCTCATGATACATTCGCCAAACCACATTATTAAGCTTCTTTGCACTCCTGCCCTATTACACTGGTGGTTTGTGTAAAATAAATGCCCATTTTAGTGTTCGTCACTGTAGAACCTTTAAACGCTGAGGAACATGGGAAGAATCTTCCTCTTACAGGCAGTAAATGTGATCATTGGTGTCAGTGGTTACTTACCTGAAAACAGAGAGAAGCTCTACTGGTCCAACTTCAGTGTTGTTCATACCAGAACTATGTGGGCACCATCAGGAAAAGAAATACATCTATCACTGCTCAAGGAACCCTTGGCAATCTTTGGAGGAACCCAGTTATTCTGCTGAGCAGTGTTGGTACCAGAACTATGTGGGCACCTTCGGGCAAAAAATCCATCTATCGCTGCTCAGAAAACCCTTGGCAATATCTAGAGGAACCCAGTGGTGCTGATGAATAATGGTAGTACCAGAACTATGTGGGGGCATCATCAGGGAAGAAATCTATCCATCACTGCTCAAGGAGCTCTTGACAATATCTAGAGGATCCCAGTGGTTCTGCTGAGTGGTGTTGGTACCAGAACTGTGTGGGAACTTTTAGGCAAGAAATCAATCCTTCACTGCTCAAGGAACCCTTGGCAATCCTGGGAGGAACCCAGTGGTTTTGCTGAGTATTATTGGTACCAGAACTACTTGGACACTTTTTGGTAAGAAATCAATCTATCACAGTTCATGGAACCATTGGCAATATCTGGATAAACCCAGTGGTTCTGCTTAGTAATGTTGGTACAAGAACTATGTGGGAGCCTTCTAGCAAGAGATCAAACCATCACTGCCCAAGAAACCCTTGTCCATATCTGAAGAAATCCAATGGTTCTACTGAGTGGTGTTGGTACCAGAACTATGTGGGGATAATTGAGCAAGAAATCAATCTGCTCATGGAACCTTTGGCAAACTCTGGAGGAGATTGTCTCCAGTATTCATTGAGCACATAGAGCCTTGGTTGAGAATGGTGGTTATTGAAACATGACTTTGATGTAATGTGTGAGTGATGCTGTAAAAAAAATTAAACTATTCAATATGAAAGCGGAGGTGCTATCTAAAGCCCCCAGTTGGATCCCAGATGTTAATCGAGAAAATGGAAATAGTAACCTGGTTCATTTATCTACAGTTTTTAAGTCCTACCTTAACCAGATCTCCTGGTGCTGCACATATGTACATACTATATTACATCTGCACCAAATAAAAAAAAAATGCATTTGCACCTTACTGCCAAACTGTATATATATATATATATATTGTTGTAAAATATAAAGGTATTTTTATATAATCAATCTCTAGCACTTTTCAGCACACTACAGAAATTTTTTTGAAAATATTTTTTCTAATTTTGTCAGGGGTTGGAAACACTCTAGTTTACAGGCCATTTCTTTTTTAGAAAGGTGCCCCAAGAGCAGAATAGAGACCAAAAAAACACAACAAAACCAAATGACTTTGAAAGTGAAACTGTGGCATTATTAACATTTATAATGATGGTCTGTTGTGGTGTCTTAGGACAGTTTTGTTTCTAATCTTTGTTTAAAGGGTCAGCCCGCCCATATACATTACATATGTTATAAAGAGATTCTGAAAGTCTTGTTGGAACCTGGTTGTCTGGGTCAGTACCTAGTTTGTTGTATGTCTTTGGCACTCCCAACAGTGAGAGCTTTTAGTGTTCCAACACCTCATGTATGGGTTTCCCTCTCTGTATTTATTAGGGCACTTTGGAGCATGCCATATTTGTGTGTGTGTGTGTGTGTGTATATATATATGTGTGTGTATGTGTGTGTGTGTGTTTATACATGTCAGACACAAAAATGAGAAAGAAAAAACAAATATTAAAAAAAAAATGGGGCAGACTCTATGGCCCACTTGGTATTTTTTCCCCGCTTTCACTCTTCTATGTTTCTTTTTGCATGCTCCAAAGTGCCATAATAAAGAATTAATAAAAAAAAAAAAGATAAGTGAGGTAAGCCCATAAGTGAGGTAAGCCCATACATATAAAAGGACCACAGTAAGTGTGCAGTCACAGGAACTTTTATCTTTTGTATAATTGTCCTTTCATCAATTTCCCCTAACCTCCTGAGTGCTGCTGACCTGGCCAAATACTTACGTTCCTCCTCAATCTAGCAGACTTTGCTGTGCAGCCTTGTCCATCAGCGCACAGCCTTTCCTACAAAAGTGTGCCGCGCTGGGTCTTCCTTCTAGTGCGCACAATATCATTCATTCCTATGGGTAGGCTATACATTGCTGGACTGCTGAAGGCCAATTCGAATATGGTTATCCTATTGCATGGAATGGAGCTATGGCACCCATGGACACTAAAAGGATGACCTGGTGGGGACACTTATGGTGGCCATACATGCTTCAATAAATGATTGATTTATTTTCTGATCAATCCCTTTAGATAGGAATAGTCAATAGTCGACAACCCATAAGATAAGTTATCAAACACATCTATGTTTCCATCATATAATCTCATAATCCAATCAATTGACATACGATCAGATTCATGATCAAAGCATCTTGGTGCTGCAGATCGATTCCACCCCGGCTGTTTGACTCGGTTTGATTGAATACGATTGAAATTGAGCCTTAATCATTCAGAAGGGAAGTTATGGCTTGTTTGTGAATTAAATCATTTTGATTGAGCAAATTAATTTTAAAAATACAACCGCGTGTGGCCCCCATTAGGCTGGAAAATAGTGCAAAGCAGAGCAGCTTAGTGAAGATCAAGTGTAGGCAGGGCCTCAGTCAGGGTACCCACTTGGGAGGAACCACACGTACACAAGACTATAGAGTGCTGAATATTTTATATTGCCTTGAAAAGGGTTACAGCAAGAGCAATCAGGAAATGTTATAGCACTATTGCAAGGCAAACCAGATCCACTAGAAGCTCTGTAATTTGTGTTTCGCAATTACTGTTACCAGAGGACGATTTCTGCCAGAGGGGTGGCAATAGCCAGTGTAGTAATGAGAGAGAACAAAGCCGCTCAGGTGTGTCAGTCCGACCTGGTGCTGGTAAGACCCGTCATCCGGATGATTGCAAGAGAAGTAGTGGAACCGCACTCAGGTAGATGAAAGCAATGGAATTACTTTATTCTTCAAATCATAGATGAACAGACAGTGCAGGGAACAGGTAATCCAAGGTTAACGCGTTTCACGGCACACACGACCGCTTACTCATAGTTATAAATAAGCGGTCGTGTGTGCCGTGAAACGCGTTAACCTTGGATTACCTGTTCCCTGCACTGTCTGTTCATCTATGATTTGAAGAATAAAGTAATTCCATTGCTTTCATCTACCTGTGTGCGGTTCCACTACTTCTCTTGCAATAGCCAGTGTAGGCCACACTGGTTCAACTATGGAAGAGTCTTCACTTTTCAGTTCTACCACTGGACAGAATCCCATACAGCAGGTGTTCTTCCTTTGCTATCCCTACTCACCAGGAACCTATCCTATTATAAATGTTGCCCCTAACCAGAGAGTACCTGACCTAGTACTTGCTCCAGGTTTGCCTAAAAAAAGACTCAGGGCTCCCTATTTTTAAGTTCCCTTATCAAGATGGCCTCCAGAGATTTCGCGGGATTTCAATGTTCTATTAGACAGCTGTCTTCCCCATCATGGCCGCTGAAGCCCAAAAGAGGAGACAACTCCCCTTCCTAAGTTACACTGTATTGTAACAGTGGCACAATGCCACCTATAGGCTGGAAGAACAGCTGCACCTGCCTACACACAGGAGAATCGGGGAACTAATAAAAGGACAATAATAGAAAGGCACAGTTGTCTTTTCACGTTTAGATATTTAACTTAGAGTCCCTGAGAGGTTGAATAAATTATCAGGTGATTGTCCTCTCTAGTCTCTACGCACATTTGAAATATCAATTTTGGGCAGGCTGACCCTAAAATTATGTTCACATATGTTTGTTTACCGCTCTTAAGCTGGCCCAA
Organism: Pelophylax lessonae; assembly: GCF_965119305.1. Taxonomy (NCBI): domain Eukaryota; kingdom Metazoa; phylum Chordata; class Amphibia; order Anura; family Ranidae; genus Pelophylax; species Pelophylax lessonae. The sequence continues at coordinate 36,724,062 of NC_138771.1, read as the reverse complement.
TCAAATTCATGTCTGTAATATAGAATATATAAAATTCTCATCAAAAAGCATTCTTGTTATAGCAAAAAAATAATTTTTTTCTCCTTCTAATGTCCCATTCTTAGTTGGGAAAAACTATGTGGTTTCCAGGAGAAACCAAGATAATGTTTGATAAATATGGGTCATGGTGTCATAACCTACTGGATGTATACTGCTGTTCTAGTACATACTCTATTGCAAGATTTTGAAATGCTACACGTGCCAAAGTTTAATAATTATATGTATTAGAAGTTACACTTTTATCATTTAAGTGTCTACATAATTTATAGTGGTGTATAATTGTCCAATAAATATATATATATTATTTCTGATTGTACGTATGCTTTAGGATTCCATGTCATCCTCTTTGTTTTGCTCTCTATGGATGAGATTAGCTGGAACCACTTCTTATAGCAGTTTTATAGGACTTAGATTTTAACCCCCGGTACGTTTGATTCATTACACTGCATCATTAATGTGTAGTATGTGCATAAAGCCATCTTACTATGATTTCTATAGCATAGGTGTAGGATGCGTTTTTTTTAAAAAGCAAATGAAAAAAAATTATATTTCAAAATTTCTTTCTTATTTCTATCAAGAACAATCAAATTCTATTTTATATTGGCTTTCTGCAATTGGACATTTGTGCTTTCAGCAGGTTTTAGATTTTTGCAGGTTAAGGTTTGACAAATTGCTGTCTTAAAGTGGTTGCAAGCCCTTATATTTACACCCAGTGAGTAGACTGGCCTCAGGTGATACGAAGATTTTTAGACCCAGTGAGGAGACTGACCTCAGGTGATACGTGGAGATGAAATAAATCCTCCAACATAAGTTGTACATGTTTATCTGCAGCCGTCTCTTCTCTTCTACAGTCATTGCAAGTATAGTGCACAGCATTTCTCATCTTCCAGATGCAGGGGATCTGACATCACACATTGCACAGCTTAGGGAGGAGAGCTGAGTGTAATCTGAGACTGGAGTGGAGGGAATGGACACACCCCCTTTCTACACAGTCTCATAGGGAAACATGCACAGCTGAGGCTGTCATTCACTTGCTGTATGCTCTAAGCCAGTGTTTCTCAACTATGGTCCTCAGGGCACACTAACAGGCCAGATTTTAAGTATTACCTTGGGGGGATGCAGACTAGAATACTGCAATCACTGAGCAGAAAAGTATATCACCTGTGATATTTCGGTTTTCTTGCAAACCTGGCCTGTTAGTGTGCCCTGAGGACCGGAGCTGAGAAACACTGCTCTAAGCTCCTCTCCCCATCTCCTTGGATCCCTCTTCTGAGACCTGAATGTAATCTGAGACCAAATTTGAGGGAATGGAAACACCCCCCTTCCACACAGTCTCATAGGGAAACATGCACAGCTGAGGCTGTCATTCACTCCGCTGTCAATCTCTGCCCCCGCCCCCCTTCCACACAGTTTCATAGGGAAACATGCACAGCTGAGGCTGTCAACCACTTGCAGTGTGCTAGAGCTCCTCTCCCCATCCCCCTAGATCCCTCTGCTGAGAGCTGAGTGTAATCTGAGACCAAAGTGGAGGGAATGGACATGCTCAGAGAGAGGAGCTGAGTGTAATCGGAGACTAGAGTGGAGGGAATTGACACCCCTCCCCTTCTACACAGTCTCATTTGGGAAACATGCACAGCGGAGGCTGTCATTCACTCCGCTGTCAATCTCTGCCCCCACCCCCCTGGATCCCATGCAGTCCCCATAACCTGTCAGAAGAGACCCATGCAGATTGGAGAGGAATGAGACACTGCACTGCTCAGGGAGGAGAGCTGAATATAAGTTGAGACCAGAGTGGAGAGAATAGACAGCCCCCCCTCCCCTTCTACACAGTCTCATAGGGAAAAATGCACAGCTGATTCAGTCATTCACTTACTGTATGCTCTGAGCTCCTCTCCCCATCTCCTTGATCCCTCTACTGAGACCTGAGTGTAATCTGAGACCAAAGTTGAGGGAATGGACACACCCCCTTCCACACAGTCTCATAGGGAAACATGCACAGCTAAGGCTGTCAATCACTTGTGTGCTAGAGCTCCTCTCCCCATCCCCCTAGATCCCTCTGCTGAGAGCTGAGTGTAATCTGAGACCAAAATGGAGGGGATGGACATACTCAGAGAGGAGCTGAGTGTAATCTGAGACTAGAGTGGAGGGAATTGACACCCCCTCCCCTTCTACACAGTCTCATTTGGGAAACATGCACAGCGGAGGCTGTCATTCACTTCGCTGTCAATCTCTGCCCCACCCCCCTGGATCCCACGCAGTCCCCATAACTTGTCAGAAGAGACCCATGCAGATAGGAGAGGAAGGAGACACTGCACTGCCCAGGGAGGAGAGCTGAATATAAGTTGAGACCAGAGTGGAGAGAATAGACAGCCCCCCCTACCCTTCTACACAGTCTCATAGGGAAAGATTCACAGCTGATTCAGTCATTCACTTACTGTATGCTCTGAGCTCCTCTCCCCATCTCCTTGATCCCTCTACTAAGACTTGAGTGTAATCTGAGACCAAAGTTGAGGGAATGGACACACCTCCTTCCAAACAGTCTCATAGGGAAACATGCACAGCTGAGGCTGTCAATCACTTGTGTGCTAGAGCTCCTCTCCCCATCCCCCTAGATCTCTCTGCTGAGAGCTGAGTGTAATCTGAGACCAAAGTGGAGGGATTGGATATGCTCAGAGAGAGGAGCTGAGTGAAATCTGAGACTAGAGTGGAGGGAACGGACACCCCCCATAGGGAAACATGCACAGCTGAGGCTGTCATTTACTCCGCTGTCAATCTCTGCCCCCACCCCCCTGGATCCCATGCAGTCCCCATAACCTGTCAGAAGAGACCCATGCAGGTAGGAGAGGAAGGAGACACTGCACTGCTCAGGGAGGAGAGCTGAATATAAGTTGAGACCAGAGTGGAGAGAATAGACATCCCCCCCCTCCCCTTCTACACAGTCTCATAGGGAAACATGCACAGCTGAGGCTGTCAATCACTTGCTGTGTGCTTGAGCTCTTCCCCCCCATCCCCCCTGGATCCTATGCGGTGTCCGCATAACCTGTCAGAAGTGATTCATGCAGATAGCAGAGGAATGAGACCGCAGACAGAAAACATGCAATGTGCTTTGGATTGAGACAAGTACACAGTATACAAGGATGTGCTTTGTTTGTTTTTCATTTCAGAGGTTAACAACCACTTTGATACTGTTAGTACAACATACCCACTTTTTTCCCTGCATCATTACAGCCTTGTGCTTGGATACAAAGACTGTCATATCCATTTTTTTTTTCCATTTGACTGGTAAGGTTGTTCAAGGCTCCTCAACACTTGGAGCTCATGTAAAACCAAATTCACAGAGGAAGTTCAAATGTTACATTAGGTTCCGAATGGTGTTTTTTCTTTAAAAAAATAAATACATGTATTAATCTTGGTAAAATTCTACTTCTTTCAAAGCTGTAGTTTTATTTCTGGCTAGAATTCTATTTTTTTATAATGAATAAAAAAAATTGTTCCTTTAAATGAACCAAATACATGTGATGCTCTCAAATTGTATTAAAAGACATAAAAAAACAAAAATAAAGTGTGTTTGTTATTTAATGGGATTCTTGCATGCTTTGTGTGAAGAAAAGAATATATGGTTCTAATCAAAGTCATATAATGGTCATGAACTAATAGTATCTCTTAGGCCTTCTTGCACACTGGGGCTCTTCTCAGCACTTCTCGTGAAGGCATTAAAAAGGCTCCTGAAGCCGTGTTATTCAAATGCGTCTAGGCGCGTCAAGTGTCTGGGCATTTATTTCATTAGCCAAAATATTGATTTATTCTGGCCATTAAAATGCTCAAGTGCTAAATGCACCTAGGGTTTAGATGCATTTACACACGTTTAAGTATGTCGGCATTTTTCCTGTCCAAACGTTCTTCTCCTGAATGCGATTTTGGTGCGTTTCGATTTCTGCCTCTAAACTCCTATAAAAGCCTATATGTGCATGGACACTAGTAATCGATCGATATCGTTTTTTTTATTGCCGATACCGATATTTTGGTCATCGTATATTGGTGTCGGCCAATATTTTCGTACATTAAAAAAACATTTTTTTTTTTTGGCACCTACTCTTGCACTTAAAAGCATTCAAAATGCCAAGTTTGGCTGTAATTTTTTAGAATTTGGCACTGAGTACCCGGAAGTGATGTCATGACATCACTTCCGGGTTTTTACATGGAGACCCGATCAGAGCTGAATGCGGCTTTGATTGGGTCTTCGGCGGCCGTGCAGGCCGGTTGCCCGGGTCTCCCGGTGGGACAGGAGACCGGGTGAGCCGTGGAAGGCAGCGGGAGGGGGGAGGATGTCCCCTCCCGCTCCTTGTAATGACAGCGGAGAGGCTTCTCAGCCGCATTGGTTGTCATTACAAGACAGCCAACCGTCGGCTATGGACGCTGGTACCAGAGTGATGCCTCTAGCTGCAGGCATCACTCCGGTACAAGCACTTTCCCGAAATATCGGCAATATCAGTATTATCGATATATCGGGGAAACTGCATATCGGCCTTGCCGATTATTCGGTCAATTCCTAATGGACACATAGGCTAACTTAACCATATCATATCGCAATAGGCCAGGCGGGACTTTGTTGTTCTGGGTGGACGTCATATGATGTCCTCCCAGAATGTGCCTTGGACGCAATCTGTCACCCACCGCGTCCACCGGACACAGCCCATGACAGATCACTGTACCCACTGCCAGTACCATGTGATCGCTGTGACCAATCACAGCAGATCCCATGACAATTGTAAACAATTGATGGCTTACTTTAATGTGTTGCTAGCTATGATTGGACGCAGTGATCACATGGTACAGACAGAGCTAATTACAGCCCATCTGTACTATGTGATTAGCTGTGGCCAATCAGAGCTAATCAAATCAGTACTCACTGAATGAATCAGTTTTCATTTTAGTAAAAATGGTTGCTTATACCAATGAAATTCACTGGTATAAGCAATCCTAATAATAAAAAAAAAATCTTGATCACTTCCCTAGAGTAGTACAGTGTTACTATGGTAATATTGTATTGCTCTGGTCACAGTGTGTAAAAAAATAAAAAAAAAAATATATATTTAGCAAAAAAAAAAAAAAAAAAGAGTGGTGAATTAATACCACCAAACGAAAGCTCTATTTGTGTGAAAAAAGCGATAAAAATGTCATATGGGTACAGTGTTGCATTAAGGTGCAATTGTCATTCAATGTGCGACAGCGCTGAAAGCTGACTTGGCAGGAAGGGGGTGGAAGTGCCTAGTATTGAAGTGGTTAAAGGGGTGGTTAGGGTCAGAGAAAAAACAAGACACCTGTAAAATCGGCGTTTGACAGCTGTACAGCCTGTGACAGTCTATATATTTGTCCATACACACTATAGATTTTTAGAGGATGAAAACCCCATCACTTTTGCATTCAAGGAGCGTTTTGGCAAAAAAAAATTGCTGACCCGCCTAAGCACATCAAAGCACATTTAGCGCTTGACTGTTTTTTTTTTTTTTTTTTTATAATTTCAATGGCCAGAAAAAAATGTATATTCTGGCCAATGAAATGAATAAATGCCCAAGCGCTTGATGGGCCTTAACACATTTGAAAAAACGTGGCTTATGAGTGTTTTTGCAGCCGCTTTTCTCCTGCCAGGAAAAACATTTATAAGAGCCCCAGTGTGCATGTGCTTTGTGTGCGTTTAAAGCTGAACTTCGGGATAAGCAAATATTTTCTTAATACAAGAATCGCGTATTCATTTTTGAATCTTGTACTTTGGATGCGGAAGAAATACACAATGTGAGACTTTCCCTCTGTGCAGGAGCTTCCTGTAATAAAGACCACTCACTGCTGCTCTCTCTACTTGCGCAGGGGGACTGGCCTTGCCCCCGCCTCCTCCTGTAGTTTCTGCAGGCTGTAGAGGGTGGGGCCTGCTGGGCCCCTCCTACATCTCTGCTCTCTGCACAGGCTATGTACAGCACATAGGAAATAAATAGTAAAAATACACAGAGTCCTCCACACTTGTCTTGGAATGGGATTACTTCTATAAAATTTCATCGCTTCGTCCAAGTGGACTGGGTACCTCCACAACTGAGTTTAGAACGTAAACCACACAAAAACAACCCAAGAAATCCCCACTAGGGAGTACTCAGGAGGATAAGTTGTTAAGGGAGAACCATAGGGAGATGCACCTTACAATCACAGCTATTCCTAATTCATTCAGGAAACATTATTTCATTCCAATTCAAGGATCTTGTAATGAAAGAAATTCCCAAAAATTTAATGATCAAAAAACAGAAAGGAAAGACGGTGCCACCATAATGGCTTTAGCTACTTTAGCCTGTGTTCAGTCTGAGAACTGATGTGGACAATGTTGTATTTCCTTGGAGCAATTAATTCCACTAGTTAGTTTGAACAAAGATATTCACATTTGTAATGAACTTTCATGAGCAGTGAACCACACATACATCTGGCTTGTTTTCAGTGACCAGACTCCTGGGATATTTATGGGATATAGTCCCAATAACCAGGTTGTGGTTCCAGACGTGACAACACTGTGATGACCAGGGCGTTTTTCCTCAGAGAATAGGTGCAGGAACTCCTCCCTTCTTAGTCACCCCTTGACTCTGCCCCCTACCCACCTCCGAGCACCGTTCCTTGGTTCTACCTCTTACCCACCTCCTAGTACCACCCCTTTTAGAGAATTCGTGATAACAAGAAAGGCAATATAATAGATCTAGCAACAATGAACACCCCAGTGACAATAGATCCACCCCTGCAACAATGGACTCCCAACGGCCAGCATCAATAGACCCTCCAGCAGCCAGCAACATTAGACCCTCCCCTCAACAGTAGTTCCCTCCCATCAATGATTGGCCCGCTGCAACATAAGACCCACCCCCAGCAATAATAGATACCCCACCAGCAACAACAGAGTTCCTCAGAAACAATAGACCCTCTGCGCAAATAGATCCCTTCCAGCAGCAAATAGATCCCCTCCGGCAACAATAGATTCCCCAATAGCCAGCATCCATAGACCCTCCAGCAGCCAGCAACAAAGACCCCTCCCTCAACAATAAGTCCCTCCCAGCAACAACTGACCCCCCAGCAACAGAAGACCCACCCCAGCAACAATAAATCCCCCATGAGCAACAAAAGACCTCCCCAGCAACAATAGATAATAGATTCCCATCCTCTGCAAAAATAGATCCCCTTCGGCAACAATAGATTCCCTATTAGCCAGCATCAATAGACCCTCCAGCACACCCCAGCACCCCTTGCCATTACATACATTCAGTTCTGGAGGTGCCGGAACTGCGTTCCCCGCGTTCCCGCAGAAAAAAAGCCCTGGTGATGACTAATCACTCAATAGGGTATAGATGAGTATACGGACAGCTAAAGGTATTGGAGTGTATGGTCTAGGGTGCCTGGGGATTCCTTACCCTTCTTCCGCACCCGACCATTCTCCTACCTCTGTACAGCACAATGATGATGTCACTGTTACTTTATTTGGTGATAATGAGTTTGCAAAGGAATTTAGTGCACACATATACATTTTTATCCATTGGGGGTTATTAAGTCCTCACCCGGGCTAGTTCCTTACTAGCCTCCAGGTTTCCGGTGTTGGTATCCCAACTGTGGGCAGCCGACTGCCCACTGCACATGCGTGAGTCGTGCTGCACTTTGTGAATGGTCCCTTAGTCTTCTGGAACCTGTGACGTGCTCCAGAAGACTGCGGGGAGGTGGGGAAGAACTTCTGCTTGGATCGCCTAGTCGGGTACCTGTCAGAACTAGGTACCTACTCCCCATCGCCCCTCAAGAATGACATGTCAAGTTGGGCAAGGGGGTGTTTTAAAGCAGAATTTCCCCTTTTGGGTGGAGCTCCACTTTAAAGAAACACTTTCACATATTACAAACAGGTCAACAATGATCACTTGCATAAATTGATTGGTTTATTTGAAAAGCAAAAAATATCAAGAAAAGTACTTTAATACATTTTACACGCTGACTGTTTACTCATACAGCTCAAATAAAAGTGGTTTAACCACTTTACCACCGGAGGATTTTCCTGCTTTACGTCCAGGCCACTTTTTGCAACTTGGCACTGCGCGACTTTAACTGACAATTGCGCGGTCAAGCAACCTTGTACCCAAACAAAATTTACGTCCTTTTTTTCCCACAAACAGAGCTTCCTTTTGGTGGTATTTGATCACCTCTGCGCTTTTAATTTTTTTTGCGAAATTAATAAAAAAAAGAGCGAAAATTTTGCGAAAAAATTGACATTTTCTACTTTGACAGTTAAAAAATATCCAATATATTAAATTGTTGTCATATATTTAGGCCAAAATGTATTTAGCTACATGTCTTTGACAAAAAAATTCTCAGTGAGCGTATTTTTAACCGCTTTAAGACCGGAAGATTTTACCCTATTCCTGACCAGGCTATATTTTGAGATTCAGCACTGCGTTACTTTAACGGAAAATTGCGCGGTCGTGCGACGCTGTACCCAAATTAAATTGATGTCCTTTTTTTCCCCCACAAATAGAGCTTTCTTTGGTGGTATTTGATCACCTGTGCGATTTTTAATTTTTGAAAAAAAAAGAGCGACAATTTTGAAAAAAAAAAAAAAAACAATATTATTTTACATTCTGCTATATAGCATTTCCAAAAAAAAATTAAAAATCAAAATTTTTTAACATTTTAGACCAATTTGTTTTCTGCTACATATTTTTGGTAAAAAAATCACAATAAGCGTATTTTGATTGTTTTGCGCAAAAATTATCGCGTTTACTAACTACGGGGAAGATTTGTCATTTTTATTGTTTATTTTTTTTTACTAGTAATGGCGGCAATCTGCAACATTGCGGCGGACAGATCGGACCCCTAACTGACATTTTTGACACATTTGGGGGTACCAGTGACATTATTACAGTAATCAGTGTTATAAAAATGCACTGTTACTGTAATAATGACACTGGCAAGGAAGGGGTTAACTTTATTGGTGATCAAGGGGTTAAATGTATGCCTCATGCTTACTGATGTGTGTGGGGGGAGGGGGTTGTGTGACACAGACACAGACACAGATCGCAGGTTCAGCTATACTGAATCCTGTAATCTGTCCCTGTCTGTCACAGAGGAGATCCACCCATTTTGTTTACACAAGTGGGCGGATTTCCTCACTTGATCCCTGACGATCGGGGAAGAGCGGCGGTGATCACCGCCTCTCCTTCCCTGGCCCGACTCCTGTTGTGTCTGAATACAGCGGGAGCGAGCCTCCGGCGGCGCGCGTGCACCACCGAGAGAGGGGAGAGTCTGGTGACGTAGGTCTACGTCGCTAGACGATAACGAGCCAATTTGCCACAGTACCAGCTCAGTGAGCGGTCGGCAAGTGGTTAAAGAGTAAAAACTCCAATAAAGAACATTGAACAAAAAGTGTTTTAAAGTATATAGAGGTAGTAATATAGTAATAGAGGGGAAATGTTCCAATGGGGACACTAGTTCTGGTTACCTGGGGGTCCTCAAGGAATTCCCTTAACCACTTTAACACTGCTCACATTGCTGCTACTGCGGCAATGTGGCTCGTTATCGTCCAGCGACGTAGACCTACGTCGCTGGACTCCGTCCCTTGTGGGCGGCGCGCGCGCGCCGCCGGAGGCTCGCTCCTGCTGTTTTCAGTCACAGCGGGAGTCGGGCCAGGGGAGGAGCGGCGGCGATCGCCTCTGCTCTTCCCCGATCGTCGGGGAATCTAGTTTGGAGATCCGCCTGCTTGTGTAAACAGAGCGGGCGGATCTCCTCAGTGACAAGGAGTGACAGTTTGCAGTGTTCAGCATAGCTGAACCTGCGATCTGTCCCTGTGTCACTCAGTCACCTCCCCCCCACACGTCAGTAAGCACCAGGCATACATTAACCTCTTCCTCTCCAATAAAATTAACCCCTTCCCTGCCGGTGTCATTTTTACAGTAACAGTGCATATTTATAGCACTGATTACTGCAGTAATGTCACTGGTACCCCCAAAAGTGTCAAAAATGTCAGTCAAGGGTCCGATCTGTCCGCCCCAATGTCGCAGTCCCGCAAAAAAAAAAATTGCAGATCGCCGCCATTACGCGTTAAAAAAAAAACACCACAAATGACAGAAATCTTTCCCTTAGTTAGTAAACGCAATAACTTTTGCGCAAACCAATCAAAATACGCTTATTGTGATTTTTTTTACCAAACATAGGTAGCAGAAAACAAATTGGCCAAAAATTTAAAAAAAAATTGATTTTTACATTTTTTGGGGGGGAATTTCATATAAAAAAATGTGAAAAATATTGTTATTTTTTCAAAATAAACACTCTTTTTTTGTTTATAGCGTAAAAATCACACAGGTGATCAAATACCACCAAAAGAAAGCTCTGTTTGTGGGAAAAAAAGGACGTAAATTTCGTTTGGGTACGGCGTCGCACGACCGCGCAATTGTCAGTTAAAGTCGCACAGTGCCGAATTGCAAAAAGTGGCCTGGACATAAGACAGCTAAAATCCTCCGGTGGTAAAGTCGTTAATTTGCAGGGATTTCCCCCTCACTTCCTGTTCGGCTATGGGACAGGAAGTGAGGGGAAATCTTTGCAAAGAAACAGATGGTGAAAAAAAAAAATCTCACAGGGGTTATATCCCCCCTTACTCTATCCAAAGTAAAAAAAAAAAGTTTTGCCCAAAGTTCTCCTTTAACCTCCTAGGCGGTAATCCCTAGCGTGACTCGGGGTTGGTTTTTCATATCAGGAGCGGTAACCCCGAGTCACGCTCGGGGTGGATGTGCAGAGAGCGCAGCGGTGTTCTCTTACCTTATCCTGGCGATCCAGCGATGATCTCTCATTGCTGAGATCGCCAGCCGAGAGTCCCGCCTCTCCTCCGTCCCTCCGTCGGTCAGATGACTTCCTAGTTCCGTTCCCTGCAGCAGCAATGCTGCATGGGAGCGGAACTAGGGAGGGAAATTCAAAAAAAAAAAAAAAAAACCTTGCACAAAACACAAAACACATTTTATATATATATATATATATATATATATATATATATATATATGTATGTATGTATATATATATATATGCATATATATATATATATATACCGGTATATATATATATATATGCATATATATATTTCTCTATCGCTCATTGACAGACGTAGTCTTCTTGATTCTCAAGAGCTGGGTTATGTTGTCTCCGCAGGAGTAGGACTAGGCAGAAAGACAAAACGTTCTGGCTCCACCTTAGGGGCAGTCCCTGAGGGTATATCCTCCCTCTCTCTGCTATAGGGAATCAGTTTTTTTCTGTCTAGTCAGGAGTAAGGACCTAAGTTCCTTGCTGGGATCTTTTGGTCCTGGCAAGACTTTTTTCTTTAAGAAAAATACATTTTTTAGGTAGTTTTCTCCAGTGTTTTTTTCCTGTGAGATCTTCAAGCAAAAATGCCGGACTGGGCGACACTTGTGGTCACCCCAGCCGGCCTACGAGCGCGCGCAGACCATGGCATTGCGCTTGGTCGGCCGCGACACATTCAAGTAAGTATGCGGGGCCGGGCGACGGGCTGGATGTTGAGATCCAGTGGTCACCCCGGTTTCTGCCTACGAGCGCGTGCAGACCAGAGCTCCGCGCTGGGTCGGCCGCGACGGAGTCCCAGTGGAGGGACTGACCTTGCGAGTTAAGTCTCGCTTGGACGCCAGGAACCAGAGAGTCGAGGCGTCCGGAGTGGTCCACAAACCCCCACCCCGGTGGAGAGGGTATTGTGAAGAGAGGGTGCCTGTCGGTTCGGTATGGTGAGTAAACGTTCCCTTTTTTCCTCGTTATGAGGCAGTATGTATTATGGGCCCCTCCATATATGGTCAGTATATATCTGATACTTACAAGTCCCCCTTGTAATACAGCATGTGTTTGTGGGAAGTGGACTTGGTTTAAGAGCTAACACTCTACCCAGCAGACTGTAAACATTACAGCAGACATAGGAGGTATAATCCTACCTTATGTGTAGTGTATCTCCTGTAGATCCATATATCGCCTCTTAGCAGAGATGCAGGTGGATGTGCTGGGAAAACGATTTCGGCGGTCCGCCGCCATTTTGCCGTAGACCAAATGCATGTATGTCCTCAGGTCACGCCGGCCGCCATGTTTTTGGAGTCTTATGTCTCTTCTATGGGGGCGGCCATGTTTTGTGAGCCCAGTTACCTCGTGGAGAGCTGGGAACGCCGGAAGGCGTACACAGGGGGCGGAGCCACGTCCTTCTACCCGGGGAAAAAGCAAACAGCTCCTTCCAGTCTGTGTAAGACAGACGCTGACTGCAGTTGGTTGGAAACTGCACTGCATCGGTTGGTGAGCCTTGGGGGTCCCTCTCTCTCTCTGTGGGATCGAGAAGCAGGTACTCTGAGGGGCGCTATTGCGCTAGGGGGAGACACACAAAAAAAAAAAAAAAGAAAAAGTTTTTTTGTTTTGCTGGCAAAGGTGTCCTGAATTAACATGGACCCTGCCACTCATGTATCTCCTCCGGATCCCCTCGAGGGGTCTGTGGGATCCTCCAGCACCCCTTTGACAATTGAATCATTGTCAGCTATTATGGAAACTTTTGTGTCCCGGGTGGAAGTGGCTTGTCAGGGACAGGGCGCAAGAAAGCGACCCCCGCCTAACCCCATATTATCTGAAACCTCGGATTCAGACTCTGAGCCCATTTCTGCAGTTGCAGGTACTTCATCTGGGATTGGTGTCTCGGGTCCTGTCTCTTCAGACAGTGAGGAGGATGTTTCGGCATCCGCCATAGCCCGAGAGGAAGCGTTGGTAAACGCACTCATTGTATCTGTTCAAGAGACCTTAAGGTTACAGGGTATTCCATCGGAAATAGCTGAAACTGAAATCCCTTTTGGGACTAAAAAACGCATCAAAGTGGCGAAGGTTTTTCCATTGCCCAAATGTTTTGGCAATCCAATCGAAGAAGAATGGCGTCTGCCAAAACGCACTTTTACTATTTCTAAACGCATTGACAGGCGTTATCCGTTTGAGGAAACCCTTATTAAGAAATGGACAGAACCACCTGTGGTGGATTCACCAATTGCTAGATTGAATAAAGCCACGGTTATTCCTTTAGAAGACGCTCCGTCTTTTAAAGATCCAGTGGATCGCAAGATAGAAGCTATGTCTCGCACCATGTTTTCCTTGATTGGATCAGCTTTCAGACCTATAATAGCTATTGGTCTGGTTTCGCAGGCTGTAACTGAATGGACCAAGTGGTTACGCCGGGACTTAGAAGAGGTCCCTCAGGCGGTATCAGATTTGTTGGAACAAATGATACAGGGGTTACAGTTTGTGTGTGATGCGGCGTTAGACGCCACTCCATTATTGGCGCGAGCATCAGTCTCAGCAGTGGTTCTCAGGCGTACACTGTGGCTAAAAGGTTGGTTAGCCGACCAAGGTTCCAAAAAAGCATTGGCTAATATCCCCTTTTCAGGAGAGCGTCTATTTGGAGCCAACTTAGATGAGATCATTAAAGATCTCACGGGTGGAAAGAGCACCTTTTTACCGCAAAATTTTAAAGGTAGAGGAACTCGTCAAAGACGAGGGCCTTCTTTTTCTGCTCACAAGAGGTTTTTTCGTCCCGCGGGTGAAAAAACTAAGTCCTCCAAAGTTCCTGCAGGAGGCGTCAGGGGTCGTTGGTCGGGCAAGCAAAAGCCCGCCCCCTCCAGACCTGAAGATAAACCATCCAAAGCCTGAAGGTGCGCCCCCACCCATAACTGGGGTGGGGGGACGTCTTCGCCGGTTCCCGGATCCATGGCTTTCCAGAATCCCGGACAAATGGGTTTGCGAAGTCATAAGGTCAGGGTACAAGATCGAGTTTCGATCTCTCCCACCGGCGTGATTCTTCCCTTCCAATATCCGACTATCCTCAGATCGTTTAGAAGATCTGCGGAGAGCAGTCACAGATTTACTACAACAAGGAGTGGTAGTCCACGTTCCTTGGACAGAACGGTTTCAAGGGTTTTATTCAAACCTATTTACAATACCCAGGAAAGAGGGCAAAGTGCGTCCAATTCTGGACTTAAGAGCACTCAATTCTTTTGTCAACATAAGAAGATTCAGAATGGAGTCCATTCGCACAGTAGCAGCCTTCCTGCATCCAGGGGATGTCCTAGCGTCCATAGACATCAAGGACGCCTATCTTCACATTCCCATTTTCGCAGGACATCAGCGGTTTCTACGCTTTTCCGTAGAAGAGAACCACTATCAGTTTGTGGCGTTACCTTTCGGTCTCGCCACGGCTCCGCGGGTCTTCACAAAGGTGTTGGCCCCAATGTTGGCACTTCTGCGCCAAAGAGGCATATCGATCCTTGGTTACCTAGACGATCTTCTGCTTCATGCAGAGTCTCCTCAGACCTTGCTACAAAACATAGAAATTACTATGATTTCTTTACAGGAATTCGGGTGGCTGGTGAACCAGCAAAAGTCATTTCTGGTTCCCACCCAGAGGCTCGAATATCTGGGTCTAATTTTAGACACAGTCAAGACAAGAGTTTTTCTTCCGGTAGGGAAACTCCGAAAGATTCAATCAGCAGTCCAGTTGTTACTGTCCAACAGCTGGTCTTCCCTTCGGACTTGCATGAGGGTTCTGGGGTTGATGGTGGCTTCATTCGAAGCAGTCCCATTTGCCCAGTCCCATACCCGAATTCTTCAGCAAGAGATTCTTCTCAGATGGAATCGGAATCCGTAATCCCTGGACAATCAGATCCGATTGAGCAAACAGACCAGAGAGTCTCTGGTCTGGTGGCTTCGGTCTCCAATGCTCAGCCAGGGAAAGTCATTTCTGCCAATATATTGGACGATAGTGACCACGGATGCCAGTCTATCCGGATGGGGAGGAATTCTCGGTCAGTTATCTGTCCAGGGACTTTGGTCCCCGGAAGAATCCAGGTTACCGATAAATGTATTGGAACTGAGAGCGATCAGACTTTGTCTGATTCACTGGACCGAGCAGCTCCAGGGCAGCCCGGTTCGGATCCAGTCGGACAATGCCACGGCCGTGGCTTATGTCAATCACCAGGGGGGCACCAAGAGTGTCCGAGCGGCCAAAGAAGTGGCTTGCATTCTTCGCTGGGCGGAACGATTTGTTCCAGCAATCTCTGCGGTGTTCATTCCGGGGGTGGAGAATTGGCAGGCAGATTATCTCAGCCGTCAGACCCTGGATCAGGGGGAATGGTCTCTCCAGCCAGACGTTTTCCACCAGTTGTGCCTACGGTGGGGCACCCCGGATGTGGATCTGTTGGCATCACGATTCAACAGGAAAGTTCAGAGATTCGTGGCTCACTCCCGCGATCCTCTAGCAGAAACCGCAGACGCACTGATCGCCCCATGGGGGCAATACCAGCTAATATATGCCTTCCCTCCTCTCGCGTTACTGCCAAGACTTCTTCGCAGGATAGAGGAGGAAGGAATTCCAGTAATCCTGGTAGCTCCGGACTGGCCTCGTCGAGCTTGGTACGCCGACATGGTCAGACTGGTGGCGGACGTCCCGTGGAGACTTCCTCTCAGGGAGGATCTACTGTCTCAGGGACCGATCTTCCATCCTGCTTTACGTTCGCTGGCTTTAACGGCCTGGCTATTGAGACCCAGGTGCTGAAGGACAAAGGTTTGTCAGCTTCAGTTATTCCTACTCTAGTTGAAGCAAGGAAAGCGACTTCCAGAAAGATTTATCATCGCACATGGAAGTCCTACATTGCATGGTGTGAACCTTTGGGGTTCCGTCCACGGTCTTATTCGATTAGTCGAATATTATCTTTTCTGCAACAAGGGGTTGAGCAGAAACTGGCCTTGAGTACTATCAAGGGTCAGGTCTCAGCCTTAGCTATCTTCTTTCAGAAGCCTTTGGCTACTCATTCCTTGGTGCGGAATTTCATCCAGGGGGTGCGACATCTGGCTCCGCCAGTGCGCGCGCCATTACCACCCTGGGATCTTAATTTAGTATTGTCGGTTCTTCAGAAACCTCCCTTTGAAGATATTAGGGAGATTCCTCTACCTACGTTGTCCCAGAAGGTGGCCTTCTTGGTGGCTATTACTTCTGCACGCAGGGTGTCAGAACTGGCCGCATTATCTTGTCGTTCCCCATATCTGGTGGTTCATAGAGATAAGGTGGTTCTTCGTCCGAATCCATCCTTCCTACCAAAAGTGGTTTCAGAATTTCATCTGAATGAAGAAATTGTATTACCTTCCCTGTGTCCTAAGCCCAGTCATCCTCGGGAGTTTGCTTTACACTCCTTGGATGTGGTCCGGGCGATCAGGGTATACTTGAAAACGACAGACTCGTTTCGCAAGACGGATTCACTTTTTGTGATCCCAGATGGACCCAAAAAGGGGTTGCCTGCATCTGCCGCGACCATTTCCAGATGGATCAGACAGACGGTAGTACAGGCTTATTCTATTAAGGGTCGGGAGCCCCCGTTCCCTGTTAAGGCGCACTCCACTCGGGCGCTTAGTGCGTCATGGGCCTTTCGCCATCAGGCGTCAGTGGTCCAGGTGTGCAAGGCGGCTACCTGGTCGTCGGTGCATACCTTTACTAAACATTATAAAGTTGATGTAATGGCATCGTCTGATGCCTCGTTTGGCCGCAAGGTTTTGCAGGCCGCAATTTGAGGAGACCAGTGGTCTACCTCGAGGGTTTTTTTCCGTTGGAAAAATTTTTTCTTTAGTCTCATTCTTTGTTTATAATGAGCCTTTAAAACTTCTAGTTTGGCACCGGTTGGGCCTTCTAGATTGGATTTGATTTTGTCAATCCCACCCCTCATTTGTGGCACTGCTTCTGGATGTCCCAGCTCTTGAGAATCAAGAAGACTACGTCTGTCAATGAGCAATAGAGAAAAATGGATTTTTGTAAGATCTTACCGTAAAATCCTTTTCGCTTAAGCTCATTGACAGACGTAGTACCCGCCCCTCTATCATTGAGTTGGGTTGGGTTAAATTCTCTGTACTGCTTTAAAACAGAACTGATTCCCTGTAGCAGAGAGAGGGAGGATATACCCTCAGGGACTGCCCCTAAGGTGGAGCCAGAACATTTTGTCTTTCTGCCTAGTCCTACTCCTGCGGAGACAACATAACCCAGCTCTTGAGAATCAAGAAGACTACGTCTGTCAATGAGCTTAAGAGAAAAGGATTTTACGGTAAGATCTTACAAAAATCCATTTATGTATGTATATATATATATATATATATATATATATATATATATATATATATATGCATATATATATATATATATATATATGCATACATATGTATATATATATGTATGTATATATATATATATATATATATATATATGCACACACACACACATATATATATATATAAAATGATATTATTGATTCAATTATAATTCATGCGTTTTATATATATATATATATATATATATATACACACACATATATCTATAATATATAATGCATGAATTATAATCTAATCAATAATATAATTTTATTATATATTAAATAATAAAAAAATATTATTGATTCGATTATAATTCACGTGTTTGTGTTTCAAATTTATCACATCTGGGATGTCTACTAGAGTCTTGTTTTGGTCAGGTTTAAGTCAGTAATTACTAAGAATTGTAGGCCTATAATACATAACGCCAAATTTCCATGAAAACAATTGTACCGCTGTTGGTATGTAATTCCTGACATAATCATACCGCCAGAGAGGTTAAGACTGGGTTCACACTTCTGTGATTGCAGACATCACATTCGGACCAAAATGGTGCAGGACATTTTATTTTTCTATCCAGACTGGAATTGGATTGCATGGGTGGTCAGACCCATGCAATCTGATTTAGTCCAATTCCACAGTTCGCACTGCGTTCTGAAAACCGATTTGGGGGTGTCATTAACTTGATATTGACACCCACAGGAGGTTCGCGGAGCCCAGTGTGAACTGCCTGCGAGTCTGATGGAGTGCAGAAACCCGCACAGGAATCGCTGTGGTTTCCGCATCAGATCAGTGTGAACCCAGCCTAAGGGTCAGTATTTTGGTCTTGCAGTGTTGGAGGATCAGTTCGGGTTCAGCTCCGTATTTACTACTAAGGGGTTGATTTATTAAAGGCCAACAGGTTGTTCCCTTTCTAAGGGACTTTTTGTTCCCCAGAGCTTAGTGAATGTGATGAAATAACACTTTGCAAAGAATACCCATTCACGCAAGGAAAATTAAAAATTAAAATAGCATTTTTGCATGCACATGGCTGGATGATGGAATTTAGCAAGGCTTCACCTCACTAAGCTTTGGGGAAAATTTCCTTGCAAAATGAAGAGTACATTTTCCTGTAGCAAATCATCCCCTATGAGTTTGTATGGCTCCATCCGGCTACTCACATTTTTCTCCAGAACAATGCTTGCAACTTGTTTTAGGGCTCATTAAACACTAGCCACTACCCCTTTAGTTGCAGAGGCAGTGACCGGGGTTGGTCAGATCATGGCTGCTTCAGGTATTATATTCCCTGTTGCTTTCAGCAGGCATAGTGACCCTCTTCAAGTGCAATGCACATGGTGCGCTAGCGCGGTCTTCAGGGGGTTTAAGCAGGCAGTAAGGAAGCAATACAATGTTTCCTCATCGCCTGCCAAATGTTCTCTGAAGTGTTATCTGAAAGGAGTTCTCTCTTCAGAGTGCAAAACTAGTGTGAACAAGCCCTCATCATTTTTTCTCCAAAGTCCAAAAAAAAAAAAAAAGAAACTTGCACATCCACCACACATACTACTGTGCAAAAGTTTTAGGCAAAGTTCTGTAAATTAGGAATACTTTCAGAAATAGAAGTGTTAATCATTTGTTTTTCTCAATTAACAAAATGGAAAGTAAATGAACAGATGCAAAATGAAATCAAATCAATATTTGGTGTGACCACCAAAATAGCATCAATTTTTATAGCTACACTTGCACACAGTTTTTGAAGGAACTCGGCAGGTAGGTTGTTCCAGACATTTTGGAGAACAAACATCAGATCTTCTGTGGATGTCGGCTGCCTCAAAGCCTTCTGTCTCTTCATGTAATTCCTGACAGACTCCATGATGTTGAGATCGAGGCTCTGCGGGGGCCAAACCATCTCTTCCAGGACTCCTTGTTCTTCTTAACCACTTAAGCCCCGGAAGATTTTACCCCCTTCCTGACCAGGGCCTATTTTGCAATTTGACACTGCGTGACTTTAACGGACAATTGCGCGGTCGTGCGACGCTGTACCTAAACAAATTTGACGTCCTTTTTTTCCCACAAACGGAGCTTTCTTTTGGTGGTATTTGATCACCTGTGCGGTTTTTACTTTTTGCGCTATAAACAAAAAAACAGCGTCAATTTTGCAAAAATAACAATATTTTTCACATTTTTTTATATGAAATTCCCCCCAAAAAAAGTAAAAATCTAAATTTTTTAACATTTTGGGCCATTTTTCTTTTTACCATATGTTCGGTAAAAAAAATCGCAAAAAGCGTATTTTGATTGGTTTAAGCAAAAGTTATTGCGTTTACTAACAAAGGGAAAGATTGTCATTTTTGTTGTTTTTTTATTTTAACGCGTAATGGCGGCGATCTGCGATTTTTTTTGCGACATTGCGGCGGACAGATCGGACCCTTGACTGACATTTTTGACACTTTTGGGGTTACCAGTGACATTTCTACAGTAATCAGTGCTATTCATATGCACTGTTACTGTAAAATTACACTGGCAGTGAAGGGGTTAACTTTTTTTTTGAGAGGGAGGGGTTATGTGTGTCCCTAGGGGCGTGATTCTAACTGTGATTGGCTGTGGTTTGAGGTGTAGGAACAGTGATCAACGGTCCTACATAGTAGAACCATATGATCACCATTCCTACACAGAGGAGAATGACAGGCGGCTTGTTTACATCAGCTGCCTGCCTTTCTCCCTCTCCACCGACGATCGCGAGTGACCGGCGGACGATCGGGGGGGTCCGTGACCACGCGGGAGCAGGAGCGCGCCTCCGGCGGCGCGCGCTTGCTCCCTAGACCCTCACAGGCAAGCGACGTAGCCCTACGTCGCTCTGCCTGTGAGGGGCTGAGCGCCGACGTAAATAGTCGTGCGGCGGTCGGCAAGTGGTTAAGACTGAAGACAGTTCTTAATGACATTGGCTGTATGTTTAGGGTCGTTGTCCTGCTGCGGAATTAATTTGGGGACAATCACACGCCTCTCTGATGGTATGACATGATGGATAAATATCTGCCTGTATTTCTCAGCAGTGAGGACACCAAATCTCCAACTCCATTTGCAGAAATGCAGCCCCAAACATGCAAGGAGCCTCCACCATGCTTCACTGTTACCTGCAGACACTCATTACTGTACCGCTCTCCAACCCTTCACCAACAAACTGCCTCCTGCTAAAGCCAGATTTTTCACATTTTGACTCAGCACCTGCTGCCTTTTTTCTGCACCCCAGTTCCTATGTTTTCATGCATAGTTGAGTTGCTTAGCCTTGTTTCCATGTTGGAGGTTTGGCTTTTTGGCCATAATTCTTCCATGGAGACCGCTTCTGGCCAGACGTCTCCAGACAGTAGCTGGGTGTACCTAAGTCCCTCTAGTTTCTGCCAGTTTTATTCTGATGGCACTGCTGGACATCTTATGTCGAAGGGAAGTATGCACGATGTGTCTCATCTGCTGCATTCAGTTTCCTTGAGCGACCACTGCATTTACAGCTTTCAACGTTCCCCATTTCTTTGTACTTCTACGAAAAAGCCTTAACAGCACATCTTGAAACCCCAGTATGCTTTGAAATCTGTGCCTGGGAGAGACCTTGCTGATGTAGTATAACTACTTTGTGTCTTGTTGCTGTGCTCAGTCTTGTCAAGGTGTGGCCTGTGACATGAAACGGTCTTCCACAACCTCAAACAGCAGAGTTTGGCTGTTCCTCGCCCAGTTTTACGCCTCTACACAGCTGTTTCTTTTTCAGTCCACGACTGTGTTTCAACCTTCATATAAAATTGATGATCATTAACACCTGCTTGGTATAATTGGTTTATCATACACCTGAATCTAACCCTACAAAATCCCTGACTTTGTGCAAGTGTAAGATTTAATGCTGGTTTGAAGCCAAAGAGTGGTCACACCAAATATTGATTTGATTTCGATTTTTCTTCTGTTCACTCACTTTGCATTTTGTAAATTGATTAAAATAATCAAAATATATATTTTTGAAAGCATTCTTTTTTATTTACACCATTCTAAAAAGTTTGCACAGTACTGTAGTCGCCTGTTGTATGCCACAAATACCATTCATGGTCTCATTATGTCTTGTGATCCAAGAGCTATCACTGTGAACAAACTCTCCTTCTAAGATAAATCTATAACATGGAATACCAGACAAAAAAAAAAGCATACAAACATTTATTATCGTCAGGCCAGCTTTTCATAGTTCTGATCGTTCCCATGCATTGTAACATGTTCCTTTTCCTGCCGTCTCTCCCTCTGACCCTTCTTTCCCCATGACAGCAGGCAGGAGTTCTTCTCCCTGTACCCACTGTCACTTTTTTGAAAAGAGCATTAATGTCCAGGGCACCGCCTATACAACCTCATCGTTCAGTAACAAGTCCCTCTCAATGAACAGACTACAAGCACTGTCTTCCACTGTGGCACATGGACTTGTAGTTTCAATGGGCTGGTGAGCGCCCTCAAAGTCGACATGTCCTCCAGCGGTATGGGCTGAAAACCAGAGGACATGTCTGCAGGAGTTCACATTGCAATGCTTTCCAGGCTCATGCTGGAAAAAATAATAAATGCACTTATTTTTTTTCTGCAAAACAATGTGCATTTATTATTTTTTCCTGAAAAGTGAACTTATCCTTTAACAATGATTGCCATCTAATTAGGTCACGTGTCTGCTTCTTCCTCACCCGTCACTCGTTACCAATATTTTCTTTTGGGTTACAGAGAGATCACTAAGTACAAATAATTTAAAATCTTCTTACAGTTTAATCATCTTGTGAAGTAATGGTATAAATGCTATGGGCAATTATAAACACTATATTGACAAAAGTATTGGGATGCCTGCCTTTACACTCACAGAAACTTTAATGGCATCTCAGTCTTTATGGACCTTGTTTGTGCACCGGTGCGCAGTCATGTTGGAACAGGAGGGGGGCTATTCCCAAACAAAGTTGTGAGCATGAAATTGTCTTGGTATGCTAACACCTTAAAAGTTCCCTTCCCTGGAACTAAGGGGCCAAGCCCAACCCCTAAAAAACAGCCCCACACCATAATGCCCCCTCCACCAAATGATTTGGACCAGTGCAGAAAGCAAGGTGCTTAAAGTCATGGATGAGCAAATTTGGGGTGGAGAAACTTGACTGGCCTGCACAGAGTCCTGACCTCAACCCAATAGGGCAACTTTAGGATGAATTAGAGCGGAGACTGCGAGCCAAGCCTTCTCTTTCAACATCCTCCTCCAACATCAGTGCCTGACATCACAAATACTGTTCTGGAATAAGCCTTCCCAAAAGAGTTATAGCTGCAAAGGGTAGGCCAAATCAACATTGAACTCTACAAACTAAGACTGGGATGCCATTAAAGTTCATGTGTGTGTAAAGGCAGGTGTCTCAATACTTTTGACAAAATCATGTATCATTTACACCTATATATAATAAGAAGTAAAAAACCTTCTTCTTATTATTATAAAAATAAAAATGTTTTTTCTCTGAAATAATACATTACAGATACAGAGAAGGTGCATGAAAGGCTGAGCTGCAGAACCCCAAGTTAACCCTTGATATTGTTTTAATTTTTAAACTGGGTAAATTATTTTATATTGCATAGATTTCCCCTTTACCCTGGTCTCTGTATTCTGATGTGCTTTACCTTCACGAGTGGTTCTCACCGTCTTAGGTTATTTCCAGGGCTTTTACAGGGGAACGCCGTTCTGGCACTTCCAGCAATGAATATATGTATTAGCAAGGGGTACTGGGGGTGTGCTGCAGGGTCTATTGATGCTGGTGGGTGGAAGGAAGGCAAATAGCTGACTGTTTTGATAGGCGAATCCCTCTTGCAGTGCTGTTGTGCTCTACCAGTGGGGAGCCTTCTCGGCCAGCAGAACACATTGATTTCTGCAAGTGCCTATAGCTGCTGGCAGTGATTGCATGAAAACAATCTGACAGGCTGGTTGTACTGAAGTTGATCGGTAGAACAATTTCAGTAAAACCAGCCTGCCCATACATGGATTGAATCATGGCTGTTTCCTGCTGAACTGGCGGACATTCAATCCATCTATGGCTGGCTTTAGTGAATGTGGTGAAGCTTCACTTTGTAAAGAATATTAGCCTGTAGTAAATCCACCCCAAGAACTCAGACTAGACATGGCAGTTTGTCTAACATGGGCACTCTTTTTTGACACTACAATCTGTCTAACATGGCCGTATTCCTTACAATGTAGGCTCTTTGGTAACATGGCAGCACCATTGAAAAACCTAACCATCTGTTCTTGAAAAGATGCAGTATTATATAATCAGGTTTTCCAGATTTTACCAAGCAGAGGATAATTCATACACCTTATATTAATTATACAGTACAGGATACAGGCAACTTATTCATACACCATGGGCTATAGCTTAAAGTACAAAACTATAACCCATGGTGTATGAATACGTTTCCTGTATCCCGTACTGTACTTCAAGATATGGCATTTATAGGTAAGTCGAAAGATATCTTTTCACACACTCCCCTTAAAAAAAAAAAAAAAAGAAAAAAAAATACACACATTCAAAAATCAAATAGTTATATTGTTAACATTTAATTGATAGCAATTTGGAGTATGAGAGGAGAGAGCTTAAAAAAAGGCACAGAATAGACAATTTGGAAAAGAAGGGGAAGAAAAAAAGAAGCCTAGTAGTGTGAAGGAGAGAAGCATGGAGGAGAGTAGTAAAGTATAGATCAGCTGGCATGTAGAGCAGCAGTAAGAAAAAGCTTAATGAAGGCATTATATACAAATGAGGAAAGATGTGCACAGAGAAGGCAATATACAGTAGAGAGGTAAAAAAAAAGAATAAAGCAGGAAGTATGGAGGAGAGATGTAAAATCACATGAAGTAGGCAGTAGGTAGTAGAGGAGAGAGGTAAAAAAAGAGCAAGAAGCAGGCAGTACAGGCATACCCCATGTTTAAGTACACAATGGGAACAGAGCATGTATGTAAAATGAAATTGTACTTAAAGTGAAGCAATACATTTTTTCACTTCTCAATGCATGTAAATACACTAGCTCTATGGGAAATCTTGGTCAGGTTGACAAAGCACTGCTCTGGGTTTTTAATATTTAACATTGGCGTCTATGGGAAATCTTGGTCAGCTTGACATGACCAAGGGACACCGAACTTGGGGAGCACATTAAGGGGACCCAGGAATACAACATAGTAGATTATGTTGGCAAGTTGGTCTGGTCAACTCCAAAATTGAATATGTTGTAGTCCTGTGTCCTCTCTCAGTGCTCCCCAAGTTTGGTGTCCCTGTCACTTATGGTTCGGGAGCAGTGCCGTGTCAAGCAGACCAAGATTTCCCATAGTTGCCAATGTTAAAAACCTGGAGCAGTGCCTTGTCAAGCTGACCAAGATTTCCCATAGACACCAATGTGTCCATACTCACGAGTGTATGTAAAGTGACGGTACGTAAAGTGGGGTATGCCTGTATAGAGGAGAGAGGGGGAAAAAAAAAAGCAAGAAGCAGGCAGTATAGAGGAGAGAGGAAAAAAAGAGCAAGAAGTGGGCAGTATAGTGGAGAGAGGTAATGAAGAGCAAGAAGCAGGCAGTAAAAAGTAATATGAAGCAGGCAGTATAGAGGAGAAAGACAAAGACAAACAGAAGCATGAAGCAGAGAGGATAAAGGGAAAAAGAGCACAAAGCAGGCAGTATAGAGGAGAGAGAGAAATAGAAGCATGAAGCAAACAGTATAGAGGAGAGAGATTTAAAAAAAAAAAGAGCGTGAAGCAGGTAGTGGAGAGGAGAGAGAGGTAAAAAGGAGCAAGAAGCAGGCAGTATAGAGGAGAGAGAGGGAAAAAACAGCATGAAGCACACAGTATAGAGAGGTAAAAAGGAGCAATAGGTAGGCAGTATAGAAGAGAGAGGTAAAAAAAAGAGCACGGAGCAGGCAGTATAGAGGAAAGAGGTAAAGAAGAGCACGAAGCAGGCAGTATAGAAGAGAGAGGTAAAGAAGAGCACAAAGCAGGCAGTATAGAGGAAAGAGGGAAAAAAAAGAGCAAGAAGCAGGCAATATAGAGGAGAAAGGGGAAAAAAGAGCACGGAGCAGGCAGTATAGAGGAGAGAGGGAAAAAAAAAGAGAGCACAAAGCAGGCAGTATAGAGGAGAGAGGTAAAGAAAAGCATGAAACAAGCCGTTTAGAGAAGAGAGGTAAAAAAAAGCATGAAGCAGGCAGTATAGAGGAGAAATGAAAAATAAAAAAAAGAGCAGGAAGCAGGCAGTATAGAGAAGAAAGAAAAAAGGAGTATGGAGCAGGGAGTATAGAGGAGAGAAAGAGATCACAAAGCAGGCAGTATAGAGGAAAGAGGTAAAGAAAAGCATTAAGCAAGCAGTATAAAGAAGAGAGGTAAAAAAGAACATGAAGCAGGCAATGTAGAAGAGAGAGGTATAAAAAAGAGCATGAAGCAGGCAATATAGAGGTGAGAGGGAAAACAAGAGATCACAAAGGAGGCAGTAAAGAGGAGAGAGGTAAAGAAGAGCATGAAGCAGGCAGTATAGTGGAGAGAGGTACTGTAATAAAGAGCAAGAAGCAGGCAGTATAGAGAAGAGGGGTAAAAAGAAACAAGAAGCAGGCAGTATAGAAGAGAGCGAGAAATAGAAGCATGAAGCAGGCAGGATAGGAGAGAGTTGGGGGAAAAAATCACGGAACAGGCAGTATAGAGAGGTGAGGTAAAAAAAAAGTGTGAAGCAGGTAGTGGAGAGGAGAGAGGTAAAAAAAAAAGGAGCAAGAAGCAGGCAGTATAGAGAAGAGAGGTAAAGAAGAGCATGCGCAGGGCAGTAAAGAGGAGAGAGGGGAAAAAAGAGCACAAAACAGGCAGTATAGAGGAGAGAGGGGAAAAAACGATAGCACAAAGAAGGCAGTATAGAGGAGAGAGGGAAAATAGGAGACCACGAAGCAGGCAGTATAGAGGAAAAAGAGAAAAAAAGAGCATGGATCAGGCAGTATAGAGGAAAGAAAAGAGACCACAAAGCAGGCAGTAAAGAGGAGAGAGGGGAAAAAAGAGCACAAAACAGGCAGTATAGAGGAGAGAGGGGAAAAAACGATAGCACAAAGAAGGCAGTATAGAGGAGAGAGGGAAAATAGGAGACCACGAAGAGGGCAGTATAGAGGAAAAAGAGAAAAAAAGAGCACGGATCAGGCAGTATAGAGGAAAGAAAAGAGACCACAAAGCAGGCAGTATAGAGGAGAGAGGGAAAAAAAGAGAGCACCAAGCAGGCAGTATAGAGGAGAGAGGAAAGAAAAGCATGAAGCAAGCAGTTTAGAGAACAGAGGTAAAAAAGAGCATGAAGCAGGCAGTATAGAAGAGAGAGGTAAAAAAGAGCATGAAGCAGGCAGTATAGAGGAGAAACAAAAAAGGAGAACGGAGCAGGCAGTATAGAGGAGAGAAGTAAAAAAAATAGAGAACACGAAGTAGGCAGTATAGAGGAAAGAGGTCAAGAAAAGCATGAAGTAAGAAGTATAAAGAAGAGAGGTAAAAAAGAGAGCACGAAGCAGGCAGTAAAGACGAGAAAGGAAAAAAAGAGCACAGAGCAGGCAGTATACAGGAGAAAAAGAGAACAGAGCAGGCAGTATATAGCAGAAAGGGAAAAAAAAGAGAGCACAAAGCAGGCAGTATAAATGAGAGAGGGAAAAAAAGAGAGCATGAAGCAAGCAGTATAGCAAAGAAAGGGAAAAAAAGAGAGCACAAAGCAGGCAGTACAGAGGAGAGAGGGAAAAAAAGGGAGCACGAAGCAGGCCATATAGAGAAGAGAGGGGAAAAAAAGAGAGCACGAATCAGGCAGTATAGAGGAGAGAGGGTAAAAAAGAGAGAGCAGAAAGCAGGCAGTATAAAGGAGGGAGGGAAAAAAGAGAGCATGAAGCAGGCAGTATGGAGGAAAGAGGTAAAGAAGAGCACAAAGCAGGCAGTATAGAGGAGAGAGGTAAAGAAGACCATGAATCAGGGAGTATAGAGGAGAGAGGTAAAACAAAAAGAGCATAAAGCAGGCAGTATAGAGGGAAAGAGGGAAAAAAAGGGAGTACAAAGAAGGCAGGAGAGAGGGGAAAAAAGAGAGCACAAAGCAGGCAGTATAGAGGAGAGAGGGAAAAAAGAGCAAGAAGCAGGCAGTATAGAGAAGAGAGGCAAAAAAAGATCACAAAGCAGGCAGTATAAAGGAGAGTGGTAAAAAAGACCACGAAACAGGCAGTAAAGAGGAGAAAGGGAAGGAAAAAAAAAAGCAAGAAGCAGGCGGTATAGAGAAGAGAAGGCACAATAAAAAGAGGAAGAAGCAGGCAGTATAGAGGAGAAAGGAAAAAAAGAGCATGAAGCAGGCAGTATAGGGGAGCGAGGTAAACAAAAACATAAAGCAGTATAGAGGAGGGCTTTGTTGGCAGGTGAGAGGTTGACTGATGCAGGGTATGGGAATGCCGATAGGGGACATGAAAAATGAGACTTACTCCAGATTCTGCTTCTTGTTGAGGCTAATATTCAGGAAATTATTAAATTTGTGTTTATCTTTTTCATTTTATCCTCTATAACACACAAACTTTCAATATTTTCTTAAATCTTTTCTGTAGAGAATTCGTTTTAGAGTAGAAAAATAAATAACCCCCTTGTGAAACCTGTCCAAAAAAAGGTAAAGGCTGAGGACGAGGACAGACCCTTTTTCCATTTGTGAAGGTTATATTTGTTCTTACACTGTGTTCTTTCTATATTTTACTGACGTTTTAATGTGTCTGTCACTGAACACCTTTCATATCTTGCAAGTAAATAATTTCCAAACCAATAGTACCATTTCATTTTCCTACAGTAGAAATGTCCTTTTTTTTTTTAACCTAAATGCCACTTTCTAATGTTACACGGACCGCACAATGTCTGTTTATTTACAATGATCATGAAACCGTATCTGAAAGAGCTGTTCCTAACCTCTTTCATTCAATTTACCAGCATAAGGACCCATTTAGACCTTGAAGGGCCTGAGTCAAAACTGGATTGTGGCTTTCAGTAAATTCCCATGGCGGTGAAGGGCAATTTTTCAAACAAGCTTTCACTCTTCACACTCCACGCTCGGTGAGCTGGAACTGCAGCATGTCCTCGTGTTTTCTACACAATGTTGTGGTAGAGTAATCCACCTTTGTGGTGGTAGTTTGGATCAGGTTCCTTTTATGTCAAACCACACGGGAACTCTATTAGAGAATGAATTAGACGAATGGGACGCTTAAATCTACATCTGACTGCTTTGTTCTTAGTAGTACACTGCTTTTTCTCTGCAGCCTCAAAGTGGATATCGCTCTACCTTGATTGTTTGTTTTTCCTTCAAATTAGAGGCGTTTATGTATATTTTCACTCCAATATATACTTTTTGTCAGTAAAACTTTGACCACTGTCCTTGTTGTCACATGGCAGCCCCAGTGATGAAAGGTTAGTGGTTGCCCCCTGTGACGAACTCCCATTTGCTGGGACGTTCGCCTCGGGTACTGGAAGTGTGTGGAGGCCAGACTCCTGCCCACGGACTATGGGCCCTGGCTTGTAGGGGAGTGCACCTCTGTGTGGCGGTATATGCTGGAGAACCATGGGAGTAGTGTTACTTTGGACTCAAATCCATGTCACCCCAAGATACAGACTGTGAGACTGGGATCAATGTTACAGGCTTAAAGCTGCCTGTTGCAGCAGAGGACTTCTCCACACAATGAGAGACTAAAGAGATGCTAATGATGTCAACCTCAGCTATTGTCTACTGTGGGGATGTGTATTGACATTTATAGTAAGGTGTTTTGAAAACAAAGACGGGGAGTCTGCGAGCCTACGTCTTCTGCTTCATCTGTTTAGAGGTGGTTTTGTTTTGGGGGCTTGTTGTTTGTTGAGTTAATTATGATAATGTTGCAGTCTCATTCACCTATTGTTTCTTTCCAGATGACCAAGGTATGTTGACTATGTTCTGTATGCAATTGCATTTGCATATGATAATGAAATCAAACACATGAGACTGTATATATTGGAAGTGAGTTGTTGAATAAAGTGTCTTTTGTTTTACCCTTCATCGAGCTCAGGCTGATGTTTGGGGGGAATTGAGGGGCCCGGTCACTGCATCACGTGAGATTCTGGAGACCTAAGACAGAAATACTTGGTCCAAGTATTGGGGGTCTGTTACACCCCCCCCCCCCCATTCCTCCTCCTTATGGACTGATGGAATGGCAGCGTCACTGCTTTTATTGTAATTGTATCTTGCAGCCATATTAAAAGTTCTCCTATATTGCACAATTGGGTCAGTATTGACTTTCATATATAAACTGTTATTTGTACTGTACGTTATTCTAGATATTAATTTCCTGTACTATTTCAATTGTAGTATATTCTTCAAATCTATAGATGGCACCCCTGAAGAAGAAGGTTATTTCGAAACGTGTTGGGTGCTTTACCTTTTGATTATCTATGTAATTCAAGGATTGCCAATGTTGGCACAATGTTATGCTGAAAGCAATATGTGCAATACTTCATACAGAGCTGCATTCTTTTTTATTCTTATTTCTTTGTATCAATAGAAATGTAACTTTTATGATACATATATTCTTTTTATTTACTTGTAGCCTATAATAGTCCCATTGCCCATTTTATGTTTTTTGATATATTCAGCGCCAAAAATAGGTGAAGTTAAGCTGTATGTAGCATAACAAAGGTGACCCTTATCTACAGTATCTCACAAAAGTGAGTACACCGCTCCGATTTTTGTAAATATTTTATTCTATCTTTTCATCAGACAACACTGAAGAAATGACACTTTGCTACGATATAAAGTAGTGAGTGTACAGCTTGTATAACAGTGTAAATTTGCTGTCCCCCTCAAAATAACTCAACACACAGCCAATAATGTCTAAACCGCTGGCAACAAAAGTGAGTACACCCCTACGTTTAAAATGTCTCCATGAGCAGGGCCCTCCTATTCCTTCTGTATTGAACTGTATTGCAATTGTGCTCTTTCCTTTATATTGTAAAAGTGCTGTGCAAACTGTTGGCGCTGTAGAAATCCTGTATAATAATAATAACAATGGCTACCTTAGATTTCTATTTTTAGGCCTTTTTCACTGATCCAAATAATTTGGTGGAGGGGAGATTATGGTGTGGGGTTGTTTTTAAGGGGTAGTGCTTGGCCCCTTAGTTCCAATGAAGGGAACTCTTAAGGCATCAGCATACCAAGACATTTTGGACAATTTTATGCTCCCAACTTTGTAGGAACTATTTGGGGATGGCCCCTTCCTGTTCCAACATGACTGCATACCAGTGCACAAAGCAAGGTCCATAAAGACATGTATGAGTGAGTTTGCCATGGAGGAACCTCCATCCGATAGAACATTTTTGAGAAGAATTAGACTGGAGACTGCGAGCCAGACCTTCTCATCCAGCATTAGTGCCTGACCTCACAAATGTGCTTCTGGAAGAAAGGTCAAACATTCCCAAAGACACACTCCTAAACCTTGTGGACAGCCTTTCCAGAAGAGTTAAAGTTTTAAAGCTGCAAAGGATGGGCAAACTCAATATTGAACCCTACGGACTTAGACTGGGATGCCATAAAGTTCATGTGGGTGTCCCAATACTTTTGGTAATATAGTGTATGTAAAAAACAACAGCCTCGGGAAAAAATGCTACTAATGCATGTATTGAACCCTACGGACTAAGACTGGGATGCCATTAAAGTTCATGTGTGTGTAAAGGCATCCCAATACTTTTGGTAATATAGTGTATCATGCATTTTTCCTGCATTAAAGAGACTGTAAATATTATAAAGTACAGTATGGCATTTCTGATTACATGTACATTATGTGGAATTTATCCTACAATTATTGGTTTAAAACAGTGTTTTTCAATCTATTCAAGGCATCCTTTAGAATGGAGCACAACCCGGGGCACACCAGTCTTGACAACTCGTTCACACAAGGAGGTGTATCCGAAGTATATCTATTAGGCTGCTCTATGCTCATGAAACACGCAAAAAAGTTTCTGAATGATTTTTAAATTGAGCCCTACCAACATAAATTGTACTGTGGTACCATGCCTTTAAGTGGGCACAAAAAAACATGCAATTGGTGGATGCAAATTAATGGCACCCATCCGCAGCTGCAAAAGACAACGCATTTTTGTGTGGTGCGGGAAAACGCACAATTTCACGCTTTACCGCATTGCACCTGGTGTGAAAAAGCCCTAAAATGTTGTTTGTAAGGCAGAATTACGTAGTCAGTAGGTTGTAAATCCTCCGCACCCCTCCCCCCCCATAAGCACAATCCCCCCAAAAAAATCCCCCCATCTTGCACAAGTCCCTCCCTCCAAAAGCCCCCCTCCTGACACAAACCCCTCCTTCTAGCACAAATCGCCCCTGCTAGCCACAAACCCCCCTTCCTAAATTCCCCCTTCTAGCACAACCCCTCCAATACGCACTCTTTGCCCTTGCTACAGCAAAATGAAACAAAGCTATATCTGTATTTTGCTGGCAAAAGTGAAAGCTTTGTGGGCCGCCCGAAATTCCCTTAGCAACCGATGACGTCACTGGTTGGTAAGACGCTGGCGGGTGTTTTTCAATTTTAGCAGGGTAGAGAGCCCCGAGGAGGAACATGATGTGCTCACCCTTCTCTCTGTACACAGAACTTAACACAGTACCTTTTCATGATCAGATTGTACAGGGCTTTATGTCATTTTGCGGGGGCACCCCTTGGGACTCTTTGCGGCACCTTGGGGTGCCGCGGAACCCCAGTTGAAAAGCACTGGTCCAAAGTGTGGATTTTTAGCCTTGAAAAAAATAAAGTTTGGGATGTATTTTATATTAAACAAAAAAAGTTGCGCTAATCTGAATATAAATCATCAATATTTTGAAATAAATAACAAATGATTGAAAACAATGTACGTCTATGTGGTGATCTCATACAGTAATGAGCCTTATAAGTGTGATGATGTCCTTATGATATCACATATAAATAGTGGTCAGCTCTGGAAAAAATGTGCTAAAGGCGAGTCCGCGTGAATTTTATGTGTACAGATCCAGAAGGAAGATGCTTCAAAAAATTTCCGTCACCAAAAAATAAAGAATCCTCCTGTGACACCCAACATGCAAGCTTTTTTGATCACTCTAGAAATAGATGCTCCACTATATCTGGTAAGCGTCCTCATTACTAGGTGGTGGGTTTACAGGAGGATTTTTTTGTCTTTGGTGACGGAAATTTTTTGAAGCATCTTCCTTCCGGATCTGTATACATAAAATTCACGTGGACTGGCCTTTAGCACATTTTTCCAGAACTGACCACTAATTATATGTGGTATCATAAGGAAATCATCACCCTTATAAGGCTCATTACTGTATAAGATCACCACATAGACATACATTGTTTTCAATCATTCGTTTTTTGTTATTTCAAATTATTGATGGTTTATATTCAGCTAAGTGTAACTTTTTTTTTTTTTATTATATGTTTTACTTATTTATTTATTTATTATTTACTTGTTTTTTTTTAATTATATGTTATATCACATGGTTAGTCGCTGCTGTCACCCACTATAATTTTGATTTATCACTTTAGCGTGGTTTACCTTTTAGGCTACATTCACACCTGAGCGTAGCGTTTTCGCACGTTTTTTTACTGCGATTTACAGGCGTTTTTTTGTGCAGGCGTTTTTAGATTGAATAGAGACCAATGGAAAACGCCTGTAATCTGCCCAAAAAGAAGCTCATGTACTTTTTTGAGCGTTGAGCGTTTTGCTCACAGCGTCAAAACGCTCAGATGTGAGCAGGGGCCATTGAAATCAATAGGATTTGTCTTGTTGGGCGTTTTGAGAGCTGATCCTAGAGCAGAAAAACTCCCCAAAAACGCCTACATGTGAATGGAGCCTTATAGTTGCTTGTACGTGTTTTACTTGCCGACCACCCGCTGCAGATATACTGTGGCAGGCTGGCTCGGCTGCGCGAACAGCCGTACCTACGGCGGTTCGCGTGGGCGCTCCTTGGGGCGGAGGTCGAAGGTGCGCGCCCGCCCCCATTAGGCAGCAGGGGAAGCCGATCCACGGGGCCGGTGGCTGCGATTGCTGCCGGGCACCCGCGATCGCTTCCGTGGAGAGAGAACGACGGTCTGCTGTTGTAAACAAAGCAGACCGTTGTTCTCTCTGGAATGAACACAGAGGCCCTGTGATCCTTCTATTTAGGATCCCAGGTCTCTGTGTTGATTCCAAAGTTCCTTCCCCATACAGTTAGAAAACACCCCCTAGGCTCACACTTAACCCTTTGATTACCACTGGGTTAACCCCTTCCCTGCCAGTGTCATTATTACAGTAACAGTGCATATTTTTAGCACTGATTACTGTAGTAATGTCACTGGTCCCCCCAAAAGTGTCAAATGCCAGTTAGGGGTCCGATCTGTCCGTCACAATGTCGCAATCCTGCTAAAAATTGCTGATCGCCTCCATTACTAGTAAAAATGAAAAAAATAAATATTAGTTTGTAGACGCAATAACTTTTGCGCAAACCAATCAAAATATGCCTATTGGGATTTTTTTTTACCAAAAATATGTAGCAGAATACAAATTGGCCAAAAAGGATTAAAAAATTAGATTTTTAAATTTATTTTTTTTTTTTCGGAATGTTATATAGCAGAATGTGATATATATATATATATATATATATATATATATATATATATATATATATATATATATAATTTTTTTTTTTTTTTTTTTTCAGAATTGTCGCTCTTTTTTTGTTAATAGTGCAATACATGACGGGTCTGCTTTTTTTTTTTTTTTTTTTTTTTCTAGCAAGTGCAGCTTTACATTGACATGAAAATGTTTCATATAATCTTTTTTCTGGTTTGTCATCTACTGGAGAACTAAACAAGTCGTTATCAAAAAGAAGGTTTTCCCCATTCTTTGGGATGAAAATGTTATATTTGTAGCCAAATTTTACTATGAGAAACCCCAATGAGCCCATCTTTAACCACAGCAGTTATTCTCTCTGGAATGAACACAGAGCGCCTGTGATCCTCCTATTTAGGATCACAGGTCTCTGTGTTGATTCCACAAGTCCCTCCCCCTCAAAGTTAGAAAACACCCCCTAGGCTCACACTTAACCCTTTGATCGCCCCCTGGCCAGTGTCATTATTTACAGTAACAGTGCATATTTTTAGCACTGATTACTGTAGTAATGTCACTGGTCCCCCCAAAAGTGTAAAAAATGTCAGTTAGGGGTCCAATCTGTCCATCACAATGTCGCAATCCTGCTAAAAATTGCTGATTGCTGCCATTACTAGTAAAAAATAAATAAATAAATATTAGTTTGTAGGCGCAATAACTTTTGCGCAAACCAATAAAAATACGCTTATTGGGATTTTTTTTTAACAAAAATATGTAGCAGAATACAAATTGGCCAAAAAAGATGAAAAAAAATAGATTTTTACATTTTTTATTTTTTTGGGGAATGTTATATAGCAGAAAGTGAAAAATGTTTTTTTTTTAAGAATTGTCAATCTTTTTTTGTTTATAGCGCAATAAATAAAAATCGCACAGGTGATCAAATACCACCAAAAGAAAGCTCTATTTGTGGGGAAAAAAGGACATAACCCTTTGATCGCCCCTGGCCAGTTTCATTATTACAGTAACAGAGCATATTTTTAGCACTGATTACTGTAGTAATGTCACTGGTCCCCCCAAAAGTGTCAAATTTGTCAGTTAGGGGTCCGATCTGTCCGCCGCAATGTCGCAGTCCCGCTAAAAATCGCAGATCGCTGCCATTACTAGTAAAAAAAATTAAATAAATATTAGTTTGTAGACGCAATAACTTTTGCGCAAACCAATCAAAATACGCCTATTGGGATTTTTTTTTTACCAAAAATATGTAGCAGAATACAAATTGGCCTAAAAGGATTTTCTTTGGGAATGTTATATAGCAGAATGTTTAAAATATTTTTTTTCAGAATTGTCGCTCTTTTTTTGTTAATAGCGCAATACATGATGGGTCTGCTTCTTTTTTTTTTTTTATATATTCTAGCAAGTGCAGCTTTCCATTGACATGAAAATATTTCCTATAATCTTTATTCTGGTTTGGCATCTACTGGAGAACTAATCAAGCCGTTATCATAAAGAAGGTTTTCCCCATTCTTTGGGATGGAAATGTTATATTTGTAGCCACATATCAGAAACCCCAATGAGCCCATCTTTAAACACAGCAGACCGTTGTTCTCTATGGAATGAACACAGAGCGCCTCTGATCCTCCTATTTAGGATCACAGGTCTCTGTGTTGATTCCACAAGTCCCTCCCTCTAAAAGTTATTAAACACCCCCTAGGCTCACACTTAACCCTTTGATCGCCCCTGGCCAGTGTCATTATTACAGTAACAATGCATATTTTTACCACTGATTCCTGTAGTAATGTCACTGGTCCCCCAAAAGTGTCAAAATTGTCAGTTAGGGGTCCGATCAGTCTGCCACAATGTCGCAGTCCTGCTAAAAATCGCAGATCGCCGACATTACTAGTAAAAATAAAAACAATAAAAATGACATCAATTTTTTCTGTAGTTAGTAGACGAAATAACCTTTGCGCAAACCAATCAAAATACGCCTATTGGGATTTTTTTTTTTTACCAAAAATATGTAGCAGAATACAGATTGGCCAAAAAGGAATAAAAAAATTAGACTTTTAAATTTTTTTTTTTGGGAATGTTATATAGCAGAATGTGAAAAAAAAAATATATATATATATATATATTTATTTATTTTTTTCAGAATTGTCTCTCTTTTTTTGTTAATAGTGCAATACATGACGGGTCTGTTTTTTTTTTTTTTTTTTTTATTCTAGCAAGTGCAGCTTTACATTGACATGAAAATATTTCCTATAATCTTTATTCTGGTTTGTCATCTACTGGAGAACTAATCAAGTCGTTATCATAAAGAAGGTTTTCCCCATTCTTTGGGATGGAAATGTTATATTTGTAGCCAATTTTTACTATCAGAAACCCCAATGAGCCCATCTTTAATTTTTGGGTGACTCTAAAACAAGACATAATCCTCCCTTTTAATTAGAGGGGTTTTATAAGTCCACTTATCTGGTATGTACATGCAACAAACATAAAGAGAGCAGTGTGCATGAAAGGCTTTCTAATGCTTTGTTTGTAGAGCTTTTATCATTCCTTGCATTGCTTCACATCCATGAACTGGGAAGTGGGTTGAATTTATTCTCGGCTCCATCCAACTACACACAATCTGCTCTGCATTATCTTCTATGGAAATTCTATGGTAAAAAGCCTTCTTGTGTTTCCTCGTCTTGGTCACCCTGCAGGATTCCAGAATATTCAGGTAGTTTGTGAAATGTCAAACATCGGACGCAGAGTAGATTGGCATTTGCCGTCTCTTTCCACAATAACCTCTGTTAAAGGATCTCTGATAAAGTATTTCACCTGCAGCTAAACTACATTTTTAGGTGATAATGAACCTGTAGTGTAAAATGGACTATCATTTTATAATGAGAGTCTGCTTAAAATTGGAGTCTATTGAAAATCCTCTAGTGTATATTTATAGTTTATGTATTGGCTATATAAGTCGTAAAAAAAATGACAGCTTGTTAAAATGGACTTCACCTTTGGAGATTTCACTTTGATTTTCGTTATTTTGTTCTGGTCCCCAGGAGACAAAAAAAACTGTTTTTAACAGACCAAGCTGTCCGGCAGAAATGGCAGTAAGGCCCCTTTCACACGAACGATCCGACCGGATCCGCCTGTCAGTTTTTTAGGCGGATCTGATCGGATCCTCCATGCATCCCTATGGGGCAGCGGATGTGACTTCTATCAGTGTCTGGTTAAAGCTTTAGTGTCGGTTCACACTGATCCGGCCCGACTTCGGGCGACTAATGCCGTCTCCCGTGCACCGCGACTTCGGCGCGGCTTGCAACGACTTCACATAATGGAAGTCAATGCAAGTCGCTCCGACTTTGCAAAAAAAAGGTGCAGGAACCTTTTTCTAAGTCAGAGTGACTTGAGTCGCTCCTATTAGAACGGTTCCATTGCACAGCATGGACCGCTACTTGTCAGGCGACCAAGTCGCCTGACAAGTCGGAACAGTGTGAACCGGTGTTCCGTGAGAATAACCTACCACGTGAGAAATGCCTACCCTCGTCACTTCCTGTCAGGAACAGCTGAGCAGCGCAGCAGTGCGCATGCTCACAGCCCCGAATACGTCATTGAACCGCTGAGGAGCTGACTAGTGCGCATGCACGGAGGGTATGAAATGATCACGGCAGTGTGTGTATGGTCATCAAGGCGGTAAGACCTTCCGGAGCTGAAGTGGTAAATCATCTTTGGCTTAACAAAAACAGCATTATTTCGAAATGGTACTCTAGTAACACACAGTCTTTGATTTCAGAAATATGTTTACAGTTCAAATTCCACTGGAATTCGATGTAAATATTGATTCGAGTTTCAATTCAAATGTCTGAAATTCGGATTAATTTCCCTTTCATTATTCAGAGCATTTGGTAAACTTTGTTTCTACTGCAATTTAGGTATTGAGACATATCCAAATCTCCGAATAACAAAAAATGTGTCGGAATATTTTTTCGGAAGGAAACATACCGCACATGTCTAAAGCCTTATTATAGGCTTACCTACAGGTAAAATTCAAAGATGGACATTTACTTCCTCTTTAATACTTTTTCTGTAATTTGTCTTTCCATACCTGATATAACCAATGTTGTAACCAATGTTCCTATTTATTGGATTGGTGCAGTTTGGCTGTCATTGTAGTTGAGTTCCTCTTGATACATTAAAAATGCTGCAGTTTGGCCTCTTTGCAGCTCTGATACACATGAGAACACTAATGAAGCATTCACACAGCTTTATTTTCTATGGGTGATTCATACTGCTAACTAGCCATCAGTATAACACTAGGCAGATACTATGGATAGGAAGACTTCGGCATATTTTGTGGAATAAACTGTCTACTGTGAGTCTTAAAATGTTCCTGTTCTATTTGACACCTGCTTGGAGGTTCTGCTATTGTTACCACTCTGCTTGAACTTTGCCCATATTGGCATTTCATCATATTCCTGTCCGTCAGTTTGGTGCTTCGCTTCAGTTGCTTGTCAGTTTGTTAGCTGTCAACATTGGGGAAGATCCAAGGACTGCTCCCTGGCTATATAATGCAGCAAAACTCAAAACTTCTTGAAAGGGTCCCTGATGGAGAACGAGGACTTCTTACATGCCATGCCCAGGGTAAGCTACAATTATCACCAATGACACAGAGGGTTAACCTCCCTGACGGTATGATTCTTTCGGATTTTAGGTGCTGAAAGCGGTGTGTATCTATTTGTATACATATATATATATATATATATATATATACATATAAGTACAGTAAAGCTGCAGGAAAGGGCACTGGAGGCAAACTAATGTGATTTTATTTTATTTTGCATTGTATCAGTGTGTTTGGTGTGTTTTACATTTGAATTTGCCTCCGGTTCCACCCCCCTGCGAACGTCACGTCGCAGGAGACGGAAGCCGGGGCACAGAGGATCGGGAGGAATATCCGCCGCCACACACCGCCGGGATACATCGCTGGATCCCGGTGACAAGGTAAGTAACCCCTCTACCAGGATCCAGCGATCTTCCTAGCGGTGCCCGAGTGTGGCTCGGGGTTACCGCTTTTGGCACTGAAATTTAACCCGGAGCCACACTCGGGAATAACGCTAGGAAGGTTAACACCAATCTGTGACAGGTGTACTGTAAGGCAGGGGTAAGCAACCTTGGCAGTCCAACTGGGGTTAAACTACAATTCCCAACATACCTCTTCCTTTGGGAGCTATACCTGTGGTCAGGGCCGCTGATAGGGGGGGGCACCAGTCCTCCTGTAGGGGGCCTGGGCACACAGGGAGGCCCCAATAGCACAGGGAATCAGTGCTGTTGAGCAGAGGGGCAATTACAGATGGAAGCCCGCCCTGTGCAGCCCTCTGCAGCAGCTGAAGTCCAGTTTCTCCCCCTCTTGCCAGCTTTCAGCTGCTGCGGAGAGAGGCACAGACACAGGGCATCATTCCTGTAATTGCTTCTCTGACACCGATCCCCCTCCCTGTTCTGCCTGCTTCTGACCCCCCTCTTTGTGCCCTACCAACCCCCCCCCCCTCCCCTCCCGCAGCGCTGCTAAGAACAGTGGATATTTACATGGACTGCTCCTGATATTTGGATTTGATATGCTGGTTAACACCATTGTTTGTGAGTAGCCATTTTTACGTTTTAATAATAAAGCCTATATTGAGGATATTGCGCTAGGCTGGTGCGCCCTTTCTTTGTACTTGTTGGACTACCCCGGTCCTATAGGGCAGCAAGGCCATAGCCATTTGAGATGCCAAATGTGAGTCCCATGGAAAGAGGTCGGGGAGCTCGGGTTCTGAGCACAGGAGCAAGGTGTTTTACATCACAATTTTGTTTTGGAGCGCTGCAGGGTTCCCTGCACTGTAAAAAAAAAAAAATGAATTGTAAAAAAAAAAAATAATAATTAAACACTGTAATAAATCATTTAAAAAATTGTAAAATAAAATAACTGTAAACATTTTTAATATTTTTTAACCACTTCAATACAGGACACTTTCACCCCCTTCCTGCCCAGGCCAATTTTCCCCTTTTAGCGCTGTTGCATTTTGAATGACAATTGCGCGGTCATGCAACACTGTACCTACACCAAATTGATGTCATTTTCCCCCCACAAATAGAGCTTTCTTTTGGTGGTATTTGATCACCTCTGGGTTTTTTCCTTTTTGCTAAACAAATAAAAAAAGACCGAAAAGTTTGGAAGAAAAAAAAGTTTTTTTTGTTTATGTTATACAATTTTGTAAATAAATACGTTTTTTCCTGCACTGATGAGACTGCACTGACAGGCACTGATGAGGAGGCACTGATGGGGTGGCACTGATGGGGTGGCACTGATATGTGGCAGTGATAGGTAGCACTGATATGCAGCATTTGTGGGCACTGATAGGCGGCACTGCTGGGCACTGATAGGTGGCATTGATGGGCACTGATAGGTGGCACTGATGGGCACTGATAGGTGGCACTGATGGGCACTAATGGACACTGATAGGCGGCACTGGTGGGCACTGATAGGCGGCACTGATGGGCACTGATAGGCGGCACTGGTGGGCAATAATGGACACTGGTGGGCGACACTGATAGCTGGCAATGATGGGCACTGGTGGGCAGCACTGATAGGGAGGGCACTGGCGGGCAGCACTGATGGGGAGGGCAATGGGGGGCTCCCTGAGCTCTGATTGCCATCCCTGGTGGCCATAGTGGGCATCCCTGGGGTCATAGGTGGGCATCCCTGGGGTCATGGGTGGGCATCCCTGGTGGTTCTAGTGGCACCCCCCCGAGGGTCTGCACTGGTAATCGATGATCTGATTACCAGTGCCGACCCCCCCCCCCCTGTCAGGGGAGCCGCCGATCGGCGCTCCTTTACTCGTGCCTGTCAGGCACGAACTAAGGAAAGCCGATGAACGGCTCTTCCTGTTTACTATGTGACCAGCCGTGATTGGACACGGCTGATCACATGGTAAAGAGCCTACGTCAGAGGCTCTTTACCGAGATCGGAGATGCAGGGAGTCAGAGTGACACCTTGCATCACCAATCGCCGCTCTGTGCCCCCCGGGGGGCGCGCAGAGCGTATTATCCTGCCGCCGTCATATGACGTCCGGTCAGGATAATACAACCACAATCCCCCCGTCAATTTGCTATAGGGCAGGCGGGATGTGGTTAAAACAAATGTACATTTTTTTAAATGCAAAAAACAATACAAAAGGGCTAATTCACACAGGCTCTCTGTTATGTCTGTGTAATAATGATTTTAGTGTATTTTTGTGAAAATATTGTCTTAATATATTTGGGAGGGGGGGCTGCCAGATAGCCTGTACGGGGCCCCGTGATTTCTAACAGCAGTCCTGCCTGTGGCTGTCAGAGCCTTGTAATACCTCGTGGAAGCTGTAGTTCTACAACAGCAGGGGTGCCAAGGTTGCCTACCCCTAATATAAGGCATATATAGTGGCTATGTAGTGGATCAAAGAACTACAATGTGAGGGGGCATGTCTGCCTGCTTAAAGTGTTTTTAAACCCAGGAGCCTGCAGTCACTATATCCGGTCTCCCACAGTACACAGAACATGGAAATTTAATTATTTTAGTAAATATAAAATGCTAAACACCTTTTCTCATCAGCAGTATATAGCAGTCTTGCGATTTCCATCAGCTCCTAGTAAAGCTTGTAGGAAGAGTTTTTCATACTGCACTGGCTGTCCTATCAGGATACAGGACCCCTGACCCTCTGTCTGGACAGTGCCGATTGGCCCTGTGCTGATCACATGCACTCTCCCAAGAAAAAAAAAAAAAAACCTCTCTAGCAATACACACCAAACTGAGCAGCCTGACTCCAAAGGCTCTGTTTTATCCTGCCATGTTCTGGAGTCAGTGGAAGAAGAGGAGGGTCTGTGCATACAGGATCAAGCAGCCTTTTTACAAAATGCGGAGGAATAACCTCTTAGGTTCCACAGTGAGCATAACAAGCATGCTTTACTGCATATACAGTCTGATTTTACTGTTGTGGGTTTAGTAACACTTTAACCACTTGCCTACCGAGCACTTTCACCCGCTTCCTGCCCAAGTCAATATTCAGCTTTCAGCGCTGTCGCACTTTGAATGACAACATGCAACACTGTACCCGAACAAATTTATTTCTTTTTCTTTTTGAGACAGATAGAGCTTTCTTTTGTTGGTATTTAATAACCACTGGGGTTTTCATTTTTTGCTTAAAAAAAAGAAAAATGACAGAAAATGTAAAAAAAAAAAAAAAAAATCACTGATGGGCACTGAAGGGCAGCACTGATGGAGCTTCACTGATAATTAGCACTGATGTTCCCACTGAGGAATGACACTTTTCGGCTTTTCTCTCCTTATGCACGTCAGTGATAACCGACATTTCCTATTTACACTGTGATCAGCTGTGATTGGACACAGCTGATCAC
Organism: Pelophylax lessonae; assembly: GCF_965119305.1. NCBI lineage: Eukaryota > Metazoa > Chordata > Amphibia > Anura > Ranidae > Pelophylax > Pelophylax lessonae. The sequence continues at coordinate 36,681,807 of NC_138771.1, read as the reverse complement.
ATGGTAAAGATCCTACGTCATAGGCTCTTTACCATGATCGGAGATGCACTGTGTCGGAGGGACATGGCCCACCACCAATTGCCAGGCTGCTCACCCCCAGGGGCAGCGCATTCTGAAGGATGTCATATGACATCCAATCAGGATGGGAAAGCCACCGCCCGGCCATCATTCTGCTATAGACCAGGTGGGAAGGTGTTAATAGTGCTTAAAGTGATACTAAAGTCTAGTTTTCTCTGTCGCTCATTGACAGACGTAGTCTTCTTGATTCACAAGAACTGGGTTATGTTGTCTCCGCAGGAGCAGGACTAGGCAGAAAGAAAAAACGTTCTGGCTCCACCTTAGGGGCAGTCCCTGAGGGTATATCCTCCCTCTCTCTGCTACAAGGCATCAGTTTTTTTCTGTCTAGTCAGGAGTAAGGACCTAAGTTCCTTGCTGGGATCTTTTTTGGTCCTGGCAAGATTTTTTCTTTAGAAAAAAATATTTTTTAGGTAGTTTTCTCCAGTGTTTTTTCCTGTGAGATCTTCAAGCAAATACGCCGGACTGGGCGACACTAGTGGTCACCCCAGCCGGCCTACGAGCGCGCGCAGACCATTGCATTGCGCTTGGTCGGCCGCGACACATTCAAGTAAGTATGCGGGGCCGGGCGACGGGCTGGATGTTGAGATCCAGTGGTCACCCCGGTTTCTGCCTACGAGCGCGTGCAGACCAGAGCTCCGCGCTGGGTCGGCCGCGACGGAGTCCCATTGGAGGGACTGACCTTGCGAGTTAAAAGTCTCGCTTGGATGCCAGGAACCAGAGAGTCGAGGCGTCCGGAGTGGTCCACAACCCCCCACCCCGGTGGAGAGGGTATTGTGAAGAGAGGGTGCCTGTCGGTTCGGTATGGTGAGTAAACGTTCCCTTTTTTTTCCTCGTTATGAGGCAGTATGAATTATGGGCCCCTCCATACATGGTCAGTATATATCTGACACTAAAAGTCCCCCTTGTAAATACAGTATGTGTTTGGTGGGAAGTGGACTTGGTTTGAGAGCTAACACTCTACCCAGCAGACTGTAGCATTACAGCAGACATAGGAGGTATAATCCTACCTTAATTGTAGTGTACCTCCTGCAGATCGATAAACCGCCACTTAGCAGAGATGCAGGTGGATGTGCTGGGAAAAACTATTTCGGCAGTCCGCCGCCATTTTGCCGTAGACCGGGTGCATGAATGTCCTCAGGTCACGCCGGCCGCCATGTTTTTGGAGTCTATTGTCTCCCGTATGGGGGCGGCCATGTTTGATGAGCCCAGCTACCTCGTGGAGAGCTGGGAACGCCGGAAGGCGTACACAGGGGGCGGAGCCACGTCCTTCTACCCGGGAAAACGAACACAGCTCTTTCCAGTCTGTAAAAGACAGACGCTGACTGCAGTTGGTTGGAAACTTCTCTGCATAGGGTGGTGAGCCTTGGGGGTCCCTCTCTCTCTCTGTGGGGATCGAGAAGCAGGTACTCTGAGGGGCGCTATTGCGCTAGGGGGAGACACATAAAAAAAAAAAAAAAGAGGTATTTTTTTATTTTATTTAAAAAAAAAAAAAAAAGTTTTTTGTTTTTTCTGGCAGAGGTGTCCTGAATTAACATGGACCCTGCCACTCATGTATCTCCACCGGATCCCCTCGAGGTGTCTGCAGGATCCACCAGCACCCCACTGACGGTTGAATCATTGTCAGCTATTATGGAAACTTTTGTGTCCCGGGTGGAAGTGGCTTGTCAGGGACAGGGCGCAAGAAAGCGACCCCCGCCTAACCCCTTATTATCTGAAACTTCGGATTCAGAATCTGAGCCTATTTCTGCAGTTGCAGGTACTTCATCTGGGATTGGTGTCTCGGGTACTGTCTCTTCAGACAGTGAGGAGGATGTTTCGGCATCAGCCATAGCCCGAGAGGAAGCGTTGGTAAACGCACTCATTATATCTGTTCAAGAAACCTTAAGATTACAGGGTATTCCGTCGGAAATAGCTGAAACTGAAATCCCTTTTGGGACTAAAAAACGCATCAAAGTGGCGAAGGTTTTTCCATTGCCCAAATGTTTTGACAATCCAATCAAAGAAGAATGGAGTCTGCCAAAACGCACCTCTGCTATTTCTAAACGCATTAACAGGCGTTATCCGTTTGAGGAAACCCTCATTAAGAAATGGACAGAACCACCTGTGGTGGATTCACCAATTGCTAGATTGAATAAAGCCACGATTATTCCTTTAGAAGACGCTCCGTCTTTTAAAGATCCAGTGGATCGCAAGATAGAAGCTATGTCTCGCACCATGTTTTCCTTGATTGGATCAGCTTTCAGACCAATAATTGCTATTGGTCTGGTTTCGCAGACTGTAACTGAATGGACCAAGTGGTTACGCCGGGACTTAGAAGAGGTCCCTCAGGCGGTATCAGATTTGTTGGAACAAATGATACAGGGGTTACAGTTTGTGTGTGATGCGGCGTTAGATGCCACTCCATTATTGGCGCGAGCATCAGTTTCAGCAGTGGTTCTCAGGCGTACACTGTGGCTAAAAGGTTGGTTAGCCGACCAAGGTTCCAAAAAAGCATTGGCTAATATCCCCTTTTTTGGAGAGCGTCTATTTGGAGCCAACTTAGATGAGATCATTAAGGATCTCACGGGTGGAAAGAGCACCTTTTTACCGCAAAATGTTAAGGGTAAAGGAACTCGTCAAAGACGAGGGCCTTCTTTCTCGGCTCACAAAAAGTTTTTTCGTCCCGCGGGTGAAAAAATTAAGTCCTCCAAAGCTCCTTCAGGAGGCTTCAGGGGACGTTGGTCGGGCAAGCAAAAGCCCGCCCCCTCCAGACCTGAAGATAAATCGTCCAAAGCCTGAAGGTGCGCCCCCACCCATAACTGGGGTGGGGGGACGTCTTCGCCGGTTCCCGGATCCATGGCTTTCCAGAATCCCGGACAAGTGGGTTTGCGAAGTCATAAGGTCAGGGTACAAGATCGAGTTTCGATCTCTCCCACCGGCGCGATTCTTCCCTTCCAATATCCGACTATCCCCGGATCGTTTAGAAGATCTGCGGAGAGCAGTCACGGATTTACTACAACAAGGAGTGGTAGTCCACGTTCCTTGGACAGAACGTTTTCAAGGGTTTTATTCAAACCTATTTACAATACCCAGGAAAGAGGGCAAAGTGCGTCCAATTCTGGACTTAAGGGCACTCAATTCCTTTCTCAACATAAGGAAATTCAAGATGGAATCCATTCGCACAGTAGCAGCCTTCCTGCATCCAGGGAATGTCCTAGCGTACATAGACATCAAGGACGCCTATCTTCACATTCCCATTTTCGCAGGACATCAGCGGTTTCTACGCTTTTCCGTAGAAGAGAACCACTATCAGTTTGTGGCGTTACCTTTCGGTCTCGCCACGGCTCCTCGGGTCTTCACGAAGGTGTTGGCCCCAATGTTGGCACTACTGCGCCAAAGAGGCATATCGATTCTAGGTTACCTAGACGATCTCCTGCTTCATGCAGAGTCTCCTCAGACCCTGCTACAAAACATAGAAATTACTATAATTTCTTTACAGGAATTCGGGTGGCTGGTGAACCAGCAAAAGTCATTTCTGGTTCCCACCCAGAGGCTCGAATATCTGGGTCTAATTCTAGACACAGTCAGGTCAAGAGTTTTCCTTCCGGTAGGGAAACTCTGGAAGATTCAATCAGCAGTCCAGTTGTTACTATCCAACAGCTGGTCTTCTCTTCGAACTTGCATGAGGGTTCTGGGGTTGATGGTGGCTTCCTTCGAAGCAGTCCCATTTGCCCAGTCCCATACCCGAATTCTTCAGCAAGAGATTCTTCTCAGATGGAATCGGAATCCAGAATCCCTGGACAATCGGATCCGATTGAGCAAACAGACCAGAGAGTCTCTGGTCTGGTGGCTTCGGTCTCCGATGCTCAGCCAGGGAAAGTCATTTCTGCCAATATATTGGACGATAGTGACCACGGATGCCAGTCTTTCCGGATGGGGAGGAATTCTCGGTCAGTTATCTGTCCAGGGACTTTGGTCCCTGGAAGAATCCAGGTTGCCGATAAATGTATTGGAACTGAGAGCGATCAGACTTTGTCTGATTCACTGGACCGAGCAGCTCCAGGGCAGCCCGGTTCGGATCCAGTCGGACAACGCCACGGCCGTGGCTTATGTCAATCACCAGGGGGGCACCAAGAGTGTCCGAGCGGCCAAAGAAGTGGCTTGCATTCTTCGCTGGGCGGAACGATTTGTTCCAGCTATCTCTGCGGTGTTCATTCCGGGGGTGGAGAATTGGCAGGCAGATTATCTCAGCCGTCAGACTCTGGATCAGGGGGAATAGTCCCTCCATCCAGAAATTTTCCACCAGTTGTGCCTACGGTGGGGCACCCCGGATGTGGATCTGTTGGCATCACGATTCAACAGTAAAGTACAGAGATTTGTGGCTCGCTCCCGCGATCCTCTAGCAGAGACCGCAGACGCACTGATCGCCCCGTGGGGGCAATATGTCATGGTCTTACCTTCTTGCTGTTCTCCTTCGTTTGACATGTGCTGGCGGCCATCTTGGTTTCTGGGTTTCTTGTAGCCTCCCACTCTGCGGCTCCTCCTTCCCACTGGGAGGAGCTGGATGCCTAGCTCATATATATAGGAGGTCTGTGGCTTCAGTTCCTTGCTTGGTCCTCCTGTGTTCACATGCTTCTAAGACTGCTGCTGCTTCTGGTTCCTGATCCTGGCTTCGTCTGATTACCCTGCTGGTTCCTGATCCTGGCTTCGTCTGACTACCCTGCTGGTTCCTGATCCTGGCTTCGTCTGACTACCCTGCTGGTTCCTGATCCCGGCTTCGTCTGACTACCCTCCTGGCTCCTGACCTCTGGCTTCGCATAGACTCTGCTTCGGTTTTGCCATCCGTTTGGACTTTTGCTTTACAGCTTGATTTTCAATAAAGCCTTCTTATTTCACTTATCTGTTGTCGTACGTCTGGTTCATGGTTCCGTGACATTAGGACCAAGCCATGAATTCTGACGGTACAGGGCCATCCTCGCTACCCACGCTGGTTGCCAGACTTGATCAGCAGGATCACCTGTTGGGTCAGTTCGCCGTGGCGTTGCAAATCCTGCTTGAACGCACGGCTCATTTCGCTCCCGTTGCCGATGGGTCGGTTGTCGCTCCTGGGCCCGCTCCTACTGCCGCTCCGGTTGTTGCGCCAGAGTCTACCCCGACACCTGTTGTTGCGCCTGCGGTGTTTCGGGGTATGTCCGGTTCTGCCCCCCTTCCACAGCGCTTTGGGGGAGAGCCAACTCAGTGCCGAGGTTTCCTCAACCAGGTGGGCATTTATTTCGAGTTGCTGCCACATGCCTTTCCTACTGAGAGATCAAAGGTGGGCTTCTTAATTTCGCTGCTTTTGGACAAGGCCTTGGCCTGGGCCAGCCCTTTATGGGAGAACAACAATCCGGTGGTTGCCGAGTTTTCCGGTTTTGTTGCTTCTCTTCGGAGGGTATTCGATGTGCCGGCTCGTGCTGCCTCTGCTGCGAAGCTCCTTATGTCCATCAGACAGTGTTCACGATCCGTAGCTGAATACGCCATTGAGTTTCGTACCCTGGCAGCAGAGGTGGGCTGGAATAATGAGGCTCTGGTCGCTGCTTTCTCTCATGGTCTCTCGGATGCCTTGAAGGATGAGGTTGCAGCTAAGGACCTACCAGTGGAGCTCGAGTCTCTTATTTCTTTCCTGATTTTGATTGACACCAGACTCAGGGAGAGACCTTCCTTTAAGGAGAGTCTGCGGAGGCCTCCTAACAGATTGGCGCCTACCTTTGCTGTCCCACCCGTGCCTCCCTCTCCTCCCACGCCTCCTGGGGATGACTTGGCTGGGGATGAACCCATGCAGCTGGGCTTTGCTTGCCTGTCCGAGGGGGAGAGGGTACTCCGGAGACGCGAGGGCCGATGCATGTACTGTGGTCTCGGTGGGCATTTTCGGTTGGCATGTCTGAACCATCCGGGAAACGCTCGCACCTGAGATCCTGTCGGGGGCAGATCTTGGGTGGAGTCTCCTCGTCCCCGGTTTCCCGTGTTGACAAACCACTGATCACTGTTGTCCTCTCCTGGGTCGGGGGCTCAGTGACGACCCAGGCGTTGGTGCTGGTGGTTTGTTCATTGATAGTGTGTTCGCTGCCGCCAATTCCATTCCTCTGCAGGCCCGAGGTTCCCCACTGGCTCTTGAGGCGATAGACGGCAGACCCCTTCTGCCGCCACACGTGACTCATGAGACCCTTCCAGTGGGGATAGCCATTGGTGCCATTCACAGAGAGTCGGTCTGCTTCCAGGTTATTTCGTCTCCACACTACTCGGTGGTCTTGGGGTACCCCTGGCTCCAGAAGCATAATCCGACTTTCGATTGGAGATCGGCCGAGATCCTCTCGTGGTCACCACAGTGTGGGGCTAGTTGCATCCATGGGCCTGTCAAGTTGCTGTGTACTTCCTCGGACTCTCTGTTGCCTCCTGAATACGAGGAGTACCGGGATGTATTCGATAAGGTGCGCGCGGTTGCCCTCCCTCCGCACCGCCCATACGATTGTGCCATCGAGTTACAACCTGGTGCCGTTCCTCCTCGTGGCAAGGTCTATCCACTGTCGGTAGCGGAGAATGAGGCCATGGAGGAGTACGTGAAGGAGGCGCTTTCACGCGGACACATTCGCAAATCCTCGTCCCCGGCAGGGGCTGGATTTTTCTTTGTGAAAAAGAAGGGCGGTGAGTTGAGGCCTTGCATCGATTACAGGGGTCTCAATCGCATCACGATCAAGAACGCTTACCCGATACCCTTGATTTCCGAGCTGTTCGATCGCCTTAAAGGGGCCACGGTCTTTACCAAACTCGACCTGAGGGTGGCATATAACCTCGTAAGGATCAAGGCGGGCGATGAGTGGAAGACCGCGTTTAACACCAGGACCGGTCATTATGAATCCTTGGTTATGCCCTTTGGGTTGTGCAATGCGCCCGCAGTCTTTCAGGAATTCATCAACGATGTTTTCCGTGACCTGTTGCAGCAGTGTGTGGTGGTCTATTTGAATGACATCTTGGTATATTCTGAATCCATGGAGACCCACATTCTGGATGTCAGACGAGTGTTGCAACGGTTACGAGAGAACAAGCTGTTCGGTAAGCTTGAGAAATGCGAATTTCACCGATCCCAGGTAACCTTCTTAGGTTACATCATTTCCGCTGAGGGGTTCTCCATGGATCCTGAGAAGGTTTCGGCTGTCTTACAGTGGCCCCAGCCCAGTGGTCTTCGCTCCCTGCAGCGCTTTTTGGGCTTCGCCAATTATTATCGGAAGTTCATCAGGGACTTTTCCATGCTAGCCAAGCCTCTCACGGATCTGACCAGGAAGGGCAGTAATTCCCAGGTCTGGCCGCTCGAGGCCATCCGAGCTTTTGAGGCTCTAAAGTCCGCCTTTGTGTCGGCTCCGATTCTGTCGCATCCCAACCCTGGGTTGCCCTTTGTTCTCGAGGTGGACGCGTCTGAGACGGGAGTAGGCGCCCTTCTGTCTCAGCGTAGAACACCAGAGGGTCCTCTGCTTCCTTGTGGGTTTTACTCCCGGAAACTGTCTTCCGCAGAGTGCAACTATCAGATTGGTGACAGGGAGTTATTGGCCATCGTGCAGGCCCTTAAAGAATGGAGGCACTTGCTCGAGGGTTCGGTGGTTCCGGTCCTCATCCTGACGGACCACAAGAATCTGACTTACCTTTCTGAGGCCAAGAGATTGACACCACGTCAGGCCAGATGGGCTCTGTTCTTGTCACGTTTTAATTACGTGGTCTCCTACCTACCCGGTTCCAAGAACATCAGGGCGGATGCCTTATCACGGCAGTACTTCGACCTGTCCAGGGAGAAGTCGATTCCGACTTCGGTCATACCTCCGAATCAGATCCTGGCCGCCATTCGCACCAGCCTGACCTCTCCCCTGGGTGAGCAGATTTTGGCGGCTCAATCTGGTGCTCCCTCTGGGAGACCCAACGGCAGATGTTTTGTGCCTGAGGAGTTGCGCACTCGGTTGTTGCGTACCTACCATAACTCCAAGACCGCGGGGCATCCTGGAAAGAATCAGCTGTCCTGGGCTGTTTCACGTCTGTTCTGGTGGCCTTCCCTACGTTCCGACATCGCCGCATATGTAGCGGCATGCTCCGTTTGTGCCCAGAGTAAGTCCCCTCGGCACCTTCCGTTGGGCCTTCTGCAACCCATAGCCACCGGGGAGCGCCCATGGTCACACCTGGGGATGGATTTCATTATGGACCTCCCTGCATCCCGAGGCCATACGGTCATTCTCATGATTGTGGATCGGTTTTCCAAAATGTGCCACTGTGTTCCTCTCAAGAAGTTACCCTCTGCACAGGAGTTGGCCACGATTTTTGCCAGGGAGGTTTTCCGGTTGCACGGTTTGCCCAAGGAGATTGTGTCGGATCGGGGGAGTCAGTTTGTGTCCAGGTTCTGGCGCGCCTTTTGCTCCCAGTTGGGGATTCATCTCTCCTTCTCCTCGGCCTACCACCCTCAGTCCAATGGGGCCGCAGAACGATCCAATCAGGCCTTGGAGCAATTCCTTCGTTGCTATGTCTCCGATCACCAAGACAATTGGGTTGACCTCCTGCCTTGGGCTGAGTTTGCCAGGAACACGGCGGTGAACTCTTCCTCTGGGACGTCTCCCTTCATGGCCAATTATGGGTTCCAACCTGCCGTGTTACCGGAGGTATTCTCTCCCCAGGATATTCCGGCTGTGGAGGATCACCTTTCCGTCCTACGTGCTTCTTGGGTACAGATCCAGAAGTCCCTTGAGGTCTCTGCGCAGCGCCAGAAACTCCAGGCTGATTGCAGACGAGCGCCTGCTCCTTCCTACCAGGCCGGAGACCGTGTATGGTTGTCCACCCGCAACCTCAACCTTCGAGTGCCCACTCCCAAGCTGGCGCCTCGCTTTGTTGGTCCCTTCCGAGTGCTTCGCAGGGTAAACCCGGTAGCCTATGCCCTTGCGCTTCCTCCTGGCATGCGGATCTCCAACGTGTTTCATGTCTCCCTGTTGAAGCCACTGGTGTGTAATCGTTTCACTTCCTCGGTTCCTCGGCCTCGTTCGGTCCAAGTGGGCAATCGTGAGGAGTATGAGGTGAGCAATATCCTGGACTCACGCCTGGTCCGCGGTCGGGTGCAGTTTTTGGTTCATTGGCGTGGTTATTGTCCAGAGGAGCGTTCCTGGGTTCCTTCCGCAGATGTCCATGCTCCTGCCTTGCTCCGTGCCTTCCACGCACGCTTCCCTCAGAAACCGTTCTTTACTCCGCGGAGGAGGGGCCCTTGAGGGGGAGGTACTGTCATGGTCTTACCTTCTTGCTGTTCTCCTTCGTTTGACATGTGCTGGCGGCCATCTTGGTTTCTGGGTTTCTTGTAGCCTCCCACTCTGCGGCTCCTCCTTCCCACTGGGAGGAGCTGGATGCCTAGCTCATATATATAGGAGGTCTGTGGCTTCAGTTCCTTGCTTGGTCCTCCTGTGTTCACATGCTTCTAAGACTGCTGCTGCTTCTGGTTCCTGATCCTGGCTTCGTCTGATTACCCTGCTGGTTCCTGATCCTGGCTTCGTCTGACTACCCTGCTGGTTCCTGATCCTGGCTTCGTCTGACTACCCTGCTGGTTCCTGATCCCGGCTTCGTCTGACTACCCTCCTGGCTCCTGACCTCTGGCTTCGCATAGACTCTGCTTCGGTTTTGCCATCCGTTTGGACTTTTGCTTTACAGCTTGATTTTCAATAAAGCCTTCTTATTTCACTTATCTGTTGTCGTACGTCTGGTTCATGGTTCCATGACACAATACCAGCTAATGTATGCCTTCCCTCCTCTCGGGTTACTGCCAAGACTTCTTCGCAGGATAGAGGAGGAAGGAATTCCAGTAATCCTGGTAGCTCCGGACTGGCCTCGCCGAGCTTGGTACGCCGACGTGGTCAGACTGGTGGCGGACGTCCCGTGGAGACTTCCTCTCAGGGAGGACCTACTGTCTCAGGGACCGATCTTCCATCCTGCTTTACGATCGCTGGCTTTAACGGCCTGGCTATTGAGACCCAGGTGCTGAAGGACAAGGGATTGTCAGCTTCAGTTATTCCTACTCTAGTTAAAGCAAGGAAAGCGACTTCCAGAAAGATTTATCATCGTACATGGAAGTCCTACATTGCATGGTGTGAACCTCTGGGGTTCCGTCCACGGTCTTATTCGGTTAGTCGAATATTAGCTTTTCTGCAACAAGGGGTTGAGCAGAAACTGGCCTTGAGCACTATCAAGGGTCAGGTCTCAGCATTAGCTATCTTCTTTCAGAAGCCTTTGGCTACTCATTCCTTGGTGCGGAATTTCATCCAGGGGGTGCGACATCTGGCTCCGCCAGTGCGCGCGCCGTTACCACCCTGGGATCTTAATTTAGTATTGTCGGTTCTTCAGAAACCTCCCTTTGAAGATATTAGGGAGATTCCTCTACCTACGTTGTCCCAGAAGGTGGCCTTCTTGGTGGCTATCACTTCTGCACGCAGGGTGTCAGAACTCGCCGCATTATCTTGTCGTTCCCCATATCTGGTGGTTCATAGAGATAAGGTGGTTCTTCGTCCGAATCCATCCTTCCTACCAAAAGTGGTTTCAGAATTTCATCTGAATGAAGAAATTGTATTACCTTCCCTGTGTCCTAAGCCCAGTCATCCTCGGGAGTTTGCTTTGCACTCCTTGGATGTGGTCCGGGCGATCAGGGTATACTTGAAAACGACAGACTCGTTTCGCAAGACGGATTCACTTTTTGTGATCCCGGATGGACCCAAAAAGGGGTTGCCTGCATCTGCCGCGACTATTTCCAAATGGATCAGACAGACGGTGGTACAGGCTTATTCTATTAAGGGTCGGGAGCCCCCGTTCCCTGTTAAGGCGCACTCCACTCGGGCACTTAGTGCGTCATGGGCCTTTCGCCATCAGGCGTCAGTGGTCCAGGTGTGCAAGGCGGCTACCTGGTCGTTGGTGCATACCTTTACAAAACATTATAAAGTTGATGTAATGGCATCGTCTGATGCCTCGTTTGGCCGCAAGGTTTTGCAGGCCGCCATTTGAGGAGACCAGTGGTCTGCCTTTTTTTTCCGTTGGAAATTTTCCTTTGAGTCTCATTCTTTGTTTATAATGAGCCTTTAAAACTTCTAGTTTGGCACCGGTTGGGCCTTCTAGATTGGATTTTGATTTCGGTCAATCCCACCCCTCATTTGTGGCACTGCTTCTGGATGTCCCAGTTCTTGTGAATCAAGAAGACTACGTCTGTCAATGAGCGACAGAGAAAATCGGATTTTTGTAAGATCTTACCGTAAAATCCTTTTCTCTTAGCTCATTGACAGACGTAGTACCCGCCCCTCTATCATTGAGTTGGGTTGGGTTAAATTCTCTGTTGCTGCTTTGTGACAGAACTGATGCCTTGTAGCAGAGAGAGGGAGGATATACCCTCAGGGACTGCCCCTAAGGTGGAGCCAGAACGTTTTTTCTTTCTGCCTAGTCCTGCTCCTGCGGAGACAACATAACCCAGTTCTTGTGAATCAAGAAGACTACATCTGTCAATGAGCTAAGAGAAAAGGATTTTACGGTAAGATCTTACAAAAATCCGATTTTTTTTTTCTTTAAAAATAACAAACATGTCATATTTACCTGCTCTGTGCAGTGATTTTGCACAGAGCAGCCCGGATACTCCTCTTCTAGGGTCCCTCTTCTGTGCTTCTGTCCCCTCCCTCCATTTGAGTGCCCCCACAGCAAGCAGCTTGCTATGGGATGCCTGAGCGGAGCTGCAGCTCCGTGTGTCCATTCAGACATGGAGCGGCGGCCTGGTCCCGCCTTCTTCTCTCCTCATTGGCTCACTGACTTTAATTGACAGCAGCAGGAGCCAATGGTGCCATGTTGCTGTTTCAGCTAATGAGGAGGGGAGACCCAGACAGACGACTCCTGTGCAACATCACTGGCTCTAGATGGACCTCAGGTAAGTATTAGGGGGGCCTGAGGGGGGCTGCTGCACACAGAATGTTTTTTATCTTAATGCACAGCCTTTACAACCACTTTAATTATTACTGTAGGTGCAAATAGCATTGGACAAGTGATTTTGATTAAAAATAGGATACAAACATGTACTGTAGCGTTACCTTTGAAAGGTCCACTGGATTTTAGCACAGGATCTCTCCTAAGTAGTGCAGAGGCAGCCAGGCATGCAGCAAACAGTTCACTCGCTCCAGCTCAGAAAATGTATTTTTGAGGTTTAATGCTGTAGAACTTCAACAGAAGGAGAACAGTGGGGAATGGGATCCTCCAAAATGCTTGAATGCAAATTTAAGCTGAGATCACTTCTCTCTATAGCAGTAGCACACTTACTTAATGAGCAATGACATTTGGCACAATTGTAGAAGACTGGGGCAGTCTATCTCTTGCAGCTGATGACCACAACACAGTTTGGGCAACCTGGGCTAGCTGGAACAGTCACACAGCCAGGGACATCTTACTGAATGGGCACGCTGGGCAGTTGCCCGGGGACCCCACTTACCCTAGGGGCCCCACCTACCCAGCCCAAGTCAAGCATTAGTCTCGATTCCCATGTGCATCCCGCTGCCTAAATTAGCAGGTAACAAGCGCTTGTGGCCCTGCGCTGCTGTCAGGCCACTTGGGCCATGGAGGGGGAGACCACGACTGCAGGAATGCCTGTCCGCCTCCACAGCAACAGGCACACACTGGACAGTCAAGTCTGACTCCTGTCCATGTGTGTGTTCACCAGACCCAGCCGCCGAACTTGGAAGCTGTCAATAGCCTGGCATTGCTGTACCAATAAATATTGCCTTATCGATAATTTGCATTTTTATTCTCGTGGGTGATTGTGTAGACAGGGCCCCAGTGCACTGCATTGCCTGGGGTCCTTTAATGCTCTTAAGATGGCACTGCACACAGCCACAGCTGGGGACCATAGATAACTGCAACACAGTGTTCAGGCTCTACTTACAGACCCAGGAGGGAGATCCTGTTTGCGGGTTCTGTCCATAGCATGAAGTAGGCCACCAGCCAGTCCTGGAAGGCTCCAGGGGCAAGCAGCCCTCTGGAGCATCAGCAGTTGATCCTTGCATGGGGGTCGACCAAGCACCAAAAACCCCTATCTGCTTACCTCTTCCCTCCCCACCTAGTGGGCACACCCCTCCAGGGATATTTCAGGGGGTAGTAAATATTAATACTGGGGATTTGAATTTTTCCATCCCCAAACTCTGTAAGTTTCTCAACAAAACCAGGGGGAAACAATCCATCCCACAGCCTATGGAGCCATTACAGACCAAAGCAAACAATCCAGCTCCTCTGGCTACAGATTGAGCCAAAACTAAATTTCATTAGCAACCTAACAAGAAGGGTGCTACACCCAGTTGTGGAGTCTGCATCAGAGTGTTATGAAAATATATATACATGCTACTTTGTTCATTACTGTTTGAAACCCACATATGTCTGAGCAGTAAAAAAGAGATTAAGATATAGGATATAGGATATAAGATATTTAGGATATACAGTTAGGTCCATATTTATTTGGACACAGGCACAAATTTCATACTTTTCGCTCCGTATGCCACCAGAATAAAATTAAAACAATCAAAATGATTTTGAAGTGCAGACTTTCATATTTAATTTAAGGGGTTAAACATAAATATCAAGTACAAATTTTAGGAACTGCAACCATTTTTATACACAGTCTCCCCATTTTCAGGGGCTTAAATGGACAAATGAATATAATCATAAATAAAATGTTTATTTTTTATATTTTGTTGAGAATCCTTTACTGGCAATGGCCGCCTGAAGTCTGGAACCCATGGACATTACCAAAGACTGGGTTTCCTACTTTCTGATGCTATGCCAGGCTCTAACTGCAGCTGTCTTCAGTTGTTCTTTGTTTGTGGGTCTTTCTGCTTTTAGTTTTGCCTTCAACAAATGAAAAGCATGCTTAATTGGATTGAAATTAGGTGATTGACTTGGCCATTGCAAAATATTCCATTTCTATTGAAAAGCAAGAGGGGATAAATGAAGGTGTGTGAAAAACAGACGGTCCCTAGTTTGAAATACTTACCCACCAGTCTGCTAACAAACCAAAATAAACCTGTCTAACAATATAAGTTAAAAACAGGAGTTTAGTTAACACACATTTGCAAATGCATGCGGAAGCTGCAAGGCCAACAACAAGGCATCCTGTGTTTCTTGCAGAACCTAACACTAAATAACACTACTCCACCTGAGTGTCCAAGTGTCTTCACAAAAGGAAGTACATGTTTGCTAATAGATGGATGGGAAACAGGTGGGATTGGAGACAGCCCAATCCTCCCCCACCTGCTCCAATCCATGACTGGCAATGAAAAACGCATGGCTGTATAAAAAACCATGGGGTGCAAACTAAATGTGATCAGCTGGGAAACACACACCCCCATCCCTTTAGTAAAGATGTTATAGGCAAATGGGGACTTTGAGTGAGACACCCGCCTGTAAAGCAAGCGTCTCCATCCCTAGTAAGGTACAAGAAATGGGCAATTTGGGACTTTATGTGAGAACTGGCGAGCACTGCACAGTGTCTCCATCTCTGTGAATAGTCAATTGAAAAGCAAGAGGGGATAAATGAAGGTGTGTTTTGTTTTATTTTATATCGGGGATGGGAGAAGGGAATGAGTGGGATACTCCTCTGGCTCAACTAGATACAAATGGGACACTGAAAAAAAATGCCTTTCAGAGCTGTCTTGACGCCGGCTGGATGTCGACCAATGCTTGCTGGTGCTTGAAAAACACTGACTTGCTGAACTATACTTGAACTTGACTTCTGACACTCTGGTTAGCTCAAAAGTCACAGACTGTACTGAGAACTGACTCCTGACGCTCTGGTTAGCGCAAAAGTCGTGAACACTGCTCCCTCCAGTCCTTGCTGACTGAGGTAGCCTCTGTATACTGCTTCTGCTGCTGCAACTCTCAACGCTGTACACTGCACACTGCACGCTTTAACACTTCAGGGCCCAACTGCTGGCACCCCCTCTGTACTTCAGGGTCCTTTCACTAGGCACCCCCTCTACACTTCAGGGTCCTCTCATTAGGCACCCCCTCTACACTTCAGAGTTCACACACTGGCACCCTCTTTGCTTCTCTTCAGGGTTAACACTGGCACCCCTTTACTCTTGCTCCTGCATCGGCTAGCTAGCTCCTGGATACCCACGACCTTCACTGGAGTGGTTCCCACTCTCTCTCTAGGCAGACCCCCAGGGGGCAGTTTGCAGTACTTTTTAGGAATGCTTTCCTAAAACAGGACCCCTCTCTCTCCGCTGGTCCTCCGCACCAGATCCTTTCTGCAGCTCAGCTCAGCCTTCTGTCCCCTCTCACTAGGCAAGCCACCTGGGACACCCAATTCCTCAGACAGCCGTACTCTCCCTCCTGGGACTCTGCTTCCCGCCAAAGATGCTGCGTCGTGTGCTCCCCTCAAACTTATACCCACTCCCAGAATGCTGTGCGGGAAAATCTGCCTTTCTGGGGTAGATACATGCCTGAGTGTGCCATTGGCTGGGTTTCCTCCACTACCCAATGAGAACCCTCTCATAGAGCAAAGTGGGGAGACTCCCCAGTCTCAACAGCCACACCTGGGAGACATGACAGCCCAGCTGAAAATCATGGCCCTGCTGTTAAGCAGACAATTATCCTTTACTTAGCACCTACCTTGTAGGGTGCTACAAATGTATGAAAGTAAATTGTACTTAAGTCAAATTAGCATGCTGCACATTTCACAGTTTAGTGCAATATGCATTGCCTGCCATGCTCATGTATGCCTGCCATGCTCATAGTATACAGTATGTTGTTAACATAGTCTGGAATCTAGTGTGGAGCAACACAAAAGGAGGGGTTTGGAAATTAAATATAAAACAGTGTATGTAACACTATTGGGAGAATTTAAATGACTAAGAAGATTTAAAAAATGATACAGTGATACAGCTGATGATTGCTTTTCTGAAGGTACTTATCTTCCCAGTATAGCCTCATCTCTGGAGCACACTTTTGGGACTTTCTTTTAACTACAAATGTTACATTTCCACACCTGCCCTTAAAGAGTTACTAAACCCACAACTGTAAAATCAGTCTGTATACTGTATGCAGTAAAGCATGCTTGTTCTACTCACTGTGGAACCTAAGGGGTTAATACTGTGCATTGTGTAAAATGGCTGTTTGATCCTTTCTTCTCTGATTCCCCCCTTCTTCCACTGTCCTCAATCCATCTCCTGATAGAAAAGAGCCTTGAGGGCACTCTGCTCATGCTCAGTTTGGTGTGTATTGCTAGAGAGTTTTTTATTTTCTTGGGAGGGTGCATGTGATCAGCACAGGGCCAATCAGCACTCCAGACAGAAGGTCAGGGTCCTGCAGCCTCATAGGATAATTAGAGGAGATGGAAACTCCTCCGACAAGCTCTAACCAGACACCGATAGAAGTCATGAGACCGCTATTTACTGCTGATGAGAAAAGGTATTTAGCAGTTTATATTTACTAAAATAATTGCATTTCCATGCTCGGTGTACTGTGGGAGACCAGATATAGTGAATGCAGGGTTCTGGGTTTAATAACACTTTAAATCCCCTAGAAATGCAATGCAAGTTCTTTCAGGTGTCCTTTTTTTTTTTTTTTTCCCGAAATATTTTTATTGACTGAAAATAAACAAATCATACAACAAAACTGGATAAACATTTGGTAGAAGTAAAACAATGAAGTGAACAAGAAGATTATAGTATCTTCGCAGCCATATTTAGAAAAATGCTTCAAGTATAACACATTATCAACGGAAAAGGTACTTAACAAGTAACGAGAAGTCAGGTACAACGTATGAAAAGGTTTACTAAGGATAAGATTTAATTATGGAACTGAAAATGAAGTGGCGAGTATTCAGAAGCGAAGGGTAGGTAAGATAAGGAGGGTTGTCATCGAATTAGGGGTAAGGGTACAATCTTTTTGTGGTTTAGCCCATAATTGAGATCTAAGATGTGCAATAGGGGAGTTGTCAATATGGGGGATGGGTCAGCTATGAAGCTTATGAGAATTTCCATAGGTATAGTGATGTATGACTGGGCTCAAGTGGGGGAGGCTGTGATGGCTCCCCTAAGGGGGCCAAGACAGTCCCCCGTCCATATGAAGTTGGGAAAGGATGGGAAGGAGGATGGGGAGGGTCTTAGGGAAAGGCAGGGGGACATGGGGGGAGAGGGGGGGGGGGATGGGGAAGGAGGTGAAGATGAGTATCCGACTCAGTCTCTGTCCCAGAGCCGTCCACCCTCGCAAGGATCTCAAAGGAGATGGGCAAAGAGAGTAGTATAAAGGGAGGTACGAAGAGTCTTCGTCCGAGGCGAAAGAAAGGAGGTATGGTGAACTCCCACTACCGCCCTTGTTTAGGGGTGGGAGCATCAGGGAAATGGATATGAGTGTCAGGTAAAGGAAGGTAAGGAATTGTGTCTCACATTGATCAACTTTCACAAGTCATTACGGGAGGAAGAAGCAATATTGTTGGTGTGTGACATAAGTGAGTTATAGGTAGAGGATGATGTAAAAGTGGACCATGTGGCCCAGATTTGAACATATTTGTCTGTCGAATCTCGTGCAGTCGCTATCAGTTGTTCAAATTTTGCAATTTTATCTACTTTTTGTATCCATTCCTTTATGGAGGGCGGGGATTGAGACTTCCAATGTATAGGGATACATGCTTTGGCGGCGTTGATCAGAAAAGGTGTCCTTATTGATGGCAGACAAGCATGAACTGGTGATTATAGCAAAATCAAATTATGAGAGAGGCAAGCAAAGGTGCTGCTCTAAATGAGTGGCCAACAGTAACTCAATTCCAAAGGGTTTCTCAGTATTCACATTAAGTTTAAGTTTTTTTCTCTAAAACAGAACTAAACCCTCCTATTCTTAACAGTCAAGGAAGCTACCATCTTGGATTCTGTTTGACCTGCAGTTGCAATGATGCTGCACATGTGATCAGTTTTGATACCAGCCCTTTGATGGTTTGACAGTTTCATTGGGAGACAAGCAACTGTTGAGATTAACATTCAAAGCATGCCATGAATACAATTGTTTTGGGAAACACCTAAATTGATGGGTTAAGTTCCACTTTTACTCTGATCAAGTACAACATTTTGGCACAAGTAGTTAATCAGCAGTGAGCCATGTCCTGCCCCTCTTGTCCCTCGTTGTCCCCATTGTACGTACTTTGGCTGTGGACATTGGTCAGCATGGGCACCCTGACTGGTCTGCAGCTGCGCAGCCCTATATGCAACAAACTTTAATGCACTTTGTGTTCTGACACCTTTCTTTTCTATACAAACTTTTATTGGAAGGAAACAGAAAATGGTGGTACAAAGAGAGATGGTACATTAACAAGACAAATAATGGTATCACGTAGAGTAAACATAAATATAACATTCTTAAGTATTCTCAAGTTATCTCAGTCCAATATGGAAATTTGATATGAAGATAGGAACAAGGATATCAAAGATATAGTTACTGGAAATAGATACATAACAACATCCAAGATAATGTCTCATGTTATTAAAGATAATTCCATAACTTTAAAGTGTTAGGCAGGAAACGTGGTGTCAAATGATAGGATTCTAAATGTTTAATCACCAGTACAGAAGTCTGAAAAAAAATGTCTCAGTGTGTAATCCATGGATACCATTTATTAGTGTGAAATTTCATAGAGTTGTAGATGGTATGAAAGATTCTTTCCATAATATAGATCAAATTTATTCTTATTTTAAGTTATGAAACAGGGAAAGAATTTGATTTCCAATGTTTGACAATCAAACATTGTATAGCTCCAGAGATTGTGTGAATCAATCTAGTTTGAGGAATAGATAGATTAATAATAGGGGAAAAAAGCAAGCAGTTAGATAGTGAAAGCGTGATATTAGTGTCTGCGATTTTCGAAGAAAAAAATTTCCAGATGAAAGAGATTTTATCAAAATACCAAAATATGTGGGTAAAGGATCCCGGAGAAGAGCAACCTCTGAAACAATTGGAAGGAGTGGAAGGGAAAATAGCGTGTAATTTAAGAGGTGTTAAATACCATCTAGTAAGCAACTTGATCAGTGTTTCCCTAATAGTGAGGGATCTTGTACACTTTCTGAGATTGTCAATTCTGGTATACCAACCTTCTAAGGTTATGGTCAGTGAACATTCATTTTCCCATTTGAGCATATATGAGAGCTTATTTTAACCGCTTGCCGACCGCCGCAAGTACATATACTGCGGCGGTCAGCCCCGTACAGGCAAAGTGACGTATGGGTGCGTCACTCTCCTGCGAGCCAATAGGGGCGAGCGCACGCAGCCGGAAGCGCGCTCCCGCCCCCGTTCGTTCACGGACACCCCCGCGCGTGTGCCTGGCGGACCCGATGTCTGCCGGTGACTCGCGATCGTCCGTTACAGAGGGAGAAAGGCAGGCGGCTAATGTAAACAAAGCCGCCTGTCATTCTCCCCTGTGTAAGAACAGAGATCATACGGTCCTGCTATGCAGGATCGTATATCTCTGTTGTTACACAACAAGCCACATCCCTTCACAGTTAGAAGCACGCCCCTAGGGACACACTTAACCCCTCCTTCTCCAATAAAGTTAACCCCTTCCCTGCCAGTGTCATTTTTACAGTAACAGTGCATATGTATAGCACTGATTACTGTAGTAATGTCACTGGTACCCCCAAAAGTGTCAAAAATGTCAGTCAAGGGTCCGATCTGTCCCCCGCAATGTCGCAGTACCGCAAAAAAATCGCAGATTGCCGCCATTACGCGTTAAAAAAAACCCAACAAAAATCTTTCCCTTCGCTAGTAAACGCAATAACTTTTGTGCAAACCAATCAAAATACGCTTATTGTGATTTTTGTTTACCAAACATAGGTAGCAGAAAACAAATTGGCCAAAAATGTTAAAAAAAATTAGATTTTTACATTCTTTTTTTGGGGGAATTTCATATAAAAAAATTTGAAAAATATTGTCCGTTAAAGTCACGCAGTGCCGAATCGCAAAATACCCCCTGGTCAGGAAGGGGGTAAAATCTTCTGGGGCTTAAGTGGTTAAAGAAATAAGGCCTTTACCTCTAGGGTTTTTGAGGCATATATTTTGTGTTCTGACACCTTTCTATTGGAACCAGCATTCACTTCTTCAGCAGTCTAAGCTCCAGTAGTTCTTCTATTGGATCGGACTACATGGGCCAGCCTTTCCTCTCTACGTGCATCAATGAACCTTAACCACCAAGAGCCTGTTGTCGGGCCATGGTTTTTTCTTCATTGGACCACTTTTGGTTGGTCATGACCACCACAAGAGCTTCAATTTTGGAGTTGCTCTGACAGATTCATCTAGCAATTACAACTTGGCCTTTGTCAAAGTCGCTCAAATCCTTACACTTGTCTATTTTTTCTGCTTTCAACACACCCAACTTTAGGGACAACATGTTCACTTGCTGGCTAATATATCCCACCTACTTTCAAGTGACATTGTAACGAGACAATCAAAGTTACTCACTTTACCTATATTCCTGTAATGTTATGGCTGATCGGTGTATGTCCATCTTCTCAATGGCACAGTTCATGGCTTTAAGTTTCATGTCATGGTTCCCGAATTGGGACAATAGTAATTTTTCTTCTTTTTCCCTCAATAAAAGTCTCTTAGCATCTGGAATTAATGTTTCCTGTCATTTTCAATAATGTGACAGTGAAGTCCCATTTTTAATGTGCTGGCATTTAGCATGCCACAATATTTGAGTTATTTTACATTTGTCCCGCTGCTGTCCTGTTATTACAGCTGTTATGAAGTTCTGACAAAAGGGCACATTTCTTCTTCCTCTGTTTCACCATAATTGCTTTTTACCGTTTCTCAGAATCGTAACCATGGCGATCAGCCACAGACATCACAAGAACCTTTGTTATTTCCCTTGTGTGAATGAAAGACAAAGTGGCAGAAATATCTTGTACATTTGGAAGGGGCCAGAGATACAGATCCCGCTTTCTTCGGGAAAGTGTAAGCTTTTTTTCACTTGAATACTCGTTAAATGGAATAGAAACAAATTTATTTGGATCAATTTTTATTTCTGTGGGGCCAGATGAGAAACTGGAAACCAATGTCACTGACCCTGGGGAAAAAGGTCCTGTTGTTATCACAGGAATGAGGGAAAGAAAGGGCTCAGTGTGTCCCAGTCCTGGTTGTGTGCTGGGTACAACATTCGCATTGTCAGGTTGCTGAATAAGGGACGCTGTTATTATACTGAAGTTCTGTAAATTATGACTGCAGCACAGACATTCTCATTCATATTAAAACTGGGTGCCAGCATAGTAAAACTTTGCTCATTTGTTCAAAACTTGTCTAGGTCTGAAATACGATGAGGAAAAGTTAGTGGAATGGGCACAGAAATAATGAAAATGGACATTACCAAATGGTCAGGGTGTAGGTTCAAGAAAAGCTAGGCTGACCTTTAGGAAGGAACTTGCTAAATCAACTGGATGCTAGTTCCAGTAATGTTGGATTTATGATGATCAGTATAAAAAATATGTCTTGTATTTTATGTACAACCATTTCTAAGGGAGTGGCACAAATTATGCCACCTTATGGAGTTCCCACAATGTAGATTATAAAGCCTGTATAGGGGATCTAAGGCAGGGATGCTCAAACTTTTGAAGAGCAAGGGCCACCTAAGTGATTTGGTAATCGGTCAAGGGTCACAATGGACTACTGCCCCCCCAAAGCACAAACCTAAATGAGCCCTTACTGTCCTGAGCCCCCTATAAGGCTGCTTTCATACTGATTAGTTGCGGTTTTCCCACACCGCAGTGCACCTGCCTCTTTCCTGCAAGTTAGCTGAGCTTTGCCATAGACATCTAGTACATCTTGCAGGTGTGGTGCACTTTCTGGAAGCCCACCAAAACTCCTGCATTTGGGAGTTTTAGTGCGCTTTTAGAAAGTGCAACAATCCTATAGGATATAATAGAAGTCTCTGGCTCAGTGCAGCTAACTCACAGGAAAGCTGCAGGTGCACTGCCCTGCATTTGCACATCGGTGTGAAAGAAGCTTAAAAACACTTTTTAAAAAGTGGTTATATGCCCATTGCAAAACTATGTGATTTTTAATACACTGACCTTTTTCTCTTCCAGCTTCTGCTGGCATCGCTCTCCAGGCTTCTAAAAAGGGCCCAGGCGAAGTGCGATGGTATCACTCAGTCTGGGACAGGAGCTGGAGCTACAGAGGAAGTATTGGCTTGCTCCTGCTCCCTTCATTTCTCCACTGCCGGAGCTGGCTCCATGCACCCTGATGCTCTGGGAGGCGGGTCGGCAACCTGCTGATTGGGGTCTGGGTTTGCTGAATCACATACCAGAGGTCATGGGCCACAACAGAGGGTTCCATGGCCCACATGTTGGGCACCCTGGGCCCTGATCTAAGGTGCAATTTACTTTGGTGCAACCACGGGTGTGTGTTTGTCTGTTGAGCAGAAGCCTGATATTGACTGGGGGAGACTTTTCATTGCTGCCACCATTTCTTTGCTGAATAAAAAGATACGTAATCTATGGATCAATGTAGTCCATGTATGCCCATGCTTTCACACCCAGGGAGGGTTGCCCTTATGTTTTGACATGAAAATATGCATCGTCCTATGATGATGATTGTTGGTGGTAGTGTATTCCTGAGGAAGATATTAAATATTGAAAGATTTGAACCTGTTGGATGTCCCAGTCCATGGAAAAAGCTGAACATCAAGAAATCTATGGTTCTACAGTTTAATAACTAGTCACTGGGAGCACATCTTTTCACCCAAAAATGTAATTTGACTAATTTCTTGACCTTATGTTGTTCTTTTGGTTGTTTCTTTGTAAATTTGTTTGCAACAACAAAAGGTTTTTAAGTTTTATCGACATGTAATAAAGTATATCTTCTGGATAAAATATACATTTTTGTATTGGTTGCCTTTAAAATTATTTTAGAGGTAAACAAACTGCTTGATGACAATGTTAAACATGGCTAACAGAGAGGGTGAATCTCCCTAATGGGAGTACAGACAGCAACAAACCCCCAGCAGGGGTTCTAATCCCGCTCCACAACTTAAAAAAAAATTGCCTTTAGTTATACTTTGAGAAATACAATGTCACAATATTCCTGCCCAACGCATTTCATCTGCTTAATGTCATCTGGGATAGATGTTCATAGTGTGTCCTCCGCCTTCTTTTATATATTCTCCTTTATTTAAATTGGTGTTTACTTTTTCATCAATCCAAATGCTCCCTGATGCCATCTTGGGCCCCTTTTTTATTATTGCGCCACTGCCCAACTAATATTACCAGTACCACTTCTCCTATGCCCTCTAGTGCCCCCATTGCAAAAGTTCTCTATATTTTATTGAACTGAATATGGAGAATACAGTGGAAACTAGTTTTCAGCTCTGGGGGATACAAAGAAATTATACTCCTGATGAATAGTGTTTGCAAATATTAACCAATATATTACAAATATTAACCAATATATAAATTACAATTAAAAATACTTAGAAAATTTAAATGATATAGGAAAAAAGTTATTAAAACTTTTACATATCATCTAAAAATTCATAAGAAGACAATACAAATAAATGTCAATATTAAGACCATCAGGCTCTAAAGCATTCAATTCATATATACCATAAAAAAGAAGCCCCCTCTGATCACATTAGAAAAACTCCTGAAACTCCTGAAAGTGTCTTAGTAAAAACCATACTGATTTAAACCCGCAGTTCTTCCTTACCCAATAATGCTGCCCGGATAGACCTACACATTGGTAAACATCATGCCCAACCAATCGGTCCCTTACGTCACTCATGTACTAAGCCCCCATTACCAATAGATCCTGAGACTCGCTACCCCTGACAGGCCGAAAATGCATACCAGTAGGCAGTTCCTTTCCATTTCCTCTAAGCTTACCTTTTAGTGTCTAAGCTCTTAATTCATTTGATTTTTTTATCATCAGAGCAGTCCATTTCCTGTTACCTGACAGATGAACCCTTGATCTAACACTATCGGAAGCAGTATGACATTGATGTCACCTCGCAACGAACCACTTTCTTATCAAATCTTCAAACCGTGAGTTCCCCACAGTGGGATTTGAAGCATGTTGTGTACAGCTGATGTGTTCTACATCCACAAAGTCACAGCACCTAGCATACACAGAGTCACTGCCTGGAATGGTAGGCAGGGATAGAACTGGTCGCTCTAAACTGCCTGGTGCAAAAGCCTATACTTACCTTTCCACATCTACAAGATCCAGTGCCTGTATATGTTTGAACAGCTGCCTTTCTTACTATCAAGAATACTGCTGCCAACATGGCCTTACTTGTTTTCTTAACTGGCTCAGGGTAATCTTCTGTTGCCAGTGACCCAAGAAATGACACAAGCAAGCTTCTTAGCTGGAATTTACCACTGGGACAATCATTCCCACTTACAGCACCTTGCCTCAGTGCTAAGTGCGGTACACCCCTGAAGGTGGTACAGGAGGTATAGCGCCCAAAGAAGCAAAGGTTGCCAACAGGGTACTGAAGAGCTGGGCTGGTGATCACCTGGTGAATGCTGGAGATGACAGGATACACAGCAAGACAGATGTCTCTCAGACACTCCAGATGTACTTGGCAAGCTTGTGCACACAGGAAACAGTAGTAGAAACCAGGCTGAGGATAAAACTCGGGTAATTAGCCTGGGGACAAGTCAGGTAGCAGAAACAGGAACTTGGCCGAGGTCACAACAGGAAAGCAGGCAGGTAGTAATAGCAAAGTCCGTAATGTGAGCGGGGGCCATACGCAGGAAGGCAGGCAGGTAAGTAAAAGCGAAGTCCATAAAGCAAGCCGGGGTTATACACAGGTGATCAAACAGGAGCAAGTTTGGTAGAGCAAGCCAGAGGGTCAACGCCAGGAGAAGAGATCAAACAGGTCAGGAACAAGCCGGGTCACAACAGGAAATCCAAGGAAAGTACGCAGAGGTTCAGGAACACAGGAAGGCTGACGACAATCCAGCAATTTGGTGGAATCAGTAGTAGTCTTATTTATTCCAGCAAGTGGCCACATCTGTCATTTTATGTGTGCGCCATTGCGTACGCGAGTACACTGATTCACTCCGTCGTGCACCTGCGTACGCCAATTCGGCATACTTCTGCGCATGTGCACGGGAGTGCACCGGATGTGCCCATCTCTAGTACTGGCAGCATTGCCAGTTCTTCCACGGCCATTTCCTTGACAACTGGTGTCACTGTATTACTTCATTATCTGTGGGTAAAGAGCAAATAGAGAGCCTAGAGGTCCCCAGTCAGGTTTATGTAGGCTATCATGCCGGTACCCTGGGGGTTTCCCCAGTACTCCCTCTGGCCTCTTGTTTATCTTTTACAGCCATAGTGTTTGCTTGCCGGCTGGTTATGACCTTGATATGTGGACGTACTAACACGATCATGTGTCTGGACATGTATTTTTGAGTAGACAACGTTGTCATTTTTTAGGAACTACTATGTCCACCACCTGTTGTTTATGTCACTAAGTTATATTAATCTGAATTTTATTTTATTTTACTTACTTTTTTGACATGTCTCCAGCCCAAAACTCTCTGGGGGCACCATTGGTCTTGCCTGTCCCTTCACTGGACATGGTTGTTGTACCTATTCCATGGTGGTCTTTGTTGTTGGGGTTCTCTTGTTAAATACCTAGCCTGCTGTTGGTATCCTTCCATTTGCATTCTCACGGGGAAGATTCTATAAAGGTGTTCTGATAGATTAAGTATAAGTAGTGCTGGTCCACTCTAATTTCCTATGGGGCGTCCACTATTTTTCACCCTATTGTTGTAGTTATGTGTTTTTCTCTCCAGGATCCTTTCTTCTTGGACCTTTTCCTGCATCCTTATTTCTAAAATCCACTACTTGCCAACCTTCTTCCGTCACTACCTCCCTTTCTATTGAGGATTCCTTGGAGGCAATCGCTTCTTCCACATACTCTTTCCACCATTTGTAAGCCTGTGGGTTTTTATAAACTCCCTTGTCTCTCTGGTATGTTTTCAATTGTTATATTCTTAGTATCCAAATTGAGTTTTATTTTTAATAAAATCATGCAATTCTCATTATTTTTCATTGCACTCATTGGTTTCGGAGAATGATTGGAGTCTTTCCTCAGTGTTTGTATTTTTCTCTTCCACTTTTTGTAGCTTTTTACGCCTTGTTTGGACAATTAATGTCAGTAGTTTCCTTTCACACTGATTGAAAAACTCAAACTATTGATCCATTAGGTCCTTATCACTTAACCCATCATTTGGGTGGACATCCTTAAAGCGGAGTTCCGGGCACAAAAACAATTTTTTTTTTTGTGCCCCTCCGCTAGGTAGAGCTCACCTGAAAAGGAATTGGATAGTTATTTTTATTTTTTTTGTTTACTCACCTTTTTATTGAAGATCGTAAATACTCACCTCTGACTGCTTCCTCCCTCGGAGCCGCGGCTCACCCCGTCACTTCCTGCCTCGCGATGATTCCTGGGAGCTAAACGTCATAGCTCCCAGGAATCAATGCGACGGCACCGGCCCCGCTCGTCATTTCCGGGCGACGCCGCATTCCCCTGCTAAACAGCTTCTGGGGATGCCCAGAAGCTGTTTAGGAATGCGGCGCCGCACCGGAAGTGACGAGAGGGGCCGGTGCAGTGCATTCTGGGACACGAAGACGCGGAAGAAGACAGAGAAGAGGACCGCGCCGGCTTCAGCTGCCCACAACAGAGATGGAAACGCTGTGGAAGAAATTTTCTAAGTAAGTATTTCTTCTAAAAGGTAAGTGCGAACCGGGACAGATCAGAGGCTAGCCATTGTGGAATGTGCTAGCCCTGACTGTCCGGGGGTATGTTCAGCAAAAAATCATTTCTGTGCCCGGAACTCCGCTTTAACCTTCTTGGTGTTATTCCATCTGTCAAATACTTTTCCAAGGCGACGATGTCCCACCAGACTCTTCTTTCAATTGTTTTTTATTGAAGCTTAGACCAGAAAAAATTATTACACCAACTGTGTTGTAATATACGTTGGATTACATAAACAATCAGCAAGCTTTATCACAATGGTTATATTGCAATGAGAAAGCACGCACATTCTACTTCTTAATCCCACCAGACTCTTATTTATCCATATTGTTTATCCATATTATGTCTCAACTTTTTCAAACCTCTTTCCTTGTTTATACCACTAGCTCCTCCTTTTTTGTCAAGCATAAATGCACATATTCGCCAGCACACCAAGGATCTTCAGCCTGGGTTCACACTATTGCGATGCAGGAACCAATGCCATTGCCTCACAGGCATTTCACACTGCCCTCTGCAACCGCTGTGGGTGTCAATACAAAGTTAATGACACCCCCCAGATCGGTTCTCAGATCACAGTGCGAACTGTGAATTCGGACAGGAATCGGATCGCAAGGGCGTGAACACTTATGTGATCTGATTCCAGTGTGGTTAAAAAAAGGTTCCTGCAACATTTTCATGCAAATGCAATGCGACTTCAGCCATGCAAACTGTATGGCTGAATTCACATCGCACAGACATCGCATGTGATCTGCACATGAGCTGTGAATCACATGGGATGTCTGTGTTTGCAATGGTGTGAACCCAGGCTCAAATGTAGTCCAAAGACATGCTTCTAATCAATATTTCTACTCCCCATATGATTAACTTCTTAGTGACTGAGAGTAAAACAAAAGGTAATGCCTCACCGCAATTTTGCAACTTTGACGTGCATTAGTAAAACTGTAAATATTATCCAACTTCTTTGTGTATCCAGGTAAATTATACCTTTTTTTTTAGGACAGATTTGGCTTTCTTTTGATGATAAATAGTGACAGATATCTCCTGAATTTTTTTTTTTATCATTTTTGAAGTAAAACTGGCCCAAAATAGTAAAACAAACAAAAAAAAAACAAAAAAAATTTTTTTTTTATATTTCTTGCTATTGCCATAACTTACCACTAAGTAACAACCCAAGGAAAATGATCCCACTCCTGGTAATCACAGCAATACCACGTATGTGTATGTTAGCTGTTTGTTTGTACCCTTAGTTTAGCTTTTTTTTTTTTTTTTAATCCTGCTCAAAACATACTGATTCGGACCTTTAGAGTCGGTTCACACTATGGCGACATGACTTCGGGGGTGACCTTTGAAGTCGCCGTGCACCGCGACTTCGGCGTGACTTGCACAGACTTCATATAATGGAAGTCAATGCAAGTCGCTCCGACTTCTGTCAAAAAGTAGTACAGGAACCTTTTTCTAAGTCGGAGCGACTTGAGTCGCTCCGATTAGAATGGTTCCCTTAGCACAGAATGGACCGCGACTTGTCAGGCAACCAAGTTGCCTGACAAGTCGCGGTAGTGTAAACCGACACTTAACCTCAACCTTTGACATTTACCCTAACACTAACCTTGGCACTGACCTGATCTTTGATCTAGCTATTTTTATTTGTTTGTTTATTTATTTATTTTACACACTTTTAGGCTCCTTTCACACGGTCAGCATTCCCTTGCAAACCGTTCTCTGCTCAGCGGGGATCGATCCGCCGATCCCCACTGAGCAGGCGGATGACAGCTCCGTCTCCGTTCTGTGTGCAGAGAGGGAGGTGTCAGAGCCCCGCTGCTCTCTATGGGGAATAGGATGAGAGCAGACCGCCTGTCCGCACTCATCCGATCCCATCCGATCCCCTGGACAGATGGAAAATTGGGTTTCCATCTGTCCGGATTTTACTGACAGGATCTGATGCGGATGGCAGCGGGTGTCAGCGGACATGTCTCCGCTGACATCCGCTGCCCCATAGGGATGCATGGAGGATCCGATCAGATCCGCCTAAAAACTGACAGGCGGATCTGATCGGATCGTTTGTGTGCAAGGACCCGTACTTGTTTATAATGTATCTTTCTCTCAATTCAGAATATAAAGAAAACACAGGGGTGGGGTATCCAGTGGATGATCACTGTGGTAGCAAGAAGGCTATCACAGAGATCAGGTGACCAGATGCCGCAAGTCCTGGTGATTACTAGTACAGGCCCTGGCTGTCTCAGTGAGAGCACGGTATCTGCGCTGGGAGTGTACTGTGCGGCGTGCTCCCAACCAGTGCTTTAAGTGGCTCAAAAGAGGTGCCGGTACTCTGTTGTCGCCCCCCCCCCCACCCCACATCAGGGTCCCCACAGAGCACCCCCCCTGGCCTGGGTTGGGACTCCGGAGCAGGGGGACTCACTGGTGGTGGCTGATGTGGCTCTGGAGTGGAAAATATACTTGGGGGGGGGGCAATTGAGGGCGCAGATGTCCAAAAATGAGCGTACTGGTACGCTAAGGTGCACGGAGAGGTGGCGGTATGCTCAAGAGCCATATTTGGAAGTGGTGGTACTGAGTACCAGTGCATACCGGCCCACTTAAAGCACTGCTCCCAACATAAAGACAAGTGCATGTATATGTGTCATCACAGATAAAGACCCACTTCCATGAGACCGCATATCTGCGCACCCTCAGTGGGAAGGGATTAAATATATCCACAGCTGCAGGATTTATTAGTGGTACTATCCAAAACCATTTGAATACAGATTAAACTTCATAAATCCTGTTCTTGATCAACTGGCTGCTTGGAAGCTGCTAGAACAGTTTGTCTTCTTTTTAGCCAAAGGAATAACAGATATTGATGAGAAATACATCTAAATAAAGTGCTGTGCTTCCCTCAAATAAGCAATATTGTTCTCATGTACAGACAACATAAATAATCTTATGATGCTATAAAAACAAAATAAATAAATAAATCAAGTCTTCCTATACCCAAATGATCATTCAGTGTGACAACTTATACACTTTTTTTCCTAAAGGCAACCTGTGCCAAGGGGAGCCAAGGGATGGGGAATGGGAAGGGGAAAAAAGGGAATGTGGGGCAGAAGGCATTATAATGGTACCATATAGAAAATATACGACACTCACTTAAAAACAATTATTTATTTTATTACAAAAAGTAGTGAATAAAATCAACAATTACAATCACAGATCCATTCGATACAAATGGTCGATTCCGATAAAGGCCAAATAGCAGTGCTAGCATATAAACCCAAGCTAGATGGAACAGACTGCATATGGGTTATAATTTATAATCTGCGGTTTGGCCTTGCTTGCTCGACATGTTTCACGGTCTTAAACTGCTTCTTCAGGAGTCTAAATAGAAGGGAAGACCAGAAATTCAGCAAAAACATAAAATAATCAAAGATAAAATATACATCAACAAACTACTTGTCTTTATGGTTGTTACAGAAGTATTATAAATGTTATACTGTATAGTGAAGTTTGCACAAAAGGAAGGAACAAAAGAAAAAGGTAGAATTATTAATATGATATTCTGAGATATTAAGATTTTGAGAAGGTATTCAGAACATGGCTGTGGGGGGGGGGGGGGGAAAGGGAAAAGGAAGAAGTCAGCAGGGTGTGGGTAGGGTAAAGTGGGTAAAGGAGAGGGAATCGAGAATAGAACTTGTACCACAAAGGTTAATACAAAGTAAATAAAATGTAAGTCTTAACTACAAGCATTCAGAACCTGTTCCTCAAAACCCGGTCATAGGCCATGTTTAATCCAAGGGTCCCAAATGCTTATAAAAGTACTAAATTTATCGCAATCCATGGCTTCCATTTTTGCATGTAATAATGCATTATTCATCCTATGTTTAACTTCTACAAGATTCAAAGTTGTATTCTTCCAAGCTTTGTCTATGGTTTGTTTAGCGGCATTAAGAAGCTGAAGGAATAATTTGAATTGTTTTCGTGTCAGGCATGCAGGTTTTAAATTTAAAATGGCAATCACCGGATCTGGAGTAATATCTATTTCAAACATTTTAGATGCTAGAGAGAATATTTCTTTCCAGAAAACTGTAGCAATTGAGCAATTCCACCATATATGAACATGTGTACCTATTTCCGTACAACCTCTAAAACAAAAGGCCGGATAGTTTGGTGTGAACTTGGCGATTCTACCTGGCACCAAGTACCATCGTGAAAGAACCTTGTATGATGATTCAATTGCGATAATATTTGAAGAAGAAGATTTTGTTACAGACCAGATTTCAGACCATTCTGATTGGTTAAGTGTACGGCCAAGGTCTGTTTCCCATTTCCTGACATAGCTTGGTGTATCTGCGTTTGGATTGTTAAGCAATTGAGAATATAGGCTAGAAATTAGACCTCTGGAGTGTGGGTTGTTGATACAGATACGCTCAAATTGAGAGAGCTGATTCAGAATGGTACCATTTGTTATAAATGGGGTATAGAAATTTTTAATTTGGAGATATCGAAAAAGTTCTGAATGTGGTAAATGATGTGATTCACAAAGTTCAGGAAAACTTAAGATAGAAGAGCTAGAGACCAGATTAAATAGCCTTGACATGCCTGACCTAGACCATGCCCGAAATGAATTTGGGAATTCCCAAGCCGGATAAAAGGCTGGATTTCTCAGAAAAGATTGTAGTGGATTGTGTGTAGACTGTAAATTATAATTAGTCTTTAGTCTATCCCATAAAGAGAGAGAATGCTTGGTAATTGGATTAGTAATATGTTTTCGATCTGATGGTTGTAACCATAAGAGATTGGAAATTGAGATGGGGTCACATTCGATAGATTCTATCGTAACCCATAAGGGAATTTCAGTAGTGGCATGATACTTAGTTAATTGTGCCAATTGCGCAGCTTTCTAATATGTGGCAAAATTGGGGAGACCCAGTCCACCCCTTGTTTTGGGGAGAATCAATGTGGATTCAGGCAATCTAGGTTTGATTGAACCCCAGGTGAATTTAATTATTTTACGTTGTAAGATTCGAAGAAAATGTGCATGTATATGAATTGGCAGGACCCTAAATAAATCTAAAAATTTGGGTAGAATAACCATTTTGATTGCATTTATCTTCCCAAACCACGACAATGGAAGTGATGCCCATTTCGTCAGTAGTTCAGTAACTTTTTTCAATAATGGAGTAAAGTTGGCTGCATAAAGATCAGAATGGTTGGGAGTAAATTTTATACCCAAATATGGAATGTGCTTCAAAGACCATGAAAATGGTAACGCATTCTGCGCTAAATTTAACTCAGATTCACTCAATGAGATATTAAGGGCCGTGGATTTTTGAAAATTTATGTTTAGTCCTGAAATAGCAGCAAATTTATTAAGGGTAGCAATGAGATTAGGGGCTGATATATGGGGAGATGATAGAAAAAGAAGAATGTCATCTGCAAATAAACACAACTTATGATGGTGACCACCTAGTTCTATACCAGAAATTGAGGGATTACTTCTAATACTGTGTGCTAGAGGTTCTATGAGAAGGGCAAATAAGAGAGGGGAGAGAGGGCACCCCTGACGCGTGCCTCTCTCTATGTTAAACAAGTCTGATTTATAGCCTGCGTATTTAATATATGCTTTAGGTTTGTTATAAAGCGCAGAGATCCATTTTAAAAAATTTGGGCCAAAACCCCATTTACTAAGAGTATATTGCATATATGGCCAGGATATGGTATCAAAGGCTTTTTTAATGTCTAGTGATAGGAAGCACGAGGGGATGCGGCGTGTTTTAGCTATATGAGATAACAGAGTTGCACGTCTGATGTTGTCAGTAGCTTGGCGAATAGGTATGAAACCTACTTGATCCCTATGAATGAGTTGTCCTATGAAGTTATTTAGTCTGGAAGCTATAATTTTGGCTAAAATTTTAATATCTAAATTTAATAAGGAAATGGGTCGATAGTTCGACCAAATCGTGTCATCAGTTTGAGGCTTCGGGAGCATACAGATGATTGCTGTTAAAGTTTCCTGTTTAAAGTATTGGCCATTAAGAAGTGTATTGAAAGCATTAGCTAGGATAGGCGAAAGGGAATCGGAAAAAACCCGGTAGTATAATGCCGAAAAACCATCGGGGCCTGGTCTTTTATTTAATTTTAGTGATTTTATAACTTGGGACACTTCATCTGGTGTTATTGATTTTTCCATAAATTCCATCTGAGACTGAGAGTCGGTAGTGATAGTTGAGCAAAAAATTAATTTGCCGCAGAAAAATTCAAACTGTTTTCAGATGAATATAGAGTATCTAGGTGTGTTTTAAATTTCTTAAGAATTTTTATAGGGTTGCTGGAAAATGTATCTCTCGAGATTTTAAGACGTATGGGCTTAAATGGTTTATGGAGTGAAGCGAGCATGCGGGCCATGGGTGAATCTGGTTTATTTGCTTTAATGTAAAAATTGTGACGCGATCTCCGAAGTGTCTTTTCTGCAGATTCTGTAAGAAACAGATCAAATTCAAGCCTTGCTTTATCAAGATTGGTTTTATTAGAAGAAGCAGGATTATTTTGATATACTGTGTAGCATGTATTAAAGTTTGTTTCTAATTTTTGGCTAAGTGTTTTACGTTCACGTCTAAAGAGTGCAGCCTGTCTCAAACAAATACCACCCAAGTATGGACTTTTTAGTTCTTTCAAACGTGTCATTATCCAGAAAAAATATTGACCAAGAAGTCTCTAATAATCCAGTACTTATTCCTCCAGATCACAATTGAATCTCCAACAAATGGTGCATGGTGCATTACAATACACTTGCCAAAGTGAAGTAAGTTTATTTCACAAATGGTTAAACAATCCCACAAGTTCGCACTCAAATTAAATTGACATGATATATGCCTACATCACTTCCGGCTGGTGATATGCACGCCAGAAGTTGACAGGAAGTTGAGTCAGTGGTGACCATCTCTGATTATTGAACTATAGTAACCATCCTAAATGCTGGCATGCATAATGTTGATGTGAGTGCGCACTTTTGTAATGTTTTTAACCATTTTTGAAGAAAAAAAATCAAAAGTCCTAATTTTAAAGGCTTAAATGCAAGTTATTGGCCCAGGAAAATGTATGGTGACCTGGGTACTACCCTGGGGGACATGAATCAATAATAAAACATTTTTTAAATGATCGTTTTTACAGGAGCAGTGATTTTAATAATGCTTAAAGTGAAACAATAAAAATTAAAAATTCCTTTAAATGTTGTGCCTGGGGGGCCCCGTTAATGTGCCTGTAAAGTAGTACATCTGTATGATGTTTGTAGCCTGCTGCAGCAATACTGACATTTCTAAAGGAAAAAATGTAATTTAAACTTGCTCACCGCTGTAATGTATTGTTGGCTCCTGGCAATACAGATAAAAAAAAATGAATAACAAAATGGTGTGGGATCCCCCCCAAGATCCATACCAGGCCCCTTGGGTCTGGTATGGATTTTAAGGGGAACTCCACGCCAAAATTAAAACAAAAAATGGTGTGGGGTTTCCCCTAAAATCCGTACCAGACCTTTATCCGAGCACACAGCCTAGCTGGCCAGGATAGGGGTGGGGGCGAGTGAGCGCCCCCCTCCAGAACCATACCAGGCCACATGCCCTCAACATGCGGGGGGTGTGGGTGCTTTGGGGCAGGGGGGGCTCTGCCCCCCCACCCCAAAGCACCTTGCCCCATGTTGATGTTGACAGGGGTCTCTTCCCGACAACTGTGGACTGTGGTTGTGGGGGTCTGAGGGGTAGGCTTATCGGAATCTGGAAGCCCCCTATAACAAGGGGGCCCCAAGATCCCGCCCCCATGTGAATGGATATGGGGTAGCCAGTTTTGGAAAAGTCCTTTATTAAAAAATAAAAAACATACTGTCCCCCGATGATCAGTCTCCCTCCCGCCCGAAAAACAGAAAAAAAAAAGAAGCTCCTGCTTCCCTGGACGCTTCCTGCGCTATGAGCTGTTTTGAGTTTGACAGCTCTTTTATAGGGATGTGACGTCACAAGCTGCCCCACAATGCGCTACTCAGGTGCAGTGAATAAATTACATGACATCAGTAATTTATTCATTGTTGCTGAGCAGTGCATTATATGGTGGCTTTTTTTTTTTTCCGGGCGAGCAGGCGAATGATTATCGGGGGACACTATTTTTTTATTTTTTAGTAAAGGACTTTTCCAAAACTGGCTTTTGTCTTAATTTTTTTTGTACACTTTATTGGTGAATGGGTAGGGGTACGATGTACCCAATATTCATTCACATGGGGGGGGCGGCATCTTGTTAAAGGGGGCTTCCAGATTCCGATAAGCCTCCCCCCCGCAGACTCCCACAACTACAGCCCACGGTTGTCGGGAAGAGATCCCTTTCCCCATCAACATGGGTGCAAGGTGCTTTGGGGTGGGGGCAGGCTTAACAGTGGTGTAGGTGGTAGCATACCAGGCTTGAAATGGCCAAGGGATTGCATCCCCTGGCCAGCAGGTGATTTATTGGTATCAGAGGTCAGAATCCATGATAATGAGCTCGAAGTTCCCATGAAGAAGTCCATTTGTTTGTCATTCGAAGAACAAGCGAACAGAACTTGAAGCTCATCCCTAATGATGACTAATGTGTACCTGGAGGATTAACTGCCATGCAGAGATCTAACACTTGAATGAGAGGAGGTAATCTGGAAGGCTGGAATACATACAGTTTGCTAAATAAGTGTTATTCAGGTAGAAAAAAAAAACGCGCCCGTTGCCGTGAGCTCACGAAAGAAAACGTATACGGAAGTCGCGCCCACAAATGAAATCGCTGTTTAAATCACACATGTGAGGTATCCTGCGATCGCCAGAGTCAGTGCAATAATTTAAAAAAAAAAGTGCTACTCTGTAACTCTAAACTGGTAACCGTTAAAAATGTTTACAGCATCGTCTATGGAGATTTTTATTGACCGTAGTTTGTTGCTATTCTGTGAGCGTGCGCAATTTTAAACCGTAAAATTTTAGGTATCTATTTACTTGGCGTGACATCATCTGTCACAATATACAAATAAAATGGGCTAACTTTACTGTTTAGTTTTTTTTAAATGCATTGAAATATAATTTTTCCAAAAAATGGCGCTTGAAAGACCGCTGCGCAAATACCACGTGACAAACAATATTGCA
Source organism: Pelophylax lessonae (assembly GCF_965119305.1). Taxonomy (NCBI): domain Eukaryota; kingdom Metazoa; phylum Chordata; class Amphibia; order Anura; family Ranidae; genus Pelophylax; species Pelophylax lessonae. The sequence goes on along the minus strand of NC_138771.1, from coordinate 36,645,810 downwards.
ACAACCACCATTTTATTCTCCAGAGTCTTTGTCTTTTCGAACAAAAAATACTGATTTTAACTTGTAAACAACATGTGTCAGAAATGGGCTTGGTCCTTAAGTGGTTAAAGTAAATAACTCAACACCAAGTTCACTATATGGACCCCTTATATACCTGTATGTGTTCATGTCTATCATATCCCCCCTTAATCTCCTCTTCTCAAGAGAGAATAAATTCAGTTCCTCTAATCTTTCCTCATAGCTGGGCTCCTCCATGCTTCTTATCAGTTTGGTTGCCCTTCTCTGCACTTTCTCCAGTTCCCCGATATCCTTTTTGAGAACTGGTGCCCAAAACTGCACTGCATATTCCAGATGAGGTCTTACTAATGATTTGTAAAGTGAAAATGTTGTCATACTGAATGACCATTTTGTTATAGGTAGATTTAATTTACTTATTTTATTTTTATAGCACCACAAGATTATTTATGTTTTCTATACATGAGCAAAATATTGAGTATTTGGGGGAGAGTAGCACTTTATTTAGTTGTATTTCTCATCGATAACTGTTATTCCTTTAGCTAAAAAGGAGACACAGGGTTTTGTGGTACTAGTAGCTTCCAAGGTGTAGTAATGTCATATAAATTGATCAAGCACAGGATCTCTGAAGTTTAACCTATACTTTAAATGTACCTACAGAACCCCCTGACCTATGGAGGGATGATGGTACCCCCAGGGACAGGGTAGGCTTACATTTTCCGAGGGCTGAATCCATGGCTGAAAGGTGGGGGATGTGCACAGATTGGGATAAAGGCTTTTTAAAGAACTTATTCTTCAAAGACTTCACATGGGACAGAGGGGTAGGGAACTCAGCACACCCTTTATTGACTTGCAAACTCAGACTCCATTCATAGATATTAAGACAGGCAAAAGGAATCTTTAAGCTGAAACCAGCAGCCTATACCTTTCTCAGAATAATCAGTAGTTTCTGGTAGCAACAGCCTCTATAGTGATCCTCCAGATGCTTTCTCAGGCTCTTCACGAGTTCCCCCTCCATAGGATGAGTGCCGGGACAAGGTCATCCAGTGCCTAGGGCAAAAATGCCAAACTGCGCCCCCTCCTTCCCTTAGAGTTAGGATCAGAGCACCCTCCTCCCTGCAAAAAAACATTGCTCCCAGGCCAGCCACCCCTCCTGCCCACCCCTTGTCTCGGCCCTGCATAGGATCTACAGCGACAGAGTGACTTCTGGTACTCAATGGCAGTTATCACTTCTCCTTCCAGATCCCTGTCTTCTGTGAGGCTCCCTGAACCCAGAGCCTCCAATAGAAAGACTATGGGGGGGGGGGGGGGTGATTTACTGAAACTGGAGCGAGCAAAATCTGGTGCAGCTCTGCTTGAATAAACAAGCTGAAGTTAGCAGCTGATTGACTACCATGCACAGCTGCACCAGATTCGGAGTTCTTCAGTTTTAGTAAATCCTGCCCCTCCACTGGACAGGCAGTCTTCTTCTGCAGGCATTTAACTAATCATATGTAAAACCTTCTCAATTGTTCAACTATAGGCGTGTGCCCCATGCAGAGCAGATTCCCCCCTACTGCCTTGGTTCCCCCCCATCCCTGCAGAGCGCTGCTGTCTTCCATCATCTTCTCTTCCACCAGCTGCTGCTGAGAAAAGGGGAAAGGGGCCTGTAAATATGTAATTTATTGGCCCCTTCCCTTACTGAATGAACACTGTGAGTGATAGGTACCGTGTGTTTGAGTTTTGGAGTGCACACCCTAATGCAATAGGCTGAGCACACCTATGTGTTCAACATACACTGCAGCCTGGGGGGAAGACAGAGCTCACATGGTTGTGGGCGGAGCCTCTTGCCCTGTAAGCGGGGGTACCTTTCCCTGTGTATGCGCTCATCAATGCCTGGGACTATGCAAAGAATGCAGTCATGTAAAAGTCCAACATTATGGCAGTTCCCCAATGAGATGAGCAGTGTCACTGTGTTCAGAGTTCCACTGTAAGTGCTGTCCTGATACCTTTGCCGATGTACATTGTATTAAAGAGGGACACTGCAAAGCCCATGACTAGTCCACCTCTGTTACATTACTCCAAGTAATAGAATGGGGTTCCACCGAGAACTAGCGTGGACTTAATGCATTCTCTTGTTAACTCCTTCCTTTCTGTATCCTGTGTCCAGGCTAAGGGTCTCTGTAATGTGGGTTCTGCCCCAGTTGCTACCGGAGACTGACCACTGGGAAGTAGCCAACCCACTGACCCCTTCGCTACAGGAGAACCCGTCACCTACACAGGTACCACGCTTTGTGACTAGCTGCTGTGTACCTCGCACTGGGGCTTGATGGACCACTTATTTATTTATTTTTTGCTGTTTCTTCTCTGTCTTTCTCTGTTTAAAAAGAAATTGTGTCCTAAACATAAAAAAAAGTTAGACTTTAACCACTTGCCGTCTGCCCGCCTCAGTTTTACTGCGGCAGGCTGGCTCAGCTGCGTGAAACGACATAGCGATACGTCGGTCGCGCGCGTGGTGCTGGGGGGCGAGCGAACGCCACAGGCAACCCGCTCCTGCCCCCTCTAGGCAGCGGGGATGCTAATGCATGGGACTGGCGGCCGCGATTACCACCGGGCACCCAGGATCGCTCCCCAGTGAGAGAGAACACCAGTCAGCTGTTATTTTTAGGATCACAGGTCTCTGTGGCCATTTCACAAGCCCATCCCCTATACAGTTAGAAAACAGCCCCTAGGCTTACACTTAACCCTTTGATCACCCCTAGGTTAACCCCTTCCCTGCCAGTGTCATTATTATAGTAACACTGCATATTTTTAGCACTGATTACTGTAGTAATGTCACTGGTCCCCCCAAAAGTGTCAAAAATGTCAGTTATGTGTCTGATCTGTCCGCTGCAATGTTGCAGTCCCGCTAAAAATCGCAGATCGCCGCCATTACTAGTAAAAAAAGCGCAAAAAAAAAATTGCAGAGGTGATCAAATACCACCAAAAGAAAACTCTGTTTTCTGTAACTTTCTACAAATTCGTCACTTTTACCAAACCCAAGTTCAGTTCACAATTATAGATTCCCACCTTCTATGAAAAATTCTGTCTTCAAAACCAAAGGAAGAAGGGCCTGATATCGGAAATATATAATAATCTAGTAAATACGTGTCCAGATGAAAAACTCCCAGGAAGAATGTAAGATCTGTCTTTCAATGGAAGAATGGAACGAAAACATTGAAAACCTTAGAAAATTTACCAGCTCAATCACAATACGTGAAACTCCCATGAAACTTATTACTAGATCGTACCTTACTCCAAATAAATTGCATGCAATTTTCCCTTCGGTCTCTCCTGACTATAAATAATAATGCAGGGTGCGCCAAAAAATGATAAGTGAAACATGAAAAACATAAATATCAAACTGACCAGTATGCCTAACATATGATACTGAATGTACACATAACTGGATGTCCGTATTAAAAATATATATGACTGATGAAAAAAGTCCCACAAGTGAAATGGTGATACAAAGTGAAATCAATCAATGCTTGAAAATAAATACAGACACGTGCTGTGTTATCCTCCACTACTCCACCACTTGTGCACCAATCCACCACCGCATGCAAGTCTGCTTACCAGATAGCACCAGCAATGGAGCCAAACAGCCACTAGGGTGGTCAGGATAAGTCAACAATCACAGGGCATTGCAGGACCTCCAACAAGATGGACCACAGGCGAATTCACAGGAGAGCACCCACTGCCAGAAAGGGGAGGGAGGGGCAGTATAATCCACCAGTAGGTCTGCACTCGTCCCACACTCACAAATCCAGGGGTCTCCGAACAGCCACCATCAGAAAAAACTATAGGGGTCCATCGTGTAAAACAGTTTGGTATTTATTGATAGATAAAAGTAATCCACTGACATCAGTAGATCAATAAACGCTAAAAAGAATAAGCCGGCCGGCTTAATGCTCTGCCCATCCTACCGGGTAACGCTGGTGACGTCAGCACGCCGTGATCTGATGCGTTTCGTCACAGTCTTTTTCGTCAGTCTCTCCTGACTGTTTCAGAGGCTGTTCCTCCCCTGGTACCTTCTCTCATATTTTTTGGGAATGTGACAAAATATCTTTCATATGGCATCAGTTATATCAGGTATCCACACAACACTGTCTTTACCTACCTGCCTTCTATTCTCCCCTATTTCAAATGTATCCATACCTCATATGAGACTCATACACACAATGTGTGCTGCCATACAATGGCTAACAGCTATTCATTGGAAATCTTCTTCATTCCCACCTTCCCAACTAAAAACAAGAATAAACTCTATCAACCTCATGGAAAAAAAATGACATACTATTTACAATTCAATACATTTTTATAATAATAAATGGGATCCTTGGTTAAAAGACTTTGAGCTTTTGTTGCAGTCCATTACCATTGGATCATAAAGAACAATAGTTAGAACATTGTTATCACCAGATCACAGAAATTCTATTCTGTCTCTCTATACCCAGAAAATCTTTCAGATTTAGATAATTATACTTAACTAGAGGAATATAATCCGAAGCAAACACAGTGACGTGCCTCCATCCCTATTGGTTAATGCAAACAGAAAACAGAGATGCTGGGTATATTTTTGATGCCGACATGTGTAAGGGATGAGACATTACATTTTTTATTTATTTATTTTATTATTTTCTTTTTTTTTTTGGAGATATGTATTTCTATATAAACCTACATATTATACATTTACAGATAGCCCTTTGGCTTTAAGCTCCTGATGAGTGGACAGGGTTCCACGAAACGCATAGAGCTACTTAGACGCATAGCTTCAACATTTAGCAGTGACCATGTACTTTTTCACTGAATATATTTTACTATTATAACAATGTTTTTTGGTATATGCATTTTTTTTGTGTCAGCCTTTTCAGTATACATGTCTGTATCATATTTGTTATGTCAGCATTTGTATCAATGACTGTATGTACAATAAATGATTATTAAATCTTATTTTGTATATCTTAGTTTGTGACCTGCCTCATTCAAAGTCTCACAACCTCTGTTTTCTGTTTGCATTAGATAATTATACTTACTGTATACTTTCATTCCCTGTACATTATAGTATTGATTGCATAATTTTTATTTTTTATTCCTATTTCCGTTTAATACAAAATGTGTTAACAAAAATGTTATGTACAATTTTTTTTTGTAAATACATTTTTATTCAAGAGAAAACAAGATAACAATACATGAAAGATGATACGCAACATAAACATGTGTAAAGTTCCAATTTTTGGTCAATCCATGTAACAATGCCATTGTCAGTTAGTACACCTACCCAAATACAAGAATATATATATATCACCTGCAATACATCTCTATGGTACTTTTACAAAAAAACGTAAATGCCATATCATTGCAACATGCTAGTCAACATACTCAGAGTGGGGAATTGCTCAATTGTTGTGGATTTCCGAACCCTCACCCCAATTGGGTACAAACTGTGAGGGGACGGATCCCACCTAAGTAAGTTCCGGGATCACAGGTGTCGCCACTACCTGTGAGTCTATCCCCAGTCTGGGTTATAGGATCCATGTACAGAAGGAGTGAAAATTTAGAAACAAGAAACAAGGAAGGGGAAGAGGGGAATGGGAATAGGGTAGGGATCTGCCACCAGGGCGCTGGAACATTTGCGTGTAGGGAGAGAGCTAAAGCATCACAAAAAGGAGTTTAGTTCAAGAGGATTTTCAGATTTTATCAGAGGGCTGCCGAGTCCACCTATGCCATTGGTTTTGGAAAGTGACCGCCTTCCTGTTCTTGAAAGCGAGCATCTTTTCCATTTCATATTGGTTAGCTACTCTGTGTTTTATGACAGATAGGTTTGGGGGGGTTGTAGACCGCCCCAGTTAGCTGCAATTGCAATTCTTGTAGCAAACAGTATATGCGCCATCACCTTCCTGAGGCCAGGCGGATATGAATCCAGTCCCAGTCCCAGTCCCAGCAAGGCCAGGGCCGGCGAAGGGACACACGTCGTTCCCAAAATCTGGGATGCCCAAGCAAAGACTTCCTTCCACAGTGGTTGGATCACGGGACAGCCCCAGAATACATGCAGTAAGTTACCTGGATCTTGGCAATCCCGCCAACAGAGAGGGGAACATTTTTTATCAATAGTGTGAAGCCTTGCAGGCGTCATATAATATCTATGAAATAGCTTGTGGGAGTTGTCCCAGTGATCCACACATCCCGAAGACGAGCGGTTAGACTGGAATGCTCTCATCCACTGATAATTGGAAAATGTCTGTCTTAGTTCGTATGTTATGTACAATTTGATGTACCAATTCAGTTACATGATACTGTATCTTTCTCGTGTATCACCTGTATACCTTCAATAAAATACATTTGTATACAAAAGAAAGCTCTATTCGTTGGGAAAAAAAGGACATCAATTTATTTCAGACTGCGCAATTGTCCGTTAAAGTAACGTAGTGCCGAATCACAAAAAATGGCCTGGTTATTAAGGGGGCAAATCCTTCCGGTCCAGAACTGGTTAAGGAAACATTATCAGTGTGGATAGTTCTAAGCGGTCTTTGAAGTCCGTAATGATTCTCTTTCTTACTATGAAGTATGACTATTGTTGACTTTCCCCCTTTCTTTATTATAAGAGGCCATGAGAACAAAAAAAAATAAATCTTACCTAGATAATGCATTAAAGGTAGTTGAGGAAGTATGCATTTAATTGCACACTGACAGTAGTCCATATTGTCACCGTAGCCTTGGATTTGTAAGCAAACAGCAATCAGTGCTTGGCTTTGTAAATAAAAGCAATCCAAGATACTACACACTTAGTGAGTAAATCATGAAAGGGAAATTAAAGCGGTGGCAAAAGGTCGCATGGCTGCGCGCTGCTAATGTACCTGCGGTCTCACTTTATGGAGCGGTTGTATGACTGGAAATGCCTTTGCTTGCGATGTGTTAATAATGAAGGATAATGAGGCTCATTGTTCTAAGACCCTGTAAAATATTTATGCTTGTCTGCCGCTTTAAACCTATCACCCATTTCTAATCAATTTTATTTTCAGTTCAACAAACTTGGCTATCTACTTCTGATTTAATTATAAGTGGTATTGTGCATCTGAGCACAGAAATTCCTGGCGCAGTCAAAGTGCAAGATTCATATTGCAAAACTCTCCTTTATTCTGCCTTTGTATGCAAATGTTCTTTTACTCCCATTTTTTTTTTTTTTTACAGTTCTAATACAATTCATGGATCTTCTTGTGGATTTTTGACCTTGAGATGAAAATTCTTTCCGCCGCAAGAGGATCAGCCATTAACCGAACAAAAACATTCCATTCTTTTTAAATTTTGAGCTTGCATTGTGCTGCCCTAGTCATACGGTGGGTATCTAGTAAAGAGCAAATACCAGGCGTGTTGATGTGTTTGCTGTGCTGAAGGATAGCATTCTTTATTTAATTATCCAAGTATGCAGACACACTAATGTGAGACCTATTGCTCAGGCAGAGTCCTTGGAGTAGCTCGATGTTGTTCTTGTACAAATGGGTTTATGGTAGCAGCGATGAAGTTATGCTTCTGAAAGCCTCAATTGTGCAGGATTCAACGGCACTTACTTTCTTAAGCTGATTCGTGCGGTGTATGGTGCACTTAAGTCACAAAGAACAAGAACATTAACAAATGGTGTCAACTTTTCTTCTATAACATGAGTGGGAGAATAGCATCAATATTATCTCTCTGTACACTTACTGCATTTAGAATTGATAATGCGGTAGAAATTGTTGGTGAATATTGCCTTAAAGTGGACCTTTTCTCTAAAGTGCACAAAAAGCTATGTTAACAGTCTTGTTTGCCTGGATAAATACGAAGTAATAGTTATTCTTCATATTTCCAGAAGAAAATGCTGCCCCCGGCTGCCCCTGGTGCTACTCAAAAACAAACAAAAAAAAAAAAATGATTCATAAAGTAAAGGAGGTATTCCAGGAAATTAAAGTGTTTTTAAACCCACAGCAGTAAACTCAGTCTGTATAGGCAGTAAAGCATGCTTGATATACTCACTGTGGAACCTAAGGGGTTAATCCCTTGTGTAAATTGTGTAAAAAGGCTGTTTGATCCTGGCTTCTCTGATCCTCCCCTTCTTCCACTGTCCCCAATCTATCTCCTGGTAGAACAGAGTCTAGGGGACAAGCTGCACATGCTCAGTTTGGTGTTTATTGTGTAGCCGGGTCTGGACTACCATGTTTATGTGTACAGACTTTTGTTGGTTGGAATTGTTCCTGTTCCCCTTTAATGCTGATTCAGGTGGGATTGTCATTTTGCAGGAACCGGAAGACTGGCATTGTGGGAACTGTAGTATTTTACAGAGTGCTGATCATGTGCCTGGATTGCTCAGGAAACTACCTTCCCAGGATGCAAAGGGGAGTGGAGCACCATGGGAGAAGTTATAAAGCTATCTGCTACACAGATTTGAACTCTCTTGCTGCTGGGACCCATCGTGTGCACATCAGCCTGCTGAGTGTGTATGTGTGTGAGACAGCAGATTGCAGCCTACTGCACAAGGCCTGAACTGCTTGCAGAGCTCAGTCTCAACAGAGCGGATGTCTGTCGATACACCGCGGATGTCGCTGCAGTAACGCTGAGAGAGAAAGTGGAGGTCAGCTGAATATCCTGAGGCATCAGAGAGCAGTAAGTTTCCCACATGCCAGAGCGTGGGAGACCGCATCGCCTGTTCCATAGGGCCCTCACAGACTGACATCAGAGTTGGTGAGAGGGTGCCTGTCTCTGATCCAGACTGCATGTATACATTCCATCTTTACACTGAACACAAGCATTGAAGCAGATACCAGACTCCTTAGGATTACAATTTATCATCTTGCTATATTAAACCACAGTGGAAATTGTCTTATATGAGCTCCAACTGCCGGTGAAGAACATAGCAAGGCCTTGCTAAGGGGAGGGACATTGTTGCATAGTTGCTCTTAAAGGGGGTATGTTCTATTTGTATTGCCATATATTTATTTGAATACTGACGGTATAGATTAGCTCAGAGTTCTTCTTTAACTTGAGTATTGCTTTGCTACAGTACAGAATATCTATAGTAGGTAAAAAAGTAAAAAAGGCGCTGGTATAGATAAAATATTTATACTAGGTTAGAAGTTAAAGTGCTTGGTACTAGTGTGCAAATAATGCTGTGAGTATTCAAAATAAAGTGCTAGCTCTTGTGTGCAACATTGCTGAGAATGTTTGCTTTGAAGTACGGTGCTAGTTAAAGATATATACTTTTCTCAGTATTGGACAGTGCAATCAATAAAATAATAAATATGGTTCCTTAAAGTGCTAGACAGTGCAAAAAATTAATATAAAATGAATATAATTCTTTAAGGTATTTTACAATAGTGCTGTACTTATTGTAACTTCAAAGATTTCAGTATAATAAATATAAATACAATACTCCGTGAATAAATAAATTAGCAATATTAAAAATAAAATAATGCTTCAATGGTGCTTTAACCACTTAAGCCCCGGAAGATTTTACTCCCTTCCTGATCAGGCCCTATTTTGCGATTCGGCACTGCGTGATTTTAACGCACAATTGCGCGGTCCTGCGACGCTCTACCCAAATGAAATTGATGTCCTTTTTCCCCCACAAACAGAGATTTCTTTTGGTGATATTTGATCACCTGTGCGATTTTTACTTTTTGTGCTATAAACAAAAAAATAGCAACAATTTTGAAAAAATAACAATATTTTTCACATTTTTTTATATGAAATTCCCCAAAAAAATGTAAAAATCTAAATTTTTTAACATTTTTGGCCAATTTGTTTTCTGCTACATATGTTTGGTAAAAAAAAAAATGCAATAAGCGTATTTTGATTGGTTTGCGCAAAAGTTATTGCGTTTACTAACTAAGGGAAAGATTTCTGTCATTTTTGGTGTTTTTTTTTTTAACGAGTAATGGCGGTGATCTGCGATTTTTTTTTACGGGACTGCGACATTGCGGCGGACAGATCGGACCCTTGACTGACATTTTTGACACTTTTGGGGGTACCAGTGACATTACTACAGTAATCAGTGCTATACATATGCACTGTTACTGTAAAAATGACACTGGCAGGGAAGGGGTTAACTTTATTGGTGATGCAGGGGTTAAGTGTGTCCCTAGGGGCGTGCTTCTAACTGTAAAGGGGCGTGGCTAGTGATGTAACCACAGAGACATATGATCCTACATAGCAGGATCGTATGATCTCTGCAGTTAGATCAGGGAGAACGACAGGCGGCTTTGTTTCCATTAGCCGCCTGCCTTTCTCCCTCTGCATCGGGAGATCGCGAGTGACCGGCGGACATCGGGTCCGCTGGTCACACGCACGGACTTGTTAGGGAATGAGCGGGGGCGTGAGCGCGCCTTCGGCAGCGCGCGCTTGCCCCCTAGAGGCTCACAGGCTAGCGACATAGTCCTACGTCACTAGATAAATAGTAAATAGTCGTGTGGCGGACGGCAAGCGGTTAATGGTGAACTGTGATCCAAAAAGTTAATGCAAATGGTGAAGGGGTTAATTTCCTATGAATCAGGTGCTCCAGTGTGTAAAGGTGGTAAACAATGCCTCTTACCAGATATTACTAGGTCACACAAACCTCAAGTGCCTTTAATCCTATTATATAGGTGGATCAGACCCTTTGGACTCCTTCATTCCTCATTAGTTGTTTATATGGTACCAAAAGATAATTTAAAGAATCCTCCTTCTCCTCACTCCTCCATTTATTTTCTCATGTAGATAAGTATTAAGCCCATATGCAGGGAGACAAATATGAAGCCGAAAAATAGTGTAATACTGTATTTATTGTAGAATAAAATAAATCATAACAATTGGCTGCTTGAATATTGTTGTGCCCGCCTGGCACAGGGCAATGCGCATTGGTTGCTACCGGGTATTGCTGGGATCGAGGGCACAGGATCTGCAGTCTTCTAACGCTCACTGTTATTTCCCTTGTAGCGTGGCAGCGGTCTGGCATGCGTTCCAATGTCAATGTGGAGGTGACGTCGCTCTTACTCTGGACTTCCGGTTTTAGCAGGGACCACGATGCATTTCGCTAGTATAGCGTCATCGGGCAGTCTCGACTGATTATTAGGTCTGACCTGTCTTTCTGGATGTAGGCTGTCAAATGACAACTCACATCTCCTCTGCTTGTGCAGCGATTACACTACATGAGCAGAGCCTGCAGAGTTAACAAAACCTTCTCCTTATTCCCGTTCAGAGCTCAGGGGCAGGGATGGGCAGAAAGATTTGAGCGTGCAATTCCAGCTCCCCATTCTCTATGCTGTCTATTACAGACACAGCAGAACAGAGAATTAATCACTCCAATTTAAAAAAATAGGCTTGCACCCCTTTTGGTAATTAGGTCTAATTTCTTTTTTTATTTAATTTAAAAAAGAGTAAGGCCCCTTTTACACTTGCTGCTCCATCGGCAGACTCTGTTTTTCTCAGCGGTGGGGATCGATCCGCCGATCCCCCGCTGGGCAGGCGGATGGCAGCTCTGTTTCCGCGCTGTGTGTGGAGACAGAGCTGTCAGGTCCCCGCTGTTCTCTATGGGGGAATCGGATGAGAACGGACCACCTGTCCGTTCTCATCTGATCCCATCTGATCCGATCCGCCAGATGGATGGAAAATAGGGTTTCCATCCGTCCGGATTTGACGGACAGGATCGGATCGGATGTCAGCGGACATGTCACCGCTGACATCCGATGCCCCATAGGGATGCATTGGGCATCCGTTCAGATCCGCCTGAAAAACTGACAGGCGGATCTGAACCGGTCCACAAGGATGAAAGGGGCCTTACAGGACAAAAAAAAACATTGCCATAAAAAAGCCAATGCGTCTCAAACACAACATAAATCCACTGACAAACATTCATAAAAGGTATATCTCCTAGGACCTTATCATAATAGCAATGCCATATGAATCACAATTCTTTCCCATAGAGACCACAGACAATGCCAAAGTGAGGACACCCCACATCCAAGAGCAAAATCTCCAACTAGTCTTCCCACCAAGAGAAATCTGGAAGTTCCAATCCCTGTCCCCCAGTCTCCCCCCCCCCCACCCCCCATTTTCCTCCCCCCTACATCACCCTCCATCTCCCCAAACTCCCCGTGTTTGTGGCATAACAACAAGAAAAAAGGAAATTTTTGTGCCAAAAACTATATGTGATATTTAAGGGGGGAAAAACTTGGGAAAATTACACCTTCCCAGTTTTACCCTTACCTTTCTTTACTGTTCACATACCCATCCCATTTATCCGTCCCACATCAATGATAACCAGTTAAGGCCCAGTATGAGAATTCTCAACCTGTGCACACATTCACTGTCCCCAAAATATAAAAAAATGTTCCTAAAACCATCTTTGATAATATGGGGGGCAAGAAACTTGGGTGGATTGTTGTGAAAAAAAAAAGAAGAAGCAGAGGGCAGAGAGATTAGAGCATGTAGCTCCAGCTCCCCATTCTCTGTGCTGGTTGTTACAGACACAGCAGAATAGAGAATTGATTTCTCCTAGCTTACACCCCTTTTGCTAATTAGGAGCAGCATCTGCTCCATTTTTCAGGTTTAGAAAAGTGGCGTAAGCTTGCACTTGAACTACCCAATTGCCCAATTTTTTTGTATAATGTGAAAGATGATGTTACGCCAAATAAAGAGATAACTAACATGTCACGCTTAAAAATTGTGCACGCTCGTGGAATGGCGCCAAACTTCGGTACTTAAAAATCTTCATAGGCGACACTTTAAAATTTTTTACAGGTTACCTGTTTAGAGTTGCAGAGGAGGTCCTGGGCTAGAATTGTTGCTCTCACTCAAAGGTTCGCAGCAATACCTAACATGTGTGGTTTTAACGCCATTGTCACGTACCTGGTAGGTAGAGCCTGAATGGGCTGAGGAAGGCATCCCTTACACCTCTGATTCAGAGCCCCTGATAGAGTAAACAGGAGGCGCAGAGTGCAGAGTGCCGGTGGACGTGCAGGCTGCAGGACTGCTGGTAGCGTAGAGTTCCAACCGGAGGCAGGTGTCCTGGGAGTAGTTGGACCAATGCACCAACTTGGAAGCCTTGGGGAATACTGGAAGACAAGCAGAGTCAGACAAGCCGGGTCATACACAGAGAGGTCAGATCAGGTACAAGTGGAGAGACTGGAGAATGGTCAAAGAACAGGCTGGGGTCGGTGCAGGCAGAGAACTGGAGTAGTCAGAGGCAAGCCAGGTCAAGATTTCAGGAACAACACAGGTAACAGGAAGCAGGACTGGCACAGAATGCTGTAGACAAGACAGCACTGATCCTGGGAGCAGATCCAGCCTAAATAGCCCTTTTGGCGCCTAAACTGTCATGAGGTGTAAGCATCCCTTTTAATAGGAATATCTCATGACAGGTCCTCTTTATGGAGAGATGTGGGGTCTATAAGACTCCGCATCTCTCCTCTAGGCAGAAAAGACTGAGATAAAAGAAAAAGAAAAACTATCTGAGTACATGGCAGGGTTTCCAACAGCCTGGTCTGATGTGATGTCAAAATGTCACGCCTGGGCCTCCGAAGGTCATAGAGACTGCCGGAAACCATCTGATCCTCAGTATTCTCTATGGTGAGCTTGTGCCGCCGGCAGATTCCTTCTCCGGCTTGCTGATTGCACCGAAACCACTGGAGGGACGTTTTCCCCCTCCTCACCTATAAGGCTGAACTGCCACTATGATTGTTCTTACGGTGCAGGGAATCACCGGCTAAAAAAGATGATATCTGAATAATGCGTGTAGCTGGAAGTGGTTAGGAGCAGCATCTGCTCCATTTTTCATGTTTAGAAAAGTGGCTAAAGCCTGCACTTGCACTTCTCTTTGTTAATTCCCCCCCACTGTGTGCACATGCATAACTGCCTTGCCTTGGGGGTGGCTTTGAAATCAAAGCCAAACCCCCATTTTTATTTATGGATTGTCTTCAGATTTGGTAGTAATTTCTTTTGGATTTGCGCGCTATTCTTTTTTAATATACATGTCTTTTGGTTCATAGCTGCAGCAGCTTTAGAAATACATGGGTATGCTCCCCCAAATTTTTTGCCTGTTTATTTGAAATCAAAAGCAAAGTCTGATTTTTATTAAATACAGGCATACCCCGTTTTACATACACTCACTTTACGTACACACTCGCGAGTACGGACATACCCGAGAGTGTACGTAAAGCGCCTCGCAAGTACAGACATTCCTGCACCATGCAGCTCGCGCAGCTCCAGTATAGCCTGGAAGAGGCGGAGCTGCCACCTGGAGTTGCGAGGCCGCTAATGAAGTGCCAGGTTCCTGCCCGGAGTAGCCAGTACGGAGTTGCCGCCAGCCCCGAGTTTCCATCCCACAGCCAGCTCAGAGTTGCCTGCCAGCCAGTCCACTGTTGCCGACTGCCCACCGTCCGTCCACCCAAAGACCTGCCTACATAATTGTAAGTGGAGTACTGTACAGCACTGTAGAAGTGTTTAGGAATAAACATTAGAGCAAATGTACCTGTACACTACTGTATATTTTTTGTGGTGAAACCTGTACAGTATTTTCCACTACAGCCCATGGGCTTCTATTATAGGCCCAGACCCCACCCCCCCCCACTACAGCCCATGGGCCCCTACTATAGGCCCTGACCCCTCTTCACTACACTACAGCCCATGGCCCCCTCACTATAGGCCCTGACCCCCCCACTACAGGCCCTAACCACCCCAATACAGCCCATGGCCCCCTCACTATAGGCCCTGACCCCCTTTAAATACAGCCCCTGACCCCCCCCCCACTACAGCCCATGGCCCCCTACTATAGGCCCTGACCCCCCCCCCAATACAGCCCATGGCCCCCTACTATAGGCCCTGACCCCCTTTAAATACAGCCCCTGACCCCCCCCCACTACAGCCCATGGCCCCCTACTACTGTATAGGCCCTGATCCCCCCACTACAGCCCCTGACCCCCCCACTACAGCCCCTTACACCTCCCCACTACAGCAGCTGACAACCCAACTACAGCCCCTGACCTCCCACTACATCCCCTGACCACCTCACTACAGCCATTTACACCCCCATTACAGCCCCTGACCCCCTCACTGCAGCCATTTACACCCCCACTACAGCCCCTGACACCCTCACTACAGCCCCTGACCTTCCACTACATCCCCTGACCCCTTCAGTACAGCCCCTGACCCTCTGAAATAGTAAATAATGTATAAGTCTGTGAATTTAAGCCTTATAATTTAGGGATGATTTTGAAATACACTTACAGTACATATTTTAGGAACTTCTATTTGTTCTTTTGATTGTTACAGGTACCTACAGTCTACTGTACTGTACATTAATGATGACAGATACAAAAAAAAAAAAAAAACAAATCTTTTACCTTGAATATAAAGGCTAAAATTATTAAATTGTATGATGAAGGTGTAACTCAAGCTGAAATAGGCCAAAGGCTAGGCTTCACTCGCACTACAGTTAACACCATCATGAAAAACAGAGAAAAAATTATTTCAGAAATTAAGAGTGCTACACTAGTTAACACAACAACAATTTGAAAATTGGATAGCATTATTGCAGACATGGGGAGATTCTTAACACTTTGGATAGAAAATCAGACTACACACCATGCTCCTGTCAACCAGGCAATTATAAAAAGTAAAACCTTAAGCCTATTCAATGACTTAAAGTCTAAGAAAGGTGAGGCAGCAAAGGATGCAGAATTTTTTGTAAGCCGTAGATGGTTTGATAGGTTCAAGAAGAGGTCTAACCTACATAACATTAAAATACAAGGAGAGGCAGCTGCTGCAGATACTGAGGCTGCAGAAAGCTATCCAAGTGATTTTGCCAAAATTATTGAAGATGGAGTCTACTCCATGGATCAAATTTTTAATGTGGATGAGACTGGGCTATTTTGGAAGAAGATGCCTGCAAGAACCTTCATCGCAAGGCAGGAAAAATCAATGCCTAGCTGCAAGCCAGCTAAAGATAGAATAACCCTTCTGTTAGGTGGCAATGCTTCTGGTACCTTAAAGCTAAAGCCTTTGCTAATTTACCAATGGCAAAATCCGAGAGCTCTGAAGAACTACATTAACCACTTAAGCCCCGGAAGATTTTACCCCCTTCCTGACCAGGGGGTATTTTGCGATTCGGCACTGCGTGACTTTAACGGACAATTGTGCGGACGTGCGACGCTGTACCTAAACTAATTTGACGTCCTTTTTTTCCCACAAACAGAGCTTTCTTTTGGTGGTATTTGATCACCTGTGCGATTTTTTGATCATGCGCTATAAACAAAAAAAAAAACGACAATTTTGCTAAAATAACAATATTTTTCAAATTTTTTATATGAAATTCACCCCCAAAAAAATGTAAAAATCATAATTTTTTATCATTTTAGGCCAATTTGTTTTCTGCTACATATGTTTGGTAAAAAAAAAAATCGCAAAAAGCGTATTTTGATTGGTTTGCGCAAAAGTTATCGCGTTTACTAACAAAGGGAAAGATTTTTGTCATTTTTGTTGTTTTTTTTTACGCGTAATGGCGGCGATCTGTGATTTTTTTTGCGGGACTGTGACATTGCAGCGGACAGATCGGACCCTTGACTGACATTTTTGACACTTTTGGGGTTACCAGTGACATTTCTACAGTAATCAGTGCTATACATATGCACTGTTACTGTAAAATGACACTGGTAGTGAAGGGGTTAACTTTTTTTGAGAGGGAGGGGTGGTGTGTGTCCCTAGGGGCGTGATTCTAACTGTGATTGGCTGTGGCTTGAGCTGTAGGAACAGTGATCAACGGTCCTACATAGTAGAACCGTGTGATCACTGTTTCTACACAGGGGAGAATGACAGGTGCCTTGTTTACACTAGCCGCCTGCCTTTCTCCCTCTCCACCGACGATCGCCGAGTGACCGGCGGACATCGGGTCCGCCGGTCACACACGTGGGGGGTCCGTGACCACGCGGGAGCGCGCCTCTGGCGGCGCGCGCTCGCTCCCCAGAGCCTCACAGGCTAGTGACGTACCCATACGTCACTTTGCCTGTGAGGGGCTGACCGCCGCAGTATATGTACTTGCGGCGGTCGGCAAGTGGTTAAAACTAGACTTCCAGTGCATTGGAGAGCTAACAAAAAAGCATGGGTAACTGCAACCCTTTTTGAAGATTGGTTTGACACCTGCTTTGTTTCGGAGGTGAAAGCCTATTGCAAGGACAACAGTGTCCCTTTGCACATTTTGCTGCTTGACGATAATGCCCCTGGACACCCTTGAATGCTAGATGAGCTGAACCCAGGGCCGATCCCAGGCGGGCGCTGCGGGTGCAGTGCGCCCAGGCGCCGCCTGGTGGGGGGCGCACTATCCTCTCCCGGCCGCAAGTCTCTCACTGCAGCCTCGGAGCTGCTATACACATTGCAGTTGTGAGCTGAGGGGCGGGGCGGACCGCATCAGGGTGTCCACGGGGGGAGGGTGACACCACTCTGCCTCTCATTGAATCGCCGCTGCTCCACATAGTACTGAGCAGGACAAGTATGGGAAGAGGGCGCAGTTTGATGGGTACAACCCTGCCCTGCACAGAATATGCTGCCGAATGTAAGAGACAGAGAGCGGCTATGTACCTACATGTAGAGTAGATGGTATCACCCACCCCCTGCCTGCACAGCGCGCTGTACTATTCCCCAAGTGACAGAGTGGAGGAGGAGGGGCAGGTGAGGATGGAAAGTCTCCAACTATCAGTGCTTCCTGATGACTCCAGAATAGATGCACAGTCTGTATAACTTTCCTGCTTCTGAACAGCGGGTTCCCCCTCCCCTATCTAATCCTGTTCATCACTCCTGATTTCTCTCACAGTTTCCTGATGTCCGTGGGACATCGGCACCCTCCCCCCCCAGCCTTCTGTTTTTATCTCTCCCTGCTCTGGACGATCTCAGAGCTCATCCCTCCTCTGTGTAGTGACCCCCCCTCCTCCTCCTGTGCCCTTTCCTCTGACCCCCTCCTCTCTAGCTGTACAGCAAAGTTGAACGGTGCTCTCTATCCTCCTGTCTCTGTGCTGCTGAGTCTACCACGATCTACTCAGCTAACAGGTAAAAAGTTCAGGCTTTTTACTCCCTGATATGGCTGTGCAGACAACTGTTCTATTTTTAGTAAGGACCTATTAACAAGGGGTGCAAACAATGTGTCTCCCATGCTGGGCTGTCTTTTATCAGCATGGGGGTACATAGGTGTACACATCCCAGTGCCACCACCTCATTAATTTCTACTGGGACATAAGACTGCATGGACACAGCCTCTGTATTCTAATATGACACACAGATGCAGGTGCCAATAGAAATGAATGGGACGCTGGCACAGGGACGCACACAGCGCCCGTACATCCCTGTGCTGATAACAGAGCGCCCTGCACAGGTTACACGTCTGCACCACATATGAATGGGCTCTAAACAACTCATGTATATGGAGGCAGGGCCGCCATCAGGGGGGTACAGCCAGTACTCCTGTATGGGGCCCGGGCAGCTGGAGGATTGGTGGGGAGAGGGATCAATGACAGAGCGATGCACTGTCTGCCTCTTCCTCCACCAGCTGAAAGCCGGGTTTTCCCCCCTCTTGCCGGCTTTCAGCTGTTTGTCCCCCCCCCCACACTCAGAGCTGGGACACGGGGACGGCAGTCTGGAGAAGTGGTGGAGTCGTGGAGAGGTAAGACGTGGGAGGAGGTGCGCTGTGTGGTGCTCCGTGGGCTCTCCTCTCCTGTCTGAACAACACTCGTGTGCTCTCCCCTCCTGTATGAACAACACTCGTCCATGCAGCATAAGAGACAGGATCGCTCTTACATTGCATCGCACTGTACACACACACAGTTTGATTACCACCCCCTACCTTCTCCACGGGCTGCTCATCTCCCGACAGCAGGAAATGTGGGTGGGGGGGTAATCAAACGGTGTGTGTGAGTGTACAGTCCGATGCAATGTAAGAGCGATCCTGTCTCTTATGCTGTGTGTTGTTCAGACAGGAGGGGAAAGCACAACACAGTGCACCCCCTCCTGGCTTAGTAGTGGTTTCTCCCTGTCGGTTTGGGGGGCTTACAGAAATAATAATGGGAAAATAATTTATGCCTGGGATGTTTGAGGGATTGGCAACTCTCGTTGCTAGAAAGTGTAAAAGTGTAATGGGGATTTGGGGGACAGGGCATTTAATAGAAGGAGGAATGGGGGGGGGGGGTACGTGCTTGTAGGAGGGTTTGGGGGATTTGAGCCAGAAGGGGGGATTGGGGGGAAAGTTTGTGCTAGGAGCGGGGCTGGGGCATTTGTGCTAGGAGGGGGGAATTTGTGCTGGGGGGATGGGGTTGTGAATTTGTAGAGGGATTCAGGGGGTTGTGCTGGGAAGGGTGATTGGGAGGGATTTGTGCTAGGAAGAGAGATTGGGGGGGTAATCATTTTGATATTTTCGCCGGAAGTGGGGGGGGGGCCCTGTCAAATAGGCTGTATGGGGCCCTGGGATTTCTAGAGGCAGCCCTGTATGGAGGCTTAGTGATATCACTCCGTATGTGAGCCAGGACTATGGAGGAGCCGTTCTCACAGTGACAGCCGCAGCCCCGCTGAGATATCACACAAGAGCTTTACACCACAGAGCCCAGAACACCACAGAGCCCAGCACACCCCAGAACCCAGCACACCCCAGAACCCAGCACACCCCAGAGCCCAGCACACCCCAGAGCCCAGCACACCACAGAGGAGCAAGGAATCAGGACAGGCAGCCAAGAATCAGGACCAGCAGCCAAGAATCAGGACCAGAAGCCAGCCCCAAGGCCCCAGCAGCCAGACCCCAGGACCAGCAGCCGGAATACAGGACCAGCAACCAGGAATCAGGAGGACCAGCAGCCAGACCCCAAGACCAGCAGGCCAGCCCCAGGAGCCAGACCTAAGGACCAGCAGCAAAGCCCCAGAAGCCAGGCCCCAGGACCAGCAGCCAGCCCCAGTACCCATTATTTAAGGTAAGTGAAGTCTTCTAGTCTTGGGCCTGGGCATCAAAGTGCTATTAATTAATATAATATTGTTTATTTTTCTATTGTTCGGTGACACTCTAATGTAGTCTCTCATGGGGGCTGGAGGGGACTCTTTCTATCAGAGACTCTCCAATAGGCACAGAGAGGGCCTCTGTAAGATAAACCCCCCTCCAGGTCCCATTAGACTCCGTTGTAGTCTCTAATGGGGCCTGGTGGGGGGTCTTTCTAACATAGACTTTAAAATGCACACAGAGATGACCTCTGTTAGAGAGATCCTCCTCCAGGTCCCATGATACAACCCCATTGTAGTTTCTAATGGGGCCTGGTGGAGGCTCTTTCTAACAGACTCTCTAACAGAGGCCCTCTCTGTGTTCCTTGGAGAGACCCCCCTCCAGGTCCCATTAGGAAAGGGGAGGAGTTAGTAAGATGACCACGCCCACACGGGGGCGCCATAAATATTTCTGCACCCAGGCGTCTGTTACCCTAGGATCGGCCCTGGCTGAACTGAACCCTAACATTCGAGTGCAATTCCTACCACCAAATACCACCTCACTACTGCAGCCAATGCATCAATGTGTCATAGTCGCATTCAAGTTGAACTACTTGAAAAGAACATTCAGTAAGTGTGTTGCAGCAATAGACAAAGAAAAAGGTGATGGTAAAGAAGTCCTATCCACATTCTGGAAAAGCTATAACATCTTGGATTGCATTAAAACTGTAAGAGATGCTTGGAATGACATAAAGGGAACCACAATGATAAGGGCCTGGAAAAAATTAAGCCCACAGTTATTTGATGATTCCAAAGGCTTTGAAGAACATGTAGCAAATGTTACTGAAAATATTGTAGTGATGGCAAGGCAGTTAGAGCTGGAAGTGGAGCCAGAAGATGTTGTTGAACCTTGCATCCCACAATGAGCCCCTCAGCAATGAAGATCTTCTAGAACTTGAAGAGCGGAGAGAAGAAGATGTGCAGGATGAGGTTGAGATCATTGAACATCCTGAAGGCTTAACTACCAAAATTCTTGTTGAAGCTTTCCATCATCTTGATAGCGCCATGGCTCTTTTTGAAAAGCATGATATGGATTTTGAAAGAAGTTCCGAAGTCAATGTTAATATTTCAGGGGCTTATGCCTGTTAAAAAGAAATCTACAGGAAAAGAAGAGAGCTACACTTCAAACCTTCATAGACACTTACTTTTCTAAAAGTCCATCAGCCCACAGATCATCAACATTGATTGACAGTCATTTTGATCCCAGATCATCATCAACTGACAGTCCATTTTCAGCTCTGACATCACCATCAAGTCCTGCTCCTACTCTGATTGTTACTTGTAGTACACCTAATTCGCCAGCAAGAAAGCGTCTCGCCTTTGAAGACTTGACTTATGAAACAGAAGATACCCATATGCCTGCCAGTCCATTTCCAGCTCTGACTTCACCACCAAGTCCTGCTCCTACTCTAAATGCTACTTGTAGTACACCCAATTCACCAGCAAGAAAGCGCCTCGCCTTTGAAGACTTGACTTGTGAAACCGAAGATACCTGTATGCCTTCATCCTTTCTACTACAATAAATTCTCTCAGCTTCTCTGGCCTTGCGACAACAATCAGATAGAGTAAGCTTACAATTTATTTTTTAATAGTATGTTTATTTTAGTTATCAATGCATTATTTTTATCAGTTATGCCTGTAAATGACTATTGGAATGCAGTACATGCATTGAGAAGTTAAAAAAGGTATTGCTTCACTTTAAGTACATTTTCGTTTTACATACATTCTCCGGTCCCATTGTGTACTTAAAAGTGGGGTATGCCTGTATAGAATATATAATAATGGATGGTACTACTTTGGCCAGTTTAAGTTATTTCAAGAAATCAAAATAAAGTAAGGCGCTGTTAGAAATAATATCCCTTAGAGCAATGTGCATGTGCTACAAACGTGTATAGAATAATAACATATATCACAAATTATCAATGTGTGTCCATTGCAAACCAATGTGAAAATAAATTATATTAAAACTGTAAATGAATGAATTTAGTTAACATATAACGTCCAAAGTGCAATGCATGGTAATGACAGTCCATTCTCATAAGTCACAATGATAAAAAATTCTTCAATCACTGTGACCACAACCATAAACTTGTGCTCCTCTTCTAAACATATAGTGCTCCACCGAGTGCAAAGCAAACTATTGCGCTCATCAGAGTTCCCAGGCCCCCGGGGACCACAAGACTTATCAGGAAAACGAACGCCCAAAGCCACCCAAGATTCTTTCCTCAATTAGCCCAATTGCGTTGATGCACAGGCCCCTCACAGGTAGCTGGTCACAGGTATAAAAAAGGCAAGAGGACAGGATAATCGTGCAACACAGTTTATAAAAAATTCCTTTCTAACATAAAATCTTCAAATATTCTGCTTACATCCGAGGTGCCTAGACCGGCACCAGCTTGATATGCCTCTACTGCATCCCACATTCTATAACACTGGTACGGTCTCACCCCTCACTCCACTCAGCCGGCTGGCGTGCGTTCCACGCAGATACTGGATGTGACGTCAGTGGTTATACAGGAACTTGTAGACAGCAACCAGATCTCAATGCATTTCACCATCCATAGGCATCATCAGGAAATCCAGTGTTGAGTTAACATTATTAAATACTGAGTTGAGCTCATATTAACCACTTGCCGACCGCCGCACGACTATTTACTGCGGCGGTCAGCCCTTCACAGGCAAAGCGACGTAGGACTATGTCGCTAGCCTGTGAGGCTCTAGGGAGCGAGTGCGCGCCCCCGAAGGCGCGCTCCCACTCGGTCACTGACCCCCCCACGCGTGTGCCCGGCGGACCCAATGTCCGCCGGTCACTCGGAATCGTCCGTTACAGCGGGAGAAAGGCAGGCGGCTAATGTAAACAAAGCCGCCTGTCATTCTTCCCTGTGTAAGAATGGAGATCACACGGTTCTGCTACGTAGGACTGTTGATCTCTGTTCTTACACATCAAGCCACATCCAATCACAGTTAGAATCACGCCCCTAGGGACACACATAACCCCTCCCTCTAAAAAAAGTTAACCCCTTCACTGCCAGTGTCATTTTTACAGTAACAGTGCATATGTATAGCACTGATTACTGTAGTAATGTCACTGGAAACCCCAAAAGTGTCAAAAATGTCAGTCAAGGGTCCGATCTGTCCGCCACAATGTCGCAGTCCCGCAAAAAAAATCGCTGATCGCCGCCATTACTCGTTAAAAAAAAAATGACAAAAATCTTTCCCTTAGTTAGTAAACGCAATAACTTTTGCGCAAACCAATCAAAATACGTTTTTTTGCGTTTTTTTTTTTTTTACCAAACATATGTAGCATAAAACAAATTGGCCTAAAATGTTAAAAAATTTTGATTTTTACATTTTTTTTGGGGGGGGAATTTCATATAAAAAAAGTGAAAAATATTGTTATTTTTGCGAAATTGTCGCTCTTTTTTTGTTTATAGCGCATGATCAAAAAATCGCACAGGTGATCAAATACCACCGAAAAAAAGAACGTCAAATTCGTTTAGGTACAGCGTCGCACGATCGCGCAATTGTCCGTTAAAGTCACGCAGTGCCGAATCGCAAAATAGGCCCTGGTCAGGAAGGGGGTAAATTCTTCCGGGGCTTAAGTGGTTAAAACAATGACCCCCCCCCCCTCCCCTGTGGTCAGGCTCCAGATACCATGGCTTCGCTTGACATACAAACCGCAACATGCACACTTATTTATCCTTTGTACCCTATGCGTAATGGCCCAACTGATGGTCAGTGTATAACACCAAAAGGCCTAAAAGGAGTGCCCTCCCAACTATTTCCAACTTATCTGGTAAAAGAAACTAGTTGGAATTAAATGTATGTTATGTATGTGTATGTGTAATTGCACATGGGTCTATATAATGTAAGCCCATTATTGAGATGGACCACATACAGATACCCCATCAAAAAATGGGCCTTACTCACTACTTGGTGATCAAATCTGAGAACTTTGCACGTGGTGGAGCACTATATGTTTAGAAGAGGAGTACAAGTTTATAGTTTTGGAAAAAAAAAAAAAGTTTATAGTTGTGGTAACAGTGATTAAAGATGTTTTTATTGTTGGCACTTATGAGAATGGACTGTCATTAACATGCATTGCACTTTGGACGTTATATGTTAACTAAATTCATTCATTTACAGTTTTAATATCATTTTTTTCACAATGGTTTGCAATGGACACACGCTGATAATTTGTGATATATGTTATTATTCTATACACGTTTGTGGCACATGCACATTGCACTAAGGGACATTATTTCTAACAGCGCCTTACTTTATTTTGATTTCTTATGTATAATGTGTCTCACATTTAAAGGGGCAGCAGTTAGTGGGTAGGTTTATTCATTTTTAGAGGTTGGCGCCTTCAAAGGGTTTACATATATTAAGTTATTTCAAACTAGGTTTTTTGTTTTATTTTTTATCATTATTCTTTTCATTGAAGCGTATAGAAAAAATTGTCCACATTAGTACAGTATATCATATTTAATTTTCACATGGACCTATTGATATAGCTATAATTTTATTACTTATGATGCAGAACAAAAACTTCAATTTGTTTATATTTTGATAAACAAGGCTTTTATTATGACATTATAATGTTGTTAAAGCTTGGTTCAAATTTATGCACGTCAGGAACACTTGCAAAATTGTGCGCTTTTCTGACACGAAAAGACACGAAAATGCACTTTAGCAGATGTGCAGGGGTGACGACAATTCTTTTTGGCACCCCAACTATTCAGCAAACTCATTAAATTTCACACCATTAAAAACTCTCGTGGATAGGGCAGCCCATTGAAATGAAAGGGGTGCCTTACATGCAACATGCTAGAACACGTGTGTGCTGGGTCGCACCATACTGGTAATCCTAATGGTACATAAAGTGAAAAAGCCTGAGTTCTTTTTTAACTTTTACATTACAGGAAAATGAAAAAAATTAATGAAAACACATAAACTAAAATATTTATAGAAATAGGCTAACTTCATTGGACAAAAAAAGGAGAGGAAGGAGTAAATTAAGGGTAGAAAAACATAAGAAGGGGTTTATCAAGAAACTTTTATAAAAAAAAAAACAAAAACGAAAAAAAAAAAACAGAAACAAAGCAAATGTATCTATTTTTTTTTTTTTTTTACATTCTGGTAAAGTGACTGTCGTGAAGCTCCCCTTGAACACCTGAAACTAAGGCCCCTTTCACGCGGGTGCACCGCCCGAAGGAGTACATTATGCTCAGCGGGGATCGATCCACCGACAGATGACGGAGTGCAGAGACGGAGCTGTCAGTTCCCCGCTCTCCTCTATGGAAGATCGGATGAGAACGGACCACCTGTCCGTTCTCATCCGATCCCATGCGATCCGATCCTCCAGATGGATGGAAACCTTATTATGTCCGGATTTCACAGATGTCTCCGCTGACACCCGCTGCCCCATAGGGATGCATGGAGCATCCGATCAGGTCCGCCTGAAAAACTGACAGGCGGATCGGATTGGATCGCCTGTGTGAAAGGGGCCTTACCTTGCTAGTCCACTCCTGTCTCTGCCAGCTTTAAAATTCTGTTGAGTGGTGATGGAAGCTGAGGGGACAGTGGTGTCACTCCCATGGTTATGTTATGGTGCTTGAGCCTAGAGATTGGCTGCATAAAAAAAAGATATATACTTTGTAATTATCTGGTACAGACAGGTATAGCTAACTACAAAGTATCATTTTTTTTTTTTACATTTTAATAAGCTCTAAATGCCGGTTCACAGATATGCAATGCGGGAACCCTGCCAATCCACTGCGAGATACTGCATTGCACTCGACTCGCAGGCAGTTCGCAATGGTAAGGAAATCTTGGTCATCTTGACAAGGTAAGCCACAGACATATGTGAATCGCTGGGGGTGTCAATACAAAGTTAACGACACCCCCAGATCAGTTCACATATCGCAGTGCGAACTGTCAGTTCGGACATGAATCGGGATGCATGGGTGTGAAAAGTACTGATCTGTCCCAACAGTATGCATATATTGTGACAACTTGGGGGTTGTTTAGCTCCTTGGTGGTTCAGTCCATGTCATATCAGCCGTTTAAGGACTTGTTGACCAACTTCTATTTAAAAAGAAAGAAAAGTCCAAGAAACAAACAGCTTCCCTTGCGGGGCTTTCCACCATCAATATAAAAATTCACAATATTCAGCCCCCTGGCTTTCTTTGGTAGCCCTGCTCCTCCTGACCATCTAACACAGCACCCCAGTGGTCTCATACAAATGCTCTACCTCTGTCAGCTCTCTGTCTCTTTCCTGCAGATCCCTGCTGCTCAGTCTCTCAGGCTCGGGCATCTGCTTGTCCTGTCCCAGCGCTGTGCAGACATACAAGCCTCTCTGGCTGCTCCTTTGGAACCACACAGGGATTCCTTGGTAGGGTGGAGCCCTGGACTATAGTCAGGTCCTAGATCAAGGGTCAGCAAACTGTCAATCGTGATTGACCTGTCGGCCATGGGCAGCTGACGGATGGATTGGGAACACGGCCCTGCACACAATACTTCCCCCAGCCCCTGCCGCTCTTCTCTTCACTGCAAAGTGGAGAGCAGGAAGAGTCACAATACTAGATAGAGGACAGGGGAGGGAGTTGCTGGACTTAACTTTTCACATTAACCAGCAGGTGATTGGTTGCTGGGCGGTCTTAGCAACCAATCACCAACTTGTTAGTGTAAAATGTTAACTCCCGCAGCTCCTACCCCCGCCCTCTATCCTGTACTGTCATACTTCCTGCTCTCCGCTCTGCTATACACAAGTGTAAGGTAGGAGAGTGCTACCTGTGGCGGCCACCTGGGTAGGAACACGGGTCTCGCCACCAGAGATGTCCTTTTCCCCCTAGTAGCGAATTATGCTGTAGCAACTCTGGTCTCTGTAGCAATAACAGTAGACTTTCCCAATAGCAATAATCCAAAGCAGGTATAGTAGTGATATAGCAGGTATAGCTTTCCCCCGCAGACATTAGTCGAGACTGAATGCTGGGGGTGAACTGGTTTACTGGAGGCCCCACCCGGCCTTTTATGTAACAGCCCCTGCAAGAGGTTTCCAACTCAACATTACAGGGTAATCCTCCCCCATGGTTTTCTCTGTACCTGAGAGAGAACTATTCGAAAGGGACAGGGTGGTCAGTCACACTACCTACACACTGGTGGGAGGGGGACAGAGAACACTACAGTGGGGAAAAGGGTGTGTGTAGGGGACAGAGGACATCGCATTGAGGGGGGGGGGGGGACAGAGGACACTAAATTGGGGATGTAAAGGGGACACTACAGTTCGGGGGAGGGATTGGTGCAGGGGACAGAGGACACTGCATTGGGGGGTGTAAAGTAGACAGAGAACATCACATGGGGGGGGCACTACAGTGGGGGGGGGGGGTGAAGGGAAACAGAAGACACTGTAGTAGGGGGAAGGTGTGAAGGGAACAGAGGACATTGCTTTAGGGAGGCAGAGGACACTACAGTGGGGAAAGGGTGTGAAGGGAACAAATTTAGGGAAGAGATCTGCAGCACCACAGCTAAAACCTCCATCCCTAAAATTGTAAAAGAAAATCGGGGGGGCCAGTGGGACTTTGAGTGAGGTGAAACATTAGCTGTTAATAAACCAAATGGAAAATTGGTGCCAAATAATGATTTAATTTGTCAATGGCTGCATGACAGATAAAAAGTCAAGCAGCAATTATCACAATCAAAACATGTCGGTCAATAAATTATAAGGACTAAAAACAACACGAGCATGGATACCATGGAGAAAAACATTTAAACATGCACGTGTGTAATGCATATAACATCAATAACATCAATAATGAATATATACTGTATTAATACTATAACAAGAACCCATGTACATACAAAATACACGTTACATGAATGCTCTGAATCAGAAGAAAAAAGAGCAAAAAATCAACATAAACAAACATCTGAAATTTAGTCTCATAAAACATTCCATGAATCCAAGTCGTGATCTGTCATTTTGTAGCTCTAGGCGTTTCGTGGAATTTGCATCCACTCTTCAGGAGCTTTATAAACATACCTTAAATATAAAAATTAAATGGCACAGATGTAACTATAATAAAGACAAATATACCGGAAAATTTAACTTATAAGCAGCCAAAATCTGAAGAATTATAATACTTACAAAATCAAAATTATATAAAATAATTGACCAGAAAATCTCCAGGGATATTTTGGGATTTTGAAGGATGTGAAGAAAAAGCATTCCTCATTGCTGAATGCACCAGAGTGGATATACGTCTGATCCGGGGCTGAGGAGGGTGCACGCCAAAGAGGTCCAAGATGGAACAGGGGAGAGGAACCAGATGGACCCCACAAAGAAAATGGATTAAGCCATTGTTTTCCACACATATGTGACCAAATAATCTGTTTTCAAAAAACATTGGATTGATTAGTATAAATAATGCATATAAATATATACTAATGAAGGACGAAGTCCAGAATATGGTGATATGTGTGAGAAAGTCCAAATGGAAAGAATGAAAACCATAGGATGCCAAGGAGAAACAACAAAGTGCCATGCAAACCATATAGGACAAATAGGTATAAAGTAACCAAGGAAAATTGAAACAGCAGAAAGAACCCTGCTTCCAAGATTGAAAAGGAAAGGTGTGCACAAGAAAAAGGAAAGACAATTGTTGATAGAAATGAAAATGAGATAAGGGATTCATGTTGACTTACAAAAAGGATGACAAAAGAATGATAAATAGAAAACCGAGGTGCTAGCAGCGCATGAAGAAATCGTATCCCAATGATCCTTTGGGTTTAAATCTCCCCAGACCTGGGCGAGTCCCCGCCAACGCCATGCGGACGCCAAAGGAAGGGGCGGGATGAGACGGACTCAGCATCCGGTAGGTGCCGGACTCCGCCCATCTCGCAAGTCCCTCCCAGCAGTCAGTGTGGTGAGAAAAATCCAAATCCAATGACCAGCGAAAGCGGACAGTGGATTGGTTAAAGGCATGACGCCGATGCTCAGCATGACAAGCCCCGCCCCCACACAAACAAAGGTGGGGGGCGGGGCAGCAGGCCGAGCATCGCAACCCCGGTATCAGAGAACCACCAGGGCAAATCTAACCCGCATAGAGGCAATGATATTGGATAAAAAATGAAAATATAATAAAAATTACATTTCAGATTGGCTGTTGACGGAACTGAACCGGTATATTAAGAGAATAGATGCAAGCAGATCAAGAGGGGCAAGCGGGTGTCTTCCACCCAATTCTATAAATTTAGGGAATAGATCTGCAGCACCTCCATCTCTAAAATTGTAAAAGAAAATCGGGGGGGCCAGTGGGACTTTGAGTGAGGTGAAACATTAGCTGTTAATAAACCAAACGGAAAATTGGTGCCAAATAATGATTTAATTTGTCAATGGCTGCATGACGGATAAAAAGTCAAGCAGCAATTATCACAATCAAAACATGTCGGTCAATAAATTATAAGGACTAAAAACAACACGAGCATGGATACCATGGAGAAAAACATTTAAACATGCACGTGTGTAATGCATATAACATCAATAACGAATATATACTGTATTAATACTATAACAAGAACCCATGTACATACAAAATACACGTTACATGAATGCTCTGAATCAGAAGAAAAAAGAGCAAAAAATCAACATAAACAAACATCTGAAATTTAGTCTCATAAAACATTCCATGAATTTGGAATTTGTAGTCCTTATAATGTATTGACCGACATGTTTTGATTGTGATAATTGCTGCTTGACTTTTTATCCGTCATGCAGCCATTGACAAATTAAATCATTATTTGGCACCAATTTTCCATTTGGTTTATTAACAGCTAATGTTTCACCTCACTCAAAGTCCCACTGCCCCCCCCCCCCCCCCCCCGATTTTCTTGTGTGAAGGGAACAGATGACATTGCTTTGGGGGGGGCACAGGATATTAGAGTGGGGGAAGCATGTGAAGGGGACAAAAGACATTGCTTTTGGTGGGGAGGGGGCAGAGAGGACACTACAGTGGGGGGAGGGTGTGAAAGGGACAGAGGACATTGCTTTGGGATGGGGAGAGTACAGTGGGGGTGTGTGAAGGGGTCAGAGGACACTGCTTTGAGGGGACACAGGACACTGCTATGGGGGTGCAGATGACAATACAATGGGGACATCGCTTTGGGGGGGGGGTGTTGTGAAGGGGGACAGAAGACACTGCTTTGGGGGGGCACAGAACACTGCAATAGTAGGAGGGGCAGAGGACACTATAGTGGGGGAGGGGGTGATGTGGGGGCAGGACACTGCTAGGGGGAGGCAGAGGACACTACTATATGGGGGGCAGAGGTCCCTACTGTGGGAAAGGGGGGAGGAAAACTACTGTGGGGGGGGGGGGCAGAGGACACTACCGTGAGGGGGATGATGGCAATTTGCATATACTCCAGAATGTTATGAAGAGGCATCAGATAAATTGCAATTAATTGCCACGATTTGCAATCTTTGCCATGAAAATTAACTTAATCCCAGGGTGCCCAAGAAAGTCCAGCAAGTGTCAGGACCGTCTCCTACAGTTGATTCAGCTGTGGGATCGGGGCACCACCAGTGCAGATCTTGCTCCGGAATGGCAGCAGGCAGGTGTTGGTGCATCTGCACACAGTGAGGCACAGACCTTTGGAGAATGGTCTGGTGTCAAAAAAGGGCAGCAAAGAAGCCACTTCTCTCCAGGAAAAACATTGGGGACAGACTGATATTCTGCAAAATAGGTATGGGCTGAACACCCCCCTGTTCGGTTCGCACCAGAACATCTTGAACAGGGAAAAGTTCTAGCGAACGTGCAAACTCTATTAAAAAGTCTATGGGACACGAACATGAAAAATCATAAGTCCTCATTTTAAAGGCTTATATGCAAGTTATTGACAGAAAAAGTATATGGGGAACTGGGTACTGCCCTGAGGGACATGTATCAATGACATTTTTTTTTTTTTTAAAAAACAATAATTTTTAAAGGAACAGTGATTTTATTGATACACATAATGAAACAATAAAAATGAAAAATTCCTTTAAATGTCATGTCATGGGGGGGTCGTGCCTGTAAAGTGGCGAATCTGTGCGATGGCGTCGTTATTGAC
The DNA here is from genome assembly GCF_965119305.1 of Pelophylax lessonae. NCBI lineage: Eukaryota > Metazoa > Chordata > Amphibia > Anura > Ranidae > Pelophylax > Pelophylax lessonae. Next base: position 36,614,658 of record NC_138771.1, on the reverse strand, counting down.
GATGGATTTACATTGAGGAACACTATTTTTTTGTTTCCTGTGGTTCTTACTCTCTGACACTTTTTTTGTGAATGGGTAAGGGTATGGGGTGTGCCTGGGATCTGGGGGCCCCTTTTTAAAGGGGGCTTCCAGATTCCAGTAAGCCCCCTACCGGCAGACCCCCACAACCACAGTCCAGGGTTGTCGGGAAGAGGCCCTTGTCCCCAAAGCACCCTCCCCATGTTGAGGGAAAGCAGCCTGGTATGGTTTGGGGGGTGCTTACTTGCCCCCCCCCCCTTTTCTGGCCTGCCAGGCTGCATGCTCGGATAAGGGTCTGGTATAGATTTTTTTTTACATTTTGGCGTGGAGTTCCCCTTAAATTCTATACCAGACCCAAAGGGCCTGGTATGGATTTTGGGGGGGGGGACGACCCCACATCTTTTTTTTTTTAATTTTGGCCTAGAGTTCCCCTTAAAATCTATACCAGACTCAAAAGGCCTGGTATGGATTTTTTTTTTGGGGGGGGGGGGGCACGCCATTTAAAAAAAAAAATATATATTTTTTAGGGTTCCTCTTAACCACTTTCACTCCCTTCCTGCCCAGACCAATTTTCAGCTTTCAATGCTCCTTGGCGTCTATTCTTGAATTTCCTCCATGTTGTCCACGTAGATCTCAACCTCTGAAAGGTTACCTACCCTTGTCCTAGATTCTAAGGGCTATGAACACTTGCAAGCTCAGCATTCTGGTTATTGTCAAGACCCAGACCCTGGGTTGGAGACCCTTTGCCACTTTATTCTATATTTTCACCATGGCAAGGCCTCGAACTGTCACAATTTCCACAAAATATGGACCATTGATGGAACTAGTGGTCAGGTCTGGAAAACAATGCTTTACAGCAAATGTGACCCTTCATATTCATGACCCACTGTAAATATATATCTGGGGTAAAGCTATTCATTAAAACAGCAAGTGCTGAAGAAAGAGCAGATATCACGTATTGTGCTCGGTGCTTTCATTCAGTCTGAACCTTGTCTACACTGCAGATCTGCTCAGTAAATGTACATTAATTAGAAATTGTGCGAATGGCATTACATACAATTATTCCTGTTGCAGACTATGATGGCTTCATTTATATTCCTGAATAAAACATGAAATACCTTTAATGAGAAATGGATGTAGTTGTCAGCAGGGAGCAGTAGTGATAATGTTGCTGGGTGAGATATCACAAATGAAGACATTATACAAGTAGCTTCAATTTTATAGAAAAATTATAGCTGTGAGATAAAGCAGGTCCTCTTCAGAGACTTCATTCTGCTTCTACTTTATAGAAAAAAAAAACGTTTTTAGATAATCCAAATGCACTTTAGAGAGCAGACTGAGCAACTACATAGAGGAATGTACTATACATGGCTTTACGGCTTCACTGATGGAGACTAAAACTACTGAACCTTCCCACATTTTATTTTCCTATTTTTTAATTTTCACAAATGCAGATGCAATTTGATGTGCCGAGGTGCTAGATGCAATTAACCTGCTTGCGTACTGGGAACTTTCACCCCCTTCCTGCCCAGGCCAATTTTCAGCTTTCAGTGCGGTCACACTTTGAATAACAATTGCGCGGTCATGCAACACTCTACCCGAACAAAAATTTTTATCATTTTTTTTAGAGCCCATTCAGACTAGCGCGACACGACTTTGGGGGGCGACCTGTGAAGTCGCGTGCACCGCTGTGCACCGCGACTTCGGCATGACTTGCAGAGACTTCACATAATGGAAGTCTATGCAAGTCGCCTCCAGGTTGCCCCCAAAGTAGTACAGGACCCTTTTTCTAAGTCGGAGCGACTTGTGTCGCTCCTATTAGAACGGGTCCTGTGCTAATCAATGGACCGCGACCGAGCGCGACTTGTCAGGCTGACAAGTTGCCTGACAAGTCGCGCTAATTTGAATGGGCTCTTAGACAGATAGAGATTTCTTTTGGTGGTATTTAATCGCCACTGTTTTTTTTTTTCTAAACAAATGAAAATAGACTAAAAAAAATGTTTCTTAGTTTCTGTTAAAATTTTTGTAAATAAGTAATTTTTCTCCTTCACGATGTGCGCTGATGAGGCTGCACTGATGGACACTGATATGCTACACTGATGGACACTGATAGACTGCACTGATTGGCACTGATAGGCTGCACTGATGGGCACTGATAGGCTGCACTGATGAGCACTGATAGGCTGCACTGACGGGCCCTAATAGGCTGCACTGATGAGGCAGCACTGATATGCTACACTGATGGGCACTGATAGGCTGCACTGATGAGCACTGATAGGCTGCACTGACGGGCCCTAATAGGCTGCACTGATGAGGCAGCACTGATATGCTACACTGATGGGCCCTGATAGCCTGCACTGATGGGCACTGATAGGCTACACTGATAAGCACTGATTGGCAGCACTGATGGGCACTGATGAGGAGGCACTGATGAGGCTGCACTAATATGTGGCACTGATGGGTGACAATGATGGGCACTGATTGGCTGCACTGATGGACACTAATATGTGGCACTGATAGTCAGCACGAATAAGCACTAATAGGCACTGACAGGCAGCACTGATGGGCACTGACATGCAAAACTGATGGGCTCTGATTTGCAGTCCAAATTGGCAGCACTGGCGGGCACTGATTGGTGGCACTAATGGGCAGTGTTGAGGCTGCACTGATTATCAGGACACTGATGATCAGTGCCCTGATTTTCAGTGTAAACGTCCCCTGTATGGAATGGAATACCGCTTATCAGCTCTCCTCTCCTCACGCACTGTCAACGTGAGGAGAAGATTGCCGGTAACCAGCAAATCCTGTTTACACTGTGATCAGCTGTGATTGCACACAGATAGTAACATGGTAAAGAGCTGCTGTGGTTGGTTCTTTACCCTGATCTGTGATCAGCTGTGTCACAAATCACTACCGATGCACGCCGCAGGGGGGACACTCTCCCAGCAGGAGTGCCACTGCGCTTTAGCCGTCATTTGGCTATAGCACGGTCCTGAAGAGGTTAAAGTACATGTAAACTCCAAGGCTAGGTTTAAACGTACTAGTAAATTTCTTTACCTCTTAGAAGCAATCTGCGTTTCTTGACAGCTTCACACCACCTGTTTTACCTCTGTAAATGCTGCAACGATGTGGGCATTGCATGCCCACATGCATGGGTGTGTCTCAATTCACTTGAATAAGTTGTGTTCAGTGGCAGTATTGCCCATTAAATGCGATGGGGGGGGGGGGGGGTTGTGATATTTTTATGCGGATATGAAGCAAGTCCCTCTTTGCTATGAAAATTAACTTATTCCCATAAAAAACATTTTCACTGCATTTGTGAAGAAGGCATCAGGACGCCAAAGAAGGTGCAGCCAAAGCCAGGACTGTGCCCTACAGTTGATTCAGCTGCGGGATCGGGGCACCACCAGTGCAGAGCTTGCTCAGGAATGGCAGCAGGAAGGTGTGAGTACATCTTCACACACACAGTGAGGAGAAGACTTTTGGAGGATGGTCTGGTGTCAAGAAGGACAGCAAAGAAGCCACTTCTCTCCAGGAAAAACATCGGGGACAAACTGATATTCTGCAAAATAGGTATGGGCTAAACACCCCCCTGTTTGGTTTGTACCAGAACATCTCGAACAGGGAAAAAGTTCTAGCGAATGCGCAAACTCTATTAAAGTCTATAGGACACGAAAATGAAAAATTATAGGCCCTCATTTTAAAGGCTTATATGCAAGTTCTTGCCATAAAAAGTGTGTGGGGACCCGGGTACTGTCCTGTGGGATATGTATCAATGCAAAAAAGTTTTTTTTTAAAAACAATCGTTTTTAAAGGAGCAGTCATTTTAATGATGCTTAAAGTGAAACAATAAAAATGAAAAATACCTTTAAATATCTTGCCTGGGGAGTCCCCTTAATGTGCCTGTAGAGTGGCGCATCTGTATGATGGTGGAAGCGTATTTTTTTTCAAAATTATTTTTCGGATCCGATGGGCTTTGTGATTGACGATGGATTTACATCGAGGAACACTGTTTTTTATTTTTAATTTTTTAATAAAGGACTTGTCAAATATTGTTTCCTGGTTCTTACTCTTTGATAATTTTTTGGTGAATGGGTAGGGGTACTATGTACCCAATACCCATTCACATGGTGGTGTGGCCGGGATCTGGGGGCCCCTTGTTAAAGGGGGCTTCCAGATTCTGATAAGCCCCCCACCTGCAGACCCCCATAACCACAGTCCAGGTTGTTGGGAAGAGGCCCTTGTCCCCAAACCCCCCTTCCCATGTGTAGGACAAGCGGCCTGGTATGGTTCGGGGGGGGGGTGCTCGCTTGTACCCCCCCTTTCCTAGCCTGCCAGGCTGCATGCTTGGATAAGGGTCTGGTATGGACTTTGGGGGGAGACCCCATGCCATTTTATTTTTATTTTAGCCTAGAGTTCCCCTTAAAATCCATACTAGACCCAAAGGGCCTGGTATGGATTTTGGGAGGGACCCCATGCCGTTTTTTTTTTTAATTCTTTCATAGGGTTCCGCTTAACCACTTAAATACAGGGCACTTTCACCCCTTTCCTGCCCAGACCAATTTTCAGCTTCAGTGCTCATTGGCGTCTATCTTGGTCAGCTTGACATGGCACTGCTCACAACGATAAGTGACAGGGACACCAAACGTGGGGAGCACCGAGACCCAAGACTACAACATATCCAAAAAAAAAAAAAGAAGGGGTGGGATTTTGAATGAGGTAAGTTGCTGGGCAAAACAAAAAAGAAAAAAACTGAGAGATAATCCCAAAAACCTAATTTATTTATTATATATTCCCAATGTGAGATCAAGATATGTGTATACAAGTATAATGAGAAACAATAAATAATCAAAAACACCTCTAGCCATGTATACATACACTACATATTATAATCAATAATCATATACAGAAGATAAATAAATATCATAAAAGGCAAATATATGATACATAATATCGTAAGTGGTACAGGGCAGATATCTAGATATTTGCACCTTCACATCCAGTGACTTGTAAACATTTCATGAATACTCCGTAAACAATATCCAAAAAATAAGAATAAAAATAACGTCTTGTCTGTTAGCTCTATGCGTTTCGTGGAGATTACATCAACTCTCTCTTCAGGAGCTTGATTAAAAAACATACAAAAAAAAATTGAATAAATATAAAATAAATAAATAGATAAATGAATAAATAAATGAATAAATGAATTATATAATCATGTTACTTACATATAAAAAAATTAGGTAACTATAATAAACCCAGAGATCCTCAAGGGACAAACATTAGCGTGGGTAATTGTCTGTCCTGGGGCTGAGGCGGGTGTCCGCCCAACGGTCTTTTTTTATTTTGTTATTTTTTGTATATTTTTTAATCTTTATTTCTTACTATAAAACAATGCTTGGGAGGTACTGGTGTATTCTCTTCATCCATATAAGAATGTTTTCTTTCCTTTTTTTCCACCCCCCCCCTTTTTTTTCTAAAATCAGTTAATGTTTACAGATGATTTTAATCAAGCTCCTGAAGAGTGGATGTAATCTCCACGAAACGCGAAGAGCTAACAGACAAGACGTTATTTTTATTCTTATTTTTTGGATATTTATTATGGAGTATTCATGAGATGTTTACAAGTCACTGGATGTGAAGGTGCAAATATCTGGATATCTGCCCTGTACCACTTACGATATTATGTATCATATATTTGTCTTTTATGATATTTATTTATCTGCTGTATATGATTATTGATTATAATATGTAGTGTATGTATACATGGCTAGAGGTGTTTTTGATTATTTATTGTTTCTCATTATACTTGTATACACATATCTTCATCTCCTATTGGGAATATATAATAAATAAATTAGGTTTTTGAGATTATATCTCAGTTTTTTTCTTTTTTGTTTTTTGTTTTGTCCAGCAACTTACCTCATTCAAAATCCCACCCCTTCTTATTTTTTACAATAGTATCAGGGATGGAGGTTTGTTTGCTGTTGATACCTCAGATCATCTTCCTCTATACCAACATATCCATAAATTTTAAAAGTGAGGTATGCCTGTACACTACACTGACTGCACTAAACTGACTGAATTCACTATACACTAACCATCTGCCTAATCTCAATTATCACACACTATACATGGCTGCTGTGTAAGCAGCAGCCTTATACAGTGTGATGCTTGGACTTAGCCCCTGAGTTATGATTGGCCAAAGGCACTCTGCCTTTGGCCAATCATGGCTCTGAGAGTACATTGTGCTGTGATTGGCCAAAGCACACAGGTCAGGTGCATGCTTTGGCCAATCATCAGCAATCAATGCACTGCAAGAGCACAGTGCATTTATGGGGCACTCATTGGCGGACAAACCTCCCGCCGAGCACCCCATTTGTTCATGTGTTCAGAGAAGACACGAACAGCTGATGTTCGGGTTGAACTTACATTCGACTCGAACACACAGCCCATCCCTACTGCAAAAGGTACAGGGATTGGACTGCTGAGGACTGGGGTAAAGTCATTTTCTCTGATGAATCCCCTTTCCAATTTGGGGCATCTAGAAAAAACCTTAACTGGAGAAGAAAAGGTGAGCGCTACCATCAGTCGTGTGTCATGTAAACAGTAAAGCATCCTAAGACCATTCATGTGTGGGGTTGCTTCTCAGCCAAAGGAGTGGGCTCACTGACAAGTTTACCCAAGAACACAGCCATGAATAAAGAACGGTACAAAACATCCTCCGAGAACAACTTCTCCCAACCATCCAAGAACAGTTTGGTGAGGAACAATGATAGAAAAATAGCCTAGGCTATATGCAGCGCTTGCCGCAAAAACAATTAACTTAATGTATGTAAACAATGTTAAAAACTTGTCTTTACAGTACAAGTGAAAATACAAATCAGTTAAACAAAGAGAAAATTAATAACAAGTTCCAAGAAATTGATAAAGAGATAAATAAGTATTTTCCGATGATGATCAATATATGTGAATATTAAAAAAGAATAGCGCGCAAATGCAAAAGAAATAACTACCAAATCTGAAGACAATCCATAAATAAAAATGGGGGTTTGGTCCCACCATATGGCCATATCGTGCTCAAGCCCACTACTGCGTCAAAGTACCCCATTATCAGTGGGTCCTACACTATCCATGAAAAAGAGATGAATCCAGCCTAACCCTTGGAGATAATACTCCTTGCTGGGAAGGATGTGCAAATGCACTACAGGGGACTCCTCCTATATCCACTTGATGGTGGACACTGATTGAGTACAGGTGTGTGGGGGGGGGGGGTGGGGAGGGTTGCTCAACCTCGATAGTCTGGTCAGACCGAATACATAATAAACAGGCAAAAAATTTGGGGGAGCATACCCATGTATTTCTAAAGCTGCTGCAGCTATGAACCAAAAGACATGTATATTAAAAATGTGAATAAAATAAATGTAAAATTCAATAAATAAAGTCTTTTCAAGTGGTGATCAAGTGCAAAGTGCAAAGTGCTCAGTAAATAAAAGTTGTGACTTTCGTGATGTGAATTCCTCTTTTCCTGTGGCTTGTGGTAGAAAAAATGACTTACCAGAATTATTGGGTCCTATGTGCTGTATAGCACTAGGACCTACAGTGCTTCGAGGCCGTTTAGGCCGGATTGGGGATCCACTTTGTGGATGATCCTGGTGGGATACAGGCTAGATTCCTCCTTACCCGATCTCGATCCTCAATATATGGGGTTAAAAGACAGGCTCCAGATAGTGTATTATCGTTTTAAAAGTTTATTCATCAAATATTCATAAAAATCGGAGCGAAGAAAGACTCAAACTCCAAGTTTGCAGGCAAAGAAACCGCTTACAGACACCTCCTAGCAGAGTGGCGAGCAGAGTATTCTGGCTTGCGTTCCACGTGGTGCATAGCGCGCTGATGTGCGTTTCACAACCTTGACGCGTTTCGTCACTTCCTGTGACGTTTTCAAAAGGTTTTTGTTTTTGCGGCAAGCGCTGCATATAGCCTAGGCTATTTTTCTATCATCAATTTTAAATATACAGCTGCTGCCACACAATATATATTTTTATATTTATATTTCACAAATTACACACATATTTTTATCTTATATTTAATCAAAACCTTTTCCGAGGCACGGGGAGATACACTAGTATAGTGTTTTATTTTTTCTATCTTGGTGAGGAGCAATGCCTTTTCCAGCATGATGGAGCACCTTGCCATAAGGCAAAAGTGATAACTATGTGGCTTGGGGAACAAAACATGGAACTTTTGGGTCCATAGCCAGGAAACTGAAGAACTTATTCCCATTAAGAACTTGTGGTCAATCCTCAAGAGGCGGGTGAACAAAAAAACATGTATGGGCTGCCATCAGTCAGGATGTGTCCCAGAAGTTGATTGGCAGCATGCCGGGGAGAATTGCAAAGGTCTTGGAAAAAAAAGGGTCAACACTGCAAATATTGACTCTTTGCAAAAACCTAATGTAATTGTCAATAAAAGCCTTTGACAAATGAAATGCTTGTAATTATACTTCAGTATACCATAGTAACATCTGTCAAAAAGATCTAAAAACACTGAAGCAGCAGACTTTGTGAAAATTTATATTTGTGTCATTCTCAAAACTTTTGGCCATGGCTGTAGAGTACTAAGGTGATTGAATCGAATTACCCACATTTGGACTATAACTCATTTAATCACAGAAATTGATATGCATGTAATTTCTTCATGGACCTAAATCCAACTATGTATGTAGAAACACTTGTTTGGGCAAATATACCACTTAAATACAGAGCCATGTAACCTAATATCCAGATGACTTATTTCTAAATAAATACATAATTAGATAAATATAATACCTAAATACAGAGCCATTAATCTAAATTACTTAAAGAGTAACTCTACCTTTGTTGTGAAAAAAGCAATCCTCTCTGGGTGATCAATTTACAATGCAAAGATTTTAACAAACGTTGTTGCAGTTTCCTACTGTTCTGGAAATCTTAGAGATAGGCAACTCCTATCCTCATATTAATTAGTGGTTCCAAATATTCAAATTTCTTACCATCCTATTGCAGCTGTGTGCAGAATATCCTACAGTATATATACATGTTTGTGCACATCGCCAGAGCAGGGGGGTGGGCGTGCCACATTTGCTGTGAATATTTAAAGAAGAAGCCGATCTGTGGGTTTCGGTTACTCAATGTCCTCTGGCACTGGCCAGTCGTCAGTAAAGAACACAAAACAGCGATCTGCCTATGTACACAAGGCAGATCACCATTCTGACAGGGGGGAAGGGATGGATTCTGTGATCCTGCAAAGCAGGGACTAGAATTTATTTCTTCCCTTAGTAAAAACAGCACACAGTGTACACCAAAACACTGGCTAGGCATACATTTAATCCTTTAATCCCCCTAGATGTTTAACTCCTTCTCAGCCAGTGCCATTAGTACAGTGGCAGTGAATATTTTTAGCACTGATTACTGTATTAGTGTCTGGTTCCCAAAAAGTGTAATTTACTGTCCGATTGTCTGCCGCAATATCACAGTCCTGCTATAAGTTGCTGATCACCGCCATTACCAGTAATAAATAATAATAAATGAATAAAGATTCCAGTATATATCCTATAGATGCTATAAACGATCCTTTAAACCAATCAATATACGCTTAACCTCCCTGGCGGTATGATTCTTTTGGATTTTAGGTGCTGAAAGCGGTACCATTATTTTAGGTGCTGAAAGCATGTAATTCTTGTGAATGAGCAGCCCAAACCAACTGTATACATTTATTATACATATTATATATATATATATATATATATATATATATATATATATATATATATATATATGTATACATATATTATGTATACATATATTATATATATATATATATATATATATACGTATATATATATATATATATATATATATATATATATATAATGTATACAGTTGGTTTGGGCTGCTCATTCACAAGAATTACGTGTGTATATATATATATATATATATACGTGTGTATATATATATATATATATATATATATATATATATATATATATATATGTATATATATATATATATATATATATATATAATATGTGTGTGTGTGTATATATATATATATATATATATATATGTATATGTGTATATATATACGTATATATATATATATATATATATATACTGTTTATATATATGTATATATATATATATATACTGTATATATATGTATATATATATATACATATATTTACATAAAAAGTACAGTAAAACTGCAGGAAAGGGCACTGGGGGGTAATGTAATGTGATTTTATTTTATTTTGAACGATATCAGTGTGTTTGGTGCATTTTACATTCGAATTTGCCGCCGGTTCCACCCCCCGGCGGACGTCACGTCGCCGGAGACGGAAGCCGGGGCTCGCAGACGATCGGGAGAGAGCTCCGCCGCCGCACACCGCTCGCAGACATCGCTGGATCCCGGAGAAAAGGTAAGTAAAACCTCCTCCAGCATCCAGCGATCTTCCTAGCGCTACCCCGAGTGTGACTCGGGGTTACCGCTTTTGGCACTAAAATCTTACCCCGAGTCACACTCGGGAATACCGCTAGGAAGGTTAATGGGTTTTTTCTTTTTACCAAAATTATGTCGCAGAATACATATAGGCCTAAATTTATGAAGAAATTTGATTTTTTCCATTTTTATTGGCTAGGATTTATAGCAAAAAGTAAAAAAAAAACCTTTTTTTCAACATTGTTTGGCTTATAATGCAAAAAATAAAAATGCAGAGATGACCAAATACCATCAAAAGAAAGCTCTATTTGTAGGGAAAAATGACATAAATGTTAATTGGGTACAGCTTTGCATGACTATGCAGTTGTCAGTTAAAGTAACGCAGTGCCATATCACAAGAAGTGGCCTGGTAATGAAGGGGTATAAATCTTCCGGAGGTCAAGTGGTTAATAACTACTCTAGTAGGGAACAGACAATAAAGATACACACTTTCCAAAAAAGTTAACTTGCTTATTTGTCGTAATTGAAGTATTTATACACATGATTACGTAGGTATCACATTTATTTTACTTTTTTTTTTTTTTCCATAACACATTTATTTTACAATTGTACTTTTATGGTAACAAGGGGCGTAACATAGGCAGGCTAAATTCTAATGGGGACTCAAAAGAATGTAACGTGTAATCAAAACACTATTAGTGCCGTGTGCACAATGAGTGCAGTGTTCAATACATAGGCAAAGCATACAAAAAAATACAGTTACTCTATATACAGAATTGTTCAATTTCTTTTATGATACCTGTTTTCTACTTTAGTGTTCTAATGAGGAAAGTTGCAGGGTCAGCATCAGTTTCAAAGGATTATCTCACCACAAATGAAAATGTTGTTGCAGAGGATGCCAAAAATCTGACTTGTATCTTAGTGCAGACTTCTGGGAAAATCAGTGAGCCAATCACACAAGCAGGAAATTACATTTTTGGAGGCCTTTTGTACACCAGCTCGGTACAGAATGCCTCCAGGTTGCTAAATTAAATTGCATTTTACAGAAAATGACAGTGGCTGCAGATTGAAAAGGAAAGTTAGTTTTTAATAACATTCAAATACAATATTACTTACATCGAAATTGTATTAGACATGTGCAGTTTGTAAATATTTGGACACATTTTTCATTATTTGGAGATTCAGATATGTTCGAATATCCAAATTACAATGTTAACAAAGTTCACTGAATGCTCCGAATAACAAAACAAAATTTGTCCGAATTTCTGAAATTCAAATTCAAATTAAAATTTACTTGTATATTTACATCGAATTCCAGTTGAATTCAAACTATAAACATATAAAAACAAAGACAGAAAAGCGTGACTTTAAATGAGGTTAACTAGACATAAAAGTTGATTAAATAGATACATAAACATATAAAATATTTTTACATGGACACATACGGAGATATAGCATTCAGTAGACTAAACAGTACATACTGAATCCAAAAAGGATAATTATAATATTTCTAGGATCAAACAAGGATCTCTCAAGAATAAATAAATACAATAAGACATCATAATCTCTGTGCTCACAGTCCTTGAATATGTCATAGTTCAATAATATATCTGAGTTAATTTGTAGGCTCGACGCGTTTCATGGACCTCTGTCCATTCATCAGGAGCTTGAATATAAGTTATGAGTCTAAAAATAAAGATATAGTTGTAGTAATATACTTGTGTGACTTGAAAAAATATATAATAAGGGGTATGATGGAAAAAACACTACCTTAAACAGTGTCATAAATCCAAGAGCAATCCAGTGTTGGAGAGGGAGACCAAAGCCGATCCAGGGAACGCCTTACCCGGGGCTGAGGCATGGATAATATCCAGCACAATGGGGCAGCAGAGAGGAGAGGACAATAGACAGAGTGGAGTACAACTTTTAAAACTCCAAGGATAACACTCCAGGGAGGCACGCTGGGGCCAAACTAGGGTCTGAAAATGTATTATCCATGCCTCAGCCCCGGGTAAGGCGTTCCCTGGATCGGCTTCGGTCTCCCTCTCCAACACTTGATTGCTCTTGGATTTATGACACTGTTTAAGGTAGTGTTTTTTCCATCATACCCCTTATTATATATTTTTTCAAGTCACACAAGTATATTACTACAACTATATCTTTATTTTTAGACTCATAACTTATATTCAAGCTCCTGATGAATGGACAGAGGTCCATGAAACGCGTCGAGCCTACAAATTAACTCAGATATATTATTGAACTATGACATATTCAAGGACTGTGAGCACAGAGATTATGATGTCTTATTGTATTTATTTATTCTTGAGAGATCCTTGTTTGATCCTAGAAATATTATAATTAACCTTTTTGGATTCAATATGTACTGTTTAGTCTCCTGAATGCTATATCTCTGTATGTGTCCATGTAACAATATTTTATATGTTTATGTATCTATTTAATAAACTTTTATGTCTAGTTAACCTCATTTAATGTCCCACTTTTCTGTCTTTGTTTTATATATATACTCAGGGATGGAGGTAACTAGACATTCCATGTGGCAAACAATGGATAATCTCTCTTTTTTTGTATTCAAACTGTAAACATGTTTCTGAAATCAAAGACTGTGTATGTTATTGGGGTAACATTTTGTAATAATGCTTTTTTTTGTTAAGCCAAAGATGATTTAAAGAGTCATTGTAATCATTTGATGAAGATTTTTCTTTTTTTTTTTTGTTCACTTTGCTGCATTAGAACAGAAAAAAAATCTAAAATTTTCGATTCAACCGATTCAAAATGTATCGATTTGAACGTTTCGAATTGAAAAAATTGGTAAATTCAAAGAAAATTTGAAAAAGACATAAAACGAATTCCCAATATGAATTCTGAACAAGAACCCCAAATACGAGTTTAACGAATCAATGGAATTTAAGAAAACTAAATAACTAGATTAACAAATCTAAACTAAATTAAACAAACCAAATTTTTTTTTTTTGTCATACACATGTCTAAATTGTATAAAGTATGCTATTTTATATATTTACTTTTTTTATTCGCTATTTTTTTTCCCACCATAGTGGAATTATTCCTTTAAAGCTCATTCAAGAAAAGTATTATAGCACTTCAGGAATTGTACATTATAATTATTCACTAGAAAAATGGCCTCCGAACACCTTTTTCTTTCGGAGTCCCCAGTATAAAAACTATAAAGCAACACCAACAATCTACTGTTAATGGACTACCACGGGCAGTATACAGTGCCTTGCGAAAGTCTTCGGCCCCCTTGAACTTTGCGACCTTTTGCCACATTTCAGGCTTCACACATAAAGATATAAAACTGTAATTTTTTGTGAAGAATCAACAACAAGTGGGACACAATCATGAAGTTGAACGAAATTTATTGGATATTTTAAACCTTTTGGGCGTGCAAAATTATTGAGCCCCCTTTAGTTAATACTTTGTAGCGCCACCTTTTTCTGCAATTACAGCTATAAGTCGCTTGGGGTATGTCTCTATCAGTTTTGCACATCGAGAGACTGAAATTTTTGCCCATTCCTCCTTGCAAAACAGCTCGAGCTCAGTGAGGTTGGATGGAGAGCGTTTGTGAACAGCAGTTTTCAGTTCTTTCCACAGATTCTCGATTGGATTCAGGTCTGGACTTTGACTTGGCCATTCTAACACCTGTTTATATGTTTATTTGTGAACCATTCCATCGTAGATTTTGCTTTATATTTTGGATCATTGTCTTGTTGGAAGACAAATCTGCGTCCCAGTCTCAGGTCTTTTGCAGACTCCATCAGGTTTTCTTCCAGAATGGTCCTGTATTTGGCACCATCCATCTTCCCATCAATTTTAACCATCTTCCCTGTCCCTGCTGAAGGAAAGCAGGCCCAAACCATGATGCTGCCACCACCATGTTTGACAGTGGGGATGGTGTGTTCAGGGTAATGAGCTGTGTTGTTTTTACGCCAAACATAAGGTTTTGCATTGTTGCCAAAAAGTTTGATTTTGGTTTCATCTGACCAGAGCACCTTCTTCCACATGTTTGGTGTGTCTCCCAGGTGACTTGTGGCAAACTTTAAACAACACTTTTTATGGATATCTTTAAGAAATGGCTTTCTTCTTGCCACTCTTCCATAAAGGCCAGATTTGTGCAGTATACGACTGATTGTTGTCCTATGGACAGAGTCTCCCACCTCAGCTGTAGATCTCTGCAGTTCATCCAGAGTGATCATGGGCCTCTTGGCTGCATCTCTGATCAGTCTTCTCCTTGTATGAGCTGAAAGTTTAGAGGGTCGGCCAGGTCTTCGTAGATTTGCAGTGGTCTGATACTCCTTCCATTTCAATATTATCGCTTGCACAGTGCTCCTTGGGATGTTTAAAGCTTGGGAAATCTTTTTGTATCCAAATCCGGCTTTAAACTTCTCCACAACAGTATCTCGGACCTGCCTGGTGTGTTCCTTGTTCTTCATGATGCTCTCTGCGCTTTAAATGGACCTCTGAGACTATCACAGTGCAGGTGCATTTATACGGAGACTTGATTACACACAGGTGGATTCTATTTATCATCATTAGTCATTTAGGTCAACATTGGATCATTCAGAGATCCTCACTGAACTTCTGGAGAGAGTTTGCTGCACTGAAAGTAAAGGGGCTGAATAATTTTGCACGCCCAATTTTTCAGTTTTTAATTTGTTAACAAAGTTTGAAATATCCAATAAATTTCGTTCCACTTCATGATTGTGTCCCACTTGTTGTTGATTCTTCACAAAAAAATTACAGTTTTATATCTTTATGTTTGAAGCCTGAAATGTGGCAAAAGGTCGCAAAGTTCAAGGGGGCCGAATACTTTCGCAAGGCACTGTATATGCCATATAAAGTAAAATATGTATATTATATAACCCTTCAAAATAGAAACAATACACTGTCAGCAGCTATGTTCCCAAGAAAAGACAATTTTTTAAACAAAGCTTAAAAACATATTGGTATACCTGTCCTCATTAAAACCAAACCCACCACAGATTCTCAGGCTCGGGTCATACTAGATGTGGTGTGAATTCACAGTGAATTTGATGTGGATTCCTCACTGCGTCAGAATCGCAACACCTTCATGTGAACCATTTGTGAAGTGTATGTTAAGTTAACGACACCCCGAAATCGGTTTGCAAAAAGCAGTGACCCATGCGATCCGATTCTGGTGTGGACAAAAAAAAGGTCTTGCACGAGTTTGGTGCGAATGCGATACAATTTTTGCCACCGCAAATCCATGGCTCAAATCAAACCCCAGAGACACTGCATGTAATTTGCACAGGAATGCACCACTGCAATTCCTGTTTGCATTACATGCGGTGTCTTGCACAGCATTATTGTGAACCCTGTCCCAGTCTCCTGTGTATGTGCGCTCCCCCTTCCCCCCGACACCCACTGTGATTGTGCACAGCGGAAGTCTGTCAGCAGGTCCCGGCCAATGATTCATGGTTGGGACCTGTTGATCAAGCTGGCTGTGTGCAATCACAGCCCAGAGCCCTGTGTTGGCAATCAACACAGAGCTCTGTACAGAGGGAACAATCTCTTTGCTTCTTATCTCTGCAATGGGACAAGAAACAAAGATATGTTAGTAAAAGCAGCACACATTACAAATTGTTAGGCACACATTTAACCCCTTGATTGCCCTAGATGTTAACCCCGTCCCAGCCAGTGTCATTAGTACAGTGACAGTGTATAATATTATCACTGATCACTGTATTGGTGTCACTAGTAATGTCAGTGTCAGTTAGGCTTCATATACACATAGCCTATCTTGAACGCCGACCATTGGAAAAAGCAAAACACAACTATTAACGCAATTTTGCCGCGTTTTGCAGAAGGCGGTCAAAATGTTTCTATCCTCAACATGATTCTTCCATGTTCAGGAGAGGAAGGTTGAGGGTGGTTAAACCTCCACTAACAGCAGCAGCTCCTAAACAATCCTAAAAGCCTATGTGTACATGGACACATAGGCTTTTTTGAAGTTGATTTCAGGAGCTTTGCCAAAAAAATCACCAAAAGCCCCCAAACTCAAGTTTAGAAGCTGTAGTGTACATGAAGGCTTAGTCAGTTCCCCCTAGTGTCAGTTAGTCAGTTACCCCAGTGTCAGTTAGTCAGTTACCCTAGTGTCAGTTAGTGGCAGATTGTCCGCTGCACAATCCAATTATAATTCGCTGATCATCACCATTAATAGTGTAAAAAAAATAAATACAATTACAATATATATATATATATATATATATATATATATATATATATATATATATATATTTTATATATATATATTTTTTTATATATATATATATATATATGTATACAGGGCCGCTGATAGGGGAGGCCACCAGCCCTCTTGTAGGGGGCCCGAGCACACAGGGGGGCCCACACAGAGAGGGGGATTAGTGATGGACAACAAATACAGAAATCTTCCTCCAGCACCTGAATCTGATCTGTCCCTCTCCCTGCTATCAGCTTTTATCTGCTGAGAAAGAGACAGTTGTCCCTCACTAATCCCCCTCCCTTGTGTGGGCCCCCCCTCCCAGCACTTATCTCTGCTCAGGAGTTTATTTGTAAATTGTAACTTTGTTTCTCTCTCTCTGTCTCTCTGATCACTGAGCCCCAACTGCCCAGCCTGTATATTTTTCTCATCTTCTTTTTTATTTAACATAGTTTTTTTTTTAGATTTAGCAGGAATTATGCGAGTTATGTTATATTTGTGTCTGCTAATAGTGATTTTGTTGGAATTTTAGCTAAATATATCTTTAATATTTTATTGGGGGGCCCTGCCAGGTAGTCTGTACGGGGCCCCTCGATTTCTAACAGCAGCCCTGTATATATTTATATATATATATATACATATATACTATAGTTTATATAATCAATATACACTTATTGGGATTTCATTAACCAAAAACATGTAGCAGAATACATTTTGACAAATATTTATGAAGAAATCAGATTTTTAAATTTTATTTATTGGATAAGTTTTATAGCAGAAAGCAAAAAATATGGTTCTATTTCAAAATGTTGTGTCTTTATTCATTTATAAAAATTTGAAAAAAAAAAAAAAAATCCAGTGATGATCAAATACCACCAAAAGAAAGCTCTATTTGTGTGAAAAAAAAAATAAATGATACAAATTTTGTTTAGGTAAAACGTTGCATGAGCATGCAATTACCAGTTAAAGTAGCACAGTGCTAAATAGCATCAAATGGCCTGGTCATGAAGGGGGTAAACCTTCTGGAGCTGCTGGAGGTCATTTTGTAGGGCTCTGGCAGTGCTCATCTTGTTCCTCCTTGCACAAAGGAGCAAGGTCCTGCTGATGGGTTAAGGACCTTCTACGGCCCTGTCCAGCTCCCCTAGAGTAACTGCCTGTCTCCAGGAATCTCCTCCATGCCCTTGAGACTGTGCTAGGAGACACAGCAAACCTTCTGGCAATGACACATATTGATGGGCCATCCTGGAGAAGTTGGACTGCCTGTGCAACCTCTATAGGGTCCAGGTATTGCCTCATGCTACCAGTAGTGACACTCACCCTAGCCAAATGCAAAACTAGTGAAAAACAGAAAAATAAAATAAATAAAAAATAAAACAGAAAAAATAGTGAAATAGAAAAAATAAGTAGGGAGATTTTTTTTTTAGTGGCCTCCAGCTGTAAAACCATTTCTGTTTTGGGGATTGTCTCATTGTTGCCCATCTAGTGCACCTGTTGTTCATTTCATTAACACCAAAGCAGCTGAAACAGATTAACAACCCCCTCTGCTACTTAACTGACCAGATCAATATTCCAGGAGTTTAATTGACTTGATGCTACACTCTGGTTAAAAAGGGTTCCTTTAATTTTTTTGAGCAGTATATATATATATATATATATATATATATATATACTGTTGTGCTCATAGGTTTACATACCCTGGCAGAATTTATGATTTCTTGGCCATTTTTCTGAGAATATGAATGATAACACAAAAAAAATTTCTTTCAAGGGTCTGTCAGGAGTCCAGAAGCACATTGACATTTTATAAACACACACTAATTACAAGCAAACAGATCACAGGAGAGGATGGTTATCTTTAATAGCCATTCAAACCCCTTTGTGTCAACTTGTGTGCTTGTTATCAGGCCAAAATCACCAGGGTGTGTAAACTTTTGATCAGGGTCATTTGGGCAGTTTCTGTTGTAATTATGATTTAAAAAGAGTAAACACAGTTGATTGATAATAAATGGCTTCAGCCAAACACTAACCATGAGTGAAAGGAAATTGTTTGTGTTATCATTCATATTTTGTGAAAAAAATCATAAATTCTGCCAGGGTATGTAAACTTATGAGCACAACTATATATATTTATTTCATAACCAAATGAAAGAAATATGTCAACAACATTGGCATCTATGAGTCAGTATAAAAATGCATTACAAAGTATCTAAATGTTATTTATAGAGGAGCTTGGAATGTCTTGGTACATAGCTCAATGCAAAGAGGTAAGAGAAGAGGGGATTGGAGATCTGGTGTCACTAAAGGGGGCGGATGAAATTATTGCAAATATTTGGTAGAAGGTAACAGTCTGACTTTATATGGTAGGCTGCAATATACTACATTTTGTTTTTGGGTTTAACACCAATTAAAGCGGAGTTCCGGGCACAAAATCGACCTAATCGATTTTGTGCCCATCCGCTGGATCTTCTTCACCTGAAAAGGAATTGGATAGTTACTTCCGGGGCGACGCCGCATTCATTGCTAAACAGCTTCTGGGCATGCCCAGAAGCTGTGGAGGAATGCGGCGCCGCACCGGAAGTGACGAGAAGGGCCGGTGCAGGCGCATTCTGGGAGAAGAAGGCACGGAAGAGGACGCAGAAGAGGGTCGCGCCGGCTTCAGCTGCCCACAACAGAGATGGCAACGCTGGAGAAGAAATTTTATAAGTGAGTATTTCTTCTTGCAGGTAAGTGCGAACCGGGACAGATCAGAGGCTATCCATTGTGGAATGTACTAGCCCTAACTGTCCCGGGGGTATATTTAGTTAAAAAACGTTTTCGTGCCCGGACCTCCGCTTTAAGGCTCATACCCAACAAATTTTGAAGTGTTTGAAATATTTGTTCCATATATGTAATAAGTACGCAATCAACTCAATCTTCTAAACATTTGGAAATTACTCGGTGAGCAGTTGGTCTAATTTCGGCTGACATTTAGACACAAGGTTAATAAGAGTTGATCTCGAAGCATTGCAGAAATATGTTTTTACCTCTATTAATCCCACACAGTAAAATGATCGACCATCAATCTTCGGTTAGTGATTCATGTCATTATTTTATATGGGAAGATGCAGCTTTCCTTGGACGCCAACTTGTTCACAAACAGCAAAGCTGGTCTTCAGAAACTGACACGAGCTCCTCACTGCCTGATCAGCACACTATAAATCTGCACACTCCTTCCTGAAGGAACTCACACATGGAATTAAAAGTCTGATCCCTCAATAAACAGCCGAGTAATAACATCTCAGCCTATAAAACAGGGAGCCCAGTGGGCCAGATGCTGCTCATCCTGGGCACATTATTCTCTCTCTTTGAGCTTGGGACAAAGTTTACCTGGATTCACTGTACCTCTGAGTACTAAAATGTACAGCAGTAATATAAAAAAGAGGACTAGTAAAATAAACCATCTGCAGAAATAAAATCCGATGACTTCTGTCTTTTCTTGGAACATTTAGAACTTTTGATTTCATATGTGTTGCTTTCTGCTGGATAAACTCAGACCGACAAATTAAGAAGTTTCCAGGGTCATGGCATTAGTATGGAGGTATTTGTTGTGTCCATTATTATCCTGTGTTAGATTTGCTTACAATTCAGACAAGGTGTAGAGTGTACAGGAGACGTTTTATTAACTGAGTGCCAGCCAAACATGGTGAACAATACAGAGTCACTTTAATACATAAAAATACTTTTTTTCTAACAAGACAAAAAGTTATTTCTGGGAAGAAATACCGCAAAAATGAACTTATTTACTTTCATTGTTGTTCAGAATAACGAGTCCAAGCAGACCTTGCACCAAAATACAAGGTACCTCTATTTTGTAGCATGCTCCCTACCTCATGTAAAAACACTAGGAGAAAAAAATTGATACGTAACTTACAACCAGGGGCTGACTGGCAACTTTCGGTGCAAACCAGAGGCCCATGGTGCAGCGACTTGGCCCCCCCTCCCACTCTTCCTCTTCCCAGCTTCCTTCTGACGCCCATACCAGGCAGAAGCTTCGCTCAAGGTACTCTCTACTCACTGGCCGAATCCGAGTTCCCGATCTTGCCAGCAGGGGGCGGTTGGGAGCAGCTGGGACAGTTCAGTTGGGGCTGGCCAGGGGAGGAGAGTCTCCAGTGGGGCATGAAACTGGTCTTTGATCAGACAAGTTTACACCATCCATGCTGGGGGAGGGAGGCCTGTCCTTGTCTTCAACCCGCACTCAGTAGATCAGCGGCAGGGACTTTTCACTTCTCTTCACCAGGAATGCTTTGGGCATGTCTGTGGCAGAAGCTGTGCAGCCTTTTTTATGGGACATCAGAGCAGCCCAGGGGGCAATTGCCCCCCTACCCCCTGGCCCAGTCCTCCCCTGCTTACAACCCAACTTCTGGCCCACTCAGCTAGTCACTGGTTACACCTATCTGCTTTCCCGTGGGATCCTGGGAAACCTTTGGGACCCAAAATTACAAAAGTACAGTGCAGGAGCCCATTCTTGCAAGATTTGGAGTGAAAAAAATCTTAAAATCATCATCTTTTATTTTGGCATATTTTAATAGGTCCATTCCAAGTAAAAAAAAAAAGAGTAGGAAAAAAAGCATAAATT
This sequence comes from Pelophylax lessonae, assembly GCF_965119305.1. Lineage (NCBI taxonomy): Eukaryota > Metazoa > Chordata > Amphibia > Anura > Ranidae > Pelophylax > Pelophylax lessonae. The sequence goes on along the minus strand of NC_138771.1, from coordinate 36,593,308 downwards.
AGAAAAAAATAAATAAAATAAAAGGATACATACCTTAGAACTCAACTTCTGGTCCACTCACATAGTCACTGGTGACATCACTCTGCTTTCTGGAAAGCAGAGATTGACTGGGAAACCTTAGGATCCCAAATCTCTTGAGAGAGCACAGTACAGAAGCGCATTCCTGCAAGAACTGGAGTGAAAGATATCTAAAAAGCATAATCTTGTATTTTGTTGCATTTTATTGGGTCCATTCCAAGTATCCTTGAAGGACCCAATTTAAAGTAGCTGCTAGAATCTTCCCTCTAATAATATGCTTGGTAACTGAAGTGGCCATCCCGAGAACACCAGAAATATCCCTCTTCCAAAAATTGGACATTAATGCTCCCAAAGACCTAAGAAAAATGAATATTCTATATTATCCTTGCAGCTAGAATCAACATTGCTCAGAGTTGGAACCAGTTGGTGGTATACATTGACTATGTTACACAAAAACTGAACTAGATAATGATCAATGATCAACTCTTGTGTACCCTTAACAACACCTAGTCGAAATTTGACAAAATCTGGAAGCCATGGCTGTGGTACCTGGAGAGGGTCTATTGCAGCCTTTCTCAACCTTTTCAACACATAGGCACCCTTGAAATAAATTTCCAGTCTCAAGGAACCCCTGCTAAAAATTATTATATCTACAACTTCTGATACGTTAGTGTGATGGTTAGTGGGAAGAATGCACATTGCTCATGGAACCTTTAACAAAGTCTAGGGGGAACCCAGGTAGCCATGGAGTTGAGAAACCATGATCTAGTGCAATGTTTCTCAACTTTTTTCCAGCCAGGGCACCCTTGAAAAGTATTTTCAGTCTTGAGACACCCCTGTCCAAGGCTTGGTTCACGGTACTGTGTGTCCAGTAACACGCGTAAAATCACGCCCGTTCCTGACATACAGACAAATGCTCTGTTCTTTAGGGGTGCCATTAACTCTTAATGGTACCCCACAGATTGGCAAACATGGGGTGCTTTTGGTGCGGCGCAGATTGAAAAAAAGGGTTGGGGACTTCTTTCCCTGCATTTTTGTGGGTAGGGGAGTCCATTGAAATGAATGGGCTGCCCTACACACAGCACGCAGCGCAGCCACACAGATGTGAACCAAGGGCTTGTTCACATGTCACATGCAGAGGAAGCAGCTGAGACGGGTACAAATGCTGTGGTTTCAGCTGGAGGTATACCCAGGGTGAAAGGGGCTGCACTGCAACCACCCCACAACTGTGTGCATTGCAGTGTGGTATTGCTGCATTTACGGGCTTAAAACAGGTGATGAGGAGGCAACATATTGCCTTTTTACCACCTGGTAAATGCCTCTGAAAAGTGATCTGATCATGGATTGCTTTTCAGAGGATCAGCAGTCTTTGGTGCTATCACAAACAAGCCCTACAAAAGCAGTTCTGATGGCACACACACACATAATGACACGTACACACACACATGTACACACACACATGTACACACAGACACACAAACACATACACACATGTACACACACACACACACACACACACACACACACACAGACGTATAAAGCTCTTTAACACACCTTAGATTGTAAGCTCCTTGAGGGCAGGGACTGATGTGAATGTACAATGTATATGTAAAGCGCTGCGTAAATTGACAGCACTATATAAGTACCTGAAATAAATAAATAATTAAAAAAAAACACATTGTAGCACAGTACCTTTCTTTTTTAGCCGGGTACTACATTGTAGGGGGAAGCAGAGAGCACAGTACACTACTCTTTATTTTCACTTTTGAGGCTGACGGAGCTGACTCACAGTGCCAATGTACAATTCGGCAGGGGATTGGGACATGGGGCTCATCTGACAGCCCTTCTCTCCCATGATTCCGCAGCACACCTGAGGACCTCTGGCGGCACCCCAGTGTGCCGCGGCACACTGGTTGAGAAAGGCTGGTCTAATGAGACTCAGGGACTTTGACTACATTTACTCCTACTTTTTGTTCCCTACTTGAATTCCTTTTTTACCTTTTTTCCCCTAACAACACCCCCCCCCCCCCAAAACACACACACACTTCTGATTCTTTTTCAGCCATGGCAACTTTTTAAAACTTTATTACTGCTGTACCTGGTTTACTCGTTGACAATGGGCGCAAGAAAAGCAGTAGTTGAAAATATTGCTTAGGAAGCACAATTTTATTTGATATTGCTCACACCTTTATTATCCAACAAGTGGTGAAAACTCAAAGCCTTCATGAAAAATGTACCCAAGTGCCTGTCCGTTGTTCCCCTCTGTAGAGGGCTTGCTCTGTCATATGTATTTAATAAAATTAGTGAAATCTAACATCAGTTTTTTTTTTTTTTTTTATTGAAGTCAAAAAGGATAAATTAACACATTATGTAAATGATTGTTTACACGTTTTCTTGAACCTTGCTTGCACTATGATGTGGACAGCACAACTTGAGAGGTTGACTGATTTGTTTACGTACTATAACTGCTCTGTGCAATGGTTTTGCACAGAGCAGGCCTGATCCTCTTCTTCTGGGGTTCCCCGCAGGTTCTCCTGGCTACTCCTCCTTAGCAAGTGCCACCATAGAAAGTTGCTTTCTATGGGGGCACTCATGCAGGCTCACTCCCGAGCAGCTCTGCCTGCGTCTATTGACACAGACAGCACGGCTCGACCCCATCACATAATTTGATTGACAGCAGGGAAAGCCAATGGCTCCTGCTGTTATCAATCTTCCCTGTCAGGGGGAGAGATTGGAGAGAGATGCTGTTCCCATGATCAGTGGTGGATCGAGATTGGGCTCAGGTAAGTATACTGCTACTTCTGCCTCCTGATGCCTATTTTTGTATTTATTTTTTCTAATTTGATGAACTGAAATTTTACATTGCAAAAGCACACAATGGGCAGGTTTGTTAGGGGCTACTGCCTGTAAATTTTGCAGCTCGAGTTAAAAATACCGTGGCAAGAAAGCAAAACATTTTGGTCGTGGCATGTGTACAGACCTGTCAAGTTGTAATCTTATAATTTAAGTGGGTGGCCAGGGAAGCAGCAAAACTGCAGCTTAGCCACTTGTGTTTACCACTACTTCATGGAATCCATCTGTCCCTAGCTTAGGCATGCAATAAGAGGGTATTATTATCTGAGAAAGCCCCTTCATCCCCGCCTGGTGATTCCTGTGATGTATGACATCCATTGCCTCAGCCTGAAAGCAGGAAAGTAACTGAAGAAATGTAAAAAAAAAAAAAGTTTAAAACAAATAAAAATGATATCATTTCCTAACTGTTTACTAATGCTAGCAGCATAAGGATTAGAAATAGTCAGTGTTGACTGAGAGAGTGAAGTTCCATTTTAATGTATGCTATGTAGCACCCTCTAGTGTGTGCTAGAAGTAAGTGTAGGCAAACCATACTCTGACTCACAGTTAAGCTGGCGAGTCCTAATTGGGTCATATTTGGGTCCTAATTGGGTCATATTGGGTTTATTAAAGTTCAGGGCTGGAGTGCCCTCTGGTGCCCCTCCCTGGTCTGATAAGTTGGGTAACCTTCTATAATTAGAGGGCAGGGGTTAGGTGAAACTGCCTTGCATATTTATGAGGCCTCAGTCAATCCCCAGTAGTGGGCTGGCAAGGGACAGGGGGCATTCCTCATAAATAGACATGGGCCATGCCAGCAGGGCAGTCAGGTGGAAGATGAAGATACAGTGTTGAGGAGGCTGCTGGTGGCCCTCAGGGGTGCCCCCTAGTCTGGGGGAAGTGTCCTGCCTTGGGCCAGGGCTCAGGTGCTGGAAGAATGCGGATAAAACTCAGGGGAGGAAGTCTTGCTGGAGGCACAGGAGCAAGAGAGGACAGAGTGAGTAATCAACACTGTTGGGGACTAACAAGTGGTTAGCTCTTCATCACGTTTCTTCTTCAAAGACCCAGAATTCCCAGGGGATGGTCCTCTTAACGGAGCTCAGGCCCAGCCCCATATCTGAACGCCATCCAATCCTTTATCCCTATGTAGCCTCCTACTTAATCCTAGCTCCTGGCCATGCCCTCATCAGTCAAGGCTCTCTTACCCTAAAGGGATCAAGAGGCCTTCGTTAGTCTTTCCCCGAGAGATCTCCTAAAGGTAAGCCGGGTGGGCTGGTGAGGAGTCAATCGGGTAGACTGGTGTAAAGAAGCAGCCAGGAGGGCTAGTGAAAGGGGAAGATGCAACCAGAAGGGCTGGCATTGCCTGAAGAGATGGTGCTGGGATCAGTGGCCACAGGAGAAGCTGTTTTACTCCAATCGTGCTACTTTAATGGACTTTTGAGTTCCTGTCTGTAATGGGCTGCTACTGAACTGACAAGGGGCCTGTCAGTTCCACCAAGAGTGGGAAGAGAGGAACAAAGAATGTGCAGGAGGTAAGTGAAGGACACTGTATATAGGAAGTTTTCCCTGAAGATCTTGCTGAAGTCAAGAAGTGGGCATCTCCTAACCTCTCACCCCTATCCAAGTTATTAACCCCCTAATAAATAACAAACCCCCCCGCCCCAAAACTATGGACTGTTCTCTGACTCTGTGTGACTGTGAAGATTTGGTGTCCCTGGTAGGGTTGAGCGAACACCTAGATGTCCGTGTTCGACGGGTTCGGCCGAACTTTAAAAAAAAGTCCGGGTCCGTGTCCCGGACTTTTACCGAACTTTTCCCGGACACCGAACCCCATTGAAGTCAATGGGGACCCGAACTTTAAGGCACTAAAATGGCTCTAAAACACCAAAGGAAAGGGCTAGAGTGCTGCAAATGGCAGCAAAACGTAATTAAGAGCATGGCAAGTGCTCTGCAAACAAATGTGGATAGGGAAATAACTTAAAACAACAAAAAAAAACAGAAAAATAAAACAATGTTCTTCTTCATCTCTGAAGGACGAGGCCCATATGGAGTAGGAGGGAGGTTGAGGTGGTGGTGGATGTGGCGGTGACTAGACATATGCCGGTTTTCGGTAATTCGATATATCGCGGTATTGCATAGCCACGGTATTGTTATTGTGGCATTTTTAAAATACCGAGTTTCTCTGTCAAGTCTGCCTGACTTGTGAATTGATACATTTCAGTGAGCTGGATGACTCATTCACTCACTCAGCTAACACCTTTCAGCATTAAGTCTCCTAACTATAAACAAAAATGATTACATTTGTATCTTTTCCTTCCCTCTGCCAGGGAGAAAGGAAGTTTAACCTCTTAAAGACTGGATCTTTTTCTGACACTTGCTGTTTGCAAGTTAAAATCAGTTTTTTTTTTGCTAGAAAAGTACTTAGAACCCCCAAACATTTTATATATTTTTTTAGCAGAGACCCTACAGAATAAAATGGCGATTGTTGTAATATTTTATGTCACACTGTATTTGCGCAGCAGTCTTTCAAACGCAATGATTAGACTTTAATGAATAAAAAAAAAAAAAAAAACGTAACAGTAAAGTTATCCCAATTTTTTTTTTTTTTGTTACACAGAGAATCGTGAGAGAATCGTGATCTTTATTCCAAGCTAAAAAATCGTGATTCTCATTTTGGCCAGAATCGTGCAGCTCTAATAAATATATATATACACACACACACGCCTAGCAGCCCACATTACATTATTATATAGCCATCAAGCAGTGTCTGGCCTACCTGGTGATGACTGGTCCTGGCGCTCTGATCCGATGGCCTGGTCTTTAAAGGGGCAAATCCTTGCGATCCAGAAGTGGTTAAACCTGCAGGAGGACCGGTGTTTTTATCTATTAATGACTTTACTATTGCTTTAGGCCTGGTTCACATGTATGCGGGTTGGTGGTTCACATGTATGCGGGTTGGCGGTTCACATGTATGCGGGTTGGCGGCCCACATTTGCACAGGCATAGCAGCCCATTGATTTGAACGGGCTGCTATGCCCTCATTTTCCGCAGAAAAAAGGTGCATGCAGCATTTTTTTTAAATTCAGTGGCCTTGAAATCCATCCTGCTTTTGCACCATGCGACTAACCTGCAGTTCCTGCTCTGGCAAGCTTTCTGCATTTTTTGTATACGTGGGCACGGCATTTAAAAATAAACAGTTTGCGTGTGCAGCAACGGCAGGTAAGTCGCATGGTGCAAAAGAAGGATGGATTTCATGGCCACTGCATTTTTTTAAATTCTGCATGCACCTTTTTTCAGCTGAAAACGCAGGCATAGCAGCTCAAGCCCATTCACATCAATGGGCTGCTATGCCTGTGCAAATGTGGGCCCCCAACCCGCATACATGTGAACCAGGCCTAAAGCAATAGTAAAGTCATTAATAGATAAAAACACCGGTCCTCCTGCAGGTTTAACCAATTAATGACTTTACTATTGCTTTAGGCCTGGTTCACATGTATGCGGGTTGGGGGCCCACATTTGCACAGGCATAGCAGCCCATTGATGTGAATGGGCTTGAGCTGCTATGCCTGCGTTTTCAGCTGAAAAAAGGTGCATGCAGAATTTAAAAAAATGCAGTGGCCATGAAATCCATCCTTCTTTTGCACCATGCGACTTACCTGCCGTTGCTGCACACGCAAACTGTTTATTTTTAAATGCCGTGCCCACGTATACAAAAAATGCAGAAAGCTTGCCAGAGCAGGAACTGCAGGTTAGTCGCATGGTGCAAAAGCAGGATGGATTTCAAGGCCACTGAATTTTAAAAAAATGCTGCATGCACCTTTTTTCTGCGGAAAATGAGGGCATAGCAGCCCATTCAAATCAATGGGCTGCTATGCCTGTGCAAATGTGAACCACCAACCCGCATACATGTGAACCAGGCCTAAAGCAATAGTAAAGTAATTTATAAACAACACCTCCTTCAGGTTTAACCACTTCTTGACCACAAGGATTTGCCCTCTTAATGACCAGGCCATCGGATCGGAGCCGAGCGCCAGAACCAGTTATCACCAGTTAGGCCAGACACTGCTTGATGACCTATTTTAGGCCTGGTTCACAGAGTCTGTACTGACTGACTATATAATAATGTGCATAAGTGAACCAAAGCCCCTAAATTCAGCAATGAAATTGAAGTGAGGTGGAAATTTAATAATTTAAATTTAATAATAGAATACCGTGATAATACCGTATACCGTGGCAAAACCTTAATCAATTAATCGCAGCATGAAAATCTGATACCGTCACAAGCCTAGCGGTGACATAGGCGTGCGCACAGGGTGTGCTGGGTGTGCCTGGGCACACCCTAATCACCTAGGGCACATAGCATTGCCAGTGAGGAGATGGGAAAGATCTCCCTGGGACCTGCTCTGCTCTATTTCTCCTTGCCTACAGGTACATGGCCCCGATACATTACTCTCCCTGCTGGCAAACACATGCATGTGTATTTCAACTTTGGGGTGCACACCTTAATGCAATAGGCTGCGCACACCTATGGGCGGTGTAGGTGGAAGCGGCGGTGGAGGAGGACCAGGGCCGGATTAACAGCATCATGGGCTTGGTGCTGAGGATTTTGAAGGGCCTTAAGGGCCGTGCCTTGCCATGCACCCAGAGGAGGAAGGGTGCAGCCATGCATGCCTAATTCAACATGGGATGCTGTCTCTGAAGCCCATAAACACATCCATGCATCGCCAACTGTCCCTCCTTGTCCGGCCTTCACGCTGTGTGGGGAGGTTCTGAGGGTGCTGCCTGGGGAAGCGAGCATAGAAGCCAGACTTCTGTGTTTACAAGTGACAGAAGAGCGGTAACAGTGAATATGGCCAACCCGGGGCCTATATAAAAGGTAGGGGCCTGGAGCTGCAGCTCCAATAGCCCCTACATTAATCTGGCCCTGAGGAGGAGGACGAGGTAGCCAACACTGCTTCTTTTCAAAAATTTTAAATGAGGGTACACCCCAAAAGAGTGAGAAAGAGCAAAAATGGAACAATGGGTGGGTAAGGTCGGTATCCATTGCTATTCTGCATAAGGTACGGAAAAGTCCCGTGGGATCCATGCCTGGTTCATTTTAATGAACGTGAGCTTGTCCACATTGTCTCTGGACAGGCGGCTGCGCTTGTCTGTTATAACGCCCCCAGCCGTGCTAAATACCCGTTCAGATAATACACTGGCTGCAGGGCACGCCAGCACCTCCAAGGCGTAAAGGGCAAGCTCAAGCCATGTGCCCAATTTGGAGACCCAGAAGTTGAAGGGGGCAGACCCGTCATTCACTACATGTAGGCGTGTGCACACATACTGCTCCACCATGTTGGTAAAATGCTGCCTCCTGCTAAGACGTTCCATCTGAGCTGCTGGTGCTGCTGTTTGTTGTGGCGTGCTGACAAAGCTTTTCCACATTTCGGCCATGCTAACCCTGCCTTCTGAGGTGCTGGCGGTGCCCTGGTTGCGTTGGCGACCTCCTCCTCCTCCTCCTCTGCCTTGTGCTTCCACTGTGGCCCCGCTGTCAGATGGGAATGCCAGCAGCATGGCGTCTACCAGCGTGCGCTTGTACTCGCGCATCTTGCGATCGCGCTCCAGTGAGTGAATTAAGGACGGTACGTTGTCCTTGTAACGGGGATCCAGCAGCGTGGCCACCCAGTAATCAGCACAAGTTAGAATGTGGGCAACTCGGCGGTCGTTGTGGAGACACTGCAGCATGTAATCGCTCATGTGTGCCAGGCTGCCCAGAGGCAACGAAAGGCTGTCCTCTGTGGGAGGTGTATCGTCCGTGTCCTCTGTATCCCCCCAGCCACGCACCAGTGATGGCCATGAGCTGGCCTGGGTGCCACCCTGCTGTGAACATGGTTCCATCTCCTCCTCCAGCTCCTCCTCCTCCTCATCCTCCTCATCCTCCAGAACTGTGCCCCTGCTGGACAATTGCGTCCCTGGCGTTTGCGTGTGCAGGAACCCACCCTCGGAGCCCCTTGCGAATGACTGCCCTGAAAGCCTTGGAAATGTTACCTCTTCATCCTCCTCCTCCTCCTCATCCTGTGCCACATCCTCTTCCATCATCGCCCGAATTGTTTTTTCAAGGAGGCATGGAAGTGGGATAGTTAAGCTGAGAACGGCGTCATTGCCACTGGCCATGTTGGTGGAGTACTCAAAACAGCGCAACAAGGCACACAGGTCTCGCATGGAGGCCCAGTTAAATTAAATAGCGGAATAGAAAATATGATCCAAAAAAAGTGTATGTATATCACACGTACACAACCACACTGGGCCCCAATTACTATTGTTTGTACCCCTAAAAGGCTAGATGAGGAGTAGGGGGAGTATGGAACAGGCAGCACCCTCAAACCTTCAGAAGTATGAGATGAACCCCAACAACTTGGAAAGGTGGATCTCTCTCACACGTACCGACACAGACTATCCCGCAATTCAATTGATCCTCAAAGGTTTTTATTGAATAGCGGAATAGGAAATATGATCAAAAAAAGTGTATGTATCTCGCACGTACACAACCACACTAGGCCCCAATTACTATTGTTTGTACCCCTAAAAGGCTAGATGAGGAGTAGGGGGGGTATGGAACAGGCAGCACCCTCAAACCTTCAGAAGTATGAGATGAACCCCAACAACTTGGAAAGGTGGATCTCTCTCACACGTACCGACACAGACTATCCCCCAATTTAACTGATCCCCAAAGGTTTTTGATTAAATAGCGGAATAGAAAATATGATCCAAAAAAAAGTGTATGTATATCACACGTACACAACCACACTGGGCCCCAATTACTATTGTTTGTACCCCTAAAAGGCTAGATGAGGAGTAGGGGGAGTATGGAACAGGCAGCACCCTCAAACCTTCAGAAGTATGAGATGAACCCCAACAACTTGGAAAGGTGGATCTCTCTCACACGTACCGACACAGACTATCCCGCAATTCAATTGATCCTCAAAGGTTTTTATTGAATAGCGGAATAGGAAATATGATCAAAAAAAGTGTATGTATCTCGCACGTACACAACCACACTAGGCCCCAATTACTATTGTTTGTACCCCTAAAAGGCTAGATGAGGAGTAGGGGGGGTATGGAACAGGCAGCACCCTCAAACCTTCAGAAGTATGAGATGAACCCCAACAACTTGGAAAGGTGGATCTCTCTCACACGTACCGACACAGACTATCCCCCAATTTAACTGATCCCCAAAGGTTTTTGATTAAATAGCGGAATAGAAAATATGATCCCAAAAAAGTGTATGTATATCACACGTACACAACCACACTGGGCCCCAATTACTATTGTTTGTACCCCTAAAAGGCTAGATGAGGAGTAGGGGGAGTATGGAACAGGCAGCACCCTCAAACCTTCAGAAGTATGAGATGAACCCCAACAACTTGGAAAGGTGGATCTCTCTCACACGTACCGACACAGACTATCCCGCAATTCAATTGATCCTCAAAGGTTTTTATTGAATAGCGGAGTAGGAAATATGATCAAAAAAAGTGTATGTATCTCGCACGTACACAACCACACTAGGCCCCAATTACTATTGTTTGTACCCCTAAAAGGCTAGATGAGGAGTAGGGGGGGTATGGAACAGGCAGCACCCTCAAACCTTCAGAAGTATGAGATGAACCCCAACAACTTGGAAAGGTGGATCTCTCTCACACGTACCGACACAGACTATCCCCCAATTTAACTGATCCCCAAAGGTTTTTGATTAAATAGCGGAATAGAAAATATGATCCCAAAAAAGTGTATGTATATCACACGTACACAACCACACTGGGCCCCAATTACTATTGTTTGTACCCCTAAAAGGCTAGATGAGGAGTAGGGGGAGTATGGAACAGGCAGCACCCTCAAACCTTCAGAAGTATGAGATGAACCCCAACAACTTGGAAAGGTGGATCTCTCTCACACGTACCAACACAGACTATCCCCCAATTTAACTGATCCCCAAAGGTTTTTGATTAAATAGCGGAATAGAAAATATGATCCAAAAAAAGTGTATGTATATCACACGTACACAACCACACTAGGCCCCAATTACTATTGTTTGTACCCCTAAAAGGCTAGATGAGGAGTAGGGGGAGTATGGAACAGGCAGCACCCTCAAACCTTCAGAAGTATGAGATGAACCCCAACAACTTGGAAAGGTGGATCTCTCTCACACGTACCGACACAGACTATCCCCCAATTTAACTGATCCCCAAAGGTTTTTGATTAAATAGCGGAATAGAAAATATGATCCAAAAAAAGTGTATGTATATCACACGTACACAACCACACTAGGCCCCAATTACTATTGTTTGTACCCCTAAAAGGCTAGATGAGGAGTAGGGGGGGTATGGAACAGGCAGCACCCTCAAACCTTCAGAAGTATGAGATGAACCCCAACAACTTGGAAAGGTGGATCTCTCTCACACGTACCAACACAGACTATCCCCCAATTTAACTGATCCCCAAAGGTTTTTGATTAAATAGCGGAATAGAAAATATGATCCCAAAAAAGTGTATGTATATCACACGTACACAACCACACTAGGCCCCAATTACTATTGTTTGTACCCCTAAAAGGCTAGGAGTAGGGGGAGTATGGAACAGGCAGCACCCTCAAACCTTCAGAAGTATGAGATGAACCCCAACAACTTGGAAAGGTGGATCTCTCTCACACGTACCAACACAGACTATCCCCCAATTTAACTGATCCCCAGAGGTTTTTGATTAAATAGCGGAATAGAAAATATGATCCCAAAAAAGTGTATGTATATCACACGTACACAACCACACTAGGCCCCAATTACTATTGTTTGTACCCCTAAAAGGCTAGGAGTAGGGGGAGTATGGAACAGGCAGCACCCTCAAACCTTCAGAAGTATGAGATGAACCCCAACAACTTGGAAAGGTGGATCTCTCTCACACGTACCAACACAGACTATCCCCCAATTTAACTGATCCCCAGAGGTTTTTGATTAAATAGCGGAATAGAAAATATGATCCCAAAAAAGTGTATGTATATCACACGTACACAACCACACTAGGCCCCAATTACTATTGTTTGTACCCCTAAAAGGCTAGGAGTAGGGGGAGTATGGAACAGGCAGCACCCTCAAACCTTCAGAAGTATGAGATGAACCTCAACAACTTGGAAAGGTGGATCTCTCTCACACGTACCAACACAGACTATCCCCCAATTTAACTGATCCCCAAAGGTTTTTGATTAAATAGCGGAATAGAAAATATGATCCCAAAAAAGTGTATGTATATCACACGTACACAACCACACTAGGCCCCAATTACTATTGTTTGTACCCCTAAAAGGCTAGGAGTAGGGGGAGTATGGAACAGGCAGCACCCTCAAACCTTCAGAAGTATGAGATGAACCCCAACAACTTGGAAAGGTGGATCTCTCTCACACGTACCAACACAGACTATCCCCCAATTTAACTGATCCCCAAAGGTTTTTGATTAAATAGCGGAATAGAAAATATGATCCCAAAAAAGTGTATGTATATCACACGTACACAACCACACTAGGCCCCAATTACTATTGTTTGTACCCCTAAAAGGCTAGATGAGGAGTAGGGGGAGTATGGAACAGGCAGCACCCTCAAACCTTCAGTATGAGATTGTGTTCACTGTACCCCACAAAGATTGAGTTCACTGCACCCCACAATGATTGTGTTCACTGCACCCCACAAAGATTGTGTTCACTGCACCTCACAAAGATTGTGTTCACTGTACCCCCCAAAGATTGTGTTCACTGCACCCCACAAAGATTCTGTTCACTGTACCCCACAAAGATTGTGTTCACTGCACCCCAAAAAGATTGTGTTCACTGCACCCCAAAAAGGATGTTGTTCACTGCACCCCAAAAAGGATGTTGTTCACTCCACCCCAAAAAGATTGTGTTCACTGCACCCCACAAAGATTGTGTTCACTGCACCCCAAAAAGATTGTGTTCACTGCACCCCAAAAATGATTTTGTTCACTGCACCCCAAAAAGGATTTTGTTCACTGCACCCCAAAAAGGATGTTGTTCACTCCACCCCAAAAAGATTGTGTTCACTGCACCCCAAAAAGATTGTGTTCACTGCACCCCACAAAGGATTTTGTTCACTGCACCCCAAAAAGATTGTGTTCACTGCACCCCAAAAAGGATGTTGTTCACTGCACCCCAAAAAGGATTTTGTTCACTGCACCCCAAAAAGATTGTGTTCACTGCACCCCACAAAGGATTTTGTTCACTGCACCCCACAAAGATTGTGTTCACTGCACACCAAAAAGGATTGTGTTCACTGCACCCCAAAAAGATTTTGTTCACTGCACCCCAAAAAGATTGTGTTCACTGCAGCCCAAAAAGATTGTGTTCACTGCAGCCCAAAAAGATTGTGTTCACTGCAGCCCAAAAAGATTGTGTTCACTGCAGCCCAAAAAGATTGTGTTCACTGCAGCTCACACACAGAAAAATGGATGTGGATCACTGACACCTGCCTATCTCCAATCCCACACCACACAGCAATATCGATTGTAGTTTGTAGAACACAGTTTCCCTAAAATTCAGCAGACTCTGTCCCTAACAGGATTGAGAAGAGATCGTAGATCAGGATTGAGTGCAGACCCCACCCCCCACACAGCAATATCGATTGTAGTTTGTAGAAGACACTGACCCTATATAATTCAGCAGACTCTATCCCTAAAATGCCTACAACTCGCCCTGCCTAAACACTCCGACCTGTCCCTCAATTCTATCCGGACACAAATGGTTTTTTCCTGCCTATCTTTCCCTAATCAGCAGCCAGCACGTTGATGTGTGCTCTGTCCCTGAATCTAAGCAGCATAATGACGCCGCTGCGGCTGCCTCGAACTTATAAAGACTTGGTCACATGCTTCAGACGGCCAATCACAGCTACTGAGACATTTGCAGGCATGGCTGGGATGGCTTAAGGCACACCAGTTAAACGATTGTTGATTGGCTGTTGAAAGCCCGCCATGAAAAGAGCGCCAAAGCATGCAAAACCCGGAAATAAAACGACCGAACACGGATTTTTACCCGAACATACAGTAAAGTGTCCGTGTCCGTGTTCGGGTACAAAAAATCCAATTATTCGGTACGAACACGAATAATACAGTCCGTGTTCGCTCAACACTAGTCCCTGGCTGTGCAGGAGTGTGGAATCCCTTTCATCTGTAGCTCCTACGTGGGGTGTGCTACAGTTACTTTGTTTTGTTTTTTTATTATGGTGCCATTGTGCTATCCCATGGAAAAATATACTAAATTAGTGGCAGATTTCCAAGTTTACATTCGTAAACTAGAGCTAGATCATGTAAAATTATTTGTTTATTCCATATACAATACAGTGCCTTGAAAAAGTATCCATACCCCTTAAAATTTTCCACATTTGTCACGTTACAACCAAAAACGTAAATTTATTTTATTGGGATTTCATGTGATAGACCAACACAAAGTGGCACATAATTGTGAAAAGGAAGGAAAACAATAAATGGTTTTCAACATTTTTTACAAATAAATATCTAAAAAATGTGGCGTGCGTTTGCATTCAGCCCCCTTTAATCTGACACCCCTAACTAAAATCTAGTGGAACCAATTGCCTTCAGAAGTCACCTAATTAGTGAATAGAGCTCACCTGTGCATAATTTATTCTCAGTTTAAATAAAGCTGTTCTGTGAAGCTCTCAGATGTTTGTTAGAGAACCTTAGGGAAACAAACAGCATTATGAAGTCCAAGGAACACACCATACAGGTCAGGGATAAAGTTGTAGAGAAGTTTAAAGCAGGGTTAGGTTATAAAAAAAAATATCCCAAGCTTTGAACATCTCATGGAGCGCTGTTTAATCCATCATCCGAGAATGGAAAGAGTATGGCACAACTGCAAACCTACCAAGACATGGCCATCTACCTAAACTGGCAGGCCGGGCAAGGAGTACATTAATCAGAGAAGCAGCCAAGAGGTAACTCTGGAGGAGCTGCAGAGATCCACATCTCATTCGTCGTGCACTCCACAAATCTGGCATTAATGAAAGAGTGGCAAGAAGAAAACCATTGTTGAAAGAAAGCCATAAGAAGTTCCATTTGCATTTTGCGAGAAGTCATGTGGGGGACACAGCAAACATGTGGAAGAAGGTGTTCTGGTCAGATGAGACAAAATTTTAACTTTTTGGCCTAAAAGCAAAACGCTATGTGTGGCAGAAAACTAACACTGCACATCACCGTGAACACACCATCCCCACCGTAAAACATGGTGGTGGTAGCATCATGTTGTGGGGATGCTTTTCTTTAGCAGGGACGGGGAAGCTGGTCAGAGTTGATGGGAAGATGGATGGAGCCAAAAACAGGGCAATCTTGGAAGAAAACCTGTTTGAATCTGCAAAAGACTTGAGACTGTGGCGGAGGTTCACCTTCCAGTAGGACAATGACCCTAAACATACAGTACAGCCAGAGCTACATTAGAATGGTTTAGATCAATGCATATTCATGTGTTAGAATGGCCCAGTCAAAGTTCAGACCTAAATCCAATTGAGAATCTGTGGCAAGACTTGAAAATGGCTGTTTACAGATGCTCTCCTTCCAATCTGACAGAGCTTGAGCTATTTTGCAAAGAAGAATGGGCAACATTTTCACTTTAGATGTACATACCCAAATTGACTTGCAGCTGTAATTGCAGGGAAAGGCGGTTCTACAAAGTTTTGACTCAGGGGGGCTGAATACAAATGCACGCCACACTTTTCAGATATGTATTTGTAAAAAAAATTTTGAAAACCATTTATCATTTTCCTTCCACTTCACAATTATGTGCCACTTTATGTTGGTCTATTACATAAAATCCCAATAAAATACATTTACGTTTTTGCTTGTGCCATGACAAAATGTGGAACATTTCAAGAGGTATGAATACTTTTTTCAAGGCACTGTATGTTTTAGTCTGGAATTCACATCCTTCTGCTTTCCCTCCATAGCAAGTCATTCCAGTAAACTCCACTTTGTTGCTTTCCATGCTAAGTATAATAGCAGCCGTAGAAAAGTATTACTCCAATGGCCCATGAGAAACAATAAACTTTATTCTTTGCACTTTATTTCACACGCAGCCTTGTGAATTTCCCCCAGATATTAAGCTGTGGAATTTAGAATTCTTTTTATTGTAATTTATATGGGAGAGAGCTGCTTTCTCTAATAGCTACCTGTGGGAGCGGGAGCAGAGCATTAAAAATTAAACAGCTGAATGGAAGATTGCTTTGCAGTCGTACTTTTATGGACAGAAAATGTTTAATGACAGGTGGTCCTGGCATCGAGTTTTGGCCTTGGAGACACATCTCTCTTTATTTTATTTTTTAATTAACTTTTTATTTTCAATATTTTAGCTGGGTTTCTGCTGATATGTATTTTTAAATGGTGTTTGAATGTACTTTTAAAAAAGGAGAAGTCAGTGTACTTTTCTTTGCCCCCGGGGGGATGTCTGCTGCAGAACAAAAAATACAAATGACTTGTCACTGAGCCTTTACAATTCTGCAGGATGCAGTATCTAGCAAGAGAAACTATAAAAAAACAAGAGCGTTCACTGCTGTCCGGATCTCCCAAACTGCGAGTTCCTTGTGATCACTAATTTAGCATTTTCTGTTTTTCCTAACTCTTAATACTAATACAACAAAACTGTGTTGAAACAAGAACAAATTTTTTTTTAAAAAATAAATAAAAAATAGACCCCACTGATAATTTACTCGCCCCATGCTCCCCACCCATCCCCAGTTATTGTCACACGTGTCCGGTTATGGAGAAGTTAGAATGTGTTCGCACATTTAATTTTTTGAGTATTTTACTTAACCACTTTGCCACTGCTCACTAGAGCTCTACTGCGGCAAAGTGGTTCGTTATCGTCTGGCGACGTAGACCTACATCTCCAGACACTCCCCTTTCTCGGCAGCGCGCGCGCGCCGCCGGAGGCTCGCTCCCACTGTATTCAGTCACAGCGGGAGTCGGGCCAGGGGAGGAGCAGGAGCAGCGGCGATCGCCGCTGCTCTTCCCCGATCATTGGGGAATCGAGTCTGGAGATCCGCCCGCTTGTGTAAACAAAGTGGGCGGATCTCCTAAGTGACAGGCAGGGTCAGATTGCAGGGTTCAGCATAGCTGAACATGCGATCTGTCCCTGTGTCACTCAGTCACCTCCCCCCCACATACGTCAGTAAGCACCAGGCATACATTAACCCCTCCCTCTCCAATAAAATTAACCCCTTCCCTGCCAGTGTCATTTTTACAGTAACAATGCACATGTATAGCACTGATTACTGTAGTAATGCCACTGGTACCCCCAAAAGTGTCAAAAATGTCAGTCAAGGGTCCGATCTGTCCGCGGCAATGTCGCAGTCCCGCAAAAAAAATCGCAGATCGCCGCCATTACTCGTTAAAAAAAAACACCAAAAATGACAGAAATCTTTCCCTTAGTTAGTAAACGCAATAACTTTTGCGCAAACCAATCAAAATACGCTTATTGTGATTTTTACCAAACATAGGCAGCAGAAAACAAATTGGCCAAAAATGTAAAAAAATTTAGATTTTTACATTTTTTGGGGGGGGGGGGGAATTTTATATAAAAAAATGTGAAAAATATTGTTATTTTTTCAAAATTTACGCTGTTTTTTTGTTTATAGCGCAAAAAGTCAAAATCGCATAGGTGATCAAATACCACCAAAAGAAAGCTCTGTTTATGGGAAAAAAAAGGACATAAATTTCATTTGGGTACGGCGTTGCATGATCGCGCAATTGTCAGTTAAAGTCGCACAGTGCCGAATCACAAAAAGTGGCCCAGACGTAAGACAGCAAAATCCTCCGGTGGTAAAGTGGTTAATATAAATTAATAGTGGTTTTGCACAAACTTATGTTTGTTTACAGGTGGATAAACTATAAAAAATAAAGTAAAACAGTCCACAAACAATTACAATTTCTCTTTAAAGCAATATTTAACACAAAACTAAAACATATTTACATATTGAAGCTTACCAATTCATAGAGTATCTGTATCAGGGATTGACCCTACCCAGTCATTGCCTCATCTAAAGTCCCACATATCCCCCCTTTTTTTGAACCAATTCATAGAGTAGGTAGAGTAAAGGGATATACTATTTGTAACAGTAACTGTCCATATATTGCAGATCAGATGTTAAAGCAAAGGAAGAAATACTGCAGCAAAGAAAAACTTCTTACGCTATTACACTCCTTTAACCCAAAGTTAAGAGAACAAAGTCATGAGGCTTGCAAAGGACATGGGTCACCCCTGGCAGGACACAAGAAGGACAGACTGGCCCCAGTGTTTTAGGAGGGCCTTTTGTAGAGGAACTGTAACTAGCCTGATGTGGGGT
The DNA here is from genome assembly GCF_965119305.1 of Pelophylax lessonae. NCBI lineage: Eukaryota > Metazoa > Chordata > Amphibia > Anura > Ranidae > Pelophylax > Pelophylax lessonae. The sequence continues at coordinate 36,575,075 of NC_138771.1, read as the reverse complement.
GCATTACAAAAGCCAGGGGAGAAGAGGAGGAAAGGTGAGCAGGGCAGTGTAATGAGGGTCAGCAGGGTAAATGATAGGGTATGCGGTTTGTAGGACAGTATACCGGGTGTTGGCAGAGCAGTGTACAGTGGGTCAGCTGGGTAAAAGATCAGTGGTCAGCAGGGAAGTGTATAGGAATCGGTTGGGCTGTGTACTGAGGGTCAGTAGTGCAATGTACAGGGGTCAGCAGGGTAAAAGTTTGGTGGTCAGCAGGGTGGAGGACAGTGGTCATTAGAATGGAGGACGGGGGTCAGCAGGGCAGTGTACAGAAGTCAGCAGAGCCGAGGGTAGGGGGTCTGCAGGGCAAAGGACAGTAGTCAGCAGTAGTCAGCAGGGATGAGGACAGGGGTCACTGCTGGCAGAAGAAAGGACAGAGGTAAATATCGCTGTAAGCCCTGTATAGGAGAGTATGTAACAGCCTCAGCCTGGGCTCCAACCAGGCCATGCCACTCAGCACATTTTGCTCTGCCCCAGAGCTTAATCTTACACTGATTTTTGGAGCTGGGACAAGCTCCATCCTAGCCGGCACTCACAGCAGTTGGAATACAGATTAGGATCCTCTAGAGCAGGGGTAATGAATTAAAATTCAAGGAGGTCCGGTTGCTAAAATATTCTTTGGGCCGAGGTCCGAATCTGAAGTCTTTGCTATGAATCAGAAAGATGGGCAAAACAAAAAGTGTCCATCAGCGTTGCTCTTAACAGAAAATATGCCCATCCGAATGCCCCCTAACATAAAATATGCCCATCAGAGTGCCCCCTAACATAAAATGTGCCCATCAGAGTGCCCCCTAACATAAAATGTGCCCTTAGCATAAAATTTGCTCATCAGCGTGACCCTTAACATAAAATAAGGGACACGCTGATGGGCACATTTTATGTTAGGGGGCACTCTGATGAGCATATTTTATGTTAGGGGGCACTCAGATGGACACATTTTATGTTAGGGGGCACTCAGATGGACACATTTTATGTTAGGGAGTACTCAGATGGGCACATTTTATGTTAGGGGGCACTCTGATGGGAATATTTTATGTTAGGGGGCACTCAGATGGACACATTTTATGTTAGGGGGCACTCAGATGGGCACATTTTGTAACGCTCCTGCGTTTTACGTATGATGTGGATTTTCAGCTGCAGAAATATTCCACTTCAGTAGTCATGTAGAGAAACGCTGAGACACCATTCCCAACTCTCAATGACTCATCATGTGTGGATGATCTCAATTCAGCAAGTAAATACACACACTCAATAAGATGTTTCCTAGAGTGACTTATGTATATAGTAACACAGTGATGATAGGCTGAAGAGACAGGTTGGGTAGAGATGGTAGATGACAGACACTTGAAAGGAAATGTTCTTGAAAGTAAGATAGTAGCAGATGGGATGCAGATAGGTTTAGCAATCGTGTATGGTAGTAGGTGACAGAGTAGCAGGTGGACATACAAGAGAGATCAACCCAGTGCAAGAACAGGTGGTAGTAGGCTCAAGAGCTAGCAATCTTAGATAATGCAGATGTAGTAATAGTCCTTAGTATGCAGAGCTAGATAGTGTAAGCTTTAGTATAAAGGTTATAGAGGTTTCCCCTGTGGGGTACTTATCACTAATAGCAATGTAGCAGAGGAGAGGTTCGGCAAGAGCGGATGATCCGGTAGCGGGATACAGGGATCAGCGCAGCGTGGTTCCGACAGCGAGGTATGCTTGCAAGCATGAGAGCTTCAAGACAGGTTAGCATCAAGGCACAAAGCAGTTTGAACGAACACATGTGAGTGAGAGCCGGCGATCTAAATAGCCATCCAGTCCGGCGCTCAGTGATGACAGCATCAGTCTTAAAGGTGTATGTGCACCTTACCAAAAGAGAATGGTGGGGCGCATACACTTATGAAAGAGTAATAAGGGTACCCAAAGGTACCAGAACATTACAGTACCCCCCCCCTTAAGGCCGGCTCCTGAAGGCCTCTGGAGCTGGTTTGTCTGGGTACTTCGCATGAAAATTGCGAATTAATCTAGAGGCATGTATGTCAGAGGTGTTTAGCCAGGTGTCGTCTTGGGGCCCATAGTTCTTCCATTGAACCAAGTACTGAAGTCTTCCTCTGTGGATACGAGAATCCAGAATCTCTTTTATCTCATATTCTTCTCCACCTTCAACTTGTACAGGAGGAGGAGGTGGGATAGTAGGCCTTATTCCTTGGTCAGGAACATGGGGCTTCAGTAGTGACACATGGAAAATGGGATGTATTTTGAGGTCTATTGGCAATGTAAGCTGTACTGCAGCTTTTCCAATAAGTTTCTTGATTGGGAAAGGTCCCAAGAACAGAGGTCCAAGCTTTTTGCTAGGGATTTTCAGTCTTAAATTTTTTGTTGAGAGCCAAACGAGGTCCCCGATAGCGTACTGAGGAGAAGGTCTTCTGCGAACATCATAGTACTTCTTTTGTTGACTATGAGCGTGTGCAATGGTAGTATTAAGCAAACCCAGAGAGTCCTTTATTTGGGTAAGATAGTCTGAAGCTACTGGGTTATTTGAAGGAAGGATGCGTGGTGGAAGAATAGAGGGATGAAACCCATAGTTCAAGTAGAACGGACTCTGCTTGGTCGTACTGTGGGTTGCGTTGTTGTAGGCAAATTCTGCCAGAGGGAGAAGATCCACCCAATCATCCTGTTGGTAAGAAGTGTAACAACGTAAATATTGCTTGATGCATTGGTTGACTCTTTCAGTCTGTCCGTTGGTCTGCGGATGGTAAGGAGAAGTGAGCTTCCGCTCGATCCGTAGTATGTGACATAGTTCTTGCCAGAACTTGGAAATAAATTGTGATCCACGGTCAGACAGAAGAGTTTTTGGGATACCATGTAACTTAAAGACATGTTTCATCAGGAGTTCTGCCGTTTGTTTAGACGAAGGTAGTCTGCGAATAGCAATGAAATGTGCCATTTTTGTCAGATGGTCCACTGACACTAAGATGGTATTAAATCCTTTGGAAGGAGGCAATTCCACTATAAAGTCCAAGGACACAACTTCCCATGGAGTTTGGGGTATTGGTAGACTGCATAGTAGACCGGATGGTTTCGTAGTGTCAATTTTGGACCTGGCACAGACATTGCATGAAGAGACGAATTTTTGTATAGATGTTTTCATGTCAGGCCACCAGAATTGCCTGGTAATCAGATTAAGAGTCTTTGTCATACCCATATGTCCTGCCATAGGCACATCATGCGATAATTCCAAGATCTTGGTGCGTATGGTAGGTGGTATGTAAAGTTTGTCGTTGTAGTAGAGGAAGCCTTCCGCATCAGTATTTAGTTGTGGTGGGGGTGAATCCAAACTTATACCATGCAAAACCTCTTCCTTCAAGGAACGGACAACTCCAATAATGCGTTTGTGAGGTATTATAGGAACGGAAGGGATTTCGAAGTAGTTTTCTTCAGTTAGTCGTGATAGTGCATCCGCCTTTTTGTTCTTATCTGCAGGTGTGTAGGTCACTAGGAAGTTAAACCTTAGAAAGAATAGTGACCATCGTACCTGTCGGTGTGAGAGAGTTTTGTTAGTCTGAAGATATTGGAGATTTTTATGGTCCGTGTATATAAGTATTGGTAATTGGGTGCCTTCGAGTAGGTGTCGCCAATTCTCCAGAGCCAATTTTATAGCAAGCAGTTCCTTTTCACCCACGGGGTAATTTATCTCTGGACTGCTTAGGGATTTAGAAAAAAAGGCGACTGGATGAAGTGGTGAAGTGTGAGTTTGTCGTTGGGAGAGTATTGCTCCTACTGCCATGTTTGACGCATCTACTTCCAGAATGTATTGGAGGGATGGGTCTGGATGGCGTAGTATGGGAGCAGAATTAAACCTTGTCTTTAACAGGTGAAAAGCTTTATTTGCTTCATCTGACCATTTGAATGGTTTTTTAATGCTAGTGAGCTGTGTGAGGGGTCTCACAATGGCAGAGAAGTTTCTAATGAACTTCCTGTAGAAATTCGAAAATCCAAGGAATCGCTGTAGCGCCTTGCGTGTGGTTGGTGTAGGCCAATTCTGAATGCAGGATATCTTACTCATGTCCATCTCGATTCCTGTTTTGGATATGATGTAGCCTAGAAAGAGTACCTCTTCTTTATGAAACAAGCATTTTTTCAGTTTCACATAAAGGTTGTGTGCAAGCAATCTCGATAATACTAGTCTTACATGTCTTATGTGTTCAGACAGGGATCGTGAATATATAAGTATATCGTCCAGATATACCACAACACAGACATCTAGTAAGTCTCTGAAAATATCGTTTATAAATCGTTGAAAAACTGCAGGGGCGTTGCATAGCCCGAATGGCATTACAAGATATTCGAACAATCCGTATCTGGTTCTGAATGCAGTCTTCCACTCGTGTCCATCACGGATTCGAATGAGATTGTATGCTCCTTTCAGGTCCAATTTTGAAAAATAGGTAGCTCCACGCACCTGCTCAATGAGCTCAGGGATAAGCGGTAGAGGATAGCGATCTTTTATTGTAATAGCATTCAATTGCCTATAGTCGATGATAGGCCTGAGACTTGAGTCCTTATTGTGGACAAAAAAGAGTCCTGCTGCTGTGGAAGAAGTGGAAGGTCTAATAAAACCTTTTTCCAAGTTCTCATCCAAATAGTCTTTGAGATGGGAAAGTTCATCCTGTGAAAGAGGATAAACATGACCGAACGGCAATTTGCTATTTGGGAGTAGATCAATGCTACAATCATAGTCTCGATGGGGAGGTAGTGCTTGAGCATTTTTCTCAAGAAAAACCTCAGAGAGATCCTGATAACATAGTGGTCCAATCTCATCTGTCACCACAGACAGGATCTTCCCGAAAGACGGGAGGTTACACGTACCCTTGCAATAGCAAGAGAGGAAGGTCAGGGTCCGTTCCTTCCAATCTATGGTTGGTTGATGTGTGTGCAACCAGGGAAGTCCCAAAACAATGGGAAAGTGAAGTGAAGGTATTAGATCGAAGGTAGTGGTCTCCATATGAGACCCGTTAGTAGTGACTAGGAGTGCCTGTGTCTGATCAGTGATCGGACCAGAGGATAAAGGAACACCGTTAATAAGACTCACTGAGACAGGTTTAAGTTTAGAAATAATAGGAACTTTATTTAAAGCAGCAAAACGTATGTCAATATAATTCCTGTGTCAATCATGGCCTTAGTAGTAATCCTGTTCTGGTCCCACTGTAATGTTAAGCAAACAGAAAGATAAGGGTTAGTGATTGAAGTTGTCAATCCCCCTAGGAGGACATGTGAACACTCACCCTTCTTTTTGTAGACTAGGGGACAGACGTTTATCTTGTGATCCGGGGATGCACAGTACAAGCAGAGATTACCAGATCGTCTTCTGGCTCTTTCCATAATTGATAGAGGTGGGCGTATGGTTCCTACCTCCATAGGAACGGGGTCAACAGCCAAAGTCCGAGAAGAACTGGATAATGGCATTCCCATTTTCTCAGCCTTTCTTTCTCGTAGTCTTCTATCTATGGTGATACTGAGTTGTATCAATGCATCCAGAGTTTTCGGCAGATCCGCTCGGGCGAGCTCGTCTTTAACGGCCTCTGATAGGCCAAGCCTAAATTGGGTTTTCAGAGATGCATCATTCCATTCTGAATCAAGGGTCCATCTCTTGAATTCTGCGACAAAGTCTTCTACAGGTCTCCCACCTTGTTTCAAGGATCTTAATTGAAGATCGGCAGTACTCTGCCTATTGGGATCATCATATAGGCTAGTGAGTTCTGCTAGGAACAAGGCATAGGAGGTGAGAAGCTGATCGCTTTTCTCAAAAAGAGAGTCTGCCCAGGCCCGAGGATCGCCTGTTAGGTAAGAAATAATAGTACAAACCTTAATGTGATCAGTAAGGTAGGTACGGGGTTTTAGCAAGAAAAGTAACTCACATGCGTTTTTAAATTCGCAAAATTTTTTGCGATCGCCTGTAAATACCAAAGGAGGATTTATTTTGGGTTCAGGGGACTGAGCAGTGGTAAGTTGTGTCAGTCTAATTACCTGCTGCGACAGAGCCTGATTGTCTTCTTTTAATTCAGCAAGTGCGTGTATTAACGCAGTTACTTGCTGTTTTAATTGTGTCATCTGAGTGGTTATTTCTGCTGAATCCATTTGAGGTTCGTTCAATCTGTAACGCTCCTGCGTTTTACGTATGATGTGGATTTTCAGCTGCAGAAATATTCCACTTCAGTAGTCATGTAGAGAAACGCTGAGACACCATTCCCAACTCTCAATGACTCATCATGTGTGGATGATCTCAATTCAGCAAGTAAATACACACACTCAATAAGATGTTTCCTAGAGTGACTTATGTATATAGTAACACAGTGATGATAGGCTGAAGAGACAGGTTGGGTAGAGATGGTAGATGACAGACACTTGAAAGGAAATGTTCTTGAAAGTAAGATAGTAGCAGATGGGATGCAGATAGGTTTAGCAATCGTGTATGGTAGTAGGTGACAGAGTAGCAGGTGGACATACAAGAGAGATCAACCCAGTGCAAGAACAGGTGGTAGTAGGCTCAAGAGCTAGCAATCTTAGATAATGCAGATGTAGTAATAGTCCTTAGTATGCAGAGCTAGATAGTGTAAGCTTTAGTATAAAGGTTATAGAGGTTTCCCCTGTGGGGTACTTATCACTAATAGCAATGTAGCAGAGGAGAGGTTCGGCAAGAGCGGATGATCCGGTAGCGGGATACAGGGATCAGCGCAGCGTGGTTCTGACAGCGAGGTATGCTTGCAAGCATGAGAGCTTCAAGACAGGTTAGCATCAAGGCACAAAGCAGTTTGAACGAACACATGTGAGTGAGAGCCGGCGATCTAAATAGCCATCCAGTCCGGCGCTCAGTGATGACAGCATCAGTCTTAAAGGTGTATGCGCACCTTACCAAAAGAGAATGGTGGGGTGCATACACTTATGAAAGAGTAATTAGGGTACCCAAAGGTACCAGAACATTACACATTTTATGTTAGGGGGCACTCAGATGGACACATTTTATGTTAGGGGGCACTCAGATGGACACATTTTATGTTAGGGGGCACATTTTATGTTAGGGGGCACTCTGATGGGCACATTTTATGTTAGGTTGCACTTTGATGGGCAAAACAAAACGTGTAAATCAGCGTTGCTCTTAACATAAAATATGGCCATTAGAGTGCCCCTTAGCATAAAATATGCCCATCGGAGTGCCCCTTAGCATAAAATGTGCCCATCAGAGTGCCCCCTAACATAAAATGTGCCCTTCAGAGTGCCCCCTAACATAAAATGTGCCCATCAGAGTACCCCCTAACATAAAATATGCCCATCAGAGTGCCCCTTAGCATAAAATAGGCCCATCAGCGTGACCCTTAACATAAAATAAGGGGCACGTTGATGGGCATATTTTATGTTAGGGGGCACTCTGATGGGCACATTTTATGTTAGGGGGCACTCTGAAGGGCACATTTTATGTTAGGGGGCACTCTGATGGGCAAAACAAAACGTGTAAATCAGCGTTGCGCTTAACATAAAATATGCCCATTAGAGTGCCCCTTAACATTAAATATGCCCATTAGAGTGCCCCTTATCATAAAATAAGAGGCATGCTGATGGGCACATTTTATGTTAGGGGGCACTCTGATGGGCACATTTTTTTTTTTTATGGGACACTCTAATGAGCACTACAAAATATGTCCATCAATCTGCACACTTTAAAAACCTCCCATCAGCTTTAAGTGCAGCTATGACCACATTGCTTTCTCCCCTTGTGCTCCACATACCTGGAGCCAGGAGCCGAGCCAGAAGCCACGAGCAGGGGGGCGGGGCGTGCACATAATGTCATGCCCCAACTCGCTGCCTGGCTGAATGGGAGCTGCAGTCAGGAGCGGAGGGCGGGGCTCGCGCGTGATGTCACGCCCCTACTCGCGGCCCAACAGGACACCGGCCGGGAGCTGCAGCGCACACACAGCACGTCACTGGATGCTGGGACACCCGCGGTCCCAGCAAACCATTGAATGAATACAGGAGGCGGCCTCTCTAGAGTTTGAGCAGCACCCATCATTTTTGCATTTGGTTCACAGACAGGACAGGAGTTTCTACTGGAAGGGTAGAGGATAGGGGTTGCCACTGGCAGGGCAGAAGAAAGGGCTCACCACTGGCAGGGCAGAGGACAAGGGCCACTACTAGCAGAACAGAGCAGAGGGGTCACTGCTAGCAGGGCACTTGGAATAGCTCCTTCTCCCTTTACTGCGTTGTACACAGCCTGAGCACAGTCAACAAGAGCTCCTCCTCCCCGCACAGCACATAGCTGAGATCAAATTCCCTTACACACAGCTACGATCTGCACAGTGTATAGCTGGCTGTTATGTTGTAGTTCTGACCTGTAAAAGTTCCTGATCAAAATTGCAGCACAGCTGCAGTAACCATCTACACACTGTTCAATAGCTGTGTGTAAGGGAATCCGATCTCAGCCATGTGCCATGTGGGGAGGAGATCTTTCTGCCTATGCTCAGGCTGTGAACAGTGCAGTTAAGGGATACATCCAAGTAGAGCAGGGATGTCAAACTCAATTTCATCGCGGGCCACATCAGCATTATTTTTGCCCTCAAAGGGCCAGTTATAGGATTAGATGTCCAGATCACCCCACTCCCCCCTACACCCTTACATGAGATGTCAAGAGCCCCCCCACCATCAGAAGTCAAGAGTCACCCACCCTTCTATACATCACAATGCACCCCCTTACCTTGCTTCTGCCAGGAAGAAGATGCTGGTGAATCTGGGAAGAAGTGTAGCGTCTGGAGGAGAATTAGAGGAGGGCTGGAGTCAGCTTCCAGAGTCTGCTGAATGCTGAAACCAGGGGAGGGAGAGGCAAGGTGCTGTTGCGGCTGCACAGAGAGGTGCAAAATCTGTAGGAGTTCTGCCCTCCTCTCTTCTGCGGACTGCTGAGAAGAGGGGGGGGGGCAAGCTATCCTGCAGCTGCACAGAGAAGTGGAGTTCTGTCCTCTCTGCTGCCGACTATAGAGACTAAGTGGGGGCAGAGACAAGGGGGGTGCCGCAGCTGCAGGAGAGGTGCGAGGGCCACATGAAATGGCCTGGGGGGCCGCATTCGGCCCCCGGGCCTTGTGTTTGACATCAGTGAAGTAGAGCATCAGATGTGGTGGGGGCCTTGGGGGGATGAAACTAAAATTTAAAGGGGGGCATAGCCCACCCCAGCACCTCCCTAAGATCCAGCCATGAAGTGTAATGGATCCAAGTGGCCCACACACCAAAGTACTTGTCATACTGATCTTTACAGGTAGACGCCCAGTGTTTAGAGCACCAGGCAGAATTTAATGCACTTTTTAAAGTTAAAGTCAACCTAAACAGAAAAGTAAATTTTTTCAACGTTCTGGGAACCTTCCAGAGATCCCACTTCTGAACTCCACTGCCATGGTTGTTTAAGTCATTCTGTGCTAGTATGTACAGCATTTTAGCACATTATGATATACTTCTCTGTCAAGCAAAGCCCTCCATTGCTGAGCTGTCACCATCCCACTGTTCACAAGCACTTCCATCTTCAACCGCACTACAGCTTGAATAAAGGGGTTGGTATGATGTCACTCCCACGCATGCGCACAGGAGTCACAGCATCATGGTATAGAGAGGTGGTGTAAATGCACGCTGGGCTATGCATTTCAGCTCAGTGTACACTGCAGCTGACAGGTGGGGGAAGCCTTTATGACAGAAGAGACTTATAGGGTCTCTTCTGTCATAAAAGCCATACTGTACCTGTTAAAAATTAGAGTTTATTTCCACTTTAAGTGCCCTTAGCTTAATTCTTCAGTAGAAAAATATCCCATTCCTCACTGTGTGGACAGAACATTATTGTGGAGATGACCGGAAGAGATTGCATTTCATTAGTATGCCCACCAGAGTCCTTAAATTTGCTAAGAATTAGGGAGGCCACTTAAAATACTCTTGTATTGTAGCTTTCCCTGCTCCCCCCAATCCCCATCTTATACTTACCTGTCCATGATCCAGCAAGATATTGTCCTTTAGGGTTTGCAGCCATGTGTCAAAATTACAGTGCCATGAAAAAGTATTCATATTCCTTAACCACTTAAGCCCCGGAGGATTTGGCTGCTAAACGACCAGAGGGTATTTTGCGATTCGGCACTGCGTGACTTTAACGGACAATTGCGCGGTCGTGCGACGCTGTACCTAAACGAATTTGGCGTCCTTTTTTTCCCACAAACAGAGCTTTCTTTTGGCGGTATTTGATCACCTGTGCGATTTTTTGATCACGCGCTATAAACAAAAAAAGAGCGTAAATTTTGCAAAAATAGCAATATTTTTCCCTTTTTTTGATATGAAATTCCCCCCAAAAAAAATGTAAAAATCAAAATTTTTTAATATTTTCGGCCAATTTGTTTTATGCTACCTATGTTTGGTAAAAAAAATCGCAAAAAGCGTATTTTGATTGGTTTGCGCAAAAGTTATTGCGTTTACTAACAAAGGGAAAGATTTTTGTCATTTTTGTTGTTTTTTTTTTTAACGCGTAATGGCGGCGATCTGCGATTTTTTTTGCGGTACTGCGACATTGCGGCGGACAGATCGGACCCTTGACTGACATTTTTGACACTTTTGGGGTTACCAGTGACATTTCTACAGTAATCAGTGCTATATATATGCACTGTTACTGTAAAAATACACTGGTATTGAAGGGGTTAACTTTATTTGAGAGGGAGGGGCTTTGTGTGTCCCTAGGGGCGTGATTCTAACTGTGATTGGCTGTGGCTTCAACTGTATGCAGAGTGATCAATGGATCTACATAGTAGATCCATGTGATCATCTCTCATACAGAAAGGAGAATGACAGGCAGCTTGTTTACACAAGCTGCCTGACTTTCTCCCTCTCCCCCGCCGATCGCAGAGTGGCCGGCGGCGATCGGGTCCGCCGGTCACACGCGGGGGGGGTCCGTGACCACGCGGGAGCGGGAGCGCGCCTCCGGCGGCGTGCGCTCGCTCCCTAAACCCTCACAGGCGAGCGATGTAGACCTACGTCACTTTGCCTGTGAGGGGCTGACCGCCGCCGTAGATAGTCGTGCGGCGGTCGGCAAGTGGTTAAAATTTTCCACATTTGTCACGTTACAACCAAAATGTGAATGTATTTTTTTGGGATTTCATGTGATAGACCGACACAAAGTGGCACATCATTTTAAGGTGGAGGGAAAATGATAAATTGTTTTCAAAACTTTTTACAAATAAATATCTAAAAAGTTTGGCGTGCGTTTGTTTTCAGCCCCCTTTACTCTGATACCCCTAACTAAAATCTAGTGGAACCAATTGCCTTCAGAAGTCACCTAATTAGAAAATAGAGTCCACCTTTTTGTAATTGAATCTCCATATAAAAACAGCTGTTCTGTGAAGCCCTTAGAGGTTTGTTAGAGAACCTTAGCATCATGAAGGCCACGGAACATACCAGACAGGTCAGGGATAAAGTTGTGGAGAAGTTTAAAGCAGGGTAAGGTTATAAAAAAAATATCCCAAGCTTTGAACATCTCCCGGAACACTGTTCAATCCATCATCTGAAAATGGAAAGAGTATGGTACAACTGTAAACCCACCAAGACACGGCCGTCCACCTAAACTGACAGGCCGGGCAAGGAGAGAATTAATCAGGGAAGCAGCCAAGAAGCCCATGGTAACTCTGGAGAAGCTGCAGAGATTCACAGCTCAAGTGGGAAAATCTGTCCACAGGACAACTATTAGTCGTGCACTCCACAAATCTCTTTTTTGGAAGAGTGGCAAGAAGAAAGCCATTGTTGAAAGAAAGCCATAAGAAGTCCAGTTTGCGTGAAGCCATGTAGGGGGCACAGCAAACATGTGGAAGAAGGTGCTCTGGTCAGATGAGACCAAAATTAAACTTTTTTGCCTAAAAGCAAAATGCTGGGAAGATGGATGAAGCCAAATGCATGGCAATCTTGAAAGAAAACCTGTTAGAGTCAGCAAAAAACTTGAGACTGGGGCCGAGGTCCACCTTCCAGCAGGACAACAACTATAAACATACAGCCAGAGATACAATGGAATGGTTTAGGTCAAAGCATATTCATGTGTTAGAATGGCCCATTCAAAGTCCAGACCTAAATCCAATTGAGAATCTGTGGCAAGATTAGAAAATTGCTGATTACAGACGCTTTCCATCCAATCTGACAGAGCTTGAGCTATTTTGCAAAGAAGAATGGGCAAAATTTTCACTCTCTAGATGGGCAAAGCTGGTAGATACATAACCAAATAGACTTGCAGCTGTAATTGTAGAAAGAATTGACTCAGGGGGGCTGAATACAAATGGACACCACACTTTTCAGATATTTATTTGTAAAAAATGTTGAAAAACATTTATCAATTACCTTCCACGTCACAATTATGTGCCACTTTGTGTTGGTCTATCACATAAAATCCCAATAAAATACATTTAAGTTTTTAATTGTAACAAAATGTGGAAAATTTCAAGGAGTATGAATACTTTTTTCAAGGCACTGTATTTGAACTGGGCCTACACATGCACTTAGCACTCTTATTCATTCTTATGGAGAGTTTATACTTTGCGCTACTGCCTATACAGAAATCCATCTCTAATAGTAACTGCCTTTTTTACTATTGGGTCATTTCTCAATTGCCTGAACCTATTCACTCATGTCTACTGGCAGAACAAATAACTGCTGACTTTGTATAGCTCCAGATGGCTCATGATCTTTTTCCACCATCTCTACTGTCTCAGGGTCCCTGCTGCTATAGGCAGGTGGAATGTCCTCATAGGCAACTATATATTTTCTTATCTGAGCCTTATAGACTGATCAGCCATCCCATTATGAACACTGACAAGTAAAGTGAATAACATTGATTATCTTGTGACAATGGCATCTGAAAATAGGTGGGATATATTAGACAGCAGGTGAACATGTTGACCCTGAAGTGGATGTGTTAAAAAAATAAAAAATGGGAAAGCATAAGGATTTGAGTGACTTTGACAAGGGCCAAATTGTAATGGCTAGATGACTGGGTCAGAGCAACAGAAGAACAGCAGCTCTTGTGAGATGCTCCCGGTCTGCAGTGGTCAGGACTCAGGACCAAAAGTGGTTCAAGGAAAGGAAACCAGTAAACCAGTAAGAGGGTCATGGGTGGCCAAGGCTCACTAAGGGTCCTTTCACACGGGGGGGGGGGGGGGGCGTTTTTTGATCCGCTCCGGCACTTTTTTTTTTTTTACGGACACGGGTGACACTTGTGTCATCCGGTCCGTATGTCCGTTTATCATCCCATCCGTTTGCGGGTGATATACGGACATAATGCATGTCAATGGGATTGCGGATGTCAGCAGATGACACCGCTGACATCCGTTTTTGCGTCCGTTCTGTTTTTCTAAACGGAATAAAAATAGGGTTCTGTTCCGTTCCAAAAAATGGAAATGATCGGAAAGGACGCAAATCGGATGTCAGCGGATGACCATCCGCTGACATCCACAATCCCATTGACATGCATTATGTCTGTTTTTCATCTGCAAAAAAATGGGATAAAAAAACAGATATATGGACCGCCTGTGTGAAAGGACCCTTATGCACATTATGGGTGGGGGGAGGGAGGAGGCTGCCCATTTAGTCTGATCCAATAGAATAGCTACTGTAGCTCAAATTGCTAAAAAAAAAGGTACTGCTGGTTCCAATAGAAACACACAGAATATTTTTTTGTGTATGGGGCTGTGTAGCTGCAGACCAGCAAGGGTGCCCATGCTGATCCACAGCCACAGCCAAAGTTGCCTACAATGGGCAAATGAGCATCCAAACTGGACCAAGGAGCAATGGAAGAAAGTGTAACAACAAACAAACACGGGGCGCACCGGCCTAGTGCATTATCATTTGGATGGTTTATTTAAAAATAAAGATTAATACTCACAAACAAGTTCTTGTTAAAAGCATATCACATAAGGAACGCAGTCCTCAGTACAGGGATCTGAGGGTGGATTGTACCTTGAATTCTTAAAGGCTAACGCGTTTCGAGGCTTAGCCTCTTCCTCAGAGCCTATAAATGCATGTCTAGGCACTTGCTTAAATACTGTACAATGACATATGAAACCAGACACAGATAGGGGTAAGGCCCTCCTCCTGGGGGCGTGTACAAGAGGTGCCCGCCCACATCATCAGTAGGCAGTGGTAGAGCCATATGCATTATGGAGGGTACGCACCTCTTGTACACATCCCCAGGAGGAGGGCCTTACCCCTATCTGTGTCTGGTTTCATATGTACAGTATTTAAGCAAGGGCCTAGACATGCATTTTTAGGCTCTGAGGAAGAGGCTAAGCCTCGAAACACGTTAGCCTTCAAGCATTCAAGGGACAATCCACCCTCGGATCCCTGTACTGAGGACTGCGTTCCTTATGTGATATGCTTTTAACAAGAACTCGTTTGTGAGTATTTTTAATCTTTATTTTTAAATAAACCATCTAAATGATAATGCACTAGGCCGGTGCGCCCCTGTGTTTGTTTGTTCTTACAGTGTTTCCAGACTTCCCTGGTCGTGGAAGGGGCAGCAAGGCCGTAGCATTCTTCCTGGGTTGTCGTGTTCACAGCTCCAGAAAATAGTTGAAAGACCCTAATAAGGTGGACTTAAGTCTTCACCACTCTGAGCGCAGGCAACGGGTGCTTTGCACCAAAAAAAGTGGCCTGGTCTGATGAATTACATGAATTACATTTTCTTTTATATCATGTGTATATTGCTAACCTGGGGAAGAGATGGCACTAGGGTGCATTATCGGAAAAAGGCAAAGGCAGTGTTATGCTTTGTATAATGGAGTCTATGCCTCAACAGGGCAGGCCTGTTTTGGTGGCAAAAGAGGGGCCTACTAAATATTAGGGTGGTCATAATGTTATGGCAGGTGGTCAAATTGTTATGGCTGATTGATTTATATACTCATCCTACTCTGAGCAATTCACCCGTCACCGCCAGAGTAGCCTGAGCAGGTCATAGACGCCGTCACTGTATACACTGCTTCCCTGTGCAAGGATAATTTGCATTAATCGCAGCATTTAGCAGCAGCTGTATGAAATAACAAGCAGAATTTGGAACTGTGCCTGTTATAATTTACTGTGTTGTGACAGGTTACACAAAATGACCATTGACAAAACCTGTTCAGCCTCTTCACTTCAGCCATTATGACTGGGGATAATAGGAGGAAAGAGCCTTTCCATAGCAGTGGTACAGCTTGTCATATACTCTACTTCTAGCATTGTTGGTGATCATGGGTGGTGTCTTGTCGGTTCATCAATCTGGCTGCACTCCAAGGTTCAGTGGTGCCTGGAAAAGCTTCCTGTGTTGGATGATAACAGGTGTGTCACCGGGAGAACAATACCCAGAAACAGGTGTGTGTGCCTCAACATCAAATGCCAGGAACTTGACTTCATCAACACACACTCCATTCTCAGCAAAAATCACCCAAAGACAAACTTACTGGCCTGCAGAGACAATTAGGTGAGGATAAGCATATGTTTGACAGAAATACCAACGTGTCAAAGAGGACGGAGTCAAAGGTTCATGCACTATAGGGATCCAATGTTAAATAACACTTGCTGGTTTAATATATATATATATATATATATATATATATATATTATATATATATATATTATAGATTATATATATATTTTATATATATATATATATATATATATATATATATATATATATATAGGGATTTTGCACTTTTAACCACTTAAGCCCCGGAGGATTTGGCTGCTAAAAGACCAGGGGGTATTTTGCGATTCGGCACTGCGTGACTTTAACGGACAATTGCGCGGTCGTGCGACACTGTACCTAAACTAATTTGACATTTTTTTCCCACAAACAGAGCTTTCTTTTGGTGGTATTTGATCACCTGTGCGATTTTTTGATCACGCGCTATAAACAAAAAAAGAGCGACAATTTTGCAAAAATAACAATATTTTTCACATTTTTATATGAAATTCCCCCAAAAAAAAAGTAAAAATCAAAATTTTTTAACATTTTCGGCCAATTTGTTTTCTGCTACCTATGTTTGGTAAAAAAAAATCGCAAAAAGCGTATTTTGATTGGTTTGCGCAAAAGTTATTGCGTTTACTAACTAAGGGAAAGATTTTTGTTGTTTTTTTTTTTTTTTAACGCGTAATGGCGGCGATCTGTGATTTTTTTTGCGGGACTGCGACATTGCGGCGGACAGATCGGACCCTTGACTGACATTTTTGACACTTTTGGGGGTACCAGTGACATTACTGCAGTAATCAGTGCTATAAATATGCACTGTTACTGTAAAAATGACACTGGTAGCAAAAGGGGTTAATTTTATTGGAGAGGGAGGGGTTAATGTATGCCTGGTGCTTACTGACGTGTGTGGGGGGGAGGTGACTGAGTGAACCAGGGACAGATCGGATGTCCAGCTATGCTGAACACTCCGATCTGTCACTCCCTGTCACTTAGGAGATCCGCCCGCTCTGTGTACACAAGCGTGCGGATCTCCAAACTGGATTCCCCGACGATCGGGGCAGAGCAGCGGCGATCGCCGTTGCTCCTCCCCTGGCCCGACTCCCGCTGTGACTAAAAACAGCGGGAGCGCGCCTCCGGCGGCGCGCGAGCGCTGCCTACAGGGGGAGGAGTCTGGCGACGTAGGTCTACGTTGTCAGACCTACAAGAGCCACTTTGCCGCAGTAGTACTACGGTACTCAGCGGTAATGTGGTTAAGGATCAGAACTTTTCAACCTCAAAAGTTATATTTTATCTAGGGCTTCAACTAACGATTATTTTCATAATTGATTAATTGGCCGATTATTGTTTTGATGAATCGAATAATCAGATAAAAACCTCAAAAAAAGTTTGATGTATAATTTAGTTAATATGTAAAGTTAAAAAAAAAATGACAATTTATTCTTAACCACTTCTGGACCGGAAGATTTTTCCCCTTAACCACTTTACCACCAGAGGATTTTCCTGCTTTACATCCAGGCCACTTTTTGCAACGTGGCACTGTGCGACTTTAACGGACAATTGCGCGGTCATGCAACGCCGTACCTAAACGAAATTTATGTCCTTTTTTCCCCACAAACAGAGCTTTATTTTGGTGGTATTTGATCACCTGTGCAATTTTAATTTTTTGCGATATTAATAAAAAAACAGCAACAATTTTGAAAAAATAACAATATTTTTCTACTTTGACAGTTAAAAAATATCCAATATGTTAAATTTTTGTCATATATTTAGGCCAAAATGTATTTAGCTACATGTCTTTGACAAAAAAATTCTCAATGAGCGTATTTTTAACCGCTTTAAGACCGGAAGATTTTACCCCATTCCTGACCAGGCCATATTTTGCGATTCGGCACTGTGTTATTTAACGGAAAATTGCACAGTCGTGCGATACTGTACCCAAATAACATTGATGTACTTTTTTTCCCACAAATAGAGCTTTCTTTTGGTGGTATTTGATCACCTCTGCAATTTTAATTTTTTGTGCTATAAACAAAAAAAGAGCAGCAATTTTGAAATAAAAACAATGTTTTTCACATTCTGCTATATGACATTCTCTAAAAAAAAAAATTAAAAATCAACATTTTCTAACATTTTAGGAAAATTTGTTTTCTGCTACATATTTTTTGTTAAAAAAAATCACAATAAGCGTGTTTTGATTGGTTTGCGCAAAAGTTACCGCGTCTACTAACTACGGGAAAGATTTATGTAATTTTTCTTTTTTTTTTTTTACTAGTAATGGCGGCGATCTGCCTATTTTTAGCGGGACTGCGACATTGCGGCGGACAGATCGGACCCCTAACTGATATTTTTGACACTTTTGGGGGTCCAGTGACATTACTACAGTAATCAGTGCTAAAAATATGCACTGTTACTGTAATAATGACACTGGCAGGGAAGGGGTTAACATTATGGGTGATCAAGGGGTTAAATGTGAGCTTAGGGGAGTGATTCTAACTGTGGGGGGGGCGGGGCTTCTGAAATGACCATAGAGACATGTAATCCTATATAGAAGGATTACATGAGCTCTATGATTATTGCGGGGAGAAGAATGGTCAGCTGTGTTTACAACAGCCGACCGTCCTTCTCTCTCAGCGGGGAGCGATCGCGGGTGTCAGGTGGCAATTGGAGCCGACTGACACACGCATCTGCTTCTCCGCTGACGAGCGGGGGTGGGAGCGACCCCTAGTCTCCTGAGAGCGAGCGACGTAGACCTACGTCGCTTTGTCCAGGAGCAGCTGCCTGCCGCAGTATATCTGCCCTGGGCGGTCCTTAAGTGGTTAAGTTGACTTTGTTTGTACTGTAAGTCGGATCAGGCACGTTTTTTAAGTGTAGCTTCAGCCAAAAAAATAATTTTTAAGTTTTTTGTATAGCATAGGGAAGGTGCAACACCCCTGTAACATTTGTTTTGCTGTCTGTGCCCCTGTTCAGAAGATTTCACCTCACATTCTGTCCCTATGACAATTGGATTTTGAAAATTTTGGGTTGTTGTGGAAACAAGGATTGGTGATAAAACGTCAGTGGAGACACCTTTTTCCCATGGTAATCCTTACAGGAGTGAATTTCCCTTCCTAGGGGGAGATTTTGCCTCACTTCCTGTTGTCTCCCTCTATTTGTTCCTTTTTTTTTTTTTTTGGTCTCTCTCCATTTGTAAGTAGAAGTTGTTTGTAATTCGGATGTTTGTAACCCGGGTACCACTTGTATATAGTAAAAGATTATACAGTGATATATAATAGAGCTGCGCTCAACCAATTTTGTGCACTAAATATATAAATTGCTCAAATCGTACAAAGTGTTATTAACAGGTGCAAACCTATTATTAAATCATATAAATTGAAAAACAATCGTGTATATAATTAGATAAATGTAAATTACAGTGCTCTAATCCAATGCAATATGAAGAACACACTGAAATTACATAGTTACATAGTTAGTGAGGTTGAAAAAAGACATGAGTCCATCCAGTTCAACCTATGATGTGTGTGTGTGTTTGCTTTTAGCCGTACATTGTATACCCCTGTATGTTGTGGTCTCTAAGGTGTCCATCTAATAGTTTTTTGAAACTATCAATGCTCCCTGCTGATACGACTGCTTGTGGAAGAGAATTCCACATCCTTACCGCTCTTACAGTGAAGAACCCCTTACGCACTTTAAGGTTAAACCGCCTTTCCTCCAGTTTTAGTGAGTGGCCACGTGTCTTATTGTATCTCCTTTCTCTGAATAGTTTGTTCCTTATGCTCGGGTCGCCAGTACAGTATTTGTACATTGATATCATATCCCCCCTCAATCGTCTCTTCTCCAGAGAGAATAAGTTCAGGGCTTGTAGTCTTTCCTCATAGCTGATGTCCTCCATCCCCCTAATTATTTTTGTTGCCCTTCTCTGGACTTTCTCCAGTTCCAGCTTATCCTTTCTGAGGACCGGTGCCCAGAACTGGACAGCATACTCCAGATGTGGCCGGACCAGAGTCTTGTAGAGCGGGAGAATAATCTCTTTATTTCTGGAGTGAATCCCCTTTTTTATACATCCCAGTATTCTGTTGGCTTTGCTTGCTGCGGCCTGGCATTGCATGCCACTGCCAAGCCTGTTGTCTACCAGTACCCCCAGGTCCCTTTCCATCCTAGACTCACCCAGAGGTTCCCCCCCTAGCGAGTAGCTTGCTTTCTGGTTTCTGGCCCCCAAGTGCATTACTTTACATTTTTCAACATTAAATCTCATCTGCCATGTAGTTGCCCACTCCGTTATTTTGTTCAGGTCCGCTTGCAAGGTTTCCACATCCTGCATAGAAGATATTGGCATGCCTAATTTAGTATCATCCGCAAATACTGAGATTGTACTAGATATCCCCTCCTCTAGATCATTTATGAATAAATTAAACAGGATTGGTCCCAGGACAGAATCCTGGGGGACCCCACTTTCCACACCCGCCCAATCCGAGTACTCCCCATTAATCACCACCCTCTGTACTCTCCCCTGGAGCCAGTTCTCTATCCAGGTACTCACCTTATGGTCCATACCTATCTTCCTTAGTTTGTACAGTAATCGTTTGTGGGGAACGGTGTCGAAGGCCTTTGCAAAGTCCAGATACACCACATCCACAGGCTTACCTTTATCTAGGTGGCAGCTCACTTCATCATAGAAGGTTAATAGATTGGTTTGGCACGAACGATTTTTCATGAATCCGTGCTGATTAATACTTATAATACCGTTTTCATTACTAAAGTCTTGTATGTGGTCCCTTAACATCCCCTCCAATATTTTGCAGACTACAGATGTTAGGCTGATCGGCCTATAGTTACCCGGGATATATCTCGGCCCCTTTTTAAATATTGGTACCACGTTGGCTTTTTTCCAATCAGCTGGCACCATACCCGTCTGTAAACTATCCTTAAAGATCAAGAATAATGGTCTGGCAATCACCTGGCTGAGCTCTTTAAGAACCCTCGGGTGCAAGCCATCCGGTCCCGGGGATTTATTTATGTTAAGCTTCTCTAGTTTAGCTCTAAGTCTATCTTCTGTTAGCCATGAAATCAATATAAAAGTCCTGAAAAAATGGTGGAATATAAGGTGCAATGTGTAAAAAACAAATCAATTGCTGGTAAAACACAACCATAAAGCAAATTGTTGAATCCAATATCACCATACAATATATACAGTGCCTTGCGAAAGTATTCGGCCCCCTTGAACTTTGCGACCTTTTGCCACATTTCAGGCTTCAAACATAAAGATATAAAACTGTATTTTTTTGTAAAGAATCAACAACAAGTGGGACACAATCATGAAGTGGAACGAAATTTATTGGGTATTTCAAACTTTGTTAACAAATAAAAAACTGAAAAATTGGGCGTGCAAAATTATTCAGCCCCTTTACTTTAAGTGCAGCAAACTCTCTCCAGAAGTTCAGTGAGGATCTCTGAATGATCCAATGTTGACCTAAATGACTAATGATGATAAATAGAATCCACCTGTCTGTAATCAAGACACCGTATAAATGCACCTGCACTGTGATAGTCTCAGAGGTCCGTTTAAAGCGCAGAGAGCATCATGAAGAACAAGGAACACACCAGGCAGGTCCGAGATACTGTTGTGGAGAAGTTTAAAGCCGGATTTGGATACAAAAATATTTCCCAAGCTTTAAACATCCCAAGGAGCACTGTGCAAGCGATAATATTGAAATGGAAGGAGTATCAGACCACTGCAAATCTACGAAGACCTGGCCGTCCCTCTAAACTTTCAGCTCATACAAGGAGAAGACTGATCAGAGATGTAGCCAAGAGGCCCATGATCACTCTGGATGAACTGCAGAGATCTACAGCTGAGGTGGGAGACTCTGTCCATAGGACAACAATCAGTCGTATACTGCACAAATCCGGCCTTTATGGAAGAGTGGCAAGAAGAAAGCCATTTCTTAAAGATATCCATAAAAAGTGTTGTTTAAAGTTTGCCACAAGCCACCTGGGAGACACCAAACATGTGGAAGAAGGTGCTCTGGTCAGATGAAACCAAAATCCAACTTTTTGGCAACAATGCAAAACGTTATGTTTGGCGTAAAAGCAACACAGCTCATCACCCTGAACACACCATCCCCACTGTCAAACATGGTGGTTGCAGCATCATGGTTTGGGCCTGCTTTTCTTCAGCAGGGACAGGGAAGATGGTTAAAATGGATGGGAAGATGGATGGAGCCAAATACAGGACCATTCTGGAAGAAAACCTGATGGAGTCTGCAAAAGACCTGAGACTGGGACGGAGATTTGTTTTCCAACAAGACAATGATCCAAAACATAAAGCAAAATCTACAATGGAATGGTTCACAAATAAACATATCCAGGGGTTAGAATGGCCAAGTCAAAGTCCAGACCTGAATCCAATCGAGAATCTGTGGAAAGAACTGAAAACTGCTGTTCATAAACGTTCTCCATCCAACCGCACTGAGCTTGAGCTGTTTTGCAAGGAGGAATGGGCAAAAAGTTCAGTCTCTCGATGTGCAAAACTGATAGAGACATACCCCAAGCGACTTACAGCTGTAATCGCAGCAAAAGGTGGCGCTAAAAAGTATTAACTTAAGGGGGCTGAATAATATTGCACGCCCAATTTTTCTGTTTTTTATATGTTAAAACAGTTTGAAATATCCAATAAATTTTTTTCCACTTCATGATTGTGTCCCACTTGTTGTTGATTCTTCACAAAAAATTGCAGTTTTATATCTTTATGTTTGAAGCCTGAAATGTGGCAAAAGGTCGAAAAGTTCAAGGGGGCAGAATATTTTCGCAAGGCACTGTATAAATAAATAAAGTCTCTGAAGGGATCTCTCAAAACACTTCTAGCATCCTCAATACCTCCACCAAGACACAGGACCACCCGGTTTGCACAAAAATGCTTACCGGAATAAACAGACCCCTTAATTATAGGGGGTCAGTTCAAGCTGGAGAAGTTGTATACAGGGCAAGTGGTTCGATATCCAGTAAGTAACTGCAACCCGATATATATAATCCACCTGGGGGTCTCCTCACAGCCAGACTCCGTGTTCCCAAGTTAGCATAGTAAAAAGAACAAGGGGGCTCTCATGGTGAAGTAAGTTTAATGGCAATAGGTATAAAACAGAGTACAAAGAGATCACAAGCCATGGACTCCAGGGCGGACGGCGCTTCCACGTTCCAAATGCGTACCACCTGGTCTCGGAAGTGACGTAGTGACGTGGTTGCGATCAGACGTCCCGATGCATTTCGTCAGCACGTAGGCTGTAGTTATCAAGGGTCAGCTCTATTATATATCACTGTATAATTTTTTACCATTTATCACGTTTTTCATGTTTATGTTGAGGCTCCCATTTAGGATTTATTTCCTTGCACGTCAATTTTATTATAATTTTTTGAGTTTTTAATATTTACTGTTGTGCGGGTACTATTGGTGCTTAACACCAATTCTTTTTCTATACCGCTTGTATATGGTTAGAGAACATACAGTACTATCTAATCCACTCTGAAAATAACAGACTGATAATATGTACCAAGTTCAACCTCTAATAGTATATAAAACCCCTTTCACACGGGCTTTCCGAACCGGTACACCTGTCAGTTTTTCAGGCGGATCTGATTGGATGCCCCATGTACCCCTATGGAGCAGCGGATGTCAGTGGAGACATGTCTGCTGACACCCGCTGCTCTCCAATCCAATGTGGTCCGTGAAATCCAGACAGATGGAAACCCTATTTTCCATTCGTCTGGAGGATCAGATCGGATAGGATTGGATGAAAATAGACAGGCGGTCCGTTTTCATCTGATCTCCCCATAGAGGACAGCGGGGATCTGACAGCTCCGTCTCTGCACACAGAGACGGGGATCGGCAGATGGCTGAGCAAAACGGAGTCCACCGGGCGGAAAGCCCATGTGAAAGGACCGTATATCTCTTCTCCTGACTCAGGGATCATAATTTTTATTTAACCACTTCAGCTCCGAAAGGTGTACCCCCCCCCCCCTTCATGACCAGGCCATTTTTTGCGATATGGTACTATGTTACATTAGCTAACAATTTTGCGGCCTTGCGACGCTGTACCCAAATAAAATGTATATCCTTTTTTTTCCACAAATAGAGTTTTCTTTTGGTGGTATTTTGGCTTTTTATTTTTTGCGCTATAAACAAAAAAAAAAAGGCAGATGAATTTGAAACAAAAAAAAAAAACAATATTTATTACTTTCTGATTTAAAACATATCCCATAAAAAAATTTGAGGAAAAATGACATTTCTTCATCAATTTAGGTTAATATGTATTCTGCTACATACTTTTGGTAAAAAAAAATCCCAATAAGTGTATATTGCTTGGTTTGTGCAAAAGTTATAGTGTCTACAAAGTATGGAGTAGTTTTACAGAATTTTTATTTATTTTTTTACTGGTGAAGGCGGCGATCAGCGAATTAAAGCGGGACTGTGACATTGCGCCGAACAAATTGGACACCATGTGATAACCAGGGAGCCCCTCTCTGGGAGGCTGTATAGAAAATGGCCTCTTCCAAGCACAAAACGGTCCGACACTGAGCAGTGGTATCCCGCTGTACGCCAACTCAGATTTGATCTTAATTACTTTTCTGTGAACTGGCAATTATTCTTTTATAACCTATTGCAGCCATAATGACAGATTCTGGTGGTAGTAGAAATTATCTGAACCTGTTGCACATGTTGGTACTGGTACCAAAACGGCAGTAAAGCTTTTATGAATTAGGCTCAGGCCATGTTACAGGGTCAAAGCACCATAAAAGTGTCATTCAGTTCCCCCCTCTATGCCCTGGGCCATGATATAATGCAGAAAAGGGCAGGGCTTTTTTTCAGCAGGAACGCGGGGGAACGCAGTTCTGGCACCTTCAGCCCTGATTGTATGTAATGGCAAGGAGTGCTGGGTTGTGCTACACTGTCTATTGATGCTGGCTGCTGAGGAACCTATTGTTGCTGGAGGGGATCTATTCCTGCAGGAGGATTTATTGCTGCTGGGAATATCTAATGTGGCTGCTGGGGGATCTATTGTCTCTGGAAGAGATCTAGTTTTGCAGGGGGGTCTATTGTTGCTGGGGTGGGTCTTATGTTGCTGAGGGGTCAGTTGTTGCTGGGAGAGATATACAGTTTAGGCAGCAGTCTATTGATGCTGGCTGCTGGGAGATCTGTTGTTGCTGCTGAGGGCCCATTGTTTCTGGCTGGATCTATTGTTGCAGGGGGATCTATTTTTGTTGGCTGCATGGGATCTATTTTACTGCTTTTTTGTTATCATTAACAAATTCCATACAAATTACTTAGTACCACAAATGTTACTTTGTTCTGTATTTTCTAAAAGGGATGGCACTAGGAGGTGGGTAGTGGGTGGAACCAAGGAACGGTTCACAGAAGTAGGTAGGGGCGGAGACAAGGGGTAAGTCCAAAAGAGGGAGTTCCTGCATCTATTCGATGAGAAAAAAAGCCCTGGAAAAGGGAACAGGTGCATCATTTGTAAGGATACAGATACTTCTGAATTTTGGCATATTTGGCATATTTGTTGATCTTCTACCTGAAAGCATTGGTTCGTAAACTAATATCCTGTTTTTCAGTTACACTGCAGCTCATCTTTAAAATGGAAGACTGAATTTCTGGAAAATTAGAGTGTGAACTCCATTTTCCCTGTACAGCAGGAAACTAAGAACTGTCTGCCAAACTTTTTGCTAATAAAAGTATTAACAAGTATTTGCCCACAATATCGCGTGCAGAGTTTTATTATGCTAGCAATACCTATATTAGTTTGCAGAACAGTCCATGTGCTATGAGAACACCAGGAGAGGGTTACTAGTAAGGTCTGACAGATGGAGTGGCTCTGTGGGGGGGCTGCTGGGGTCCATTGGGATACCATTTTCCCCACACTATACAGGAAGCTCCTGTCATTCACACCGCAGGAGCTGTCTCACTAACAGAACAGCCTGTTCCCATACTGCGTCTGAGCCCGTGTGAGCAATGTTCTGGGGCACCAGAAACTCAGAGATGCTGTCTGCTTCGCATGATTAAATAATGCACAGGTACCACTTGTAAGCAGTATGCATTATGTCAACAGATGTCACTTGTAAATATTATGTGCAGTTGCTTAATTTCATCCTCCATGTAAAGCATCCATTACTGTATCTTCAACAGATGCATACCCAAATTCACAGGCCTGCCTAAAACTCGCCTCTCCTGTACATGGACAATCTGGGTGCTGGCCAGTGTAGTCCGTATCCACTTTTTATCAGTATTAGGAAAATAGTATCAGCCACACTCCATTCTTAGCTCCTTTTGCCGTATTTAATTGCTATCAACAAATATGGCTGCATACAGCAATGTCTCCACCTGGGAACCAACCTTCCTTGATGCAGTTCTTACTCCTGGTTTGCTCATAAGGATAGGGGAAGTCTCTACCTGGGAACCAACCTTCATTGAAGCCTTTCACTACTTCTGGTTTGCTCACAAGGTTGGGGGAAGTCTCTACCTGGGAACCAACCTTCCTTGAAGCCTTTCACTACTCCTGGTTTGCTCACAAGGAATGGTGAAGTCTCTACCTGGGAACCAACCTTCATTGAAGCCTTTCACTACTCCTGGTTTGTTCACAAAGATGGGTGAAGTCTCTACCTGGGAACCAACCTTCCTTGAAGCATTTTACTACTTCTTGTTTGCTCACAAGGATGAGTGAAGTCTCTACCTGGGAACCAACCTTCATTGAAGCCTTTCACTATTCTGGTTTGCTCACAAAGTTGGGGGAAGTCTCTACCTGGGAACCAACCTTCCTTGACACCTTTCACCACTCCTGGTTTGCTCACAAGGTTGGGGGAAGTCTCTACCTGGGAACCAACCTTCCTTGATGCCTTTCACTACTCCTGGTTTGCTCACAAGGATGAGTGAAGTCTCTACCTGGGAACCAACTTTCCTTAAAGCATTTCACTACTCCTGGTTTGTTCACAAAGATGGGTGAAGTCTCTACCTGGGAACCAACCTTCCTTGAAGCATTTTACTACTTCTGGTTTGCTCACAAGGTTGGGGGAAGTCTCTACCTGGGAACCAACCTTCATTGAAGCCTTTCACTACTCCTGGTTTGTTCACAAAGATGGGTGAAGTCTCTACCTGGGAACCAACCTTCCTTGAAGCATTTTACTACTTCTGGTTTGCTCACAAGGATGAGTGAAGTCTCTACCTGGGAACCAACCTTCATTGAAGCCTTTCACTATTCTGGTTTGCTCACAAGGTTGGGGGAAGTCTCTACCTGGGAACCAACCTTCCTTGAAGCTTTTCACTACTCCTGGTTTGCTCACAAAGATGGGTGAAGTCTCTACCTGGGAACCAACCTCCCTTGAAGCCTTTCACTACAATTGGTTTGCTCACAAGGATGGGTGAAGTCTCTACCTGGGAACCAACTTTCCTTGAAGCATTTCACTACTCTTGGTCTGCTCACAAGAATAGGGGAAGTCTCTCTGACCAATAGAGAGTCTTAAGTGTCAGGTTCAATTTACCAGTTACAGGTAAAAAGGAGATTGTGATTATAAATTCTCTTGATCTACTAATCATAACACCCAGTTTTCACACAAAGTAACCTCTGATTATGTATTTTTCCTAATATGTTTACCTTGAGGCTCCATTCACACCTTGGCGATTAACAATTAGCCACAAATCGCAGGACGCACTTGCGATCCCGTTACTTTCAATGGCACCCCAATCACGTCTTGATTTTGCCCTGTTTGTCACCAAACAAATCACCATAAAATAGGGCAAAAACAAAATCATGGGATGCCTGTCCCCCAAAAGAAGTTCCGGAAAATTATTTTGGAGGACAGGATTCTCACGATTTTCTTTGAGTAATTTTACCGAGATTCGTCGGGTAACAATCGCAGCAAAATCGCGCCATGATTGCAGAATCACGGCGATTGCCAAGGTGTGAATGGAGCCTGAAAGTGGTTCTAAAGCCAGAGCATTTTATACCTTAATGCATTCCCTGCATTAAGGTAAAAAACACCCCACTAACCGTTTTACCCCCTCTCCCATCCCTAAACACTTACCTGAGTCATTTTACAGCTCCAGTGCTGTTCTGGCTGCAGCATCGTTCTCCTCTCTTACTGGTCTCACAGGAGAAACTGAGAGCAGCAGTGGCTGTCAGTCAAACTCCTGTGAGTAGGGAGCGAGGGTATGGCTTATTTGCACAGTGTGTCTATAGATGCACACAGCCCAGCTAGGGACCTCGTCCGCATGGGTGACCTCTTAGCACATGGCTTGCTGAGGGGGCACCTGGAGGAACAAGGAGCGGATGGCGTCAGACTCCAGAAGAGAAGGTAAGGGACTGCTCTGTGCAATATGATTGCACAGAGCAGGTACGCATAATCTCTTTATTAAAAAAAAAAAAAAAAAAATGTGATTTACAGTATTATCACTTTGATTGGAAATGTTTATGACAGATTTGAGTTTTACCTTTGTCTTACTCTAAAACAATATACTTAAATTAAAACTACAAGAAACGTAATGTTGCTCTGATTTTTTTTCAGAATAAATTCAGTTTTATCTTGTAATCCAGAAGTTCCTTTAACCTTGGATATCCTGGCTGAATCAGAGCTCCAGCCAGCCAGTCATGAAGGGTAAAGGGATGACTTACTTTTCAGTGTTCTCATATACTCATCTGTCTCATTTTGCTGCAGGAAACCATGAACGTAATGCTTATTTAAACAGACACAGACAGTTTACGGGCATATTCTAGTAACAAATAGTACCAGCAGCTCTGAATGCCGATCTTATGGGCAAACACCTGATCCTCGTAGTAGAAGAGAAATGTGAAATATAGCCCTTTTCTTATTTCAACGTGGATTTATCCATGTGTCTGGTATAGGCAAATTAATGTCTGTTTAGATTCAAAAGACAACTCCATTTACAATTACAAGAAGATGATAAGGGATTGGGGGAGGTGAGTTTAGTATTTAGCTACAACAAATCACTGAATTAGGTTACCTGAACATAGATTTGACCCAGTTTGGGCAAATTGGTGGGTAACCCAAATATATGCAAACAAATTCCTGATATGCAGGCTATAGGGATGCAAAAGTATATTACTAGTTTTTCAGAGAAATATAATTATTATTATTATTATTATTTTTATAAAACTGAAATAAAAGCTAGTAGATCTAGAAAATCCTTTCTCAATCTTTTTAACATCAAAGAACTCTTGAAATAACTTTCTGGTCTCATGGAATCCCTGCTAATATTTACTATATCCGCAGCTCATTACAGTACATTACAATAGACAGTGGGAAGGATGCTTCTTATATTCGTGTTCTGTCAATAGGGAGAGTACAGGGCTGTAGCATATCCTCCCGACCTGAAGGTGGCACTGTGTCATTTCTTCCGGCTGACAGGAGTCCATTGAGGACTAATTTGTACCCTGGCTCTAGGCAGCCATCTTGGGGAGGAAGGAGGTTAATGCACCGGGGTGCAAACAGATCTTTGTCCCAAGGAGAGTGGCCATGAAAGGCTCAGGCTTAGTTCCAAAATTTTAAAATGCATTTCCTCAATATTGTGTGGAACTGTAAAGGGTGCCTTGACAGAAAAAAGGTTGAGAAACACAGCTCTAGAGCAGCAGATATGGACAGCAGAGTGCCCATCTAGAGTGTAGTGGTAACAAGAAAAAAAATTATTTAAAAGGAAAGTTTAGGTTTTGTCTTTTTTTAGAAATCACACTTAGGTGGATGCAACATCAATCCTTCGCTGGCTCTAAGGTTGGGAACTGAGCGATCAAAGACTGCTGATTGCTCAGTTCTCAGTGCTTCATGAGCAGAGAGCTGGTTATTGTCAATTACTGGCTCTCTATTTTGCCCTACCTGCTCTCACTGGAGTGCTGGGCTGTGGGGGGGGGGGGGTGGGGGGGTGTGTGGGAGCGGTGGGTTTAGGCTCTCAGTGGCACGCTGAGAGGCTGAGCCAGTTGCCAGTCCAGGCTCGTCAGTAGATCATTTGGTTGCGCTCTCATCCCAGCCTAGACTGGCTATGTGACGTCAGCCAACAGTGGGCTTCAACCTGCTGTCTGCTGAAAACGGGTCACAGGAGTGCAGAACAAACTGCGCTCCTGTGATCTACAGGAGAAGTACAACCAAAGGAGCTTTGGCTTTGCTTCTTCTTTAAGTAGACAATTGGCAACTTACACGATACAATTGGTGATAACCGGCGTGTAAATGGGGGTGCATCTTCTCACAGCAGGACATGCTTCCCCAAACATTTTTGTTTTGAGTTTTGAGAAAGCATGTCCTACTGTAAGAAGATTCACCCCCCAGAGGCTGACATATGTGTGTTTACACTTACATGCCAGTTATCGCTATGTGTATCATTAAAGTTGCCAATTGTATACTCAAATAAATGTTTTTAATAACCACTACAATCATATGCATCCTCTCCTGTCCATATCTTGAGAAAACGGCATATCTTATTTGATAACAAAATTCTGTGAAATTTGGGTGGCCATTTTGACACACAATTTCCTAAATATGAGATTCTGGGTGCTACCATTGTGAGAGTAACATAGGATCAGGACTCTCAATGTTTATGGGAAAAGAAGGTGTAGCGTTAGGGAGAGGTACCTGTCTAGGAGGGAAACAATAGGTTTCTCATGGCAGGGTGACCCACTGTCAGCTTCCTGGAACAGTTTTCCACGGGCAGCTGGATATCTACAAAAGCTTGTGCAGACTGAAGATCAAAGGGAAGTCCTCTCCAGGTATTCTCTGGTCTGTAAGTACATGCTATGTTACTATTGGAAAGCACCTTGTGGATAAATAATACCCTTTTTATATATGCATTGCCATTGCTGTGGAATACTTTATTAATGCATGTGGAGATCTTTCCCAATCTTTGGGTACACCGATTAGAGCTTATCTACAAGTAGGAAGAACGGGGGCTTACAGGTAGTTAAAAAGATTATTGGTGAAACTGGTTACTTATCTGAGAAGTCTGAGAACATTGTAGAAAGCATTGTTTCCATATATGTACAAGCCTCCTCTGCCAAATCTTATTCTCCATCCTCAAGGATCTGTGGCAGACATTGCATGAATAAACGGGTGACTTTTTATTTATAGGCTTGTGTAAAGAGAATGGTGGCATGCTGCTGATACTTCTAATGATGGGTAATTGGGAGAAAGCAACAGTTTTTAAACCTGAACTATTTTTTTTTTTCCCCAGTTGAATTTTGGCCAACAGCGTATGCCTCATTAGATTGTTTCCCAACCTAAATTAGGCAACAATATCAGGAGATTGTCATCTAATATACTGTACATGGACAGCTCTACTTCATACCATTCCCTGTGTTAGGCTTACATGTACATTATTTATTGTACACCAAATACATTATAATGGCCAGGGATAGCAGATGAGAGCTGGAAAATTGTCTCAGAAGTTATGGTGAAGAAGACTGTGTTCTTCTTCCTAGGGTCTTGTCAGGAGTTCGAATAAAGAGTAGAATCAGTGCCAAAACCAGCAGGGAACAAGGATATCACTGAATTTTTTTCATAAATAAAATTAAGTGAATTAAAACATATTTCAAGAGGTATGTGTGTTATTTAGACTCTGTACCTAATCAAGTTTAGGTTCTTTTTGCAAGAGAGGAAATAGTTAAGCACCACATCCCTTAAATTGTAAAGTAGAATCCAGCGATCAAGGGATACACGAAGGGTTTGGAGGAACATAAGATTAGCTTGTACGCTGTACGCTGACGATGTGTTGGTGTTCCTACCGGACCCTTTGGTCTCTCTCCCTAACTTGGTGCAAGTATTGAGGGACTTTGAGAGGGTTTCAGGCTTGAGTGTCAACCTCTCTAAATGTTCAGCCCTCTCTGTGAACATCCCTCAAGAAATGATGGACACTATCACTACCACATTTTGTTTCCCAGTTTTAAAACAGTCCCTGCAGTATTTGGGGGTACGACTGGCTCCGTCCTTGCCGGCCATGTATAGCGTTAACTACCCTCAGGCTTTTACCAAGGTGAGACAATGGTTATCCCTCTGGCACTCTTTCCCAATCCCTTTTATGGGAAGGATAGTGGCAGTTAAAATGTCTATATTGCCAAAACTGTTATATCTCTTCCATGCCCTGCCGATTGCGCTCCGGAGAGGGGATGTGGAGGACATACAAAGGGAAGTGAACAGATTCATATGGAAAGGTAACAGGCCCAGGTGCGGAAAACCCACGGTATATAGGCCTCTCTCTCAGGGGGGGCTGGGAGTCCCTAGCCTGTGGCATTATTACCTGGCTGCTAGACTGGCCCAGACCGCACAATGGCATGCCGGAACCCCACTGCCACCTTGGCTGAGGTTCGAGAATGAGTCTGTTCGCCCCTTCAACCTCCAGGGCCTACTTTGGTCCTCCATGTCGCATCCTCGGGACGTCAAACAGCTCAATAGTATAGTATGGCATACCCTAAAGCTTTGGTCCGCCTGTCATGACAGGTACCAGTTGCGCTCCTCTAGACCTCCATTAATGTCCTTTGTAGGTAATAAAAGCTTTGCACCAGCATTCACGTCTCCTGACACCTATAACTGGTGGGTGCAACACTCCCTGACCACCCTCCACGCCTTGTTCCAAGACAACTCCTTTTACTCTTTTGAAGGCCTTAAGAACAGATATCATGTCCCTGATTCTGAATTCCATAGATTCCTTCAAATCAGAGATTTTTATAGCTCTCAGGGTCCTTTGACGGGCAACCTTGAATCTTCCCCCTTTGAATCTATCAGCCGTACCTCATCTAGAGATAGAGGGGTAATTTCGAGACTATATGGTTACCTCAATGGCCTCCATCTACCTGATAAGTCTCGGGCCATGCTGGCGTGGGAGGCTGATCTCGGAGTGGATCTGTCAGTGGAGTCGTGGTCATCAATGCTGCAGAATATGCATAAATGCACTAAATCTATGTCAGTGAAGGACACAGTAGTGAAGCTCCACACTAGGTGGTACTTTACTCCTGACAGGGTCCACAGGTTTTATCAGGGGGTCTCTGACCGCTGCTTTCGTGGCTGTGATGCTCCGGGCACCATACTTCACACCTTTTGGGAATGCGGCAGACTATCTACGGTGTGAAATAGGGTATCAGAGGTGATCTCTCAAATGCTGACCTCAAGAATATCCATTACCCCCCAGATGGGACTATTATTTGCTAAAATTCCTGGTGCCCCTGCACCAACTCAGAGATTAGCACACACACTATGTTGCTCTGTGCTGTGGGCGGTGGCTCTTAACTGGCGGTCGGAGACGGTCCCTTGGACTCAGGTGATGTCAAGAATGGAGGCGATTAGGAGTATGGAAAGGGTTTATCACACTTTATATGACACTATGCATATCTTCCATAAAAAATGGGAGAATTGGTCAACGGGCTGATCGTGTTTTAAGTTTCATTGGGTTGCCTTTTTTCAGCGCTCGGTGGTCTACTTGGGGGTCCTACCCCTGACAATAACTCATATCTCAGGAACATTTTGTTAATGTTGTTATTGTTAGTTTTTCCGAAGTATTCATATAAGAAAA
Source organism: Pelophylax lessonae (assembly GCF_965119305.1). NCBI lineage: Eukaryota > Metazoa > Chordata > Amphibia > Anura > Ranidae > Pelophylax > Pelophylax lessonae. Next base: position 36,542,019 of record NC_138771.1, on the reverse strand, counting down.
TTGGTATGGTCGGGCTCTAAAAACTAATATACTATGGCACATTTAATGCGACATCGATCTCCATGCCCTTTTTTTTCAGCTGGGACTTTGATATGTTTTATTATTCTTTGCCTTCTACGAACACTTGACTATGTCCTTGGTTATAAAGCATGTGATATCGCTGCCTTACATAACTTGATATGCTGTATACCTTTTTTTTTTCATTTACCTTACCATGTGCTATATGTGACACTTGTTTGGAATAATATGTACTGGCACAGCTCTGACATGTCATACTTTGGTTTTGTTTTTTGGCTTTTCTTGTTTACTAAGCTCAATAAAAACGTTTGTATTAAAAAAAAAATAAAATTGTAAAGTAGAAAAGGAGGGAGTAATGGGACTTTTAAGGTGCAGAGTAATTATATCTATTCATAATAATGGAGAGAAATCATTTTCTTTCCATAAAAATGATTTCCATTTTATTAATCACAACAAGTACAAACATTTTAAAAAATATATATAAAAGAAAGAAGAAGGACAAAGAAACACTTGGTGGTGTCAGCTCAACATGTTTCGCCATAAGGATATGGCTTCCTCAGGAGACTTATAGACATCTTTACAAGTGAGTTTCTCAGATTTAATCGACTTCACCCTTCTTGAAGAAAAAGACTGCACCGAACCCTCCAGAGGAAGCGAGACAAAGGAGACCCAAGGCCCTGGTATTGCCAATCATAGAGGGGAGAGAAAACCAGAGTGGAGGAAAGAAAACCTTTACCTTAGACTCTGTACCTGCTGATGAAGAAAACTCTGCACTGGCTCAGCCAGGGAGCTTTTTCCAACTTGCTTTCCTCCCATAGGGAGGCAGGAAGGTAACAAAGAATCGCTCTCTATGCCCAGAAAGCTCTTCTTACCATGTAGAAAGTGTAGCGCCCTCATACATAGGCTGGTAAGTACATTTATTATTGGGCTTCTCTGTTGTTCTGCTCGGGGCTCGACAGGCTGGGAATTTGATTACCTTTCCCTGATTCTGGGAGAAGCTTCTGGAGATTAGCGTGGGAGAATCCAAATACCCAGCCTAAATAATTAATAAGGCCTATCCAATCCCTGGGGATGTGTGCCCAAACGGTTCTTGGTAAAAAGGCTGGAGCCAAGAGGAGGGGGAAATGGATCAGTGAGCTTAAAGGGCTGCTTGCCCTGCAGCACTTCTGGGCCTGGACTCTTGTTTTTTTCTGTTTTTTTGGAGATCATGCTTATAGACTGCGACTCTGTGACTAAAGTTTCCTCTCTTAAGCTGGAGTTTTTTTGGTCCCAGGCTGTGAAACGTGGGCTGCCTTAGTCTTTCATGACTTGTACTACATTTCTGAGTGCATGGTTCCCAATTGTACACACACAGACTATCCTAGCTGATTATGATTCCCTTGGAAAGTACTAGTGCTACCAACCAGATAAACATGTTCTCTACTGGCAATCTGGTTTTAATTTGGGGTATCTTGCCTCATCCCCATGAAGCACAAGTGCAAAGGGTAAAGATGCTCCCCTCCCCAACTGACTGCTAAAGAACAAGTGGCAGGTATTATCATGGGGGGAACTGTAAGCTTGCTGGCCCTTACCATGACAATAACAGCTTGCCTACCTGGAGTGACATGCTAATAGTATTGGAGGCAGCCATTTTTATTTTACAAAAAAGCAATCCATTTTGATCCTGTGTTTTTTGCAGTAGATTGGCACACTATACAGTGTACAACATTGATTTATTAGATACCCTTTGCACATTTTCCTGTCTAAAGCCTAGTACACACCATTCATTTTTTTTTTTTTTAATTTAACCCAGCCGTTTGAAAAAAAAAAAAAGCTCCGGTCGAAGCCACTGTACTAGCAATCCGATGTAAGTACAGCGATCTCCCCCACTGAGCTGTTGTGTTCTGACAGGAGGGTGGCCCCCCCGCCAGAACACTCTGGTCAGCACTCTCGGCCATTGACTGGGAGTGCTGATCGGGAGCTGGTCGGCCGCTGGTTTTTCAGCATGCACGTCCCACAGAAGCCGGCTGAAGAGTCGGCTTCTATCAGATCAGCTGCCATACACATGACCCGAAAGAGCTTTAAATGTTTCACAGCATTACAAATAAAATGGATGAATTCAAGCCAGAAAAAGTACCAGAAATCTCCCAAGTTTTATAAATATTTCACTTTAAAACCAATAATTTAAATATTTAGTCAAAAGTTGGAAGGTCTCTGAAATATCTGTTAACTTTAACATATAGTGAGAAAAAATCTTTGAAATATCTCTAAATTCTAACATAGAGGGGAATTTGCTCCTAAGTGGATAATGTGGTTCCAAATAGTTTTTTATTTTACCCTAATGAACTTTCTGCATTAGGGTAAAAAACTCCCCACTGCCTATATTAACCCCCATCTTAAAACACTTACCTCACTCCTTTTATTGGTCCAGCGCTGTCCCGGCTGCAGGATCACACTCCTCTCTTCCTGGTCTCTAGGCTCCTGCTGCTGTCAGTCAAACTCCTGTGAGGAGGAAGCGGGGGTGTGGCTTACCAGTGCTGTGTGAGCCTATGGACTTACACAGCCTGGCTCGAGAGATCCCCCATAGCATATACCTTACTAATGGGGCACTCGGAGGAAGAAAGAGCGGACAGCAGACAGCGCAAGCAGGGGACCGACAAAGCAGGAGGTAAGGGACCGTTGTGTGCAATATAGTTGCACAGAGCAGATAAGTATAACATCTTTTTTATTGTAACATAACAAAAAAAAAAACTTTTACTATCACTTTAGGAATCCTCACATAGTAAAAATTCTGATGATTCACTTAAGTTATCCAACCATTTGCAGATAAAATAAGTAAACAGGGATTTTCTTTTTACTTGATTGAATATTTGAAGTGAATCTTCACTCTATTAATTGTAGTAAATCAGCCCAAAGTTTCTCAGAGCTCAGGGATATTGAGGGTGATTTACTATTTGATAATAGCTGATAATCTTCACACAATAAATGGTGTAAAGATTATTTCCAATTATCTTATCATGTTCAGATGAAATAAATAGAGAGCAAATTGCTTTCACATGACTGAATAATTGACACAAATCTTTACACAATTATTCTCGACCCCCTCAGTAAACTAGCCTCACCATCTCGGAATACAAAATAATATTTTTTGGATGTTTTATTGAATTTTATTTTGTCCTAAAATCTTTGGTACTTTCAATCATAACTATCCAAATAGTCTGAAGGTAATAAACATAGCAATCGACCAAAGTCTTAAATTCAGGTAGAACTAAAGGCATTTTTTTTTAGTTCTAGATGGATGGGGGATTTGGAGATTCACCTTCTCTTTTTGCCCTGGTGACTGTTATCACCAAAAGTGAAAGGAAATCTAACATTTCTAGTGGTCACCAGAAAAGTAATAGAGGGGAAATATTTCAATTGGGGTACTAGTCCTAGTTCTGGGGGCTACCGAGAATTTTCATCACCTTGGTGGGATTTCTTCTGGTTGCTGCTATGGGACAGGCAATGGAGGGAAATCTCCTCAATAGCATACAGATGGCAAAAAAAAAAAAAAAAATTAACAAAAGGTTATAACCCTAACTTACTCTGTCCAAAATGAATGACAAAAGCTGTCTTTAGTTTCACTCTAAATTGGATCTGGTATTAAACAAACAAAAAAACAAAAAAAGCTGGCATCTAATATGGCCCAAATAGACACTTTTCTTTGAAATGCAAGGTTTGATAACTGTAAAAAATATGTGTGTGTATTTAAATAAAAAAAAAAAAAATATATATATATATATATATATATATATATATACTGTATTTTCTGGCGTATAAGTCTACTTTTGAACCTCAAAAAAATCCCCCAAAAAATGGGGGGTCGTCTTATACGCCGAATATAATATCTCCAAGGTAACCTAAGTATAAGTATTACTGGTAGATGAAAATTAGGGGGGTCGTCTTATACGCCCAGTCGTCTTGTACGCCGGAAAATACGGTATGTAATATTTGGGTGATAATAAGGATAAGGCTAGGGTTAAGTGTTGGTGCTAATGGTAAGGGTTAGAGATCTGTCACTGAAAAAAAATTATAGAAAAACACCTGTAAAGGAAGATTCTGTGTAGTTATCTGAAACACAGAGAAGAAGGATGGAGGCGTCAAACACACCCAAATGTGTGTTGGATATTAAAGTGATTGCAAATGCTTGTTTTTTTTTTTTTTTACTAAAATAACAAACATGTCATCCTTACCTGCTCTGTGTAATGGTTCTGCACAGAGCAGCCCCGATCCTGCTCTTCTCGGGTCCCCCGCTCCCTCCTCACTGGCTTTGATTGACAGCAGTGGGAGCCAATGGGTCCCATTGCTGTCTCTGAGCCTTTGAGGAGGTAGAAACCAGAGAGATCCTCTGCTCTCATGCACATAGCTAGATCGAGATCGGGCTCAAGTAAGCATAAGCGGGGGCTGGGGAAGGGGAGCTGCATGCAGAAGTTTTTTTTATCCCAATTTAGAGAATGCCTTAAAGCAGTTGTATCCTCAACAAAAAAAAAACAAAAACAAACCCTGCAGGACAAAGGCATAATGAGCTATTATGCATCACATACTAGCTCATTATGAAATACTTACCTTAGAACGAAGCCCCGACATGGTCACCCGGACACCACTGAGGCAGCTGACATCTTCCCTCGGCATCTCTTCCGGGTTCGACGGCTCCGGCGCTTTGAGTGGCCGCAGCCGCGATGACGTCACTCCCGCACATTCACTTTCCGGCAAGGAGCCGGCAAGGAGCTTTGAAGGTCCGCCGGACCTTCAGAGTGCATGCGCCGCTGGTGTCAGCAGCTGCATGCAGGGCGAATATCTCCTAAATGTGCAGGTTAAGGAGATATTAATTTTACCTACAGGTAAGTCTTATTATAGGCTTACCTGTAGGTAAAAGTTAAAAAGCAGAGTATACTACCGCTTTAAGGTAAAAAAGTAAAGACTTTTAAGATGTTTTTGGCAGCTCTGCAGCCAAGCAAAGATTCCATACATGGGCACCAGGTTGGGTAAGTATAAAGTATCTTCCTTTACACGTGATTTGTTCCTCTAAGTTTGTGTGTGTATGTACAGTATGTGTGTGGTGGTGGGTTATATAGTAGGATTAGGTTGAGGCATCTGGGGAAAACACAGCTAGTTTAAGTACCAAAAAACCCACCCAGTGAAGGGCTCTAGGAACAGTATGGTCTACATGGCCATACACTTCTCCTGTGACCTCTGATATACTTACATAGTTACATAGTTACATAGTAGGTGAGGTTGAATAAAGACAATAGTCCATCCAGTTCAACCTGTGTAGGTGTGTGTGGCTGTAATCATCTCACATAGCCCTTAATGTCCTCATCCTTGAAATGTAAGTCTAAGAGTCTTTTGAAAGCCACCATACTTCCCGCAGAAACCACCTCTTGTGGTAGAGAATTCCACAATCTTGTAGCCCTAACAGTAAAGAACCCTCCTCGTTGCCTGTGGTTAAAACGCTTCTCCTTTAATCGCATTGTATGTCCTCGAGTCCTCATGCAATTCCTTCGAATGAACAGTTTTTTTTCTAAGCTGAGATCCCCATTAAGATATTTATAAATTGCTATCATGTCCCCCCTCAGATGTCTCTTCTCCAGGGAGAATAAATCGAGCGATTGCAGCCGCTCTTCATAGTTACTTATATCTTAAAGTGTGGGTGCATTATTTCCCTTACATTTAATGAATCAATATTACCTATTGTTAGTGTATAATTCCTTTGTGTACTCAATACATCCTATGATAAAGTTTTGCAGAACAAATGCAGGTGAAGCCAATTAAAACTAAACTGTGGTGACAGATCTGTGAGCTCTGGGGCTTGTCACTATTCTCCATGTCTTACTTATCTTTTAATCTTTTGAAAAAGAGACATTGTTCCAATTAGTAGGAGAAAAAAAACAATTGATGGTAATAAAACTAGGTGAATAATGTACAGAAAGACTTGTATGACGGCATTGATGTTTTTGTGTAACAAACTGAACTCCAAAACCAGAAATATGTGATGGCAATTTATGGGAATATTGTAGCACATTAATTGTGTGTAATGTGTTCTTTCTACCTCTGGTGGAAAGGTTTAAAAACAGTATCTTCTACCATGATTAGGTGATTAATGTGACTGTAACCATTATAGTGAATCTGGAACTAAACAGTTGACTATTGCATGTGATCTTTTTTTTTTTTTTTTTTTGAATTTGCACAAACAGTAAGATTTTCCAGACAAGCTTTTGGGGTATATTCTTCTAGGGTCTTCTAGGGTCCAAGCAGAAGTTGAGTTATGTTGTATCTTAGAGGAAGGGGATATACCAAAAAACCTGTCCTGAAAATGTAACTGTTAGTGCAAATAAAAAAAGCATCATGGACATTACAGCTGTGGCAAAAAGTTTTGAGAATGACACAACTATTAATTTTCACTGAGGTCTTTTATCACCTGGATACAGTGTTGAAATATCTGCATTCCATCTTTGAACTTGTTTGGGTCACCTGTTGCACTTTATAAAGGACTTTTTGATTCTATTCACTTTTTTGCTCTAATGCACTGAGCACTTTGCTTGTCACCCTATTAATTGTATGTATTTACACAATTTCAATGAGCTGAGAGTGTGTTTTAATATTTATTTATCATATTTATTACACTGATGCACTTTACACCTGATTTACTTATATGCAAACGAACACAAATTTTTCATTTTTTTAGGTATCTAAATATTTATTATTTATATCAAATTCGCTAATTCACATTTAATCTGTACTCAGGTATTTATTCAGAGATTAGATAATTCACTTCCCAGAAGCACAGTATCCCCCACCTCTCAATATTAATTTTCAAAAACTCAGTCTTTACGATGGAAATTTGCATATAATCCAGAATGTTAGGAAGAGTGATCAGATGAATTGCAATTAATTGCAAAGTCTCCCTTTGCCATGAAAATGACCTTAATCCCATAAAAATCATTTCCACTGCATTTGTGAAGAATAGTGATGGACAAACATAGGCCAGGGCGGTTCGCGAACGCCAGCCGCAAATTTTCTCAAAAGTCCGCGAACCACGAGTTTGCGACGGGCCCCATTGACTTTAATGGGAGGCGAACTTTAAAAACCTTTAGAAAAAAGGAATGTATACCAGCGCTATGGAGTTTTCCGTATACTGAATCAGGCTTAAAAGGTTTAAAAAGGTGGTGTAAGCTGCCTCCAACCTACCTCTGAGGTAGTAAAATAGAAAGAATTGCAAAAAATGTTGGGACCGGCGCTACCACTTATAGAACGTGCATGTGCAAAATAGAAAGTGCATATAGTGCTAAAGGTGCACGCAATGAATATAAATATATAAAGTGCTACGTGCTGTTTATGGGCTGTGCCTTATATACCATACTGTAAACATCATATGTTATGCATATACTTATGCTAATAAAGTGCCAAGTGCTGATATTGCCAAAACCCCGTGTAGTGATAAAAAATCAAACAAAGTATGGTGTCGGTAGATGATTCACCGAAAACACCGCTGCTTACCACACTCTTTTGGCCGATACCTCGACACTTCTTCGGTCACTCTGATTACACTCCGAGCTTCCTGGCAGATGTGGATGCAGAAGAGAAGGCAGGAACCAGAGAGGAGACAACGTCTGTAGGAAAAGGTTTCAGATTGTGGTCATTGCACCAGCAGGAGACTCAGAAACACACAGATCCGCTCTCCTCGCCGTCCTCTGTCGGTACACCGACAGAGGACGGCGAGGAGAGCGGATCTGTGTGTTTCTGAGTCTCCTGCTGGTGCAATGACCACAATCTGAAACCTTTTCCTACAGACGTTGTCTCCTCTCTGGTTCCTGCCTTCTCTTCTGCATCCACATCTGCCAGGAAGCTCGGAGTGTAATCAGAGTGACCGAAGAAGTGTCGAGGTATCGGCCAAAAGAGTGTGGTAAGCAGCGGTGTTTTCGGTGAATCATCTACCGACACCATACTTTGTTTGATTTTTTATCACTACACGGGGTTTTGGCAATATCAGCACTTGGCACTTTATTAGCATAAGTATATGCATAACATATGATGTTTACAGTATGGTATATAAGGCACAGCCCATAAACAGCACGTAGCACTTTATATATTTATATTCATTGCGTGCACCTTTAGCACTATATGCACTTTCTATTTTGCACATGCACGTTCTATAAGTGGTAGCGCCGGTCCCAACATTTTTTGCAATTCTTTAAAAACCTTTAGGTCATATTTGCAGCTACAAAAGACGTACTAGCTGTGCAAAAATAGTCCCAGCACATGGACAATGCCATAACAGAAGTATTGCAATTGAAAAAGTTGCCCTAAATGTTTTTTTTTTTTTTTTACAGCAAAATATATATATATATATTTTTTCATAAATCAGCCAGAACTGACAGCAGCCGGTAAATACATTGTCTAATACATATAGGGTCCATTCACACATCTGTGACAACCACTGGATACCTGCCCCTATATGGAGCACCTTAAATGACTTTTGTGGACATTGACATAGCGATTTGTGGGAGATCAAAATTAGCGATTTGTGTGTGACTGCAGCCGATCTCTAACTGTCCCTAAAGCAACCACAGGATACCTGGCCCTAATGTTAAAGAGACTGTAATAGACCCTAAAACGACATTGGAGCATTTTAAATGACTTTTGTGGACATTGACAAAGTGATTTCTGTGCGACTGCAGCCCAACTCTAACTGCCCCTAAAGCAACCACAGGATACCTCTCCCTAAGCTCTAAAGATACTAGACCTATACCGAAATACCAGCCCTGGAAAGGACTTTTGTGGACATTGACAGAGCGATTTGTGACTGCAGCCGATCTCTAACTGCCCCTAAAGCAACCACTGGATACCTGTCCCTAACCTGAAAAGAGACTGTAGAAGGCCTATATCGAAATACCAGCCCTGAAAAGGACTTTTGTGGATCTTCACAGCGCTATATGTGTCTAGCAAACTCTCCCTGATGAGCACAGCAGATCTCTCCCTACACTGGCAGAAAGCGGAATGTGAAATGGCCGCCAGATCGGGTCTATTTATAGGGTAGGGGGACTGTCCATGTGCTGGAATGTTTCAATTGGCAGTCCCGTTCCACCTGACGGCTGTGTCATGGGTCAAAGTTCTTCTGAATGAAAAAGAAAATGGTGGCGCGGACATATTCGCGAACATCGGCAAAAGTCCAACTTTTTGCGAATTTGCGAACAAGCAAAATTTGCCGCGAACCGACCGCCGGGCGAACCGCAAGGACATCTCTAGTGAAGAAGGCTTCAGGGTGCCCAAGAAAGTCCAGCAAGCACCAGGACCGTCTCCTACAAATGATTCAGCTGCGGGATCGGGGCAAGACCAGTGCAGAGCATGCTCAGGAATGGCAGCAGGAAGGTGTGAGTACATCTGCACGCACAGTGAGGAGAAGTCTTTTGGAGGACGGCCTGGTGTCAAGAAGGGCAGCAAAGAAGCCACTTCTCTCCAGGAAAAATATCAGGGACAGGCTGATATTCTGCAAAAGGTACAGGGATTGGACTGCTGAGGACTGGGGTAAAGTCATTTTCTCTGATGAATCCCCTTTCCGATTGTTTGGGGCATCTGGAAAAAACATCAGTCCTGTGTATTACAAACAGTAGGGATGGGTGAATGGTTCAGCCCGAGCAAAAGTTCTGGCCGAACATTTGCCTGTTCGTCTGTTCTCCGAACACCTGAATTTTCACGGTGTTCGCCGGGTTTTTTTCCCATCCGATGAACACCATGCAATGCTGCGCCCTGATTGGGCAAAGCTTTGCCCAATCAGGGCGCAGTATAAGCTGGTTGTTAAGGAGCGGGGCTGGGAAGCCAGCAGCGGTGTCCTTAACAACTGATGAGTCATCAGCTGTTAATGGGTTTCTCCCTTGACAGCTGAACAAAAAAAAAAAGTGTTGAAAAAAAAAAATCCTTTAAATATAGAGCCTGGGGGGTCCCCTTAGTCTGCCTGTAAAGTGGTGCATCTTTAGCATGCATTAAACATGCTACAGCAAAAGCAAAATTTCTAAAGAAAAAAAAAAAGTCAAATCACATTGACCCCATTCACACTTGTGCGACTTATCCTGTGATTTGGGACTGCAAATTCGCATGACAAGTCGTACCTCATGATTTCCAATAAGTAACTTTAATATCGTCTTCCGGGTGGACGGGTTGGGACACTGTGCGGCCGCCGTCTGCGTCTGATGTCAGGAGCAGGAAGAATGGCAAGAATGGCAACTGGGCTCACAACGCATTTCGGAGCATGTGCGAACACCCGGGTCGGGCATGCGCAATCCTTTTTCAAGGGTGAGCACTGCCAGAGCCCTACAAAATGACCTCCAGCAGGCCACTGGTGTGAATGTCTCTGACCAAACAATCAAAAACAGACTTCATGTTGGTGGCATGAGGGCCCAACGTCCTCTAGTGAGTACTGTTTTGAGTTACTGCAATACCATTTTAACCCCGTGCCGACTGCCTAACGACTATTTACGTCGGCAGTTAGCCCCTCACAGGCAAAGCGACGTAGTACTACGTCGCTAGCCTGTGAGGCTCTAGGGAGCGAGCGTGCGCCGCCGGAGGCGTGCTCCCGCTCGCTCACGGACCCCCCTGCGTGTGTGCCCGGCGGACCTGATGTCCGCCGGGCACTCGCGATTGTCCGTTACACCGGGAGAAAGGCAGGCGGCTAATGTAAACAAAGCCGTCTGTCATTCTCCCCTGTGTAAGAATAGTGATCATACGGTTCTACTATATAGGACCGTTGATCTCTGTTCTTACACCTCAAGCCACATCCAATCACAGTTAGAAGCACGCCCCTAGGGACACACTTAACCCCTCCTTCTAAAATAAAGTTAACTCCTTCCGTGCCAGTGTCATTTTTACAGTAACAGTGCATATGTATAGCACTGATTACTGCAGTAATGTCACTGGTAACCCCAAAAGTGTCAAAAAATGTCAGTCAAGGGTCCGATCTGTCCGCCGCAATGTCGCAGTCCCGCAAAAAAAATCGCAGATCGCCGCCATTACTCGTTAAAAAAAAAACAACAAAAATGACAAAAATCTTTCCCTTAGTTAGAAAACACAATAACTTTTGTGCAAACCAATCAAAATACGCTTTTTGCAATTTTTTTTACCAAACATATGTAGCATAAAACAAATTGGCCCAAAATGTTAAAAAATCTTAAGTTTTTACATTTTTTGCGGGGGGAATTTCATATAAAAAATGTGAAAGATATTGTTAGTTTTGCAAAATTGTCGCTCTTTTTTTGTTTATAGCGCGTGATCAAAAAATCGCACAGGTGATCAAATACCACCAAAAGAAAGCTCTGTTTGTGGGAAAAAAAGGACGTCAAATTTGTTTAGGTACAGCGTCGCACGACCGCGCAATTGTCCGTTAAAGTCACGCAGTGCCGAATCGCAAAATAGGCCCTGGTCAGGAAGGGGGTAAAATCTTCCGGGGCTTAAGTGGTTAACAAAATGGACTTGCCTGCTGCATAGTTTTTTTCACTTTGATTTTCGGGGTGTCTTTGAATTCAGCCCTCTGTAGGTTGATAATTTTCATTTCCATTAAACAATGTCGCATCCTTTCGAAAGTTCCTAACACATTACTCAGTCCATATCAGTATAGATATCCAGCAGGATATTTTTCCCTATTGAGATCTGGTGTGTTTTTTTAAAGTGTTCCTTTAACCACTTGCCGACCGCCGCACGCCGATCTACGTCGGCGGTCAGCCCCTCACAGGCAAAGTGACGTAGGGCTACGTCACTAGCTTGTGAGGGTCTAGGGAGCGAGCGCGCGCCGCCGGAGGCGCGCTCCCGCTCCCGCGTGGTCACGGACCCCCCGCGCATGTGACCGGCGGACCCGATGTCCGCCGGCCACTCTGCGATCTCCGGGGGAGAGGGAGAAAGTCAGGCAGCTTGTGTAAACAAGCTGCCTGTCATTTTCCCCTCTGTATGAGAGCTGATCATATGGATCTACTATGTAGATCCGTTGATCACTCTGCATACAGCTGAAGCCACAGCCAATCACAGTAAGAATCACGCCCCTAGGGACACACACAGCCCCTCCCTCTCAAATAAAGTTAACCCCTTCACTACCAGTGTATTTTTACAGTAACAGTGCATATATATATAGCACTGATTACTGTAGAAATGTCACTGGTAACCCCAAAAGTGTCAAAAATGTCAGTCAAGGGTCCGATCTGTCCGCCGCAAGGTCGCAGTACCGCAAAAAAAATCGCAGATCGCCGCCATTACGCGTTAAAAAAAAAACAACAAAAATGACAAAAATCTTTCCCTTAGTCAGTAAACGCGATAACTTTTGCGCAAACCAATCAAAATATGCTTTTTGCGATTTTTTTACCAAACATAGGTAGCATAAAACAAATTGGCCGAAAATGTTAAAAAATTTTGATTTTTACATTTTTTTTTGGGGGTATTTCATATATAAAAAAGGGAAAAATATTGCTATTTTTGCAAAATTGACGCTCTTTTTTTGTTTATAGCGCGTGGATCAAAAAATCGCACAGGTGATCAAATACCACCAAAAGAAAGCTCTGTTTGTGGGAAAAAAAGGACGCCAAATTCGATTAGGTACAGTGTCGCACGACTGCGCAATTGTCCGTTAAAGTCACGCAGTGCCGAATCGCAAAATACCCCCTGGTCGTTTAGCAGCCAAATCCTCCGGGCTTAAGTGGTTAACTTTTTTGAGCAGGGGATAGATAGATAGATAGATAGATAGATAGATAGATAGATAGATAGATAGATAGATAGATAGATAGATAGATAGATAGATAGATAGATAGATAATATATATGTATATATATATATATATATATATATATATATATATATATATATATATATACACACACACACACACACACATTTTGTAGAATCTCGTTTACTGTCAGTGTTAAGGTAGCATCAATTTTCTGAGCAAACGTTTGGAGGCATAGAGGAATCAGGCCAATAACCACTGATGTTAAAAGGACATGACATATGCCCAAAGTCAGGGCATCAGGGCTGGCTGCACATATTAAAGTCAAACACATCAGCACATGTGATCCGTGGACAGAGTCTGCTGTCTATGAATTTTTAGGTAATTGCTCTTTCACTCTTTATGTTGTACAGTTGACAACAAAATTGCAAGACAGGGTGGCAAAGGAATGAACTAGGGAACCAGCAGTAAAAAAAAAAATACTATGTAGCCTGCTACTCAGAAAGGAAGGTTTCATCACCGCTATTCAGACATAGACTCGCACATGGTGAACTGTAAACTACTGTCTACTGTGTTCACCAGATAAGTATTATTAACAAAGGAGAGCTAAAACCTAACTGGATGATATGTACACTGTATTACCAAAAGTATTGGGACGCCTGACTTTACACACACATGAACTTTAATGGCATCCCAGTCTAAAGCCCCGTACACACGCAACGATTATCGGCCGACCGATCTGCCGACTTTTGTCCAGTGTTGTTGTGTTGGTTAAAATGTGCTCTAGACTGCACACAAATTTTCTGGGCCAACAAAAATCTACTTCAGAAGTGATGTCATGTGATGGTTAACTTTCCATGTGTTTTTTCTTCTCTGAGCATGCCCAGTCTTGCTCATCAGATTTTTGTCTGCCGAAATCTGTACTGACTGACGGAAAATCGGCCGTTCTGTTGACGGCCAACAGAAATTTTATAGCCTGCACACCAGATTTTGTTCGGCCGAAAAGTCGGAGTCGGTTGTCGAAAGCATCATACTAACAAGCCGAAAATCGGCCGATCGGACGTTGGCCGAAAATTCACAGCCAACTATCGATGCCTTTTGTACGAGGCATTAGTCCGTAGGGTTCAATATTGAGTTGACCCACCCTTTGCAGCTATAACAGCTTCAACTCTTCTGCGAAGGCTGTCCACAAGGTTTAGGAGTGTGTCTATGGGAATGTTTGACCATTCTTCTAGAAAAAATAGGAGTCCTAAGCAAGGGAGGCATAGATTAGAATGGGGAGAGAGGAAATGGGGGCCAAACTGCATGGGCAATGTAAAGGGGACATTGTAATATAAAGGCGACTGCACTGTAAAGGGGCACTGTGATCATTACAGTGCAGCCCCCTTTATATCACAGTCCCCTCTTTACATCACAGCCCCCCCTTTACAGAGCAGTCCCCTTTATATTACAATGTCCCCTTTACAGTGCAGTTCTCTTTACATCACAGCCCCCTTTTACATCACAGCCCCCCCTTTACAGAGCAGTCCCCTTTATATTACAATGTCCCCTTTACAGTGCAGTTCTCTTTACATCACAGCCCCCTTTTACATTACAGTGCCCACTTTACAGAGCGGTCCCCTTTGCATTACAGTGCCCCTTTTACAGAGCAGTCCCCATAACATTCATGTAAAGGGGGCACTGTCATGTAAAGGGGACTTCACTGTAAAGTGGGCACTGTAATATAAAGGAGACTGTTCACTTAGATGTATGGTGGCAAGGCGGCTCTCCTGTATGTAGTTCGTGATCCAGCATTTCCCAGTAGGGGGCGCCTGCGTGCCACCGACGCGGCAGCTGTGCAGTGATTAGACTCAACACAAGCTGATCAACGGGTGCTGGCCAATGGATGTAGCAATATTTCAGTCCCTCTATAAGTTGCTGTTCGCCGCCATTACTTTTAAATAACAGTAAAAAATAAAAATTCCAGTATTTATCCCATAGTCTGTAGATGCTACAATGTTTACGCAAAACAATCAAGACAACAAGACAAGTCAAGACACTTATTGGGATTTTATTTTTACCCAAAATATGTAGCCTAATATACATTGGCATAAATTTCTGAAGAAATTAGATTTTTTTTAATTTTTCTTATTGGATATATTTTAAAGTAGAAGGTAAAAAATATTGTTTTTTTTTTTTTTTTTTAATTTGTCAGACTTTTTTTGTTTATAGAGCAAAAAACCCCCCCAAAAAACTCGGAGGTGGTCAAATACTATAAAGCTTTATTTGTGGGGGGAAAAAAAAAGACATACATTTCATTCTGGGACAGCATTGCATGACTGGGCAATTATCAGTTAAATTAATGCGGACGTATCGGAGCTGAGCACGATACATACCGCGGTTTTATCCATTGATGCTATTATATGATGTCTACTATGTAAGTGCATTACTTTTTAATAAATTTATGTGCATCGATGTACTTCACGATTGGTTGCCCCTCTGTCTTTTTTCTGAGCCTGCATGTGAAAGACTCTTCAGCGGGGTCCTGTGAAGACATTGTACATCTGTGAATTGCAGAGATGTATAGTAACGAAGTAGAACTACTTAAGTACTGTACTTAAGTACCGAAATGCGGTATCTGTACTTTCCTAGAGTAGAATTTTTTTCTCCTACTTCTACTTTTACTTCACTACATTTTTTCGATGATTTCGATACTTCTACTCAAGTATTTTTTTTTTTGTGCTGCATAGTTACTCGTTACTTTTAAAAAAATTACCACTGCCAGAACAGTAGATGGCAGGTTGCATAAAGCTCAAAAAATGTGTATAATGTCATTTGTAAATCAGCGCATACGAAAATAAAGGCTGTGTATAATAAAAGCTGCTATACCAAATCTTTCCAACAAAAAGAAAATATGAAACAAACAAATAAATGGTGCTACAGCGCTTAAAGTGCATCAAGAAACTACTAACAAACACAGGTTAATCATTTGAATAAATCATTTGAAATAATAAAAAACAATATGATGTTCAAACTTTTGACTTCTTTCTTTAATAACTACATAACACAGTACTTCTACTTCTACTTTCAGTACTTGAGTAGAATTTTTTTTTCAAAACTACTGGTACTTTTTACTTTTAGTACTTAAGTAGCAAATACTTAAGTAAAAAAAATGTTGAATACTTTAGTACTTCTACTTAAGTAACTTTTTCTGCGAGCACTTCCACTTCTACTCAAGTCACTTTTTGATCGAGCACTTGTACTTTTACTCAAGTAGAAATTTTGAGTACTTTATACAAGTCTGGTGAATTGTGAAGTTCTCTCTCCCTGCTAAGGAATGTGACTAGGAACCATCATTTACGCCGAGCGCTGTTTGCTCTTATGCCTGTTTGACCACTCTGTGACAGGAGGGTCAAAAGTTCCGGTAAGAGACTACAGGTGTCAGCACAGGGTGTAACTCATCTCTCTCACTATTCACTGGTGATTGGCTGATTGGATCGGGTCCTTTCTTTCTACCTGCAGTTCTACTCCATTAGATTGTCCATGGACTGTATTACTGTGATAGATTGTTCAATATATGTCTGGCGCAGCTCCTAATATACATCTAAATGAATGCAGTGCCCTATCGCAAAATATGGCCTGGTCATGAAGGTGGGTAAACCTTCCGGACGTTGAGTGGATAATATGTATTAATAGTGAAGAATAAATAATAAATAAATAAATATAGAAAAAAATATATACATATGAATATATAAATACAGTGGAGATCAAAATTAGAGAACAATTTATGAACAATTTATGTAATCTTCATTGCTCCACATTGGAGAGAATTTATTTTGAGGCTATACCATGCTCATAGAACAGTGTTTTTCTTTCCAATAGTTTTTATTAGGGATTTTCAAGGTAACAGTGAACAAAGCTAACATTCACATCAACAATGAAGAGGTTGTACAGCATAAGTAATAAAGCATATAGCAATGCACTAACACACGGTACACCTAACTGCGAGTGGTAATTCGCTCAAGGGACAGCCCACACCCAACCAATGAGGGCACCCGGGCGATGCCAGGGAAACGGGGCCACAAGCCCAGCCACCCCAATGGAAACAAAACTGTGCCTGGACTCAGCCCCCACACCCCCGGCCTAGCCTCAGACGCCCATGACACAAACGCCCCCCAGCGAACTCCCACCTTGACATAAAATTATAGTAGGTATCACCATGAGTAACAATAGCAACCTCAGGATAGAAAGGTATGAGTAATAGAAACAAATAAACAAATATCATATAACTTGTAGACTGTCAACAGGACAATCTTAAACAAAACCTCCTTAATAACTAGTCAGTCATCAAGAGTTGTATAAAGTACTCGAAAACCCATACTTGAGTAAAAGTAGAAGTGCTCGATCAAAAAGTGACTTGAGTAGAAGTGGAAGTGCTCGATCAAAAAGTGAAGTACTAAAGTATTCAACATTTTTTGTACTTAAGTATTGCAAGTAGTTTTTTTTTAAATTTTGCTACTCAAGTACTGAAAGTAAAAGTACCAGTAGTTTTGAAAAAAAAATTGCTACTCAAGTAATGAAAGTAAAAGTACAAGTACTGTGTCATGTAGTTATTAAAGAAAGAAGTCAAAAGTTTGAACATTATATTGTTTTTTATTATTTCAAATGCAGCTTTTATTTATACATACAGTAGCATTTATTTTCGTATGCGCTGATAATACACATGTTTTGAGCTTCATGAAACCTGCCATCTACTGTTCTGGCAGTGGTAATTTTTATAATTGTAACGAGTAACTATGCAGCACAAAAAAAAAAATATCGGAGTAGAAGTATTGAAATCATCGAAAAAATGTAGTGAAGTAAAAGTGGAAGTAGGAGAAAAAAACTATACTCCAGGAAAGTACAGATACCGCCTTTCCGTACTTAAGTACAGTAGTGAAGTAGTTCTACTTAGTTACTATACATCTCTGGTCATCATACATAATATCAATGAATTTTCAGAAATCTAACTCAGTTATTCTGGATACATTTTTGACCAGGGCGCCCAATGTTGGTTACATTTTGGGATATCATCCCTTGAGCAGGCTAAAAACTTTTCATAAGAGTAGTATGTTTCCACCCTATTTATAACCTCATAGACTGTGGGTTTGTGAGTAGTCCTCCAGGCCGCGGTTATAGTTAATCTGGCTGCCGTGAGTATGTGGGTTAATAGGCATCGATACTTCGGTGGAATTTTGCTTATGCCTAGATTAAAAAGTGCTAAATCTGGAGACATAGGTACTGTATTTTCTGGCGTATAAGACTACTTTTGAACCTCAAAAAAATCCCCCAAAAATGGGGGGGGTCGTCTTATACGCCGAGTATAATATCTCCAAGGTAACCTAAGTATAAGTATTACCGGTAGATGAAATTTAGGGGGGTCGTCTTATACGCCCAGTCGTCTTATACGCCGGAAAATACGGGTAATTGTAGTTCAGTTACTGAGAGAATCAGAGCATAAACAGCTGCCCAATAACTTTGTAATCGCCTACACTCAGAACAGTGTTTTTCAAGATAACCAAGGCACTTGAACAAAAATAAACTTTATTTTGTTCTAAATTAGAGAACATATTAATCAAAATTAGAGAACAGCAATGACTGTAGCACAGAGAAAGAATACAACTAAGGTTTCCGAAGGTTACTACACTCAACAATTAGTAGGAAGTGGGGACCCTTGCTTTGAATGACTTCGGCACATCTGTGGCGACAAGACATCACTAGTATCTCACACTGCTCTGGTTTGATTTTGCTCCACTTTTCTTCCAGTCTCTTCCACAGTTCGGTGACTGTAGTGGGTTTCTTGGCCATAACTTTGTTGCCGAGGATTTTCCAGAGGTTTTCTGTTGGGTTTAGATCAGGATTCTGGGTTGGCCATTTCATTTTTTTAATGTTTTTAGCTTCAAGGAACTGCTTTACCCGTTTTGCTGTGTGACAGGGGGCATTTACTTGCATGAAAATTGTTGGCTGATTGGGTGATGAACGCAGGCAAGGAACCACATGTTGACAAGGAAGGTTCTGATAAACATTTGCATTCACTCTGCCATGTAGCTGTAAAAGAGGCCCAACTCATCCCCTAAACAATAACGCCTCCCAGAGGCGTAACTAGAACCTTCAGGGCCCTGATGCAAGAAACCATGAAGGGCCCCCCGGACCCCTGGCCGGGGGCCCTTACCTTTAAGCCCAGGGCTCTTCCCACTAATCCTGGGGCTCTTTACTCTCGTTGCATGGCCTTTTATTACGGTCCCACAGCAGGATTCTTTCACAAGTTCTGCAGTGAGCCCCCTTCCTGCAATCTTGGGGCCTCCCCCCAGTGGTGCAATGCCAGGGTCCAGTCGCAAGTGTGACCTTTGCGATCCTGGAAGTTCACCCACTGGTTTGCTTCCGGGCCCCCTGGAGCATGGGGCCCGGTAGCGATTGCAACCCCTGCAACCCCTGTAGTTACGCCCCTGACGCCTCCCCATCCACCTTTCACTGACTTCTTTACACACTTTGGGTTCAGTCTTTCTCCAGTTTGATGACGACTGTGTTTCCCATCTGACCCAAAAAAATAAACTTGCTTTCACCACTAAAGTGAGCTTTGGACCAGTTCTCCTCTGTCCACACAACATGCTCCTCAGCAAAGGTTATCTAGCCTTTTGATTTTTTCTGCTAATGAGAGGTTTGGTTTCTGCAGAGTGGGCTTTCAGTCCACATTAACCACTTAAGCCCCGGAAGGTTTTACCCCCTTCCTGACCAGGGGGTATTTTGCGATTCGGCACTGCGTTACTTTAACGGAAAATTGCGCGGTCGTGCGACGCTGTACCCAAATGAAATTGACGTCCTTTTTTCCCCACAAACAGAGCTTTCTTTTGGTGGTATTTGATCAACTGTGCGATTTTTTGATCATGCGCTATAAACAAAAAAAGAGCGACAATTTTGCAAAAATAACAATATTTTTCACATTTTTTTATATGAAATTCCCCAAAAAAAATGTAAAAATCAAAAATTTTTAACATTTTAGGCCAATTTGTTTTCTGCTACATATGTTTGGTAAAAAAAAATTGCAAAAAGCGTATTTTGATTGCTTTGCGCAAAAGTTATTGCGTTTACTAACTAAGAGAAAGATTTTTGTTGTTTTTTTTTTTTAACGTAATGGCGGCGATCTGCGATTTTTTTTGTGGGAGTGCGACGGACAGATCGGACCCTTGCCTGACATTTTTGACACTTTTGGGGGTACCAGTGACATTACTACAGTAATCAGTGCTATACATATGCACTGTTACTGTAAAAATGACACTGGCAGGGAAGGGGTTAACTTTATTGGAGAAGGAGGGGTTAAGTGTGTCCCTAGGGGCGTGTTTTTAACTGTGATTGGATGTGGCTTTTCATGTAACAGCAGAGATCTACGATCCTACATAGCAGGACCGTATGATCTCTGCTGTTACACAAGGGAGAGTGACAAGTGGCTTTGTTTACACTAGCCGCCTGCCTTTCTCCCTCTGTAACTGATGATCGCGAGTGACTGGCGGACATCGGGTCCGCCGGTCACGCGCGCGGGGATCAGAGTGAGCGAGCAGGGACGGGAGCGCTCCTCCGGCGGCGCGCGCTCGCCCCCTATTGGCTCGCAGGTCGAGTGACGTACCGGTACGTACTTGTACTTGCAGCGGTCGGCAACCGGTTAAACAGTGAGAAACAGTATGACGACGAGACAGATCCTTAAGCTGGATACACACTATCCAACTTTTGTGGTTAGATTTCCTTCAGATTTACCTTTTCTATGTAGTGCAAGGGCCTGCCAGATTGCATACAAATTGAAAGTGTTTAGGTTTGACCTCATATTATATGGTTTTGGTAAGTCTAAAGGAAAAAGTCTTCAGAAAATCTTATAGTGTGTATGGCCCATTACTCTGTTCAGCGCTGAACTGGTGAGCATTCGCAGCAGCAGTTTTGAACCAATTGCCCATTTCAGATTCTCCACATCCATATCCTGTCCTCTCTTGCATTTGTCTTTCATGGACAACCAGCCTTCCTGGGGGACTTGAATGAATTTGTGATGTTGTAAAGATGCAATATTCTAAAAATCACAGATTTGGAACAACAAACTATAAACTTCTCTTGCTATGGCTGAAAGGTTCATTCCTTTGGCCTTCATCTGGACAACCTGCTGCCGGAGGGTTTCAGTCACTTTAAAACCGCTCACCATCTTGAAAAGTCAGTGAAAACTGGAAAGTTAGGCTGCCAGGTAAATAGGGTTTGTCAGAAAATTAAAGAAATTAGCACAAGGCGCCAGATTAACACCAATAACTGGGAGGTATCTGAAAGTGTTCTCTAATTTTGATCAATGTTTTTTTTTCAAATCTCATTAAGAATTTTTTTCTGTGCTTCAAAATATATGTAACTTATGAAATATGCTTAACAAAACTGACCTTTTACTCCTGTTTAGATCATTTCAAATAGGACTAAGCAGTGACATTGAAATTTAGGAAACTGTAGGCTGTGCTCCATTTTTGATCTCCAGTATATATATATATATATATATATATATATATATATATATATATATATATTTATAATATTGTCTGTTGATTCACATCAACAGACAATAGTTGAGGCTGTTGATTCACCCTGCCACTATAGGTGAGTTTGGGAATGAAGTCTCTTTCCTAAGTTGACTTGGTGAGCTTGTAATTATCTTTAGGACACTCTCTCTAGCATCCTCTTTCTATACACCCGTCCACTGGCTATCCTACACATGGGGTGGCCCCCCTCAGGTCAGGCCCCGTCGACATGTCCCTGTCGAGTCCCTGTACTCACGATACTGTGGTCCCAGGATCTCCAGTGTCTCCCCCTCAGTCAGCTCTCCCTGACCTCTGGGTTCAGCTCATCTCATCCGTTCCTCCGGTCCTTAGGACGGCCTCCTGTGACCGCATGCCACTGCTGTAGAGGAGAAGACAGCCGCCCCCCTCCCTCAGGGACTTTGCTCTCCAGTCAAAGACTTTGCAGCATATGTGCTCCTGGCTTTTATACAGTATCCCAGAATGCACTGAGCCAACCTGCCCTCTGCCAATCACCAGGACTGTATAAAAGCCTATGCATCCATTCGTCAGGTTTCCTCCCACTGTCCAACATGCCTCCCTATTGGACCAGTGTGTAACTCTCTCTAGACACAATGAACAGATCCTGCTCTCTGGTAGGCAGAGAACAATATAGATTTACCTGCAGCTCCTCTGGTAAGCAGACAGGGCTCAAAACTATACTCTTTCACTAGCACTTACCTAGGAGGGTGCTACTTGTTGATCAAGAAAAGTTTTCTAAGTTGTCCGTTCAACAAATGTTGATCACAAAACTGACTTCCGTTGAACAGGGAGTCAATACATTGTTCGAAATGCAACTAGCCAAACTTCACTCAGTCTATGGCCTGCTTTAAAATCATTCATGAGTCATGACACCTTCTACTTTGTAACATCTAAAAGATAAAAAAAGATAAGAAATATTTTTCTTTTTTAATTTTTTTAAGTATGCTGTGAGAATGAGGAGCACATAACAAACATATGGTGGGGTTTTCTCAAATTTGACTGCAAACATGGAAATACCCTTTAAATCAGGAGAAAGACATATGGCATTGTGTAGAAGGTACGTGTGCTGCCGCATAGGAAGAAGGAGCATCTTCTTGCCTGTGGAAATAAAAAATTTAAATGGCATTTCTACTTTTACAGTCAAATTTGAGAAAACCCCAATATATGTTTGTATTGTATTTCCATTCACTTAGCATACCTACAGATATTTCTTAAAAATATTTCTTAGGTTTTAGATGAACATTGCGTATAACATGTTGACTTGAGAGTCACAAGAAAGTGATATCTAAACTGTCAATAAGCGTTGGCTAGGGATCCTTATGTGATGGAGGAATTATAATTAATGTATTTTAAGTGTGATCTTTTATAAAGGTAATAATATGAGTATGTTTGTATTTTATAACAAAGTTGTACTCTCTGGGTACCTTAGAAGTCCATCTGTTCTCCTTTTGATAACTCTATATTGTTGTAGCGCCCTGTCCTATTCAGGCTAAATTTAGTTTTTTGCTCTGCTGTGTTCAGTGGAGTAGCAATCTACTTCCCAAGTCTGGCTAAGTTATCCTAAGCTTTGTGGTTGATTATTCCTGACTGCCCTCGGAAGAAGCTTCCAGAGATAGAGGGAACAAGTGTATCGCTCACAACAGGGAATAGATCTGTGAATTTCACACAGAATCCAAAAACAGGTGCTCTGGCTCGTTATAGTGTCCTCAATACAACATAATTCAGCATAAAGCAAAAGTAGTAGTGGGCAACTCCAACGTCTGTATGAATATCTATATTTCTTGCACAGGAGTAGATAAAATGCATACATGTTTTTGGCTGCGAACAAGGATACTCGCCGAAGCATGTAAGCATTTTATCTACTCCTGTGCAAGAAATAAAGATAGAGTGAGGAGGATCAGTCACTGACGTTGTGAATGGTTGTAATACCTCAGCCAATCTCTAGAAGGGTGGGTCCAGAAGATGGCTGGGGAGGTGATAAATGTTTGGGAGGCCTGGTCAGAGGGTTCTTCTTCCTCTTCTAGGAGGGCTCTGCTTCGTCTGGGGCTGTTGCCCCTGGGAGGTAGCTAGTGTGAGGTAAGAGATGCAGTTTTTGCTTCAGCTGGTGTTGAGCTGAGTGCCTGAAGAATATTGCTAAATATTCTGCTGGAGGGCAATTGCTTTGGGAGTCCTGGTCTGGAGAAGGATTCTTTCTGTCTCCCTTTAGAGCAGGGGTCTTTAAACTATGGCCCTCCAGTTGTTTAGGAACTGCAATTCCCATCACGCCTAGTAATGTCTGTGAATGTCAGAGTTTTACAATGCCTCATGGAATGTGTAGTTCCGCAACAGCTGGAGGGCCGTAGTTTGAGGATCCTTGCTTTAGAGTGTCATGTTGAAGCTGCGTGGCAGACAGCTCTTGGGACATTGTGAGTATGACCTGAGTTTGGGACTTTTCAAACGTTTATCCTCCTATTGATTTGTGACATGGTCCTTGAGTATACTGCACCCTTATTGCTCCCCTGTTGATTGCTGCAATAAATCTACAAAAAGATGTCCCCTAGCCTGAGCCTGTGTTGACGGTGTGCTTGGAACTGTGTCTGTGGTAGACACCCTCTGTACTACTTTGTCTATTTCCAGTGGCCCATTTGGGGGGAGAACACTACAGTTATATGGGAAGTGGAACCTATAACTTGGAGCCCACACTAATACATGAACCTATTCTCGGCTCTAAAGGTAAATAAATGTCCCTTGAAGGGCACTGTGACCTAAAGAAAAAGTGTAGTTACCATCGCTTATATTTACATATATCATACATGTCAATGAAAACAATCTATGTGAAGCTCACCTTAAAGTGTTACTAAACCCAGGACTCTGTATTTACTATATCTGGTCTCCCACAGTACACAGAACATGGAAATGTAATAATTTTAGTAAATATAAACTGCTAAATACCTTTTCTCATCAGTAGTATATTGCAGGCTTGTGACTTCTATCAGTGTCTGCTTAAAGCTTGTAGGAGGAGTTTTCATTCTATTCTGACTGTCCTATGAGGCTGCAGGACCTCTGACCCTCTGTCTGGACAATGCTAATCAGTGTTAGGAGGGGATGGGTGCGCTGATAGTGTGTTGAAGCTGCTCCCGGTATTCAGTGCTTGGTGAATATGTGAAGTAAATGATAAAGTATGAGGTGCTCTAAACAACAATAAGATCCAAACAGTTGAAATAATTAAAAATTATAAACATGTAGGATGAATAAACATGAATAAACATATATGGTGACACAGTGATAATCCGTGAATAATCAATTGGTGCATAAACAAAAAAGTCCATAAGTGTCCATAAATAGGTGATGATATTTAATAGAAGATGAAAAAAAATAAACTTGATTCCACATCCAAAATAAATCCACCACCAAATGAAATTTCTCCTTACCGAACGGCAAAAGGTAAGGTGCCAATAATAAACATAGGTGCTGAACAAAACCAATCCCCATGGTGAACCAGCAACCACCTTGTGAAAATCACCTGGGTTAGCCTCTTACCAGATGGTAATCAATACATGCTTGAAACTGAAGGAACACTATCTTCCCCTTCTCCCAAGATCCACATGAGTCTTTTACAACAGCCACGCTGATGATCCAGCTCCACCTGGAGCCCAAGGTCCTCCCTGTGGTCCGCCAACAAATGAAAGATCCAAAGTAAAAAAAACAGCTGATGACCACTCTTATACCGCCTAAACACGGATATTTGTCATTCTTTAATGGATTTCTTTCCCATTCCCAATCAATCTGGACACAATCAGACAAACCAAGCTTTTCCAGAACTAAGAAAGGAAAAAACAAGGAAGAGTGAGAAATCAATCAGTGTCTGGTTAAAGCTTGTAGGAGGAATTTTCATTCTCCTCTGACTGTCCTATGAGGCTGCAGGACCTCTGACCCTCTGTCTGGACAATTCTGATTGGCCCTGTGCTGATCACATGCACCCTCCCAAGAAAAAAAAAAAAAAAACAACTCTCTAGCAATACACATGAAACTGAGCATGTACAGAGTGACTCCAAAGGCTCTGTACTCTAAGGAGATGGCTTGGGTAGAACAGAAGAAGGGGAGGAGAGACAGAATCAAACAGCCTTTTTACACAATGGAGAGGATTAACCCCTTAAGTTCCACAGTGAGTATAACAAGCATGCTGTACTGCATATACAGACTGATTTTACTGTTGTGGGTTTAATAACACTTTAATTCACTAAATATTAGCTAGACTAGTTCTTTAAAAAGTGCAGAAAAGGCATGCTGTGCATATTAGATAGGAATGTACTCTGAACTACAGCAAATAATTATTTCCTAATGAACCAAGAAACAATATTGGAATTGTAACATTTTCCCATGGAGAAGTCAATATTTTCCTGAAATGCCTGAAGGAAAGGTTAGAAATCGCTTATATTTATTCTGAACATCACTTATAACTTTACTTCTCTCCACAGACTTTGTCAGCATGATGCAGGGAATTATAATTTCACCTTTTCACCTCAGAAATACATACTGAAGGTTCTACCCTTGTTTTACTTAGAGCAGGAGTCTTTTTCAGTACGAGGGCCATGTTGTATGTTTTTCTAATATACATGGGCCGAAAAAAATCAGTTTTTATAAAAGAATAAACACACCCCTAATGTAAGACATTAGAAACCCCCAATCACATCGGAAGCCTTTCCTTCATATCAGAAGCCCTCCATCACATCAAAAGCCCCCCCCCCATCACATCAAAAGCCCCCCCATCACATCAGAAGTCCCCCAGCCCCCACACCATCACATAAAAAGCCCTCCATCACATCGGATGTCCTCCCTTCACCTTAGAAAGCCCTGCATCACATCAGCTGTCTTTCAAATCAGAAACCCAAAATTACATCAGAAGCCCTCCAATAAATCAGATGTCCTCCCTTCACATCAGATCTCCTCCCTTCACATAGCAGGGGTTCCCTTATATATCAGAGCCCCCCTTTAGATCAGGGTCCCCATCAGAAGCAGAGACCAGTGATCTGATTTGTCTGTTTGTCTGAATTGTTTGAGGACCCCAGTGTGCAAGCAGGATAAAATCTTGTAGAGGGCCAGATGTGGCTCATGGTCCATAATTTGTATTAGTGATCGACCGATATTGTTTTTTTAATGCCGATGCCGATACCGATACTGATATTTTGGTCATCGGATATCGGTATCGGCCGATATTTTCGGACATGTAAAAAAATGTTTTTTATTTATTTATTTTTTCTAAAGGTACTCTTGTGGAGGGATCTGGGGGTCTAAAAGACCTCAAACCCCTCTCTTCGGCACCGAAAAGCATTCAAAACGCCAAGTTTGGCTGTTTTGAATGATGTCAGGTTTTTTTGTCATGACATCACTTCTGGGTTTTTTACATGGAGACGCAGTACACCGGGTCTCCTCTTCGGCAGCGGCAGCAGTGGAGGTAGGATGCCCGGGTCTCCCGGTGGGACGGGAGACCCGGGCGAGCCACGGAAGGTGATGGGAGGGGGGGGCATCCCCTCCAGCTCTTTGTAATGACAGCCAACTGTCTTCTCAGCCGCATCGGTTGTCATTACAAGTCAGCCGACCGTCGGCTATGGACGCCGGTACCGGGGTGATACCTCTAGCTGCAGGCATCACCCCGGTACAAGCACTTTCCCTAAATATCGGTAAATCCAAAGGCCGATTCCGATATATCAGGGAAAGTGCATATCGGCTCCCGATATATCGGTGTTGCCGATAATCGGTCTATCCCTAATTTGTATACTCCTTGTGTAGCTATATGATCTATTTTGAATTCCCTTAATAAGTCTGTACAAATAATTTTCTTGTATTTTGGTCATATGAAGACTTAACAGAAAATTGTCTCTAGACTGCCCTGCATGCCCTTTTTTACTCTCTTAAAGGCTGCTGGGAATTTTACTTTGCATGATCTGCAATGGCAGTCATCTTAAAATAATTGCCAGCAACCGTTACTGTGCACACGGGGCTCCTATGATTACTAACATGGGCCAGATAATCTGAGATTGACGGCTGTTGAGGAAGAGGAATTGTTGCACATGACATCTTATTTTGTTTCTTTTTTTGAGCACAATATGCTTAGAAGATCCGATCATGAGTCTATTTGTAGCCAGGTGCTGGGCTACAGCAATATGGAGATGGAGATATTGCCTTTTACTCATCTCTCCCTCTACTGGGATACTTATGTTTCGCTGCACCATTCTCTTCTGTTCAGCATGGGGAGAGCTAAAGCCAAGTAAGCCCATAGACTTCTATGTAGAGCTCTGAGAATCCCTGAGAGTGGTCATTTGAAATGGCAGGCATACAATTGGATGAATAGATTATTTGGACTACAGGTCCCAATGGGCACATTGCAAAGGAGGAGAGAGAGAGCATAGCTCCTCTTTCTGAGTATTCACCTGCCAGTGGGGATGCAAGCCTGAGAAAAATGAGGAAACCCGGTGCAGCAAAGCACCGCCCACTTCACAGATCCTGCACAGCTACCACTGGGAGGCTGCAGTGTCCACCCACCTTCCGCTTCCCACCACTGATCATCCGAGGCTTTCTGCGAGAGACTAAGGGGATCCCCTTCTACAGTGTGTAAACAACAGAAGCATCCTGGGAACTGGTTAGGGGGTTATCCAACCATTATTGACAATGCTAGTAAAGACAGGCCCCACTGAGAGCAGGGCACAAGGACATCCAACCAGCCCTATACTGCACTTCTACCAAACCTATACCCCATAACATTCCTATAACGCATAATACTGAACAGTCACTGCATCTTAACCACATCTACCTTGGACCTGTGCCAAGACACCATACCTATACTGCACAAAGATTAAATGAGACTGGTGTCAATTGCAAAGACGCTCTTAAAGGGCCCCAACGATAGCCTACAGAAGAACATCTCAAAGGACTGCCCCTCCTGTAATAATTATTCTGCAAGTCCCCTGTATCCCCCTGCCCCATTCACTACCATCCTCCTTTTCTTTTGGACAGGGCATACCCAGTCGGTATAAATGCACTCTGGCAGTATAGTTATAGCACTCAGCAGAATAAACTTTACTACAGCTCTTTTCTGCACTTGAGGTGACCTAGCTATTGTTCATACTGATCTGGACACCGAATATCATCTTATGCCTGGTATTTACTGTTAATCACATTGTATGTTAAATTGTGTTATTACAATTTTTTAGTCCATTTTATGCTTGCCTAGTTACCAACCGTATTGGGTGACAATATAGTAAGTTTGCCTTTACTACCTGCTTTGGTGCCAGTTTTATTTGATATAGCACTAATATTGGGTATTAGGTATTTCAGTGATTTCCTGTGATATGGTATGTTTGCACACTCAACTTGGTGTGTCAGAGGGGGTGAGACCCTTGAGAAGGTCAAGGCAAAGAACATTCTATACAGTGGCCCCTACGTGGGTAGCGCCACTTATTGTTGTGTTCTGTTTTTTTTTTTTCTTTGTAATCTGCATTAATAAAATGACACTAAAAAGAAAAAATAGAACCAATTCTCAAAAAAAAAGGAACGCAGGCCAACTGGTAGGTACAGATGCTCATCTAATATTATTCTTGTACAGTTGAGACAGTCTTGTATAAGATTACAGTATTATGGGACAAAGCAATGCCATGATCCAATGGTAGTTACTGGGAGTAAACCAATTGGTACTTTCCCACTGCTTGTGCAGCCCTAGTCCACATACACTATATTACCAAAATTATTGGGACACCTGCCTTTACACGCACATGAACTTTAAGGGCATCCCAGTCTTAGTCTGTAGGGTTCAATATTAAGTTTGCCCACCCTTTGCAGCTATAACAGCTTCAACTCTTCTGGGAAGGCTGTCCACAAGGTTTAGAAGTGTGTCTATGGGAATCTTTAACCATCCTTCCAGAAGCGTATTTGTGAGGTCAGGCACTGATGTGGATGAGAAGGCCTCACAGTCATGTTGGAACAGGAAGGAGCCATCACCAAACTGTTCCCACAAAGTTGG
Organism: Pelophylax lessonae; assembly: GCF_965119305.1. Lineage (NCBI taxonomy): Eukaryota > Metazoa > Chordata > Amphibia > Anura > Ranidae > Pelophylax > Pelophylax lessonae. Next base: position 36,512,714 of record NC_138771.1, on the reverse strand, counting down.
GAGCGTGCAATTGTCTAAAATGCCTTAATAACCTGATGCCCCAAGAGTTCCCTTCACTGGAACTAAGGGTCCAAGCCCAACCCCTGAAAAACAACTGCACACCATAATCCCCCCCCCCCTCCACCAAATGATTTGGACCAGTGCATAAAGCAAAGTCCATAAAGACATGGATGAGCGGGTTTTGGGGTGGAGGAACTTGACTGGTCTGTGTAAACAAGGCAGATTGTCGTTCTGCTAGAAATGAAGGCATTGTTTCTGTGTTTCTGCAAAGCAGGAACACAAATCTTTGCCTTCCCCTAGGCAAAGCACCTCCCCCACAGTGAGTAAGCACAGTCTAAACACACAGTTAACCCGTTGAACGCTCCTGATGTTAACTCCTTTCCAGCCAGTGTAATTAGTGACAGTGACAGTGCACATTTTTTAGCACTATTACTGTATTAGTGTCACTTATTCCCAAAAAAGTATCAGTTAGGTGTCCGATTTGTCTTCTGCAATATCGCAATCCTGCTATAAATCGCTGTTCCCCGCCATTACTAGTAAAAAAATAAAATAAAAAATAAATAAAAACATCCCATAGATTGTAGACACTATAACTTCTGCGCTAAAAGTTGCTGATTGCCGCCATTACTAGTAAATAAATAAATAAATGAATGAAAATTCCATAAAAATGTTTTTTACTGGGTATCTTTTATAGCAGAAAGTAAAAAAAAATATATATATATTTTTTTCAAAATTGTTGGCCTTTTTTTTGTTTATAGCAAAAAAAAAAAAAAAAAACGCAGAGGTGATCAAATACCACCAAAAGAAAGCTCTATTTGAGGGGAAAAAAGGACATCAATTTATCAGGGTACAGTGTCAAACAACCGTGCAATTTTCAGTTAAAGTAACGCAGTGCCGTATTGCAAAATATGGCCTGGTTATGAAGGGGGGATGAACCTTCCAGAGGTCAAGTGCTTAAGCAGGAGGCACTAAAAGCAGGTTGTTACCACCCCCTCCTGGACACCCCTGTGAAAGAGCCCATATTGCTTAGAATGTCCGCCACTGAGAATTTAGATTTTTTTATACTAAGAAAATAGGCCTCATGCACACGGGAAAACACCAGTAGCTTTGTAGTGAGTTTTTCAGCATTTTTCAGCTTTTTTGCATTGCCGTTTTTCAGCGTTTTTTGGAGTTTTTAGCTAAAAATCAGCTCTTTGCTATTTTAGTAACTCCAACTTTCCCACAATGCAATGCTTGCCATACAATGCTTGCCAGAATTGCATTGCATGGGTGTTCACATCCATGTGATAAGATAGATGCGGGAAAAAAGGGTCCTACAATATTTTGGTGCAAATGTGGACCCTTTTTTTCCCGCATCAAAATTGCATTGCATGGGTGTGAACACCCATGCAATGTGATTCTGTCAAGCTCACTGCATTTTGCAATCTGTTTCTGGTTGTCGTTCATGGAACATTAAGCCCTCGTTCACATCGGGAAGATTTGACATGTCAGATCACATGCCAAATCAGAGCCTATTGCCGGCAACGTCACTGTCCAAATTATATAGTTACATAGTTAGTCAGGTTGAAAAAAGACACAAGCCCATCTGGTTCAACCAAAAAAAAAAAAACAGAATTGAAAACCCAACCATACAATCCCATATACACAATCCTATACCCGCAGTTGATCCAGAGGAAGGCGAAAAAACCCAGCAAAGCATGATCCAATTTGCTACAGCAGGGGAAAAATTCCTTCCTGATCCCCTGAGAGGCAATCGGATATTCCCTGGATCAACTCCAAAATACAAAAAATATTAGTACCCACTTGTATTGAGTACACCCAGGAAAGAATCCAGACATTTTTTAAAGCAATCTAGTGAGCTAGCCAGAACCACCTCTGGAGGGAGTCTATTCCACATTTCCACAGCTCTTACGGTGAAGAAACCTTTCCATATTTGTAGACGAAATCTGTTTTCCTCTAGACATAAAGAGTGCCCCCTTATCCTCTGTGTTGACATTAAAGTGAACAACTCAACACCAAGTTCGCTATATGGACCCCTTATGTATTTATACATGTTGATCATATCCCCCCTTAATCTCTTCTTCTTCTCAAGAGAGAATACATTCAGTTCCTCTAATCTTGTCTCATAGCTGAGCTCCTCCATGCCTCTTATCAGTTTGGTTGCCCTTCTCTGCACTTTCTGCAGTTCCCTGATATCCTTTTTAAGAACTGGTGCCCAAAACTGAGCTGCATATTCCAGATGAGGTCTTACTAATGATTTGTACAGGGGCAAAATTATATCTCTCTCTCTCTGGAGTCCATGCCTCTGTTAATACAAGAAAGGACTTTGCTTGCTTTGGAAACAGCAGCTTGGCATTGCATGTTGTTATTAAGCTCATGATCTACCAGAACACCCAGATCCTTCTCCGCTATGGATTCCCCCAGTTCTACTCTCCCTAGTATGTATGATGCATGCATATTCTTAGCCCCCAAGTGCATAACTTTACATTTATCAACATTAAACCTCATTTGCCACATAGTTGTCCAATTAAACAGTGCATTGAGGTCATCTTGTAAGTTGGAGACATCCTGTAAGGAAGTTATTCCACTGCAAAGCTTGGTGTCATCGGCAAAGAAATGGTACTTTTAATCATAGACCCAATATCATTTATAAAGATATTAAAAAGTAAGAGTTCCAACACTGAACCTTGGGGTACACCGCTGATAACCTTAGACCATTCAGAGTAAGAATCATTAACCACTACTCTCTGAATTCTATCTTTTAGCCAATTTTCTATCTAATTACAAACTGATCCTTCCAAGCCAGTAGACTTTACCTTACACATTAGCCTTGCGTGGGGAACTGTGTCAAACACTTTTGCAAAATCCAAGTATACTACGTCCACAGCCACTCCTCTGTCCAAGATTTTACCTCCTCATAAAAAGAAATCAGGTTTGCTTGACAACTTCTGTCTCTCATGAATCCATGCTGTCTGTTGCTTAAAATATTTTTTTCAGCAAGAACTCATCTATGTAGTCTTTTATTAAACTCTCCAGTATCTTCCAGACTATAGAAGTTAAACTAACAGGTCTATAGTTACTTGGCAAAGACTTTTTAATAATAGGCACCACATTGGTGCAACTCTGACTTTGCGGCGCCGCACCGATTCCCAAAAGTGGTTTCTGCACTATTTTTGGTGACTTCAGGGCAATTTCAATAGACATCTGTGCCTGAACCTGTACAGATGTCTGTCAAGTCACCCCCAAACTCGTACTGGCATGCAAGTTTGAAATTCGTGCGAGTTGAGCTGAATGATTTCAAACCGGCCCTCGATGTGAACCGGTGCCATTGCCGGCAATAGGCTCTGATTTGACATGTGATTTGACGGATGCCAAATCGGAACAATGTCAATGGGGGCTTCATGTTCCGTGAACAACACCCCAAAACAGATTGCAAAATGCAGTGCGCTTTCCAGAATCGCATCCCATGGGTGCTCGCACCCATGCAATGCGATTAGGTGTGGAGAAAAAAAGGGTCCTACAACATTTTGGTGCAAATGTGATGCAATTTGAGCCATAGAAAATATATGGCTCAAATCACATCGCAGACATCACATGTGATGTGCACAGGAATGCGGTGCGCTTTTGGTGCAAATCACATGCGGTGTTCAGCATGCACCAGTGTGAACTCAGGCTTTGTTCCATGAACGACACCTCCAAACAGAACCTAGGCTTAAAAAAAGCAATGAAATCAAAAATGCCAAAAAAAGGCTGCTTACTGGCGTTTTTTGACGTTTTGTGGCGTTTATTAGCGTTTATCGACGTTAAAGCATTTTTACAGCTGAAAAACGCCACTCAAAACCCACTAGTTTTCTGTTTTATTTTTTTATTTTTTTACAGCCAGAAAATGCCCATGCCAAAAACTGCTGAAAACAGCCTGTGTGTGCATGGAGACATAGGATAACCTGCTGGGTGGGGCGTTTATTGGCTGTTTAAAAAAACATCTGACGCCAAAAACAGCCGCTGTAAAAACGTCCAGTGTGCATGAGACCTAATATAACCTAAATCTATTATATTTACATTTCCCTCAATACCGCATTCAAAGGCGTATAAGTACACCAAACTTTGCATGTCAGCTGGGGATCTGCAGATTCTTCTTACTCATCATGACATTGGAGATAGTGCTGATGTATTGAGCGCACACAAACAGCAATACCAGTTCACACTACCATGAAGGAAAGCTCAGCCATAAGCTGATGAATAAACCGCGTGCCCTGAAACAATTCATCAGCTCACTTTCCATCTTTGACGTAATGCTCCTTGAAAATGTAATCCATCAAAACACCAAAAAAATTCAATAAGCTAAGAAACATTATGCAACAGACTGGAATCCAAACACAGCAGACAAGTCATTTCTTTTTAGGCGAGCTCTGAAATAACTTCTGTTATGTCTCCTTTATCAACGAGTTACTTCGCTTCCATTTCCATCAATAACCAGAAAAGAGCGCTCGCTTTTTTTTTTTTTTTTTTATAAAATTTACATTGTTGTTAGTGCTAGTAATTTAACCACTTGCCGACCACTTACTATATATATATATATACCGTATTTTCCGGCGTATAAGACGACTGGGCGTATAAGGCGACCCCCCTAATTTTCATCTACCGGTAATACTTATACTTAGGTTACCTTGGAGATATTATACTCCGCGTATAAGACGACCCCCCATTTTTGGGCGATTTTTTTGAGGTTTTTATACGCCAGAAAATACAGTACATATGTGTGTGTGTGTGTGTGTATATATATATATATATATACACATATATTTATATATATATATATATATATATATATATGTATGTATATATATATATATATATATATATATATATATGTATATATATATATATATATATATATATATATATATATATATATATATATATATAGCGTACAGGCAAAACAACATATGGATACGTTGCTTGCCTGGTGGAAGCTAGGGGGCGAGCGCGCGCCCCCGATCATCAGCGGGGAAGCCGATGCGTGTGTCAGGCAGCTCCAATTGCCGCCTGACACCCGCGATCGCTCCCCGCTGAGAGAGAAGGACGGTCGGCTGTTGTAAACACAGCCGACCGTTCTTCTCCCTGGAATGGTCATAGAGCCCCTGCGATCCTTGTGTAGGATCACAGGTTTCTTTGGTCATTTCAGAAGCCACTCCCCCCCCCCCATAGTTAGAATCACTCCCCTAGGCTCACATTTAACCTCTTGATCACCCCCAGTGTTAACCCCTTCCCTGCCAGTGTCATTATTACGGTAACAGTGCATATTTTTAGCACTGATTACTTTAGTAATGTCACTGGTACCCCCAAAAGTGTCAAAAATGTCAGTTAGGGGTCCGATCTGTCTGTCGCAATGTTGCAGTCCTGCAAAAAAACGCAGATTGCCGCCATTACTAGTAAAAAAAAGAAAAAAAAAACAATAAAAATGACATAAATTTTTCCCGTAGTTAATAGAGGCAATAACTTGTGCGCAAACCAATCAAAATACGCTTATTGCATTTTTTTTTTAACAAAAATATGTAGCAGAAAACAAATTGGCCTAAAATGTTAAAAAAATTAGATTTTTACAATTTTTTTTGGAGAATGTTATATAGCAGAGCGTGAATAATATATATATATATTTTTCAAAATTGTCGCTATTTTTTTGTTTATAGCGCAAAAAATTAAAATTGCACAGGCAATCAAATACCACCAAAAGAAAGCTCTATTTGTGGAAAAAAAAGGACGTTAATTTTGTTTGGGTACAGCATCGCACGACCGCGCATTTGTCCGTTAAAGTCATGCAGTGCCGAATCGCAAAATAGGACCTGGTCATTGAGCAGCAAAATCCTCCGGTCTGAAAGTGGTTAAAGCATGCCTATGGTCAAAATGCAAAATCGCATATTTATTATCACATTGTATTTCAATTTATTTCTTTTTCCACAAAAATGTTTTATTGTCAAATAACAAAGAACGATACAAAAATGTCAACTTTAGTCCAAAACAATGAACTGTTATATCATGTTAGGATTGCAAGTAGAAAGTGAGGCCTGTAGGAGAGAATAGACGAAAGGGTGGCATGACTAGGGGAGAAATAGGGGAACAGGACCAAGGAAGGGTCAGCTAGGTCAGTGTAGTGTGAAGGGGAGTAGGCCTTACCTGATTGGAGGCAGAGGTTGGTGGGCAGGGTTCAGATGTGTAGGGGTCTGCGTAGGTAGGTCCATTGTCAATCTGAAGAATTTCAGGAGAAGAGGTGACTTCCCTCCCTCCCTCCCGCCCTTGGGTTAGCGGTTATTGAAGTATATGGGTGGTGGTAATGTTTTTTCTTTTGGAGGATGAAAAATATTTTTCTATATTTTTAGGAATATAGTTCACAGGTGGGCTGCAGCCAGTATTAATAACTAAAAAAGAGGTTAAAAATCATCCTAAGCGCAGATTTCCTACATTTCAATGTTTTTTCTTTTGTTTGGTGTCAGGAATGTGGATGTAGTTAAAAAAAAAAACGGGAAAAATGGCATAAATCAATTACTGAATCAAATAAATAAATAAATAAAAATAAAATAAATAAATCAAGAAATGAATAAATAAAATACATGAAATAAGATTAAATTGAAGAAGTGAATCCGTAATAAAAAAATACATTTATTTGTTTGGTTTGTTTGCTTAAATGATGCAGTTTTTTACACTTTGCCACAGCAGCGGTTAAGGGGTCTTTGGGGGGTCAGTGAGCAAGCAAATTGTTAAAAGAATTGTGGGGTCCATCTAAGGTATGGTGCTTTCATTTGGTTAGTGGTGGTCCTCCCAGGAGCTAGATCCCCTGGGGGGAAAAAAATGGAAGTATGTGTGGTGTCGTAACGTCTTCGAGCTAGTTGGGGCGTGGCTGAGGACAGGGGAGGACTGGGAAGGGGGGCAGGGTGGCAATTGCCCCCCGGGCTGCTCTGTTGCTGGGTAAAAAGGCCGCACTCAGGGCTGGATTAATGTAGGGGCCAGACATTGTATACAGCTGCTGGTCACCACTACACAATGTTATATTTGCAGAGGTGCAGCGGAGCTGTATGAGTGTGCAGAGTACGCTCCTGCACCCAACCGGCACAATACTAACACAGTCACTTCCCTGTAAGACTCCTGATAGGAGCTTCCTACGCCCCGCCTGGCGTAATGTCATGTATTTTTGTTAAACCTCCTTTGTTGCTATTAACATTAAATTAGGTTACCACATTGCATCATGTTTGTCTTGCTTCATAACATAAATATCTGTTATAAAACCAGGTGGGCACGGATGGTGAGCTGATTCAATGGTTCAATGGGCCACTTGACTGGATTTGCCCCCCCCAGGCCTAAGGCTGCCAGCCCTCCCCTGGCTGAGGACATGGACGATTACAGTTACAATCGTGTCTAAGGACACCCAAAGACCCCTTCTGGTTTAAGCATTGTTTATGCTTTTATTGTTATGTTATTTATTCTTTGGTTAATAAAAATGACTGCTGTGGCCGTATTAAACCCATGTCACACAGTCCGTGTCGTCATTTTGTAGTATTAAGGACCCCAGGTTTAGTCAAGAAGAAGAAAGAAAACCTCTCTAGTTTCAGTAGGTATCTTGCATGGTATGTAAACATAAAAACATCAAGGTAAGTTAACTTAGAAACATCAAATCCGATTTCCAAATACAGTTCTGGCTTCGTCATGAATAGTGTTGAGCGAACACGGACTGTATTATTCGTGTTCGTACCAAATAATTGGATTTTTTGTACCCGAACACGGACACGGACACTTTACTGTATGTTCGGGTAAAAATCCGTGTTCGGTCGTTTTATTTCCGGGTTTTGCATGCTTTGGCGCTCTTTTCATGGCGGGCTTTCAACAGCCAATCAACAATCGTTTAACTGGTGTGCCTTAAGCCATCCCAGCCATGCCTGCAAATGTCTCAGTAGCTGTGATTGGCCGTCTGAAGCATGTGACCAAGTCTTTATAAGTTCGAGGCAGCCGCAGCGGCGTCATTATGCTGCTTAGATTCAGGGACAGAGCACACATCAACGTGCTGGCTGCTGATTAGGGAAAGATAGGCAGGAAAAAACCATTTGTGTCCGGATAGAATTGAGGGACAGGTCGGAGTGTTTAGGCAGGGCGAGTTGTAGGCATTTTAGGGATAGAGTCTGCTGAATTATAGGGTCAGTGTCTTCTACAAACTACAATCGATATTGCTGTGTGGGGGGTGGGGTCTGCACTCAATCCTGATCTACGATCTCTTCTCAATCCTGTTAGGGACAGAGTCTGCTGAATTTTAGGGAAACTGTGTTCTACAAACTACAATCGATATTGCTGTGTGGTGTGGGATTGGAGATAGGCAGGTGTCAGTGATCCACATCCATTTTTCTGTGTGTGAGCTGCAGTGAACACAATCTTTTTGGGCTGCAGTGAACACAATCTTTTTGGGCTGCAGTGAACACAATCTTTTTGGGCTGCAGTGAACACAATCTTTTTGGGGTGCAGTGAACAAAATCTTTTTGGGGTGCAGTGAACACAATCCTTTTTGGTGTGCAGTGAACACAATCTTTGTGGGGTGCAGTGAACAAAATCCTTTGTGGGGTGCAGTGAACACAATCTTTTTGGGGTGCAGTGAACAAAATCCTTTTTGGGGTGCAGTGAACAACATCCTTTTTGGGGTGCAGTGAACACAATCTTTTTGGGGTGCAGTGAACAAAATCCTTTGTGGGGTGCAGTGAACACAATCTTTTTGGGGTGCAGTGAACACAATCTTTTTGGGGTGGAGTGAACAACATCCTTTTTGGGGTGCAGTGAACAAAATCCTTTTTGGGGTGCAGTGAACAAAATCATTTTTGGGGTGCAGTGAACACAATCTTTTTGGGGTGCAGTGAACACAATCTTTGTGGGGTGCAGTGAACACAATCTTTTTGGGGTGGAGTGAACAACATCCTTTTTGGGGTGCAGTGAACAACATCCTTTTTGGGGTGCAGTGAACACAATCTTTTTGGGGTGCAGTGAACACAATCTTTGTGGGGTACAGTGAACAGAATCTTTGTGGGGTGCAGTGAACACAATCTTTGGGGGGTACAGTGAACACAATCTTTGTGAGGTGCAGTGAACACAATCTTTGTGGGGTGCAGTGAACACAATCATTGTGGGGTGCAGTGAACTCAATCTTTGTGGGGTACAGTGAACACAATCTCATACTTCTGAAGGTTTGAGGGTGCTGCCTGTTCCATACTCCCCCCTACTCCTAGCCTTTTAGGGGTACAAACAATAGTAATTGGGGCCTAGTGTGGTTGTGTACGTGTGATATACATACACTTTTTTGGGATCATATTTTCTATTCCGCTATTTAATCAAAAACCTTTGGGGATCAGTTAAATTGGGGGATAGTCTGTGTTGGTACGTGTGAGAGAGATCCACCTTTCCAAGTTGTTGGGGTTCATCTCATACTTCTGAAGGTTTGAGGGTGCTGCCTGTTCCATACTCCCCCTACTCCTAGCCTTTTAGGGGTACAAACAATAGTAATTGGGGCCTAGTGTGGTTGTGTACGTGTGATATACATACACTTTTTTGGGATCATATTTTCTATTCCGCTATTTAATCAAAAACCTTTGGGGATCAGTTAAATTGGGGGATAGTCTGTGTTGGTACGTGTGAGAGAGATCCACCTTTCCAAGTTGTTGGGGTTCATCTCATACTTCTGAAGGTTTGAGGGTGCTGCCTGTTCCATACTCCCCCTACTCCTAGCCTTTTAGGGGTACAAACAATAGTAATTGGGGCCTAGTGTGGTTGTGTACGTGTGATATACATACACTTTTTTGGGATCATATTTTCTATTCCGCTATTTAATCAAAAACCTTTGGGGATCAGTTAAATTGGGGGATAGTCTGTGTTGGTACGTGTGAGAGAGATCCACCTTTCCAAGTTGTTGGGGTTCATCTCATACTTCTGAAGGTTTGAGGGTGCTGCCTGTTCCATACTCCCCCTACTCCTAGCCTTTTAGGGGTACAAACAATAGTAATTGGGGCCTAGTGTGGTTGTGTACGTGTGATATACATACACTTTTTTGGGATCATATTTTCTATTCCGCTATTTAATCAAAAACCTTTGGGGATCAGTTAAATTGGGGGATAGTCTGTGTTGGTACGTGTGAGAGAGATCCACCTTTCCAAGTTGTTGGGGTTCATCTCATACTTCTGAAGGTTTGAGGGTGCTGCCTGTTCCATACTCCCCCTACTCCTAGCCTTTTAGGGGTACAAACAATAGTAATTGGGGCCTAGTGTGGTTGTGTATGTGTGATATACATACACTTTTTTGGGATCATATTTTCTATTCCGCTATTTAATCAAAAACCTTTGGGGATCAGTTAAATTGGGGGATAGTCTGTGTTGGTACGTGTGAGAGAGATCCACCTTTCCAAGTTGTTGGGGTTCATCTCATACTTCTGAAGGTTTGAGGGTGCTGCCTGTTCCATACTCCCCCTACTCCTAGCCTTTTAGGGGTACAAACAATAGTAATTGGGGCCTAGTGTGGTTGTGTACGTGTGATATACATACACTTTTTTGGGATCATATTTTCTATTCCGCTATTTAATCAAAAACCTTTGGGGATCAGTTAAATTGGGGGATAGTCTGTGTTGGTACGTGTGAGAGAGATCCACCTTTCCAAGTTGTTGGGGTTCATCTCATACTTCTGAAGGTTTGAGGGTGCTGCCTGTTCCATACTCCCCCTACTCCTAGCCTTTTAGGGGTACAAACAATAGTAATTGGGGCCTAGTGTGGTTGTGTACGTGTGATATACATACACTTTTTTGGGATCATATTTTCTATTCCGCTATTTAATCAAAAACCTTTGGGGATCAGTTAAATTGGGGGATAGTCTGTGTTGGTACGTGTGAGAGAGATCCACCTTTCCAAGTTGTTGGGGTTCATCTCATACTTCTGAAGGTTTGAGGGTGCTGCCTGTTCCATACTCCCCCTACTCCTAGCCTTTTAGGGGTACAAACAATAGTAATTGGGGCCTAGTGTGGTTGTGTACGTGTGATATACATACACTTTTTTTGGATCATATTTTCTATTCCGCTATTTAATCAAAAACCTTTGGGGATCAGTTAAATTGGGGGATAGTCTGTGTCGGTACGTGTGAGAGAGATCCACCTTTCCAAGTTGTTGGGGTTCATCTCATACTTCTGAAGGTTTGAGGGTGCTGCCTGTTCCATACTCCCCCTACTCCTCATCTAGCCTTTTAGGGGTACAAACAATAGTAATTGGGGCCTAGTGTGGTTGTGTACGTGTGATATACATACACTTTTTTTGGATCATATTTTCTATTCCGCTATTTAATCAAAAACCTTTGGGGATCAGTTAAATTGGGGGATAGTCTGTGTTGGTACGTGTGAGAGAGATCCACCTTTCCAAGTTGTTGGGGTTCATCTCATACTTCTGAAGGTTTGAGGGTGCTGCCTGTTCCATACTCCCCCTACTCCTCATCTAGCCTTTTAGGGGTACAAACAATAGTAATTGGGGCCCAGTGTGGTTGTGTACGTGTGATATACATACACTTTTTTGGGATCATATTTTCTATTCCGCTATTTAATCAAAAACCTTTGGGGATCAGTTAAATTGGGGGATAGTCTGTGTCGGTACGTGTGAGAGAGATCCACCTTTCCAAGTTGTTGGGGTTCATCTCATACTTCTGAAGGTTTGAGGGTGCTGCCTGTTCCATACCCCCCCTACTCCTCATCTAGCCTTTTAGGGGTACAAACAATAGTAATTGGGGCCTAGTGTGGTTGTGTACGTGCGAGATACATACACTTTTTTTGATCATATTTCCTATTCCGCTATTCAATAAAAACCTTTGAGGATCAATTGAATTGCGGGATAGTCTGTGTCGGTACGTGTGAGAGAGATCCACCTTTCCAAGTTGTTGGGGTTCATCTCATACTTCTGAAGGTTTGAGGGTGCTGCCTGTTCCATACTCCCCCTACTCCTCATCTAGCCTTTTAGGGGTACAAACAATAGTAATTGGGGCCCAGTGTGGTTGTGTACGTGTGATATACATACACTTTTTTTGGATCATATTTTCTATTCCGCTATTTAATTTAACTGGGCCTCCATGCGAGACCTGTGTGCCTTGTTGCGCTGTTTTGAGTACTCCACCAACATGGCCAGTGGCAATGACGCCGTTCTCAGCTTAACTATCCCACTTCTATGCCTCCTTGAAAAAACAATTCGGGCGATGATGGAAGAGGATGTGGCACAGGATGAGGAGGAGGAGGAGGATGAAGAGGTAACATTTCCAAGGCTTTCAGGGCAGTCATTCGCAAGGGGCTCCGAGGGTGGGTTCCTGCACACGCAAACGCCAGGGACGCAATTGTCCAGCAGGGGCACAGTTCTGGAGGATGAGGAGGATGAGGAGGAGGAGGAGCTGGAGGAGGAGATGGAACCATGTTCACAGCAGGGTGGCACCCAGGCCAGCTCATGGCCATCACTGGTGCGTGGCTGGGGGGATACAGAGGACACGGACGATACACCTCCCACAGAGGACAGCCTTTCGTTGCCTCTGGGCAGCCTGGCACACATGAGCGATTACATGCTGCAGTGTCTCCACAACGACCGCCGAGTTGCCCACATTCTAACTTGTGCTGATTACTGGGTGGCCACGCTGCTGGATCCCATCCCCATTACAAGGACAACGTACCGTCCTTAATTCACTCACTGGAGCGCGATCGCAAGATGCGCGAGTACAAGCGCACGCTGGTAGACGCCATGCTGCTGGCATTCCCATCTGACAGCGGGGCCACAGTGGAAGCACAAGGCAGAGGAGGAGGAGGAGGAGGTCGCCAACGCAACCAGGGCACCGCCAGCACCTCAGAAGGCAGGGTTAGCATGGCCGAAATGTGGAAAAGCTTTGTCAGCACGCCACAACAAACAGCAGCACCAGCAGCTCAGATGGAACGTCTTAGCAGGAGGCAGCATTTTACCAACATGGTGGAGCAGTATGTGTGCACACGCCTACATGTAGTGAATGACGGGTCTGCCCCCTTCAACTTCTGGGTCTCCAAATTGGGCACATGGCTTGAGCTTGCCCTTTACGCCTTGGAGGTGCTGGCGTGCCCTGCAGCCAGTGTATTATCTGAACGGGTATTTAGCACGGCTGGGGGCGTTATAACAGACAAGCGCAGCCGCCTGTCCAGAGACAATGTGGACAAGCTCACGTTCATTAAAATGAACCAGGCATGGATCCCACGGGACTTTTCCGTACCTTATGCAGAATAGCAATGGATACCGACCTTACCCACCCATTGTTCCATTTTTGCTCTTTCTCACTCTTTTGGGGTGTACCCTCATTTAAAATTTTTGAAAAGAAGCAGTGTTGGCTACCTCGTCCTCCTCCTCAGGGCCAGATTAATGTAGGGGCTATTGGAGCTGCAGCTCCAGGCCCCTACCTTTTATATAGGCCCCGGGTTGGCCATATTCACTGTTACTGCTCTTCTGTCACTTGTAAACACAGAAGTCTGGCTTCTATGCTCTCTTCCCCAGGCAGCACCCTCAGAACCTCCCCACACAGCGTGAAGGCCGGACAAGGAGGGACAGTTGGCGATGCATGGATGTGTTTATGGGCTTCAGAGACAGCATCCCATGTTGAATTAGGCATGCATGGCTGCACCCTTCCTCCTCTGGGTGCATGGCAAGGCACGGCCCTTAAGGCCCTTCAAAATCCTCAGCACCAAGCCCATGATGCTGTTAATCCGGCCCTGGTCCTCCTCCACCGCCGCTTCCACCTACACCGCCCATAGGTGTGCGCAGCCTATTGCATTAAGGTGTGCACCCCAAAGTTGAAATACACATGCATGTGTTTGCCAGCAGGGAGAGTAATGTATCGGGGCCATGTACCTGTAGGCAAGGAGAAATAGAGCAGAGCAGGTCCCAGGGAGATCTTTCCCATCTCCTCACTGGCAATGCTATGTGCCCTAGGTGATTAGGGTGTGCCCAGGCACACCCAGCACACCCTGTGCGCACGCCTATGTCACCGCTAGGCTTGTGACGGTATCAGATTTTCATGCTGCGATTAATTGATTAAGGTTTTGCCACGGTATACGGTATTATCACGGTATTCTATTATTAAATTTAAATTATTAAATTTCCACCTCACTTCAATTTCATTGCTGAATTTAGGGGCTTTGGTTCACTTATGCACATTATTATATAGTCAGTCAGTACAGACTCTGTGAACCAGGCCTAAAATAGGTCATCAAGCAGTGTCTGGCCTAACTGGTGATAACTGGTTCTGGCGCTCGGCTCCGATCCGATGGCCTGGTCATTAAGAGGGCAAATCCTTGTGGTCAAGAAGTGGTTAAACCTGAAGGAGGTGTTGTTTATAAATTACTTTACTATGGCTTTAGGCCTGGTTCACATGTATGCGGGTTGGTGGTTCACATTTGCACAGGCATAGCAGCCCATTGATTTGAATGGGCTGCTATGCCCTCATTTTCCGCAGAAAAAAGGTGCATGCAGCATTTTTTTAAAATTCAGTGGCCTTGAAATCCATCCTGCTTTTGCACCATGCGACTAACCTGCAGTTCCTGCTCTGGCAAGCTTTCTGCATTTTTTGTATACGTGGGCACGGCATTTAAAAATAAACAGTTTGCGTGTGCAGCAACGGCAGGTAAGTCGCATGGTGCAAAAGAAGGATGGATTTCATGGCCACTGCATTTTTTTAAATTCTGCATGCACCTTTTTTCAGCTGAAAACGCAGGCATAGCAGCTCAAGCCCATTCACATCAATGGGCTGCTATGCCTGTGCAAATGTGGGCCCCCAACCCGCATACATGTGAACCAGGCCTAAAGCAATAGTAAAGTCATTAATTGGTTAAACCTGCAGGAGGACCGGTGTTTTTATCTATTAATGACTTTACTATTGCTTTAGGCCTGGTTCACATGTATGCGGGTTGGGGGCCCACATTTGCACAGGCATAGCAGCCCATTGATGTGAATGGGCTTGAGCTGCTATGCCTGCGTTTTCAGCTGAAAAAAGGTGCATGCAGAATTTAAAAAAATGCAGTGGCCATGAAATCCATCCTTCTTTTGCACCATGCGACTTACCTGCCGTTGCTGCACACGCAAACTGTTTATTTTTAAATGCCGTGCCCACGTATACAAAAAATGCAGAAAGCTTGCCAGAGCAGGAACTGCAGGTTAGTCGCATGGTGCAAAAGCAGGATGGATTTCAAGGCCACTGAATTTAAAAAAAATGCTGCATGCACCTTTTTTCCGCGGAAAATGAGGGCATAGCAGCCCGTTCAAATCAATGGGCTGCTATGCCTGTGCAAATGTGGGCCGCCAACCCGCATACATGTGAACCGCCAACCCGCATACATGTGAACCACCAACCCGCATACATGTGAACCAGGCCTAAAGCAATAGTAAAGTCATTAATAGATAAAAACACCGGTCCTCCTGCAGGTTTAACCACTTCTGGATCGCAAGGATTTGCCCCTTTAAAGACCAGGCCATCGGATCAGAGCGCCAGGACCAGTCATCACCAGGTAGGCCAGACACTGCTTGATGGCTATATAATAATGTAATGTGGGCTGCTAGGCGTGTGTGTGTGTATATATATATTTATTAGAGCTGCACGATTCTGGCCAAAATGAGAATCACGATTTTTTAGCTTGGAATAAAGATCACGATTCTCTCACGATTCTCTGTGTAACAAAAAAAAAAAAATTGGGATAACTTTACTGTTACGTTTTTTTTTTTTTTTTTATTCATTAAAGTCTAATCATTGCGTTTGAAAGACTGCTGCGCAAATACAGTGTGACATAAAATATTACAACAATCGCCATTTTATTCTGTAGGGTCTCTGCTAAAAAAATATATAAAATGTTTGGGGGTTCTAAGTACTTTTCTAGCAAAAAAAAAACTGATTTTAACTTGCAAGCAGCAAGTGTCAGAAAAAGATCCAGTCTTTAAGAGGTTAAACTTCCTTTCTCCCTGGCAGAGGGAAGGAAAAGATACAAATGTAATCATTTTTGTTTATAGTTAGGAGACTTAATGCTGAAAGGTGTTAGCTGAGTGAGTGAATGAGTCATCCAGCTCACTGAAATGTATCAATTCACAAGTCAGGCAGACTTGACAGAGAAACTCGGTATTTTAAAAATGCCACAATAACAATACCGTGGCTATGCAATACCGCGATATATCGAATTACCGAAAACCGGCATATGTCTAGTCACCGCCACATCCACCACCACCTCAACCTCCCTCCTACTCCATATGGGCCTCGTCCTTCAGAGATGAAGAAGAACATTGTTTTATTTTTCTGTTTTTTTTTGTTGTTTTAAGTTATTTCCCTATCCACATTTGTTTGCAGAGCACTTGCCATGCTCTTAATTACGTTTTGCTGCCATTTGCAGCACTCTAGCCCTTTCCTTTGGTGTTTTAGAGCCATTTTAGTGCCTTAAAGTTCGGGTCCCCATTGACTTCAATGGGGTTCGGTGTCCGGGAAAAGTTCGGTAAAAGTCCGGGACACGGACCCGGACTTTTTTTTTAAAGTTCGGCCGAACCCGTCGAACACGGACATCTAGGTGTTCGCTCAACCCTAGTCATGAAAGGTATAGATCAGTGTTTCTCAACCTTTATTTCGTCAAGGCACTCTTTAAAATTATGGACAATCTCGAGGCACCCTTGACAATTATGGACAGTCTCGAGGCACCCTCCAAAATTATGGACAGTCTCGAAGCACTCTTTAAAATTATGGACAATCTCGAGGCACCCTCCAAAATTATGGACAGTCTCGAGGCACCCTCAAAAATTATGGACAATCTTGAGGCACCATGAGATATATAAAACTCCGCGCAAAAGGACTCTAGTGGGATATGCCCAGAAATTCTGTAAAGAAAATATGTCCCAGTGACAGGTGTGTGGGGTAAATATAGTATATAGATAATGTGTATAAGTATAGGCTGCAGCCTCCCTGAATATTAGTCCGGGGACTAAATGTAAAATGGATAAAAGATAGGGTGTTGGCGCTGCCTATTTAAAAAAACAGTAAAAATGTACAAACTGTAAATGTAATAAAGTGACAGTGACAAATAATTTAGCGTAAATATTGCATGCTAAAACATAACTCAATACAAATGAGTGCTAAAATAAAAATGCTTAGCAGATAAAAGTGCTTATCAAATAAAGTGTTGTAGTGCACGTGCGAAGAAATCCCAACTATATCATATAGTATATGGAAAGTGCTGTAAAGAGCTGGAGAAAGAACTAATATACAAAGAATAGGTATACAAATACCAAAGAAATATAATAAAATAAAAACACAATCAGAATGGTGTTAGTGTACAAATAGAATATACTAAAAGGAAACACAATCCAAATGGTGCTGGTGTGCAACCAATCTGTGAATAGTCCCAACACAATCCAAATAGTGCTGGTGTGCAACCAATATGTGAATAGTCCCAATATGGAATTTTTATAGTCCAGTGACTGAGTATATTGTGCAGGAAAAAAAATATATTTTTTATATATGGGTGGTAGGTGACAATCACTGTATACAAAAGGGTGACCCCGTGCCGTGTGGTAGGGTGCTGCGTGGTCCTTTCTGGTGAACAAAGCTCGCTTACCAGAAGCACCCACCCCACACAGGGGTATAAGGCGGGTGTATAAGGATCAAGGGTCTCGGTGTCTCCCCTCCTCCTGGGTCGATGGGTCCCTGAAGTGGTCCCTGGGGTTCTAGCTGGAGGTATCCCTGGGGTATTAGTGGATCCTACTATTCTCCTACAGGCTGGGGATGGTCCGAGAGGTCCGCCGGATATAGCTCATAGCCGTATACCAAGGGATGATAGATAGACAAGGCACATAGCGTAATACTGTCTAGGAGGTTTATTCAATGTAAAACAGAAAGGTACTCACAATCAGAAAAAAGTAAACAGGCACAGGTACGAGTGTGGAGCGCGGTGTGGTCCAAGCCTCGTTCTCTGTGTGCAGGAACCGGAAGTGACGCGACACGCCGTACGCGTTTCGTAATCAATACGTCCTCAGCAGCCTTTCTTGAGGCACCCTTTAAAATTAGGAACAGTCTTGAGGCGCCCCATCCTAAAATGTAAACGCAATTCTATTAGTTTTACATAATGCAACAACAGCCACACATTTAGGAGACCCAGTGTTAGAGGTGCAAACTGGTGCTGACTAGTATTCCAATGTTTCTCTTCTTCCTCAGTTTTTCTCCATCACTCAGCTAATGTGACCCCAAAGCTGATGGAGAGAGGCAGGGGATAGTCAAACAAGGATGCTATACAGACCTCCTTATCAACTGATGACGCCATTGGTTGTTAGGAGGTTGGCAGCTAGAAGGTCCTAATGGTGCACAATGAAAACCTGTGGCTTTGTGTAACTCAAAAGCAGACTTCATCCAAAACGCCACCTTCTATACAATTCATGGGCAATTTTTAGGCATTTTGCTGAGGCACCCCTGAAGAAATCTCAAGGCTCCCCAGGGTGCCTGGGCACCCTGGTTGAAAAAGGCTGCTCTAGACTGCCGATAACATCATTCAGAAAGCAAAGTGGAAAAGCCATGCTTGGGGTAAACTATCTTGTGGATTTAGTACGTCCAAGGAGTCGGGTATAGCTATATTTTCGTGTGAATTTAGTATTCCAGGGTTTTATTAGTATAAAATTAGTATAAAGTAGAGCTCTAAATGAGTTTGTTGCATAATTATATATGGGGCTGGGTCAGGGAGGGGTGTGGGGTATATAGGGGGAGATATGGGGTTAAACAGGAGTGGGGGGGTAAAAGAAAAGAATAGAAGAAGAAGAGAAAAGAAAAGGGGGGGATTTGGGGGATTTCAATTATTTCTATCCTTCTCCTATGATTCTGAATTATCTTGAAGTTTGTAAACTTACTTTGTGAAGATCCCCACACATTTACTTCCCTGAATTCTGTGACACACGGTCACTATGCCCTGTGAGTAGGCTTTGCTGTGTCACACATTTCACAGATCCCGCCTTCTGAACTACAAAGAGTAGGAGTTTCAGGAGGCGGAGTCAAAAATCACTGCTTGCAGACAGCACTCTACCATGGGGTATATAGTCCTTATAAATTAAGAAGAAGATGCAAAGCATGCAGGGAACTCAGGAAGTTGAGGGAGGAGACAGCCAGCATACAGGCAGCACTCACAACATGAAAGGAGGTTTTTTAAGTCCTCTTGTATTTGATTGTCAAATAAAACTATTGTTTGTATTACAATGCTGATATTATAAAATAAAAAGTTTATGCTGTGACAATAGATTTGCTATATTTTGGCTGTAATATTTTCAAACACTCCCAAGAGAAATGTCAAAAAGAATAAACTTGGTATATATTAGTAATTTTAGGAAAGTATAGGAGGGAGGTTTTTTTTATATGCAAAAAGAACATATACTGTACATAGACAGAAATTATCTTATATAAAAACATACACGTTTTGTTTTTATAAATATAAAAAATGAAAAACAATATAATTTTCTTGTGGTCATGATTAGGGTTGAGCGGACACCTAGATGTCCGTGTTCGACGGGTTCAGCCGAACTTTAAAAAAAAGTCCGGGTCCATGTCCCGGACTTTTACCGAACTTTTCCCGGACACCGAACCCCATTGAAGTCAATGGGGACCCGAACTTTAAGGCACTAAAATGGCTCTAAAACACCAATGGAAAGGGCTAGAGTGCTGCAAATGGCAGCAAAACGTAGTTAAGAGCATGGCAAGTGCTCTGCAAACAAATGTGGATAGGGAAATAACTTAAAACAACAAAAAAAAAACAGAAAAATAAAACAATGTTCTTCATCTCTGAAGGACGAGGCCCATATGGAGTAGGAGGGAGGTTGAGGTGGTGGCGGATGTGGCGGTGTCATAGGCGTGCGCACAGGGTGTGCCTGGTGTACCTGGGCACACCCTAATCACCTAGGGCACATAGCATTATCGCTCTGTTTGCCAGTGAGGAGATGGGAAAGATCTCCCTCGCACCTGCTCTGCTCTATTTCTCTTTGCCAGCAGGGAGAATAATGTATCGGGGCCATGTACATGTAGGCAAACACATGCATGTGTATTTCAACTTTGGGGTGCACCCCCTAATGCAATAGGCTGCGCACACCTATGGGCGGTGTAGGTGGAAGTGGCGGTGGAGGAGGACCAGGGCCGGATTAAGAGCATCATGGTCTTGGTGCTGAGGATTTTGAAGGGCCTTAAGGGCCGTGCCTTGGCATGCACCCAGAGGAGGAAGGGTGCAGCCATGCATGCCTAATTCAACATGGGATGCTGTCTCTGAAGCCCATAAACACATCCATGCATCGGCAACTGTCCCTCCTTGTCCGGCCTTCGCGCTGTGTGGGGAGGTTCTGAGGGTGCTGCCTGGGGAAGCGAGCATAGAAGCCAGACTTCTGTGTTTACAAGTGACAGAAGAGCGGTCACAGTGAATATGGCCAACCCGGGGCCTATATAAAAGGTAGGGGCCTGCATGGAGCTGCAGCTCCAATAGCCCCTACGTTAATCTGGCCCTGAGGAGGAGGATGAGGTAGCCAACACTGCTTCTTTTCACAAATTTTAAATGAGGGTACACCCCAAAAGAGTGAGAAAGAGCAAAAATGGAACAATGGCTGGGTAAGGTCGGTATCCATTGCTATTCTGCACAAGGTACGGAAAAGTCCCGTGGGATCCATGCCTGGTTCATTTTAATGAACGTGAGCTTGTCCACATTGTCTCTGGACAGGCGGCTGCGCTTGTCTGTTATAACACCCCCAGCCGTGCTAAATACCCGTTCAGATAATACACTGGCTGCAGGGCACGCCAGCACCTCCAAGGCGTAAAGGGCAAGCTCAGGCCATGTGCCCAATTTGGAGACCCAGAAGTTGAAGGGGGCAGACCCCTCATTCACTACATGTAGGCGTGTGCACACATACTGCTCCACCATGTTGGTAAAATGCTGCCTCCTGCTAAGACGTTCCATCTGAGCTGCTGGTGCTGCTGTTTGTTGTGGCATGCTGACAAAGCTTTTCCACATTTCGGCCATGCTAACCCTGCCTTCTGAGGTGCTGGCGGTGCCCTGGTTGAGTTGGCGACCTCCTCCTCCTCCTCCTCTGCCTTGTGCTTCCACTGTGGCCCCGCTGTCAGATGGGAATGCCAGCAGCATCGCGTCTACCAGCGTGCGCTTGTACTCGCGCATCTTGCGATTGCGCTCCAGTGAGTGAATTAAGGACGGTACGTTGTCCTTGTAACGGGGATCCAGCAGGGTGGCCACCCAGTAATCAGCACAAGTTAGAATGTGGGCAACTCGGCGGTCGTTGTGGAGACACTGCAGCATGTAATCGCTCATGTGTGCCAGGCTGCCCAGAGGCGACGAAAGGCTGTCCTCTGTGGGAGGTGTATCGTCCGTGTCCTCTGTATCCCCCCAGCCACGCACCAGTGATGGCCATGAGCTGGCCTGGGTGCCACCCTGCTGTGAACATGGTTCCATCTCCTCCTCCAGCTCCTCCTCCTCCTCATCCTCCTCATCCTCCAGAACTGTGCCCCTGCTGGACAATTGTGTCCCTGGCGTTTGTGTGTGCAGGAACCCACCCTCGGAGCCCCTTGCAAATGACTGCCCTGAAAGCCTTTGAAATGTTACCTCTTCATCCTCCTCCTCCTCCTCCTCATCCTGTGCCACATCCTCTTCCATCATCGCCCGAATTGTTTTTTCAAGGAGGCATAGAAGTGGGATAGTTAAGCTGAGAACGGCGTCATTGCCACTGGCCATGTTGGTGGAGTACTCAAAAAAGCGCAACAAGGCAGACAGGTCTCGCATGGAGGCCCAGTTATTGGTGGTGAAGTGGTGCTGTTCCGCAGAGCGACTCAAGCGTGCGTGCTGCAGCTGAAACTCCACTATGGCCTGCTGCTGCTCGCACAGTCTTTACAGCATGTGCAAGGTGAAGTTCCACCTTGTGGGCACGTCACATATGAGGCGGTGAGCGGGAAGGCCGAAGTTACGCTGCAGCCCTGCCAGGCGAGCAGCAGCAGGGTGAGAACGCCGAAAGTGCGCACAGACGGCCCGCACTTTCTGCAGCAGCTCTGACATATCGGGGTAGTTTTTAAGGAACCTCTGCACCACCAAATTCAGCACATGCGCCAGGCAAGGGATGTGCGTCAAACCGGCTAGGCCCAGAGCTGCTATGAGATTTCGCCCGTTATCGCACACCACCAGGCCAGGCTTGAGGCTCGCTGGCAGCAACCACTCATTTGTCTGCTGTTCCATGCTCCTCCACAACTCCTGCGCGGTGTGTGGTTTGTCCCCCAAACAGGCAAGTTGTAAAACTGCCTGCTGTCGTTTAGCCCTGGCCGTGCTGAAGTTGGTGGTGAAGGTATTACGCTGTCCGGATGAGGAGGCGGTAGAGGATGAGGTAGCGGAGTAGGATGAGTTAGGAACAGGAGGCAAACTGAAGCGCCCTGCAATCCTCGGTGGTGGAAGGACATGTGCCAAATTGCTATCCGCCTCAGGCCCATCCGCCACTGCATTTACCCAGTGTGCCGTTAGGGAGATATAACGCCCCTGACCGTGCTTACTGGTCCACGTATCGGTAGTTAGGTGGACCTTGGCACAGATGGCGTTGCGCAGTGCACACCTGATTTTTTCCCCCACTTGGTTGTGCAGGGAAGGGATGGCTTGCCTGGAAAAGTAGTGGCGGCTGGGCACGACGTACTGTGGGACAGCCACCGACATAAGCTTTTTAAAACTGTGCGTCTCCACCAGACGGAATGACAGCATTTCAAAGGCCAATAATTGTGAAATGCTGGCATTCAGGGCCAGGGATCGCGGGTGGGTAGGGGGGTACTTCCTCTTCCTCTCAAGTGTTTGGGAGATGGAAAGCTGAACGCTTCCACGGGACATTGTGGAGATGGTTGTTGGTGACCCAGGTGGTGGTGTTGCTGACAGATCGTCTGTTTGCGGGGTGGCAGGTGCCGGTATGACTACAGAGGTGGCTGGAGCGGCCGAGACTGCAGCAGAAGAGGAAGCAGGATGAGCCAGAGACGTTTCTTGGTTTTGAAGGTGTGTACTCCACTGCAGCTCGTGCTTTGCACTTAGATGCCTGATCATGCAGGTTGTGCTCAGGTTGAGAAGGTTTATGCCTCGCTTCAGGCTCTGATTGCACAGGGTGCAAACCACTCGTGTCCTGTCATCAGCACATTTTCTAAAGAACTTCCACGCTAGAGAACTCTTTTGAGCTGACTTTGGTGCGCTCGTTCCCTTGCTGCGTTGGGCAGTAGCAGGCGTAGTGTCTAGGGCATGGCCGCTCCGCTTCTGCACCCTGCTCCCTCTTCTGCTGTGCTGGTGGCTCTGTGCGACCACCGCCTCTTCCTCCAAACTACTCAGGTCACCTGCATGACCTTCATTCCATGTGGGGTCGAGGACCTCATCGTCCTCCACATCATCTTCCACCCAGTCTTCACCCCTGCCCTCCCTGTCGGTCTCCACAATGCTGAACGCCGCAGCAGTTGGCACCTGCGTTTCGTCATCATCGGAGACGTGCTGTGATGGTCCTTCCATGTACTCATCTTGAGAAATAAGTGGTTGGGCATCGCTGCACTCAATCTCTTCCACTTCTGGGGCAGGGCTAGGTGGATGGCCCTGGGAAACCCTGCTGACAGAGTCCTCAAAAAGAATAAGAGACTGCTCTATGGCTTGGGGCTCAGACTGCTTGCCTGATTTGCAAGGGGGTGAGGTGAAATACGGTTGGACATTGGCTGCAGGTGCCAACTCTGACCTTTCTGCAGTAGACTGGGTGGGAGACAATGTGAAGGAACTGGAGGCACTGTCAGCAGCAAACCAATCTACTATCGCCTCTCTGTGTTCTGGCCTCATCACTTCTAGAGGCGTATGATGCCCTACCAAATACTGATGCAGGTTCTGTCGCCTACTCACACTTGAGGAAGGTGTTTCACTTGTGCGTGTAGCTGGCACAGATCGACCACGTCCTCTCCTTGCAACAGGAGCTCTAGCAGCAGCACCACCACGACCCAGGCCACGGCCCCTATTTGACGCTCTCCTCATATTTCTGAAATTTAAGATCTTGCCCTAGAAAGGTCTTTATTGAATAGCGGAACAAAAGAACAACAGTATCGCACGGGTGTATCTCACAGTCAAATATGCAAACAATGCCGCAATTTAATGTTTTTTACACCAAAAGGGTGTGTATTGAATAGCGGAATAGGATAAAAAACTGTGTATCTCACACGTACAAACACAGACTAGGCCCGATTAAATTTTTTCCTACCCTAAAGGGAGGATGAGGAAGAGGAGTATGGAACAGGCAGCACCCTCAAATCTTCAGAAGTATGAGATGAACCCCAAAAACTTGGAAAGGTGGATCTCACACAAACCGACACAGACTATTCCGCAATTTAATTGAGCCACAAAGGTTTTTATTGAATAGCGGAATAGGAAATATGATAAAAAAAAAGTGTATGTTTTTCACACGTACAGAAGCACACTAGGCCCCAATTACTATTGTTTGTACACCTAAAAGGATGGATGAGGAGGAGGAGGAGGAGGAGTATAGAACAGGCAGCACCCTCAAAGCTTCAGAAGTATGAGATGAACCCCAAAAACTTGGAAAGGTGGATCTCACACGTACCGACACAGACTATTCCGCAATTTAATTGAGCCCCAAAGGTTTTTATTGAATAGCGGAATAGGAAATATGATCAAAAAAAAGTGTATGTTTTTCACACGTACAGAAGCACACTAGGCCCCAATTACTATTGTTTGTACACCTAAAAGGATGGATGAGGAAGAGGAGGAGGAGGAGTATAGAACAGGCAGCACCCTCAAAGCTTCAGAAGTATGAGATGAACCCCAAAAACTTGGAAAGGTGGATCTCACACGTACCGACACAGACTATTCCGCAATTTAATTGAGCCCCAAAGGTTTTTATTGAATAGCGCAATAGGAAATATGATCAAAAAAAAGTGTATGTTTTTCACACGTACAGAAGCACACTAGGCCCCAATTACTATTGTTTGTACACCTAAAAGGATGGATGAGGAGGAGGAGGAGGAGGAGTATAGAACAGGCAGCACCCTCAAAGCTTCAGAAGTATGAGATGAACCCCAAAAACTTGGAAAGGTGGATCTCACACGTACAGACACAGACTATTCCGCAATTTAATTGAGCCCCAAAGGTTTTTATTGAATAGCGGAATAGGAAATATGATCAAAAAAAAGTGTATGTTTTTCACACGTACAGAAGCACACTAGGCCCCAATTACTATTGTTTGTACACCTAAAAGGATGGATGAGGAGGAGGAGGAGGAGTATAGAACAGGCAGCACCCTCAAAGCTTCAGAAGTATGAGATTGTGTTCACTGTACCCCACAAAGATTGTGTTCACTGTACCCCACAAAGATTGTGTTCACTGTACCCCACAAAGGTTTTGTTCACTGCACCCCACAAAGATTGTGTTCACTGTACCCCACAAAGGTTTTGTTCACTGCACCCCACAAAGATTGTGTTCACTGTACCCCACAAAGGTTTTGTTCACTGCACCCCACAAAGATTGTGTTCACTGTACCCCCCAAAGATTTTGTTCACTGCACCCCACAAAGGTTTTGTTCACTGCACCCCACAAAGATTGTGTTCACTGCACCCCACAAAGATTGTGTTCACTGTACCCCACAAAGGTTTTGTTCACTGCACCCCACAAAGATTGTGTTCACTGTACCCCACAAAGGTTTTGTTCACTGCACCCCACAAAGGTTTTGTTCACTGCACCCCACAAAGATTGTGTTCACTGCACCCCACAAAGATTGTGTTCACTGTACCCCACAAAGGTTTTGTTCACTGCACCCCACAAAGATTGTGTTCACTGTACCCCACAAAGATTGTGTTCACTGCACTCCAAAAGGATTGTCTTCACTGCACCCCACAAAGATTGTGTTCACTGTACCCCACAAAGGTTTTGTTCACTGCACCCCACAAAGATTGTGTTCACTGTACCCCACAAAGGTTTTGTTCACTGCACCCCACAAAGATTGTGTTCACTGTACCCCCGAAAGATTTTGTTCACTGCACCCCACAAGGATTGTCTTCACTGCACCCCACAAGGATTGTCTTCACTGCACCCCACAAGGATTGTCTTCACTGCACCCCACAAAGATTGTGTTCACTGTACCCCACAAAGATTTTGTTCACTGCACTCCAAAAGGATTGTCTTCACTGCACCCCACAAAGATTGTGTTAACTGTACCCCACAAAGGTTTTGTTCACTGCACCCCACAAAGATTGTGTTCACTGTACCCCACAAAGGTTTTGTTCACTGCACCCCACAAAGATTGTGTTCACTGTACCCCACAAAGATTGTGTTCACTGTACCCCACAAAGGTTGTGTTCACTGCACCCCACAAAGGGTTTGTTCACTGCACCCCACAAAGATTGTGTTCACTGCACCCCACAAAGATTGTGTTCACTGTACCCCACAAAGGTTTTGTTCACTGCACCCCACAAAGATTGTGTTCACTGTACCCCACAAAGATTGTGTTCACTGCACTCCAAAAGGATTGTCTTCACTGCACCCCACAAAGATTGTGTTCACTGTACCCCACAAAGATTTTGTTCACTGCACTCCAAAAGGATTGTCTTCACTGCACCCCACAAAGATTGTGTTCACTGTACCCCACAAAGGTTTTTTTCACTGCCCCCCACAAAGATTGTGTTCACTGTACCCCACAAAGGTTTTGTTCACTGCACCCCACAAAGATTGTGTTCACTGTACCCCACAAAGATTGTGTTCACTGTACCCCACAAAGGTTTTGTTCACTGCACCCCACAAAGATTGTGTTCACTGTACCCCACAAAGGTTGTGTTCACTGCACCCCACAAAGGTTTTGTTCACTGCACCCCACAAAGATTGTGTTCACTGCACCCCACAAAGATTGTGTTCACTGTACCCCACAAAGGTTTTGTTCACTGCACCCCACAAAGATTGTGTTCACTGTACCCCACAAAGATTGTGTTCACTGCACTCCAAAAGGATTGTCTTCACTGCACCCCACAAAGATTGTGTTCACTGTACCCCACAAAGGTTTTGTTCACTGCACCCCACAAAGATTGTGTTCACTGTACCCCCCAAGATTTTGTTCACTGCACCCCACAAAGGTTTTGTTCACTGCACCCCACAAAGATTGTGTTCACTGCACCCCACAAAGATTGTGTTCACTGTACCCCACAAAGGTTTTGTTCACTGCACCCCACAAAGATTGTGTTCACTGCACTCCAAAAGGATTGTCTTCACTGCACCCCACAAAGATTGTGTTCACTGTACCCCACAAAGGTTTTGTTCACTGCACCCCACAAAGATTGTGTTCACTGTACCCCACAAAGGTTTTGTTCACTGCACCCCACAAAGGTTTTGTTCACTGCACCCCACAAAGATTGTGTTCACTGCACCCCACAAAGATTGTGTTCACTGTACCCCACAAAGGTTTTGTTCACTGCACCCCACAAAGATTGTGTTCACTGTACCCCACAAAGATTGTGTTCACTGCACTCCACAAGGATTGTCTTCACTGCACCCCACAAAGATTGTGTTCACTGTACCCCACAAAGGTTTTGTTCACTGAACCCCACAAAGATTGTGTTCACTGTACCCCACAAAGGTTTTGTTCACTGCACCCCACAAAGATTGTGTTCACTGTACCCCCCAAAGATTTTGTTCACTGCACCCCACAAGGATTGTCTTCACTGCACCCCACAAGGATTGTCTTCACTGCACCCCACAAAGATTGTGTTCACTGTACCCCACAAAGATTTTGTTCACTGCACTTCAAAAGGATTGTCTTCACTGCACCCCACAAAGATTGTGTTCACTGTACCCCACAAAGGTTTTGTTCACTGCACCCCACAAAGATTGTGTTCACTGTACCCCACCAAGGTTTTGTTCACTGCACCCCACAAAGATTGTGTTCACTGTACCCCACAAAGATTGTGTTCACTGTACCCCACAAAGGTTTTGTTCACTGCACCCCACAAAGATTGTGTTCACTGTACCCCACAAACGTTTTGTTCACTGCACCCCACAAAGATTGTGTTCACTGTACCCCCCAAAGATTTTGTTCACTGCACCCCACAAGGATTGTCTTCACTGCACCCCACAAGGATTGTCTTCACTGCACCCCACAAAGATTGTGTTCACTGCACCCCACAAAGATTGTGTTCACTGTACCCCCCAAAGATTTTGTTCACTGCACCCCACAAAGGTTTTGTTCACTGCACCCCACAAAGATTGTGTTCACTGCACCCCACAAAGATTGTGTTCACTGTACCCCACAAAGGTTTTGTTCACTGCACCCCACAAAGATTGTGTTCACTGCACTCCAAAAGGATTGTCTTCACTGCACCCCACAAAGATTGTGTTCACTGTACCCCACAAAGGTTTTGTTCACTGCACCCCACAAAGATTGTGTTCACTGTACCCCACAAAGGTTTTGTTCACTGCACCCCACAAAGGTTTTGTTCACTGCACCCCACAAAGATTGTGTTCACTGCACCCCACAAAGATTGTGTTCACTGTACCCCACAAAGGTTTTGTTCACTGCACCCCACAAAGATTGTGTTCACTGTACCCCACAAAGATTGTGTTCACTGCACTCCAAAAGGATTGTCTTCACTGCACCCCACAAAGATTGTGTTCACTGTACCCCACAAAGGTTTTGTTCACTGCACCCCACAAAGATTGTGTTCACTGTACCCCACAAAGGTTTTGTTCACTGCACCCCACAAAGATTGTGTTCACTGTACCCCCCAAAGAATTTGTTCACTGCACCCCACAAGGATTGTCTTCACTGCACCCCACAAGGATTGTCTTCACTGCACCCCACAAGGATTGTCTTCACTGCACCCCACAAAGATTGTGTTCACTGTACCCCACAAAGATTTTGTTCACTGCACTCCAAAAGGATTGTCTTCACTGCACCCCACAAAGATTGTGTTAACTGTACCCCACAAAGGTTTTGTTCACTGCACCCCACAAAGATTGTGTTCACTGTACCCCACAAAGGTTTTGTTCACTGCACCCCACAAAGATTGTGTTCACTGTACCCCACAAAGATTGTGTTCACTGTACCCCACAAAGGTTGTGTTCACTGCACCCCACAAAGGGTTTGTTCACTGCACCCCACAAAGATTGTGTTCACTGCACCCCACAAAGATTGTGTTCACTGTACCCCACAAAGGTTTTGTTCACTGCACCCCACAAAGATTGTGTTCACTGTACCCCACAAAGATTGTGTTTAGGGTTGAGCGGACACCTAGATGTCCGTGTTCGACGGGTTCGGCCGAACTTTAAAAAAAAGTCCGGGTCCGTGCCCCGGACTTTTACCGAACTTTTCCCGGACACCGAACCCCATTGAAGTCAATGGGGACCCGAACTTTAAGGCACTAAAATGGCTCTAAAACACCAAAGGAAAGGGCTAGAGTGCTGCAAATGGCAGCAAAACGTAATTAAGAGCATGGCAAGTGCTCTGCAAACAAATGTGGATAGGGAAATAACTTAAAACAACAAAAAAAAAACAGAAAAATAAAACAATGTTCTTCTTCATCTCTGAAGGACGAGGCCCATATGGAGTAGGAGGGAGGTTGAGGTGGTGGTGGATGTGGCGGTGACATAGGCGTGCGCACAGGGTGTGCTGGGTGTGCCTGGGCACACCCTAATCACCTAGGGCACATAGCATTGCCAGTGAGGAGATGGGAAAGATCTCCCTGGGACCTGCTCTGCTCTATTTCTCCTTGCCTACAGGTACATGGCCCCGATACATTACTCTCCCTGCTGGCAAACACATGCATGTGTATTTCAACTTTGGGGTGCACACCTTAATGCAATAGGCTGCGCACACCTATGGGCGGTGTAGGTGGAAGCGGCGGTGGAGGAGGACCAGGGCCGGATTAACAGCATCATGGGCTTGGTGCTGAGGATTTTGAAGGGCCTTAAGGGCCGTGCCTTGCCATGCACCCAGAGGAGGAAGGGTGCAGCCATGCATGCCTAATTCAACATGGGATGCTGTCTCTGAAGCCCATAAACACATCCATGCATCGCCAACTGTCCCTCCTTGTCCGGCCTTCACGCTGTGTGGGGAGGTTCTGAGGGTGCTGCCTGGGGAAGCGAGCATAGAAGCCAGACTTCTGTGTTTACAAGTGACAGAAGAGCGGTAACAGTGAATATGGCCAACCCGGGGCCTATATAAAAGGTAGGGGCCTGGAGCTGCAGCTCCAATAGCCCCTACATTAATCTGGCCCTGAGGAGGAGGACGAGGTAGCCAACACTGCTTCTTTTCAAAAATTTTAAATGAGGGTACACCCCAAAAGAGTGAGAAAGAGCAAAAATGGAACAATGGGTGGGTAAGGTCGGTATCCATTGCTATTCTGCATAAGGTACGGAAAAGTCCCGTGGGATCCATGCCTGGTTCATTTTAATGAACGTGAGCTTGTCCACATTGTCTCTGGACAGGCGGCTGCGCTTGTCTGTTATAACGCCCCCAGCCGTGCTAAATACCCGTTCAGATAATACACTGGCTGCAGGGCACGCCAGCACCTCCAAGGCGTAAAGGGCAAGCTCAGGCCATGTGCCCAATTTGGAGACCCAGAAGTTGAAGAGGGCAGACCCGTCATTCACTACATGTAGGCGTGTGCACACATACTGCTCCACCATGTTGGTAAAATGCTGCCTCCTGCTAAGACGTTCCATCTGAGCTGCTGGTGCTGCTGTTTGTTGTGGCGTGCTGACAAAGCTTTTCCACATTTCGGCCATGCTAACCCTGCCTTCTGAGGTGCTGGCGGTGCCCTGGTTGCGTTGGCGACCTCCTCCTCCTCCTCCTCTGCCTTGTGCTTCCACTGTGGCCCCGCTGTCAGATGGGAATGCCAGCAGCATGGCGTCTACCAGCGTGCGCTTGTACTCGCGCATCTTGCGATCGCGCTCCAGTAAGTGAATTAAGGACGGTACGTTGTCCTTGTAACGGGGATCCAGCAGCGTGGCCACCCAGTAATCAGCACAAGTTAGAATGTGGGCAACTCGGCGGTCGTTGTGGAGACACTGCAGCATGTAATCGCTCATGTGTGCCAGGCTGCCCAGAGGCGACGAAAGGCTGTCCTCTGTGGGAGGTGTATCGTCCGTGTCCTCTGTATCCCCCCAGCCACGCACCAGTGATGGCCATGAGCTGGCCTGGGTGCCACCCTGCTGTGAACATGGTTCCATCTCCTCCTCCAGCTCCTCCTCCTCCTCATCCTCCTCATCCTCCAGAACTGTGCCCCTGCTGGACAATTGTGTCCCTGGCGTTTGTGTGTGCAGGAACCCACCCTCGGAGCCCCTTGCGAATGACTGCCCTGAAAGCCTTTGAAATGTTACCTCTTCATCCTCCTCCTCCTCCTCCTCATCCTGTGCCACATCCTCTTCCATCATCGCCCAAATTGTTTTTTCAAGGAGGCATAGAAGTGGGATAGTTAAGCTGAGAATGGCGTCATTGCCACTGGCCATGTTGGTGGAGTACCCAAAACAGCGCAACAAGGCACAATATATGCAAATGTCAAATATGCAAACTATGCCGCAATTTAATGTTTTTTACACCAAAAGGGTGTGTATTGAATAGCGGAATAGGATAAAAAACTGTGTATCTCACACGTACAAACACAGACTAGGCCCGATTAAATTTTTTCCTACCCTAAAGGGAGGATGAGGAAGAGGAGTATGGAACATGCAGCACCCTCAAATCTTCAGAAGTATGAGATGAACCCCAAAAACTTGGAAAGGTGGATCTCTCTCACACGTACCAACACAGACTATCCCCCAATTTAACTGATCCCCAAAGGTTTTTGATTAAATAGCGGAATAGAAAATATGATCCAAAAAAAGTGTATGTATATCACACGTACACAACCACACTAGGCCCCAATTACTATTGTTTGTACCCCTAAAAGGCTAGATGAGGAGTAGGGGGGGTATGGAACAGGCAGCACCCTCAAACCTTCAGAAGTATGAGATGAACCCCAACAACTTGGAAAGGTGGATCTCTCTCACACGTACCAACACAGACTATCCCCCAATTTAACTGATCCCCAAAGGTTTTTGATTAAATAGCGGAATAGAAAATATGATCCAAAAAAAGTGTATGTATATCACACGTACACAACCACACTAGGCCCCAATTACTATTGTTTGTACCCCTAAAAGGCTAGGAGTAGGGGGAGTATGGAACAGGCAGCACCCTCAAACCTTCAGAAGTATGAGATGAACCCCAACAACTTGGAAAGGTGGATCTCTCTCACACGTACCAACACAGACTATCCCCCAATTTAACTGATCCCCAAAGGTTTTTGATTAAATAGCGGAATAGAAAATATGATCCAAAAAAAGTGTATGTATATCACACGTACACAACCACACTAGGCCCCAATTACTATTGTTTGTACCCCTAAAAGGCTAGATGAGGAGTAGGGGGAGTATGGAACAGGCAGCACCCTCAAACCTTCAGAAGTATGAGATGAACCCCAACAACTTGGAAAGGTGGATCTCTCTCACACGTACCAACACAGACTATCCCCCAATTTAACTGATCCCCAAAGGTTTTTGATTAAATAGCGGAATAGAAAATATGATCCAAAAAAAGTGTATGTATATCACACGTACACAACCACACTAGGCCCCAATTACTATTGTTTGTACCCCTAAAAGGCTAGATGAGGAGTAGGGGGGGTATGGAACAGGCAGCACCCTCAAACCTTCAGAAGTATGAGATGAACCCCAACAACTTGGAAAGGTGGATCTCTCTCACACGTACCAACACAGACTATCCCCCAATTTAACTGATCCCCAAAGGTTTTTGATTAAATAGCGGAATAGAAAATATGATCCAAAAAAAGTGTATGTATATCACACGTACACAACCACACTAGGCCCCAATTACTATTGTTTGTACCCCTAAAAGGCTAGATGAGGAGTAGGGGGGGTATGGAACAGGCAGCACCCTCAAACCTTCAGAAGTATGAGATGAACCCCAACAACTTGGAAAGGTGGATCTCTCTCACACGTACCAACACAGACTATCCCCCAATTTAACTGATCCCCAAAGGTTTTTGATTAAATAGCGGAATAGAAAATATGATCCAAAAAAAGTGTATGTATATCACACGTACACAACCACACTAGGCCCCAATTACTATTGTTTGTACCCCTAAAAGGCTAGATGAGGAGTAGGGGGGGTATGGAACAGGCAGCACCCTCAAACCTTCAGAAGTATGAGATGAACCCCAACAACTTGGAAAGGTGGATCTCTCTCACACGTACCAACACAGACTATCCCCCAATTTAACTGATCCCCAAAGGTTTTTGATTAAATAGCGGAATAGAAAATATGATCCAAAAAAAGTGTATGTATATCACACGTACACAACCACACTAGGCCCCAATTACTATTGTTTGTACCCCTAAAAGGCTAGGAGTAGGGGGAGTATGGAACAGGCAGCACCCTCAAACCTTCAGAAGTATGAGATGAACCCCAACAACTTGGAAAGGTGGATCTCTCTCACACGTACCAACACAGACTATCCCCCAATTTAACTGATCCCCAAAGGTTTTTGATTAAATAGCGGAATAGAAAATATGATCCAAAAAAAGTGTATGTATATCACACGTACACAACCACACTAGGCCCCAATTACTATTGTTTGTACCCCTAAAAGGCTAGATGAGGAGTAGGGGGAGTATGGAACAGGCAGCACCCTCAAACCTTCAGAAGTATGAGATGAACCCCAACAACTTGGAAAGGTGGATCTCTCTCACACGTACCAACACAGACTATCCCCCAATTTAACTGATCCCCAAAGGTTTTTGATTAAATAGCGGAATAGAAAATATGATCCAAAAAAAGTGTATGTATATCACACGTACACAACCACACTAGGCCCCAATTACTATTGTTTGTACCCCTAAAAGGCTAGATGAGGAGTAGGGGGGGTATGGAACAGGCAGCACCCTCAAACCTTCAGAAGTATGAGATGAACCCCAACAACTTGGAAAGGTGGATCTCTCTCACACGTACCAACACAGACTCTCCCCCAATTTAACTGATCCCCAAAGGTTTTTGATTAAATAGCGGAATAGAAAATATGATCCAAAAAAAGTGTATGTATATCACACGTACACAACCACACTAGGCCCCAATTACTATTGTTTGTACCCCTAAAAGGCTAGATGAGGAGTAGGGGGGGTATGGAACAGGCAGCACCCTCAAACCTTCAGAAGTATGAGATGAACCCCAACAACTTGGAAAGGTGGATCTCTCTCACACGTACCAACACAGACTATCCCCCAATTTAACTGATCCCCAAAGGTTTTTGATTAAATAGCGGAATAGAAAATATGATCCAAAAAAAGTGTATGTATATCACACGTACACAACCACACTAGGCCCCAATTACTATTGTTTGTACCCCTAAAAGGCTAGATGAGGAGTAGGGGGGGTATGGAACAGGCAGCACCCTCAAACCTTCAGAAGTATGAGATGAACCCCAACAACTTGGAAAGGTGGATCTCTCTCACACGTACCAACACAGACTATCCCCCAATTTAACTGATCCCCAAAGGTTTTTGATTAAATAGCGGAATAGAAAATATGATCCAAAAAAAGTGTATGTATATCACACGTACACAACCACACTAGGCCCCAATTACTATTGTTTGTACCCCTAAAAGGCTAGGAGTAGGGGGAGTATGGAACAGGCAGCACCCTCAAACCTTCAGAAGTATGAGATGAACCCCAACAACTTGGAAAGGTGGATCTCTCTCACACGTACCAACACAGACTATCCCCCAATTTAACTGATCCCCAAAGGTTTTTGATTAAATAGCGGAATAGAAAATATGATCCAAAAAAAGTGTATGTATATCACACGTACACAACCACACTAGGCCCCAATTACTATTGTTTGTACCCCTAAAAGGCTAGATGAGGAGTAGGGGGAGTATGGAACAGGCAGCACCCTCAAATCTTCAGAAGTATGAGATTGTGTTCACTGTACCCCACAAAGATTGAGTTCACTGCACCCCACAATGATTGTGTTCACTGCACCCCACAAAGATTGTGTTCACTGCACCTCACAAAGATTGTGTTCACTGTACCCCCCAAAGATTGTGTTCACTGCACCCCACAAAGATTCTGTTCACTGTACCCCACAAAGATTGTGTTCACTGCACCCTAAAAGGATGTTGTTCACTGCACCCCACAAAGATTGTGTTCACTGCACCCTAAAAGGATGTTGTTCACTGCACCCCAAAAAGATTGTGTTCACTGTACCCCCCCAAAGATTGTGTTCACTGCACCCCACAAAGATTGTGTTCACTGCACCCCAAAAAGATTGTGTTCACTGTACCCCCCAAAGATTGTGTTCACTGCACCCCAAAAAGATTGTGTTCACTGTACCCCCCAAAGATTGTGTTCACTGCACCCCACAAAGATTCTGTTCACTGTACCCCACAAAGATTGTGTTCACTGCACCCCAAAAAGATTGTGTTCACTGTACCCCCCCAAAGATTGTGTTCACTGCACCCCACAAAGATTCTGTTCACTGCACCCCACAAAGGATTTTGTTCACTGCACCCCAAAAAGATTGTGTTCACTGCACCCCAAAAAGGATTTTGATCACTGCACCCCAAAAAGGATGTTGTTCACTGTACCCCCCAAAGATTGTGTTCACTGCACCCCACAAAGATTCTGTTCACTGTACCCCACAAAGATTGTGTTCACTGCACCCCAAAAAGATTGTGTTCACTGCACCCCAAAAAGGATGTTGTTCACTGCACCCCAAAAAGGATGTTGTTCACTCCACCCCAAAAAGATTGTGTTCACTGCACCCCACAAAGATTGTGTTCACTGCACCCCAAAAAGATTGTGTTCACTGCACCCCAAAAATGATTTTGTTCACTGCACCCCAAAAAGGATTTTGTTCACTGCACCCCAAAAAGGATGTTGTTCACTCCACCCCAAAAAGATTGTGTTCACTGCACCCCAAAAAGATTGTGTTCACTGCACCCCACAAAGGATTTTGTTCACTGCACCCCAAAAAGATTGTGTTCACTGCACCCCAAAAAGGATGTTGTTCACTGCACCCCAAAAAGGATTTTGTTCACTGCACCCCAAAAAGATTGTGTTCACTGCACCCCACAAAGGATTTTGTTCACTGCACCCCACAAAGATTGTGTTCACTGCACACCAAAAAGGATTGTGTTCACTGCACCCCAAAAAGATTTTGTTCACTGCACCCCAAAAAGATTGTGTTCACTGCAGCCCAAAAAGATTGTGTTCACTGCAGCCCAAAAAGATTGTGTTCACTGCAGCCCAAAAAGATTGTGTTCACTGCAGCTCACACACAGAAAAATGGATGTGGATCACTGACACCTGCCTATCTCCAATCCCACACCACACAGCAATATCGATTGTAGTTTGTAGAACATAGTTTCCCTAAAATTCAGCAGACTCTGTCCCTAACAGGATTGAGAAGAGATCGTAGATCAGGATTGAGTGCAGATTCACCCCACCCCCCACACAGCAATATCGATTGTAGTTTGTAGAAGACACTGACCCTATAATTCAGCAGACTCTATCCCTAAAATGCCTACAACTCGCCCTGCCTAAACACTCCGACCTGTCCCTCAATTCTATCCGGACACAAATGGTTTTTTCCTGCCTATCTTTCCCTAATCAGCAGCCAGCACATTGATGTGTGCTCTGTCCCTTAGCTAAGCAGCAGAATGACGCTGCTGCGGCGGCTGCCTCGAACTTATAAAGACTTGGTCACATGCTTCAGACGGCCAATCACAGCTACTAAGACATTTGCAGGCATGGCTGGGATGGCTTAAGGCACACCAGTTAAACGATTGTTGATTGGCTGTTGAAAGCCGCCATGAAAAGAGCGCCAAAGCATGCAAAACCCGGAAATAAAACGACCGAACACGGATTTTTACCCGAACATACAGTAAAGTGTCCGTGTCCGTGTTCGGGTAAAAAAAATCCAATTATTCGGTACGAACACGAATAATACAGTCCGTGTTCGCTCAACACTAATTGTGTTCACTGCACTCCAAAAGGATTGTCTTCACTGCACCCCACAAAGATTGTGTTCACTGTACCCCACAAAGATTTTGTTCACTGCACTCCAAAAGGATTGTCTTCACTGCACCCCACAAAGATTGTGTTCACTGTACCCCACAAAGGTTTTTTTCACTGCCCCCCACAAAGATTGTGTTCACTGTACCCCACAAAAGTTTTGTTCACTGCACCCCACAAAGATTGTGTTCACTGTACCCCACAAAGATTGTGTTCACTGTACCCCACAAAGGTTTTGTTCACTGCACCCCACAAAGATTGTGTTCACTGTACCCCACAAAGGTTGTGTTCACTGCACCCCACAAAGGTTTTGTTCACTGCACCCCACAAAGATTGTGTTCACTGCACCCCACAAAGATTGTGTTCACTGTACCCCACAAAGGTTTTGTTCACTGCACCCCACAAAGATTGTGTTCACTGTACCCCACAAAGATTGTGTTCACTGCACTCCAAAAGGATTGTCTTCACTGCACCCCACAAAGATTGTGTTCACTGTACCCCACAAAGGTTTTGTTCACTGCACCCCACAAAGATTGTGTTCACTGTACCCCCCAAAGATTTTGTTCACTGCACCCCACAAAGGTTTTGTTCACTGCACCCCACAAAGATTGTGTTCACTGCACCCCACAAAGATTGTGTTCACTGTACCCCACAAAGGTTTTGTTCACTGCACCCCACAAAGATTGTGTTCACTGTACCCCACAAAGGTTTTGTTCACTGCACCCCACAAAGATTGTGTTCACTGCACTCCAAAAGGATTGTCTTCACTGCACCCCACAAAGATTGTGTTCACTGTACCCCACAAAGGTTTTGTTCACTGCACCCCACAAAGATTGTGTTCACTGTACCCCACAAAGGTTTTGTTCACTGCACCCCACAAAGGTTTTGTTCACTGCACCCCACAAAGATTGTGTTCACTGCACCCCACAAAGATTGTGTTCACTGTACCCCACAAAGGTTTTGTTCACTGCACCCCACAAAGATTGTGTTCACTGTACCCCACAAAGATTGTGTTCACTGCACTCCAAAAGGATTGTCTTCACTGCACCCCACAAAGATTGTGTTCACTGTACCCCACAAAGGTTTTGTTCACTGCACCCCACAAAGATTATGTTCACTGTACCCCACAAAGGTTTTGTTCACTGCACCCCACAAAGATTGTGTTCACTGTACCCCCCAAAGATTTTGTTCACTGCACCCCACAAGGATTGTCTTCACTGCACCCCACAAGGATTGTCTTCACTGCACCCCACAAAGATTGTGTTCACTGTACCCCACAAATATTTTGTTCACTGCACTTCAAAAGGATTGTCTTCACTGCACCCCACAAAGATTGTGTTCACTGTACCCCACAAAGGTTTTGTTCACTGCACCCCACAAAGATTGTGTTCACTGTACCCCACAAAGGTTTTGTTCACTGCACCCCACAAAGATTGTGTTCACTGTACCCCACAAAGATTGTGTTCACTGTACCCCACAAAGGTTGTGTTCACTGCACCCCACAAAGGTTTTGTTCACTGCACCCCACAAAGATTGTGTTCACTGCACCCCACAAAGATTGTGTTCACTGTACCCCACAAAGGTTTTGTTCACTGCACCCCACAAAGATTGTGTTCACTGTACCCCACAAAGATTGTGTTCACTGCACTCCAAAAGGATTGTCTTCACTGCACCCCACAAAGATTGTGTTCACTGTACCCCACAAAGGTTTTGTTCACTGCACCCCACAAAGATTGTGTTCACTGTACCCCACAAACGTTTTGTTCACTGCACCCCACAAAGATTGTGTTCACTGTACCCCCCAAAGATTTTGTTCACTGCACCCCACAAGGATTGTCTTCACTGCACCCCACAAGGATTGTCTTCACTGCACCCCACAAAGATTGTGTTCACTGCACCCCACAAAGGTTTTGTTCACTGCACCCCACAAAGATTGTGTTCACTGTACCCCCCCAAAGATTTTGTTCACTGCACCCCACAAGGATTGTCTTCTCTGCACCCCACAAAGATTGTGTTCACTGTACCCCCCAAAGATTTTGTTCACTGCACCCCACAAGGATTGTCTTCCCTGCTCCCCACAAGGATTGTCTTCACTGCACCCCACAAAGATTGTGTTCACTGTACCCCCACAAAGGTTTTGTTCACTGCACCCCACAAAGATTTTGTTCACTGCACTCCAAAAGGATTGTGTTCACTGCACCCCAAAAAGATTGTGTTCACTGCAGCCCACACACAGAAAAATGGATGTGGATCACTGACACCTGCCTATCTCCTATCCCACACCACACAGCAATATCGATTGTAGTTTGTAGAACACACTTTCCCTAAAATTCAGCAGACTCTGTCCCTAACAGGATTGAGAAGAGATCGTAGATCAGGAGAACTAAGTGCAGACCCCACCCCACACAGCAATATCGATTGTAATTTGTAGAACACACTGACCCTATAATTCAGCAGACTCTATCCCTAAAATGCCTACAACTC
This sequence comes from Pelophylax lessonae, assembly GCF_965119305.1. Lineage (NCBI taxonomy): Eukaryota > Metazoa > Chordata > Amphibia > Anura > Ranidae > Pelophylax > Pelophylax lessonae. The sequence continues at coordinate 36,473,070 of NC_138771.1, read as the reverse complement.
GCCCTGCCTAAACACTCCGACCTGTCCCTCAATTCTATCCGGACACAAATGGTTTTTTCCTGCCTATCTTTCCCTAATCAGCAGCCAGCACGTTGATGTGTGCTCTGTCCCTGATCTAAGCAGCATAATGACGCCGCTGCGGCTGCCTCGAACTTATAAAGACTTGGTCACATGCTTCAGACGGCCAATCACAGCTACTGAGACATTTGCAGGCATGGCTGGGATGGCTTAAGGCACACCAGTTAAACGATTGTTGATTGGCTGTTGAAAGCCCGCCATGAAAAGAGCGCCAAAGCATGCAAAACCCGGAAATAAAACGACCGAACACGGATTTTTACCCGAATATACAGTAAAGTGTCCGTGTTCATGTTCGGGTAACAAAAATCCAATTATTCGGTACGAACACGAATAATACAGTCCGTGTTCGCTCAACACTAGTCATGATGTATGTACAGCGGTTTTCGCTTGACATGTTTCTGTTGAAATATGGCTTCGTCAGGAGAATCATGAAGCACTGTATAGAGTTTTACTACAATTGAATAAGAGACTAATTTGTAAATGCAATTCAATAAGTTCAAATATTTGACTTATCTATATGTATATATTAATAATAAATTATAATTTATCATAGGTAACATTTACCTGAAAATAATTTTCTTATATTATATATGAGGGGCTGCAAACAGTAAAATGTGTTCCCACATCTACAAATGAATAAATATATATGTCTGTTGCGCCTCCCTAAGCGCTTGTAGTGTTAGTGACTTACTCCCGCGTCACTTCCAGTTACGGCGGAGGTGGAGCCGGGTGACTGCCGTAAACGGAATTGATGCTGGAGCCACAGCCCCGCATATTTTAACACAGGCTGATTAATGTACTACACTTGTAAGTGATTTTCTTTTTTAAAGCAGAGTTCCACCTAAAAATAAAAAAAAAAACATAAAAATACCCCCGGGACAGTCAGGGCTAGTGCATTCCACAATGGATAGCCTCTGATCTGTCCCGGGTCGCACTTACCTGCAAGAAGAAATACTTACCTTAAAAATGTATTGTCCAGCGCTGCCATCTCAGGTGTGGGCAGCTTGAAGCCAGCGCGATCCTCTTCTGCGTCCTCTTCCGTCCTCTTCGGTCCCACGATGCACTGCACCGGCCCCGCCGTCACTTCCGGGGCTGCAGCGTCATCCCTGCACAGCTTCTGGGCATGCCCAGAAGCTGTTTAGCAAGGTATGACGGTGCCTGCACCGGAACTGACGTCGGGGCCGGTGCAGGCGCATTGATTCCTGGGAGCAATGACGTTCAGCTCCCAGGAATCATTGCAAGCCAGGAAGTGACGAATCGCCGTGGCCTCAGAGGGAGGAAGAGGAAGTAAGGTAAGTATATTTTCTTCTAAAACAAGGTAAGTGAAAAAAATAAATAAAATTGCGAGTATCCATTTGTTTTTCAGGTGACCCGGGGCAAGAAGATTGACGTAAGTAAAATTTTAGGGTTCAAACTGTTTGAACATACTACGTTGTGGGGATCCCCTCTGTCATTTGAGCCCATTACAGGATGAACACACACATTTTTAAAGGGCCACACACCTTCTATTAGCAAACACCTCAGGGAGAAACGTGGATCTTTTAGGGGTGTCCAAAATTGGAGCGGCATCTTAAGGCATACACTACTTTAACCACTTTACCACCGGAGGATTTTGCTGTCTTACGTCCGGGCCACTTTTTGCGATTTGGCACTGTGCGACTTTAACTGACAATTGCGCGGTCGTGCGACGCCGTACCCAAATGAAATTTATGTCCTTTTTTTCCCACAAACAGAGCTTTCTTTTGGTGGTATTTGATCACCTGTGCGATTTTTACTTTTTGCGCTATAAACAAAAAAAGAGCGTAAATTTTGAAAAAACAACAATATTTTTCAAATTTTTTTATATGAAATTCCCCCCCAAAAAAATGTAAAAATCAAAATTTTTTTACATTTTTGACCAATTTGTTTCCTGCTACCTATGTTTGGTAAAAAAAAATCACAATAAGTGTATTTTGATTGGTTTGCGCAAAAGTTATTGCGTTTACTAACAAAGGGAAAGATTTCTGTAATTTTTGGTGTTTTTTTTAACGCGTAATGGCGGCGATCTGCGATTTTTTTGCGGGACTGCGACATTGCGGCGGACAGATCGGACCCTTGACTGACATTTTGACACCTTTGGGGGTACCAGTGACATTACTGCAGTAATCAGTGCTATATATATGCACTGTTACTGTAAAAATAACACTGGCAGGGAAGGGGTTAATTTTCTTGGAGAGGGAGGGGTTAATGTATGCCTGGTGCTTACTGACGTGTGTGGGGGGAGGTGACTATGTGACACAAGGACAGATCCAGGGTTCAGCTATGCTGAACCCTGCAATCTGACCCTGCCTGTCACTTAGGAGATCCGCCCGCTTGTGTTTACACAAGCAGGCGGATCTCCACACTAGATCCCCGACGATCGGGGAAGAGCAGCGGCGATCGCCGCTGCTCCTCCCCTGGCCCGACTCCCGCTGTGACTGAATACAGCGGGACCGAGCCTCCGGGGGGGCGCGTGCGCCGCCGGGAAAGGGGAATGTCTGACGACGTAGTACTATGTTGTCAGACGATAACGAGCCACTCTGCCGCAGTAATATTACTGCAGGCAGACGTAAAGTGGTTAAAAAACACACAACAGACTTAGTGGAAGGAGATTTCTGCAGCATATTTGGCAAGTACAGAATCAAAATATATATAATATGGTTGAAAAGTAAAGTGGTTGGAGGGAAGCTTCAGAATGGCACATATGCTTTTATTACAAATTATGTGAGCCCAAACACATTCTGCAGGTTCCCACAACAAAGTAAGTTTGTCCAGATACATGGTAGTAACCACTGTATCCGGACAAATTTACTTTGTTGCGGGAACCTGGGGAATGTAATTGGTGATCAATTGTAACATTAATGTCAGCCATGTTTTATGCTCATAAATATTTTAACTTGATGTATCAAAAAAGAATGAATATTTTTTTTCTGTTTCAGTGGTATTTGTTGAGATTTTATAACATATGAAATGGAAGTACAATGTACAAAGTATAAAGAGGTAAGGTGGATCACAAGGCATGAAAAAGCAAAGGGGTATTGGCGCAAACAGATAGCCAGTAATGCTCAGGCAGTCCTTAATGGGATGGAGAGGGCAGAAAAGTTATTTTTTTTAGAGGGATTGTGACACTGCAGCGGACAAATTGGACACCTAAATTACACTTTTGACACTTTTTTGAGGGCCAGTGACACTAATACAGTGATCAGTGCCAAACAAAATACACTCTTACTGTACTAATGACACTGGCAGGGAAGGGGTTACCGTCAGGGGTGATCAAAGGGTTAAGTGTGCTCCTAGGGAGCGCTTTCTAACTGTGTGGAGGAAGTGGCTTAACTGAAGGAAGACAGAGACACAAGATCTCCATCTTCCTCTCTGACAGAATGGCGGTCTGCCTTGTTTACATAGGAAGACTGACGTTCTGCCTCTCCTGTGAACAATCTGCGGGTCCCAGTGGACATCACGTCTGCAAGACCCCCTGGTTGGCTCCTGCTGTGTCCAATCAGCGGGTCACCGTTGGCGCGTGTGTGCGCTCCAGACCCTGTGCAGGAAATCGCATACAGGTACGTGATTTCGTACAGGAGGGCTGCCCTGCCATGTTATATCTGCATGGGGTGGTCCTTAAGTGGTTACTGGGCACAAATTGGTAATCGGTTGTGACATTTTTGAGCCAAAAAAACCAAGGACAATTTCGGAAAATTTCTGCCGAATAAACGAATAATTGAAAGGTTAATGTGTTACTTGTCTAAACTGTATGCACTGGGCATATGTGACAAAATGAACGAAAGACTTATTCATTTATGTCCTTTGAATGATTTATCAATCAAAAGTCCGTCATTACATGTTGCCAAAATCGTTTGCTCTCACAGTCGAGTGTTCATTATTCGAAAATGACTTTGAACGATTTTTCATATAGTTTATGATCAGCATTAGAATAACAGGGAGGTGAAGCCTCCATCAATATAGGTGTAATATCCCACCCTCATTGTGTTTAGATGGTTAGTGGGCATGGAAGAGGAGGAAGGAAGTTGACTGTCTTTTTCCACTGTGTATACGCCCACATGTGTGACTCTATAGTTATATGGGCTTCTCAGATGTGATAGGGAGGAAATTAACAGCTTAAAAACGCAGTGAAAACTGAGCATGTGCAGAGCTGCCAACCCTGCTCCACAAAATCCTCAACTGCAGTGGGGACTTGGACAGAAGAGGAAGAGAGAGAACAACAAAATACAGAAAACGAATCTATTAGTGACCGTGTGAGTATGAACAGCATTAATTGATACAATATACAAACAGTGCTTAGGATGACAAACAATCAATAATTAATGGAGTAATATGAGTGATAAAATAAATGAATTTGTGACTCCAAATAAGGAGATAGAAGCAATCAAAAAAATAAAAATAAATAAAAGCCCAGAGAAAACAGGATCCTAACAGTTAATCAAGAGGACAATCCCACATGCCATGTTGAGAAATGAAAATCACAGAATAGCCAGAGGCACCCTAATGACGTCATATGTGATGAAATGCGTAGGGTGGAGCCACGTACACATGCTACTACGCATGGCATGTACGATCAATCGTCGGCCATTTTGGTCATTGGAGGAAGTACTGTTTCCAATGTTTTCCAAGCTTGCTTTTGATCTACCCATGTTGGTGTTACCTTTTTTATTAAACTGATTTTATTAATGGTAATACATGTGAGGCATATGCTTTTGTTTTCATGCCATCCATAACAAAATGCCATCATACTTGGAAGTCATAGCGAGACAGAGAGGCAATTGGTTACCAAATTCCCCATGGTGTTCGTTATCTGGAGGTGTGCAGGAGGGGTCCATGAACTGTGAGGCTGATGTTGTAAACAAAGTGCATTAAGACCGCTCTTAGTAAAGGGGTCACACATTTTCCGGTAAGCGCAACATGAGCTTTGATCACTTATCACTATCTCCTTAGTTGTAGTCACAAATTCATTTATTTTATCACTCATTTTTCTTCAATTATTATTGATTTTTTGGCATCTTAAGCGCTGAACTGTTTGTATATTGTATTTTGTAATGCTGGGTATTATGGCACATTGCATAGCTGCTAAATGTATATTTTACACTTTTACACTTCGCACCTTTTTTTATATTTCAGTAGTTGTTTATTAAAATGTTATATTATTTTTCCTGATTTCTCCTCCATACTTTTCCTATCTCTCTTCTCTCTTTCTTTTCCCCTTCTTACTTTCCCTGCTTATACTCAAAAATTATTAATTATTTTTTTTTTCTTACAGACCTTTTCTTTTTATGCCTGACAGTTTTTTCATCTCTCTTGTTTTCTCTTTTATATCTCCTTATGAGGGATAGCCAAAAGCTTTCTCTGGTATAACATATTTCCTTAACTCTGCATTTGTATGGCTCCATGGTTCCCAATTATTTAATATGAAACTGTCTTTGTTGTACTCCCATAATGTTTCATGTTGTCGGATTTTATTTGTCTTCAAATTTTGTATTCTATACATCTGAATTGTCTGTAATATTTGATTTACTTATTGTTATAACTTTTTTTACATTAATAAAAATATTTTCACCTCTAAAATTGTATAAAGGAACATAAATGAACAAGCTATAACAGTAAATCCCACACATAAAGAAAGTGAGCACTGGTGAAACCAAATGTAGCAACAGCAGCTAGCACACAAAGGTGAATACCGTATTTATCGGCGTATAACACGCACTTTTTCCTCCTAAAAATTTAGGAAAAAGTAGCTGTGCGTGTTATACGCCGATATAGAAAAAAAAATGTCCAGAAAGCAGCGCCGAGAGGTAGAAGGGGGCGAGCGGCGCCGAGGAGAAGGAAGGACGCGCTCTCATCGGAAGTCCCACCTCCTATGCCAACATCAATCATAGGCACGAGACTTCCGATGAGAGCGCGTCCTTCCTTCTCCTTGGCGCCGCCCACCCCCTTCTACCTCTCGGCGCTGCTTTCTGGACATTTTTAAAAGGGATGTGTATAGTGGCACTAGCGCTGGCAAGGCTGCAATTATGGGCGCTGGCGAGGCTGCAATTATGGGCACTGGCGAGGCTGCATGTATGGGCACTGGCGCTAGGGAGGCTGCAATTAAGGGGACTGGCGCTGGGGAGGCTGCATGTATGGGCACTGGCGCTGGCGAGGCTGCAATTATGGGCACTAGCGAGGCTGCATGTATGGACACTGGCGCTGGCGAGGCTGCAATTATGGGCACTGGCGCTGAGAGGCTGCATGTATAGGCACTGTGCTGGCGAGGCTGCATGTATTGGCACTGCGCTGGCGAGGCTGCAATTATGGGCACTGGCACTGGCGAGGCTGCATGTATGGGCACTGGCGCTGGCGAGGCTACATGTATGGGTACTGCACTGGCGAGGCTGCATGTATGGGCACTGCACTGGCGAGGCTGCATTCGTGGGCACTGGTAAGACTACATTTAATTTAAAAAAAATATTCTGAGTTCAAAGCTGTTTATTTTAAATTTCAGCTTTTTTCCCCTGAAATTTCTGCCCTAAAATTTAGGTGCGTGTTATACGCCGATAAATACGGTATATAACCCTCAGAAAGACATGCAAACAAAAAGTGCAGAGCTAAAAAATCTAAAATGATAATGAGTGTCCAAATCAGTGCTATAACGAGACCAATAGCCACATATCAAACTATAATGAGGCTAGTCCATCTGCTAAGGATCCAGTCAAAGAAATTGTAAATCCTAAAAGAAGCATGTCATTCAAACGCTATAATGAATATAGGGAGAAGATCTTCTTGTTATATAGGTTACATTAAAATCCACCAGTGCACTTCTTATGTATAAAGTCAACTCAAATAGTTCTCCCCTCCACTGTGCCTATGCACTCACCCGATGTCTGGTGTATATACCCTCCACTGTGCCTATGCACTCACCAGATGTCTGGTGTATATACACTCCACTGTGCCTATGCACTCACCAGATGTCTGGTGTATATACACTCCACTGTGCCTATGCACTCACCAGATGTCTGGTGTATATACCCTCCACTGTGCCTATGCACTCACCAGATGTCTGGTGTATATACCCTCCACTGTGCCTATGCACTCACCAGATGTATGGTGTATATACCATCCACTGTGCCTATGCACTCACCAGATGTCTGGTGTATATACACCTTGAGTCCTATTCAACAGGAACTGTTGTTATCGCACCCGGGATCGTTCCTACAGTCAGAACCTGGTGTCCTTAACTCTCTCACATCCACTGCTATTCAGGGTGAACGGGATAGCCAGTGAATCCACTCAGATTGTGCCCAGAGTTCAAAACAGGCTGCATGGAACGCTCACAAAATCAAAGCCAAAAAAGGTGCTAATATAGTGTAGTATTTATTGTAAAAGTTAAAACTACATGTGTAAAATGATAAAAAACTCACATATGAATACTGTAGTTCCTACAGCATGAGGACACGGAGGCCAAGACGCTAGTGTGTAGGCCCCTAAAAGGGCGGGGCTTTCAGAGGTTCACTTTGCACCATTTAGCACATATTTACTTTGTCTAGCATTTACTGATAGTGTTTTGGATCAGACCAATCGTCTGGTGAGTATCTGCCCCCTTCCTGATTTGGCCTATATAATCTGGTGCATGCACGAGAAGAACTGCACTGAAAACGTGTTCAGGTAAATGATAATTCCTTTATTTCTACTGGATACTTGGGGTTATATAGGCGAGCGGCTAGTGTCGTGGGCAAGTGCGTCATAAGCATAGCGTTATCTGATTGCTTGCAGCTTCTGATTGGTCATGTCCATGTAAGGTAAACTTCCTCCAGGATCTAGGTGTCATCATCTTGGGTGTAGTCCCGGATGGAGGCGCCATATTAGTTACACGAGCTTCACTCGATGGGAGGGGGAGCTGCAAGCGGCCATTTTGAGTAAGGAATAAAAAAGCATATTTACATGTACAAAAATAGACATAGAAAAATAGACATTTACCTAATCCATCACAATAGTTTTTAAAGATGGGTTTAATGACACTTTAAAAGGAGGCTGCACTTATGCACTGTTCCAATTCTTGAATTCTGTGAGTAGAGCCTCCTATCTGTTCTAGAAACTTCTTCATGCTCCCCCAGACATGAACCTATTGACTGTTCCAGTTTAGCCTATCTGTCCCATAAGCTACTTCATGGTCTTCAGCCGTGAATCTATAGACTGTTCCAATCTTGCTACAACTGAATTACCAAATATCTTATGGTCCCGAGCTGTAAGTGAAAAGAAACTGTGCTGCTGCCGCTTAGAAGATTGTCCTCTGAAAATTGTGTCCACGCATTCATTTTAGAGTATTCCACACCACCCCAAATCCCTTCCCAAGGAGGAATAACTCGGTGTTGATGATAATTGCATATATCAACACCCACATCACAATAACAGATAAACCAAAATAAAGGGAGGGGAGGATTGTCTGGTGTTCCACTAAACCACCAACAGAACCAACCCTGCTTGATAAAGGAAAGGGGACTTTCCACACCCTTTAACCTCCCTGGCGGTACGATTCTTTCGGATTTTAGGTGCTGAAAGCGGTACCATTATTTTGCATGTAATTCTTAAGAATGAGCAGCCCAAACCAATTATTTATATATGATTTTTTTTTTACTGTGCGTTCTTCATTATAAAATCTCGGGTATGATAAAGTTTGAAACACAAAATCATAAATTATAATATAATAAATAACTATAAATAAGTTAAAGTAAGTATGTATGTATAATATATATATATATATAATATATATAATATATATATATATATATATATATACGTATACATAATATATATATATATATATATATATATATATAAACATATATATACATATATAAATATATATAATATGTATACGTATATATATATATATATATATATATATATATATATATATATATATATATATATATATATATATATATATATACTTTTATATATATATATATATATATATATATATATATATATATATATATATGTATACGTATATATATATATATATATATATATATATATACATATATATATATATATATGTATGTGTGTATATATATATATATATATATATATATATAAAAAGTACAGTAAAACTGCATGAAAGAGCACTGGGGGGTAAACGAATGTGAATTTGTTTATTTTGCAATGAATCAGTGTGTTTGGTGTGTTTTACTTTTGAATTTGCTGCCGGTTCCACCCCCCTGCGAACGTCACGTCGCAGGAGACGGAAGCCGGGGCTCACAAAGCATCGGGAGGAAGCTCCACCGCCGCACACCGCCGTGATACTTCGCTGGATCCCAGTGACAAGATAAGTAGCCCCTCTACCAGGATCCAGCGATCTTCCTAGCGGTACCCCGAGTGTGGCTCGGGGTTACCGCTTTTGGCACTGAAATTTAACCCCGAGCCACACTCGGGAATACCGCTGGGAAAGGTTAAAGTCCCCTTTCCTTTATCAAGCAGGGTTGGTTCTGTTGGTGGTTCAGTGGAACTCCGGACAATCCTCCCCTTCCAAATACCCTCCCTAGTTTCTATGAGCAATAAATTACAGAAAAAAGCAAACCCCCTAGACCAGTGATGGCAAACCTTGGCACCCCAGATGTTTTGGAACTACATTTCCCATGATGCCAGTTCCAAAACATCTGGGGTGGCAAGGTTCGCCATCACTGCCCTAGACCGATCAATGAGCCGGTCCCGGAGTAGACAGACTGTTGCCATGTGCCTAGCTGCCTCTGCACTGTAGTAGGAAAGAGCCTGTCTAGTCTCAGTGGCTGCTTCGGGGGTACAACAAAACACAAAAAATGGCTCCGGCAGCAAATGGGTTTTTATTTTTTTATATTTTTACAATTTTTATTTCATAGGTTCATGTGCAAAGTATGTTTCAGCCATAATCCTGAGATTTACAACCAAATAATTTGGATCCTCTCCAAACAGGCATTTCTTTGCACCTCTCTGATTTGCGGAGGAAGTCAAATCTAATGGGACAATTTTCAAATGAAATCAACGTCAGCCCGTGAACTTGATGCATCGCTCCTTACAACAAACAATTCTGTTTCTATCATCTAAATAAACATGTACAGTACCTGTCAGGAATATTTATTGGGCATAATTTCTGTATAGCCCAGAGAAAAGAGGCTTTGCAATGTTGTTAAATCACAAAATGTTACCAGAATTTATTGGCATGGAAAAGGTTTGATGATCTTTCTCCCTCCGTCTCTCGCTCTCTCTCTCTCTCTGTCTCTTTCTAAGTATTATCAAAGAGTAATTCTTCCACATAGTCTCTGCAATTAACGGCAGATGCAGCTGTGCTATTGTAGAAAAGCTGTTAGCACAGAAGGAATTTTACAATACAAATGCACAGTGCTATTAAAGCCATGAACGCAGGAAGAAAATAACATTGTGTTTTCTTTTCATACTAATAAACGAACATAAGTCATTTATTTCCATTAATTGACTTTAAATTTTATGACAAATGATGGCATCGGGTTTTGTAGAAATGTATCAATTTTTTTTTAGAATTATCAGGTAAATTAGCATTTCTGTTTAAATAAAGAGTTGAATAGCCATATAGATACAATAGTGTGTGCTCTCGGCACTATTGCAGGTCATGGACTTCTTTAACCACTTCTGGACCAGAAGATTTTCCCCCTTAATGACCAGGCCATTTTTTCAGATTCGGCACTGTGTTATATTAACTGACAATTGCGCGGTGGTGCGATGCTGTACCCAAATAAAATTGATGTCCATTTTTTCCCACAAATAGAGCTTTCTTTTGGTGGTATTTGATCACCTCTGCGATTGTTATTGTTTGCGCTATAAAAAAAAAAACAGCGACAATTCTGAAAAAAAAAAACCCATATTTTTCATTTTCTGCTATATAACATCCCCCCCCCAAAAAAAATATTAAAAATCAAATTTTTTCATAATTTTAGGCCAGTTTGTATTCTGCTATATATTTTTGGTAAAAAAAAACCCAATAAGCGTATTTTGATTATTTTTGGTTATTTTGGTTTGTGCAAAAGTTATTACGTCTTCAAAATAGGGGAAAGATTTATGTCATTTTTATTTATTTATTTATTTTTTACTAGTAATGGCGGCGATCAGTGATTTTTAGCGGGACTGCAACATTGCGGCGGACAGATCGAACCCCTTACTGACATTTTTTACACTTTTGGGGGGACCAGTGACATTACTACAGTAATCAGTACTAAAAGAAGGCACTGTTACTGTAATAATGATACTGGCAGGGAAGGGGTTATCCCAGGGGCGAGCAAAGGGTGGCGTGAGCCTAGGGGGTGTTTTCTAACTGTGGGGAATGGACTTGTAATATCAACACAGAGACCTGTATTCCTAATGAGCAGGAATACAGGGCTCTGTGTTGATACCAGAGAGAACAATGGTCTGCTGTGTTTACAACAGCAGACCGCCATTCTCTCTTCGCGGGGAGCAATTGCAGGTGCCCGGCGGCAATCGCGGCCACCGGCCCTGCATCTCGTCTGCCCTGCTGGCGAGTGGGCGCAGTGGCACGCACGCACACAGGAATGCTCCCGCAAACCGCCGTACAGGTGTGGCGATTCATGGGAACCTGCCGCTTTATAACTGCGGCGGATGGTTGGAAAGTGGTTAAAGCGGAATCAAAAGTGATTCTAAAGGCTGGACATTTTTATTGTGTAAACAAGCACTGTTTTATTTAGGTGGATAAAAAACTGTGCTATCCCAATTTAATAGTGTTATTAATATTATAAAGTGCTCATAAAAAATATTAATATGCAGTGCAGTGTACTAAATATGAAATGACACCTGCGTATACCTATACCTCCAACATAGTGTAAAGTGCAATGTGCTAAAATTGATTACTCAATAATATTAGTGCAATTGATAAAAAACAGCCCTGCGGCTGTTAAAAAATCTAATTTAAAACTTTACAATATATATATAGTGCCAACAATGGTGAGTAGGTACAAATATAAATAAATAAATAAATAAAGAAATAAATAAATAAATAATAAATAAAGTCTGTGCTACAATTGTGCAAAAATAAATACAATATTAATTAATGAATAAAGTCCGTGCTGCAGTGATGCATGTATGTAGGAAATATAAAAAATATATAAAAAATGTGCAAAATAGTGCAAATACACCTATAACAGTCCTTTCAAATAACTTTTTAAGGTGCCGATGCCAGTGCATACATATATTCTGCAGTGTAGTATCGGAGTTACGTGACACAAGCGCTTACTGATTCCTGCTGGCGTATATGACACCGGGAGTCCATCACATCTGGTAAGTGGGAATTCTTACCATTCCACACTGAAGCAGAGAGCCATTACACTGCGGAATATACGTATGCACTGGCACCGGCACCTTAAAGCGGAGTTCCGGGCACAAAATCGACCTAATCGATTTTGTGGCCATCCGCTTGCTCTTCTTCACCTGAAAAGGAATTGGATAGTTAGGATAATTTTTTTTTTTTACTTACCTTGTAATTGTAGAAAGAAATACTCACCTATTTTCCACTTCCTCCCTCTGTGGCCACGGCCCGCGCCGTCACTTCCGGTTTGCAATGATTCCTGGGAGCTGAACGTCATCGCTCCCAGGAATCAATGCGACAGCACCGGCCCCGCTCGTCACTTCCGGTGCGACGCCGCATTCCCTGCTAAACAGCTTCTGGGCATGCCCAGAAGCTGTGGAGGAATGCGGCGCCGCACCGGAAGTGACGAGAGGGGCCGGTGAAGGCGCATTCTGGGAGAAGAAGACGCGGAAGAGGACGCAGAAGAGGATCGTGCCGGCTTCAGCTGCCCACAACAGAGATGGCAACGCTGTGGAAGAAATTTTATAAGTGAGTATTTCTTCTTGCAGGTAAGTGCGAACCGGGACAGATCAGAGGCTAGCCATTGTGAAATGTTCTAGCCTTGACTGTCCTGGGGGTATGTTCATTGAAAAAATGTTTTTGTGCCCGGAACTCCGCTTTAAAAAGTTATTTGAAAGGACTGTTATAGGTGTATTTGCACTATATATTTGCATTGTATTTATTTTTGCACAATTGTAGCACGGACTTTATTTATTATTTATTTATTTATTTTTGTACCTACTCACCATTGTTGGCACTATATATATTGTAAAGTTTTAAATGAGATTTTTTAACAGCCGCAGGGCTGTTTTTTTATCAATTGCACTAATATTGAGTAATCAATTATAGCACATTGCACTTTACACTATTTTGGAGGTATAGGTATACACAGGTGTCATTTCATATTTATTACACTGCACTGCATATTCATATTTTTTATGAGCACTTTATAATATTAATAACACTATTAAATAGGGATAGCGCCGTTTTTTATCCACCTACATTTTACAATACCCATTGTCTGAACTAGCAGCTCCCATTTTAGTATATTTATTATATCTGTTTGATTTCCTAATTGGATGCACCAGTGGCGCGAGTGATATACCAATTTACACTGTTTTATTTACATTGTCCCTTATTTCTGTATATCCTAATCCATTTTTTCGCAACTATGTGACAGGTGCATCAAATTTAATTTTTTTACAGCAAGGCCAATTCTTGCTTTTATCAAGAGTACCTCTATAGGGTTACAGTGTGAAGGCACCACCTACACCCAAAGCTCAATATTTCCACACCTGTTACTTCTATCCAAAGTCTGCAAAAGAGACACCAGACTTTATCTAAAAAAAAAAAAAAAAAATTGTTAATATTGGCCTGAGTGTACTATAATTTGGCTTCTTCGTGTAAGGCTTGCTCACTATGGTGCAAAACTGTGTCATTTCCATCCAATGTCCACCAGAGACACCAGAATTTATCCAAAAAATCTCTAATCTTGTCCTGAGTGCACTAAATTGTGGCCCCAAGCCATTGTTTACTAAATAAAGAAAGCTTGCAGGAAAAATCAATTTAATTGTAATTTTTTTCATTTATAAATGTCAGTTTTGCTGCAGCAGGTTCTATACATGGTACAGATGCGCCACTTTGCAGGCAGACTAAGGGGACCCCCCCAGGTACTATATTAAAAGGAATTTTTCATTTTTATTGTTTCTCTTTAAGCACCATTAAAATCACTGCTCCTTTAAAAACTGTATTTTTTTTTTTAATGTTTGCATTGGTACGTGTCCCCCAGGGCAGTACCTGGGACTCCATACCCTTTTTTTGACCAATAACTTGCATATAAGCCTTCAAAATGGGGACTTTTGATTGTTACAGTTCGGGTCCCATAGACTTCAATGGGATTTCGTTGTTCGGGTCCAAACTTTTGATATGTTTGAGAGTTCTGGTGCTAACCAAATGGGGGGATGTTCTGTCCATCTCTATTGTTAATATCTAATGACAAACTTGATGGGCCTTCTTGTCCTGCACCTAAGCAGTAGTACAGATTGTATAGACAATATATGTTTGGAATTTCATTAGTCACTTTCTATATATGTAGGACCCCCCTGACTTCTAGGGGCATGTGAGACACCCCGAGGTACATGGTGGACTAGCAATGCAAACATTGGGCACCAGTCATTTTGATGAATAAAGATGGAATTCTCACCACATCACAGGGAGAGTCCAGGACTTCCCACTCTGCTAGACAGGGGTGAGATCCTTTAAACCAGTACTGACACTCCTGTATTCCAGCAGAAACATAATAAAAGAGAGGGTGGCTATAATCTTTTCTCTAAGGTAAGTTGACCAACTTCATCCCGCGAGGTTTCAGCCCTACTGGCCTACAGACAACGTCAGCAGGACTCTTCCCTGGCAATCCTTCTTGAGACTAGCTTCCCTCTATACAAGAAGAACCAGCTGCAGGCCTAAATCCCAGGCCTGATCTACATAGTTGTATGCAAAATGTACTTTTTATCTTTCAAAAGTGTTTCCCAGTGCTAAACCTTTCTTCCATTTTCGATCTTGCTGCATTTGTAAATTTCAAAAGCCAGTATAAGAGAATAGTAGTGGAAAATAAAAAACACTTGTGGCTTTAACTAATCATATTTTTATAATTCTCTTTTAAGGGGGCATGGCAGGGTGGGGTGTCCTATGCCAACATACTTTTGCTAATAGGTGTCCCTCATTCCCACCTCAAAAATTTGGGAGGTATGGTCTTAGGCTTCATTCCCATGGGCGTACCTAAGCATTTGCCCATGCGAAGGCAATGTTTGCCTGTATGGCATGGGCGGGCAGTCCCAGTCATATCAATTGGGATGCAGTGGATGCATGGACACAGCTGCTGCTCCCAATTTGACAGCCATGTGAGTGCAGGTTTATTGCCCCAAATGCAGACAGTGTAGAAGACAGTAACTGGGAATATAATCTATTTGTAGCCACTCTGCCATAAGCAGGAGTGTCTTTTCAAAATTAGGCCTTGTTTTCCTGGGTTTCCACCTGTGCATGCATGAGCCGCTGCACCTTGTGAATGGTCCTGTAGTCTTTTAGGACCTGGGATGTGTCCCAGAAGACTGCGGAGGATGGAGGGGTGACCGCACTTCCAGCTCAGTTCGCTGAGGTGAATCTGACTGGAAATGGGAGCGGGTACCTGTCAAAACCAGGTACCTGCTCCCCCCTCCCTCCCCAAAAGATTCCAAATATGGCAGCAGAGGGGGGTAGGATGTTCTAAAGGCCGAGATAAAGATAAAAAACCTTCTATGTGCAGCCCCCTAATACTTACCTGAGCCCCATCTCGATCCAGTGATGTTGCATGAGAGCCTCGGCTGTCCAGGAATCTCCCTCTTCATTGGCTGAGACAGTAGTGGGTGCCATTGGCTCCTGCTGCTGTCAATCAAAGTCAGTGAGCCAATGAGGGGAGAGAGGGTCAGGGCTGAGCAGCTGTCTCATGTCTGAATGGACACAGAGAGCAGCGGCTCGGCTCGGGCACCCCCTTAGCAAGCTGCTTGCTGTGGGGGCACTCGGCAGGAGGGAGGGGCCAAGAGCGCGGGCGAGGGACCGAGAAGAGGAGGATCTGGACTGCTCTGTGCAAAACCAACTGCACACAGCAGGTAAGTATCACGATTGTTACTTTTAAACAAAAAAAAAAAAAAGAAAAAAACAAGACTTTAAAGTGATTGTAAAGACTTGTTTTTTTTTCTATAAAAATAACAAACATATAGTACTTACCTCCTCTGTGCGGTTGGTTTTGCACGGGGCGGTGATCCTCCTCTTCTCGGGCCCCTCTTCTGTGCTCCTGGTCCTTCCTTCCTGCTCAGTTCTCCTACAGCAAGCAGCTTGCTTTGGGGGGAACCCGAGCCAAGTCACAGCTCCCTGTGTCCATTCAGACAAGGAGCCCCGACCCGGAACCGCCCCCTCTCTCTCCTGATTGGCTAGCTGACTTTGATTGACAGCAATGGCAGCCAATGCCGCTGCTGTGTCTCAGCCAATCAGGAGGGAGAATCTCAGATGTCTAAGACACTCATGGACAACGCTGAACAGAAAGGGACCTCAGGTAAGTTTTAGGGGGGCTGCTGCACACTGAAGGCTTTTAATCCTAATGCATAGAATGCATTAAGATAAAAAAAACTTCTGCCTTTACAACTCCTTTATTATCACCTAAATATAAATGTTATTGCCACGTTTGCAATACTTTTGGTATAGCCCTTGTATATATATCCAGGTTGTTATTTGCCCAACGCCCGAAGATTTCACCTCCATCAATTAAGTGAAGTAAAAGGAACTAAATGTAATTGCTTCATTAGTTGCTATTAAGGGTTACATAACATAACTAAAGGGTGAACCTGTCCTTCGGTCCCTCACCAGCACCGGCATCTTATTCTGAGTGCCAGTCTATGAGTCTTTTCATTGGCCAGTGCGGGATGACGTCACTCCTGCCCATGTGCAGGAGTGACGTCATCCCGGCACTCAGAGACTGGCTGTGTACTGTGAGAAGACAGCGAGCAGGCAGGTAGGGGCATTTTATTACAGAAAAGACAGTTCATGTCTCTTTTGTCATAAAAGCCTCCCTGCTCATTGTTTTTTACAGCTGTACTTCATTTGCACTTTAACCACTTCAGCCCCAGAGGGTTTACCCCCTCTTCATGACCAAGCCATTTTTTGTGATACGACACTATGTTACTTTAACTGACAATTGCGTAGTTGTGCGACGCTGTACCCAAATAAAATTTATGTCCCTTTTTTCCCACAAATAGAACTTTCTTTTGATGGTATTTTTTATTTTCTGCGCTATAAACAAAAAAATTTATCAACAATTTTGAAAAAAACAACAATATTTTTTTACTTTCTGCTGCAAAACACATCCAATAAAAAAAATGTAAACAAATCCAATTTCTTCATCAATTTTGGCCAATATGTATTCTGCTACATATTTTTTGTAAAAAAAAAAAATCCCAATAAGCGTATATTGATTGGTTTGCACAAAAGTTATTGCGTCTACAACTATGGGATATTTTTTTTTTTTTTCACTAATAATGGCAGTGGTCAGTGACCTACAGTGGGACTGCAATATTGAGGCGTACATTCTGACACTTTTGACACTTTTTGGGGGCCGATGACACTAAATCAGTGATCAGGGCTAAAAAAAATATGCACTGTTACTGTACTAATGACATTGGCTGGGAAGGGATTAAAATCAGGGGTGATCAAAAGTTTAACTGTGTGCCTAGCCTGTGCTTTTTTACAGTTTGAGAAGTGCTTGTACTTGGAGAAGACATGGATCCTTGTCCCTGCTTTGTAGGAACACAGGATCCATGTCTTCCTTTCTGTCAGAACAGCAATCTGCCTTTATTCACAAAGGCAGATCGCAGTTCTGTCTCTCTGCAGGATGATCGGTGGGTGCCAGAGGACATCTAGTCCGTGGTACCCGCTGATCGGCTCCCGCTGTGTAGAATCATAGCAGGAGCGAGCCGCCAGTAGCACGCATTTGTGCCCCCCTACTCGGAAATGCAGGATCACATATATATACACTATCAAGTCAAAAGTATTGGGATGCCTGCCTTTACACGCACATGAACTTTAATGGCATCCCAGTCTTAGTCTGTAGGGTTCAATATTGAGTTGGCCCACCCTTTGCAGCTATAACAGCTTCAACTCTTCTGGGAAGGCCGTCCACAAGGTTTAGGAGAGTGTCTATGGGAATGTTTGACCATTCTTCCAGAAGCGCATTTGTGAGGTCAGGCACTAAAGTTGGATGAGAAGGCCTGGCTTGCAGTCTCCGCTCTAATTTATCCCAAGGGTGTTCTATCAGGTTGCGGTCAGGACCTTGCTTTGTGCACTGGTATGCAGTCATCTTGGAACAGGAAGGGGCCATCCCCAACTTTTCCTACAAAGTTGGGAGCATGTACTGTATTTGTCCGAAATGTCTTGGGATGCTGACGCCTTAAGAGTTCCCTTCACTGGAACTAAGGGGCCAAGCCCCTGAAAGACAACCCCACACCATAATCCTCCCCCCCCCTCCACCAAATGATTTGGACCAGTGCACAAAGCAAAGTCCATAAAGACATGAGTGAGTTTGGGGTGGAGGACCTTGACTGGCCTGCACAGAGTCCTAATCTCCACCAGATAGAACACCTTTGGGATAAATTAGAGCGGAGACTGCGAGCCAGGCCTTCTGGTCCAACATCAGTGCCTTACCTCACAAATGCCCTTCTGGAAGAGCGGTCAAACATTCCCAAAGACAAACTCCTAAACCTTGTGGACAGCCTTCCCAGAAGAGTTGAAGCTGTTAAAGCTGCAAAGGGTGGGCCAACTCAATATTGAACCCTACGGAGTAAGACCGGGATGCCATCAAAGTTCATGTGTGTAAAAGCAGGCGTCCCAATACTTCTGACAATCTGATGTACATGATCCTGCCCACAGCCGCCGCCCTGTAGGTTCTCTGGGTGGTTTTCAGGTTTTACTGTAGCAGTAAAACTACTATAGGATTGTCGGCAAGTGGTTAAATAATTGACTTACTTTGTTACACTAGTTTAAATCAGTATTATAATAGGCCAGAGCATTTTCCCTTCATTTTCATCTTTATCTATCCATTTGTGTTCTTCTTATACTGTGTGTGGCACCTTTAAATATTTTGAAGGTGGAAGGAATACATATTAGTGATTTCAGCCTTCCACGGAGCTCAGACATGACAAGGCTGCTGAGCCCGAGTTTGTTTGTACTAACAATACTGCTAATATGATATATTAAATGTCATTCCAGCATCGCTAGGTATGCATATCTCTCCTATCGTGCTGCCTGTTTATGCTTATTCAGCCCTTTGAATAATTTAACACATTTCATACTCCAAATTACCCGCGACAATTTGACATGGGCTGCTGGCAGTTTACTTGAAACGTTCAGTGTTAGGTCAAAGGAGAGACCCAGCATCTGCTAAACAGAGGGGTTCTACCGACGCAGCCAGGGATAATTAGAATGGTGCTCCATATATTAATAATATGCTCTCAATACAGGCAGTGCAAGCTCGCAGTCATCCATTATGTCAATATTATCACTAGACAGGATTCTAAAAATTCTGACAATGCTCACTGCCCATTAAAATACCTGGCCATGGATGTGTGCAAATTGCAATACCTTCTACGCGTCCAAAGGACAAAAAGTTAAATAAAGGAAAATAAATACTTAAGGAATCTTGGATATCTGTGTAAGTAGACTTATTATTTTGATGGGTTTAAATACAACGAATGGATTAAATACACCTATGGAGGTGTACAGAGCCGCGCTCATCTAAAGTGCACTAAGTGTAGTGTTTTAATATAGTGAACCATTAACGAGTAATAGTATATATAAATATTAATAACAATTAATATCAATTTAAATAAATATAAAGTGCATTAACAGTGGTGAATATAAAGTGCAACAACAATAAGTGAAATAGATCACATATAAAGTCCCATACACAGTGAAATAAATATAAAGTGCAGCAGCAATAAGTGAAAAAATCGCATATAGAGTCCCATGCACTAACAGACTTCAGTGCAGTCTCCAAAGGATTCTTCCACACACAACCAGATCTTCAATCCCTTCACCACATGGACACCCAATGTGTGAAAAGGCTTACCAGAAATCACCGACCCCTTAGTTATAGGGGGTCAGTGTAAGCAGAATGATATTCATCAGAAGCCAATATTCCAGAGTAGATTAGAGCCCTCCTGGAGGATCCACCTTGCAATCGCCAGTATAATATATAACTTCAGAATCCTTAGCCAGCCCCACGTTCCTCATCAGTGTAAAGTAAAGGAATGGCCAATATAGTGAAGAACGTACAGGCAATATTTATTGAAATAAGGTAGATACACTTACATTTAGCAGGAAAAAAACAGGCATTGGATCAAACAAATACTGGGGATATCGGGTGGCGCCTCCACATCTCAATGCGTCTCATCCGGTCCCAGAAATAACATGGCAGTGTGATTGCACTCCTAGGTCCCGACCGGTTTCCATAGCACACAGGCCGTCGTTGTCAAGGGTCATAGCAAATACAACGAATGCCAACCTCTATAGCACAGGTGTCAAACACAAGGCCTGCGGCCCGAATGCGGCCCCCAAGACCATTTCATGTGGCCCTTGCACCTCTTCTGCAGCTGCAGCACCCCCCTTGTCTCTGCCCCCACTTTATCTCTGTAGTCGGCAGCAGAGAGGACAGAACTCCTTTGCCAGATCCTGCACTCCTCTGTGCAGCTGCAGAAAGGCTCCTCTTTGCCCACCACCCCTTCTCAACAGTCTGAAGCAGAGAGGAGGGCAGAACTCCTCCGGCAGATCCTGCACCTCACTGTGCAGCCGCAACACCACCTTGCCTTTGCCTCCCCTGGTCTCAGCATTCAGCAGACTCTGGAAGCTGACTCCAGCCCTCCTCTGGTTCTTGTCCAGACCCTGCACTTCTTCCTAGATCCACCCGCATCTTCTTCCTGGCAGCAGCACAAGGTAAGGGGGTGCATTGTGATTTAAGGAAGGGTGGGTGACTCTTGACTTCTGATGATGGGGGGGTTCTTGACATCCCATGTAAGGGTGTAAGGGAGTCTGGGGTGCTCTGGGCATCTAATCTTACAGCTATCACCGGCCCTTTGAGGACAACCATAATGCTGATGTGGCCCGCAATGAAATTGAGTTTGACACCCCTGCTCTATAGGATACAAAAATGTAAAAGAAAGTTACACATTTGTATAATCTAAAGCAGTCAGTTATTTACTGGGGTTGGGTCCATGCTCTATCCAGGCCATTGCATTCTACATGCTGCTCTTTTCATATTGGATTTGATGATAAAGCCTTGACTATTGGATCTGATGCAAGTGTTCTACCTTTTTTAATAAAGTTGACAATTGTGGTTGCACACTAGATGGAGGCTTTTTTATATTTACATGTTTTACCAGAATGCTTAAAACTATCGAGTGAGTGACAAACCTATTGCTAGGTGCTGAGGTGAGGCCCTCCAAGCTGCCTCTGTAATCAATATTTGGATTACCAATGCCTTACTGACTCTGTACTATGGTATCTGGGCCCATTAGATACGGTAAGCACAATACCCCTCCTTGCTGGTGGATGCTCACTTATTGGTGTTATATATGAACTATTATTTTTTTATTTATTTTTTTTATTTAAAATTTTTATTGCAATACAAAGATCGACACATGGTTCCAACAAACCATATAGATGTCAACATTTTAACTAACACAGCACAACAAAAGATTACGATGGGGAATATCCACCATGGGGCATAGAGAATAGGGGTGCGAACACCCCTCTATCAGGTAAAACTGTAGAAGTGCATGAGATGAAAATTGAAGCAGGTTATCTAGCACAATCATAAGGGGGGTGAAAGGGGGAGGGGGAGTGGGATGGGGGATAGGAGATTGGTCAGAACTCAATGACCCCTCTCCGGGGGGGCCCTTGGAAGTTGACCAAAGACGGGTCCTTGTAGGAGAATGATGTAAAAATGTCCCATAGTTCCGAATTTATCAAAGATGACGATAAGTAGGTCTTCCGTTTATTGAAAAATCGACTTTGAGATGAAGCGGAATTAAAGTCTGTGTTGATACAGTCCTTGTGTAAGAGATTGGTGAGCTCTCTTTGTAGTTGAGGAATAGAAGGGCATGTGGAAGAAATCCATTGAGTTAAAATTACCCTTCTGGCCACCAATAAAACAGTAAGGATCCAAATTTGCGGTGGGGGAGAAGATGAACCTGACCATAGTTGTATGCATTTGTCCCAGTATCCAAAGATCAAAAGCATCGGGTCCTTGGGCAGTTGAAGCAGGGGGACTATTATTATTACCATCCATAACTACACTGCTCATAAAAAATGAAAGGAACACTTTTTAATTAGAGTATAGGATCAAGTCAATTAAACTCCTGGGATATTGATATAGTCATATAAATAACAGAGGGGGCTGTTAATCAGTTTCAGCTGCTTTGGTGTTAATGAAATTAACAACAGGTGCACTAGATGGGCAACAATGAGACAACCTCCAAAACAGGAATGGTTTTACAGGTGGAGGCAACTGACATTTTTTTTCCCATACCCGTCTTTTCTGGCTGTTTTTCACTAGTTTTGCATTTGGCTAGGGTCAGTGTCACTCCTGGTAGCACGAGGTGATACCTGGACCCTATAGAGGTTGCACAGGCAGCCCAACACCTCCTGGATGGCACATCAATATGTGCCATTGCCAAAAGGTTAGCTGTGTCTCCCAGCACAGTCTCAAGGGCATGGAGAAGATTGCAGGAGACAAGCAGTTACTCTAGGAGAGCTGGACAGGGCTCTAGAAGGTCCTTAACTCATCAGCAGGACCGGTATCTGCTCCTTTGTGCAAGGAAGAAAAGGATGAGCACTGCCAGAGCCCTACAAGATGACCTTCAGCTGGTGTTAATGTCTCTGACCAAACAATCAGAAACAGACTTCATGAGGGTGGCTTGAGGGCCTGACGTCCTCTAGTGGGCCCTGTGCTCACTGCACTGCACTGTGGAGCTCAATTGCCATTTGCCATTGAACACAGAATTGGCAGGTCCACCACTGGCACCCTGTGCTTTTCACAGATGAGAGCAGGTTCACCCTGAACACATGTGACAGAGGTGAAAGGGTCTGGAGAAGCCGTGGAGAACATTATACTGTCTGTAACATTGTTCAGCCTGACCGGTTTGGTGGTGGGTCAGTGATAGTCTGGAGAGGCATATCCATGAAGGGATGCACAGACCTCTACAGGCTAGACAATGGCACTCTGATTGCCATTAGGTATCAGGATGAAATCCTTGGATCCATTGTCAGACCCTACGCTGGTGCAGAGGGTCCTGGGTTCCTCCTGGTGCACAACAATTCCCAGCCTCATGTGGTGAGAGTATGCAGCCAGTTCCTGGAGGATGAAGGCATTGATATCATTGAATGGCCCCACGCTTGCCTGACCTAAATCCAATAGAGCACCTCTGGGACATTATATTTTTTTCGGTCCATCCAACTTTTTTTTGAGCAGTGTACTTTGTTCACATTAGAATGTCTACAACCTTTTTGGACTCTCTCTGATATATATGAATTTTATACATATATTTTTTTCTTTGTAAATTTTTTGCACTGTGCACTTTATATCCATA
Organism: Pelophylax lessonae; assembly: GCF_965119305.1. Taxonomy (NCBI): domain Eukaryota; kingdom Metazoa; phylum Chordata; class Amphibia; order Anura; family Ranidae; genus Pelophylax; species Pelophylax lessonae. The sequence goes on along the minus strand of NC_138771.1, from coordinate 36,449,451 downwards.
TGATATATGGTCTTGTGAGATTATCACTGTTATGTCACTTATTACAATTTAACTGCTGCACTTTTTATATATATGTTTAGTCACAATGCTTTGTCTATTGTAAAGCTGGCAGCTACAGGGAATTTATATTCATTTAGCGCGGTATTCCTTACCATATAATTTGCTGGGTTTCATTTTCTAAAATGACAGATCGAGGTTGATTCACCAAAGGCAGATAGGCTGTTCACTTTTCAAGAGAGGTTTCACTTTACAAGGGTATTTGCCCCAGTGCTTAGATCAGGCTTAACCACTTCAATACCGGGCTCTTTTACCCCCTTCCTGCTCAGGACAATTTTCAGCTTTCAGCTCTGTCGCAATTTGAATGACAATTGCGTGGTCATGCAACACTGTACCCAAACTGAAATTTTATCATTTTGTTCACACAAATATAGTTTTCCTTTGGTAGTATTTAACCACTTGCCGACGGCTCACAGTGATACTACTGCGGCAGGTCGGCTCCCCTGGGTCCAGCGACGTAGACCTACGTCGCTGGACTCCTAGTGATCTCGGCGGCGTGCGCGCACTGCCGAGGCTCGCTCCCTAACACAGCGGGAGTCGGGCCAGAGGAGGAGAGGCGGCGATTGCCACTTCTCTTCCTCAATCGTCGGGCAAAGTGTGAGAAGATCCGCCCGCTTGTGTAAACAAAGCAGGCGGATCTTCTCTGCGACAGACAGGAGGAGATCACAGGATTCAGCATGTCACAGAACCCCCCACACACGTCAGTAAACATGAGGCATACATTTAACCCCTTGATCACCAACAGTGTTAACCCCTTCCCTGCCAGTGTCATTATTACAGTAACAGTGCATATTTTTAGCACTGATTACTGTAGTAATGTCACTGGTACCCCCAAAAGTGTCAATGTCATTTAGGGGTCTGATCTGTGCGCCACAATGTCGCAGTCCCGCAAAAAAATCGCAGATTGCTGCCATTACTAGTGAAAAAAAAAAAAAAAAACAATAAAAATGACATAAAAATGACATAAATCTTTCCCGTAGTTAGTAAACGCGATAACTTTTGCGCAAACCAATCAAAATACGCTTATTGCAATTTTTTTTTTTTACCAAAAATATGTAGCAGAAAACAAATTGGCCTAAAATGTAAAAAAATTTTGATTTTTAAATTTTTTTGGGAATGTTATATATCAGAATGTGAAAAATATTTTTTTTTTCAAAATTGTTGCTAAAAATTTCACAGGGGATTAAATACCACCAAAAGAAAGCTCTATTTGTGGGGAAAAAAGGACGTCAATTTTGTTTGGGTACAGAATCGCACAACCGCGCAATTGTCCGTTAAAATAACGCAGTGCCGAATCCAAAATATTGCCTGGTTTTTAAGGTGGTAAAATCTTCCAGTCTTAAAGTGGATAAAAATACGCTCCATGAGAATTTTTTTGTCATAGACATGTAGCTAAATACATTTTGGCCTAAATATATGACAACAATTTAATATATTGGATATTTTTTAACAGTAGAAAACGTAAATTTTTTGCAAAATTTTCACTCTTTTTTTATTAATATCACAAAAAATAAAAAGCGCAGAGGTGATCAAATACCACCAAAAGAAAGCTCTGTTTGTGGGAAAAAATGGACATAAATTTAGTTTGGGTACAGCATTGCATGACCGCACAATTGTCAGTTAAATTCATGCAGTGCCAAGTTGAAAAAAGTGGCCTGGTCATTGAGCAGCAAAATCTTCCGGTCTTAAAGTGGTTAATCACCACTGGGTTTTTTATTTTTTGCTAAATAAATAAAAAAAGACTTAAAAAAAAATATATATATTTCTTCGTTTAGCCCAAAATATATTCTGCTACATTTCTTTGGTGAAAATAACCCAAATAAATGTATATTATTTAGTCTGTAGGAAAGGTATAGAGTCCACAAACTAAGGTATATATCCGAAACTTGATAAATTTCTGATTTACTGACAGCACAGGCTTGAACATGTCAGCACAGTACAAATACCACCCAAATGACCCCTTTTTGGAAAGTAGACAGTCCAATGTGATTAGTAAGAGTCTTTGCAGGTTTTTTGAAGTTACAATATTTTGTCTGAATTTTTGGGAAAATTAAGAAATTAAAAAGAAAACATTATATATATATATATATATATATATATATATATATATATATATATATATATATATATATATATATATATATATATATATCTATATATATATACTGTATATATATATATATATATATATATATATATATATTTTTTTTTTTTACATACTGTCACCAGTGCAGTACAGCGTTATTATATATCTGGTGCGGCGGTGATCATGAACACAAATTTTTTATTTTTTATTAAATTCTTTTCTTTACACAATATGTTTGCTTATAGCAGTGAATTACATTGCTATAAGCAAGCATTTTACTGAATAAAACTGATTTATTCAGTTTGTTTTGTTGTAATTAGCTGTGAATGGTCAAAGCTAATCAAATGGTACAGATAGGCTGTGATTGGTCCTATCTGTATCATGTGATTAAATTGACCAATCACAGCTAGCAACACAATCCTACACAATGGATAGCATGAAAGGAAGCCATCCATTGTGTACAACTGTCATGCGACCTGCTGTAATTGGCCATGGCGGTCACATGGTACTGGCAGCGAGCCTGTACTCTGGTCAGTCATCGGATGTAATTGCTGTATCTGCTGTAATTGATCATGGCGGTCACATGGTACTGGCAGCAAGCCTGTATTCTGATCAGTCATCGGATGTGTCCCATTGACACGGCCAGTGACAGATCATGCCACTGCGCAGCCAGGTAACCCTTACCGTGGTGATCAGAATGCCACCCATGCAGACAGCTAAAAATATATTTGCTTCATATCTCTGGTTTTCCAAGTGGCATTAGACCCTTGAACTATACAGGCACCAATAGATGAAAGGTTAATCAGCCACGGTTCTAGGAACCCCTAGAAACCTCTGGAGAAACCCTGACTGAGAAAGACTAGCTTGGATAATGTGATGAAATCTCATTTAGCAAAGAATACCCAATCATATGCAAGCAAAATAAAAATAAAATTCTGTTTGTTTGCACATGATTGTAAGATTAACTAAGCTCTGGGGAAAAATTTCTTGCAAAGTGAAAAGCCTATTTCCCTTTAGTATATCCACGCCGTAGTATCTCTTTGGTTGGATTACTATGCTATAAATCACATCATAAGGATCAAGAAGTTGATGTCTTCCGAAGACGTCTAACATGCATTTGTTTAGAGGTTTGACTCAAAAAATGTCCTAATTTTGGTTAATAAAGTCATTGCAGGGACTGACTGGTTTGCCTGACCCACTTTGGGTTTGCATCACCCAAGAGTCACACAATTTTTACCCCAAATCTATGCATTTTCTCAAATGAATCAAATTTAAAAGTGTGTAAATGTTGGATGAAATGTGTGTGAATTTTGGGTGAAAACATATACAGTATAAACAGACCCCATAGTGAGGTGTATAACAGATGTTTCCACCCACAAGGGGGCCAGAAGCCATACCTGATTTGAAGGTTTAGCATGTAAAGAGTGTATATGACAAGCGCTGTATGAGTCTAAGCCGCCATTTGTTGCTGGGGTGAATAGGGGTAAAAAAGGTGGGGGGGGGGGTTTTACATGACGCCCATATACAGGGGGTCTGATAAAGTATTGAACAGTTCAGATAAGTTCAGTAAGTTTAAAGTCTATATGATAGTGGCATATGGTAGTGGCAGCCAGCTCATCAGAGTAGGAAGGGCTCTGTAAGGAGGAAGCAAACACAAAGAGCAGCGCCAATCTAAGTGTAGAGTAAAAAAGCAATGGTACACTTTATTAGAATGCACTTACAACAAGGCAGAGTAAGAGGAGCATATAGTGGGTAACATCCTACAGATCTGTTTGGGGAGCAACCTGGCGTCCTCCAGTTGTCACGTTGCAAGAGCTTTGGGTCCGTGGGTTGAAGGAAGAGTCAGACAATACCAGGGAGATGGAGAGCCAGTGCAGGCATGCATGCTCCTTCATCAGGCCTCCTGGGTGGCCATCCTAACTCTGGCTATGAGGCAGCGTCAGGGGGCGGAGTCGGTGGATAACAAGTGCCAGCTTGCTGGCCCCGCCTAACATCCACACAATCCACAGCCAGTGGGGGCCACAGGGGTATCAAAAATATAGTTCATGGTGCAGAGCAAAAAGAGGGGGCCTATATTACAACTACTTATGTACAGTATTAATGGATATGAACGGTTACAAATCAAAACATAGCTTGTATGAGAGAGTGTGTAGCAGACCAATAATGTTGTTATATGGACAGTAAGGAGTGATAAATATATGAAAATTAAATCCTATAAATACACTCACCCTGCGCTAAAATAAATAAGAAGGCACAAGAATAAAATCAATAATAACGACTTGACGTCAAAGCAGCTGCTATAAAAGATATGATCAACTACAAAAAGGTGTCCGATAATATTAAAAGGCAAAATAATAAATTCAAACACTAGCAGCGCTAAATAAACAAACTGAAGAATAAAATCCAAAGTCCTTAAATGGGTATTTCCAGGTCATGTGGTAAGTTGGTTAGACACAATCCTTTTATCACAGGGAGGGTGTGAGGGGTCCTGGCCGTAGCACCTGATTTCCACCACCACTTTGTGCTCCCCCCCTATTCTTAAAACTCACCAGAGGATGGTGAATCAAGATCCTTCAAGGAATTCCACCACTAGATTCCAACATTGGACACTGGACCACTTTTCCTCTATTAGCTGTACAATCTCCTCCGTTGCCAACAAACCCTGTTATACATTTGGCAGTGTTGAGTAGGTCTTTCAGTTCCGGTTCTTGACTATATGAAATACCATTTGCAGCACTTAGTGCTAGGCTAAACAAGTCCGTCCTCCTCTGCAGACTGCACTTCTGGAAGGGGGAGAAGTGCAGTCTGCAGAGGAGGACGGACTTGTTTAGCCTAGCACTAAGTGCTGCAAATGGTATTTCATATAGTCAAGAACCGGAACTGAAAGACCTACTCAACACTGCCAAATGTATAACAGGGTTTGTTGGCAACGGAGGAGATTGTACAGCTAATAGAGGAAAAGTGGTCCAGTGTCCAATGTTGGAATCTAGTGGTGGAATTCCTTGAAGGATCTTGATTCACCATCCTCTGGTGAGTTTTAAGAATAGGGGGGGGAGCACAAAGTGGTGGTGGAAATCAGGTGCTACGGCCAGGACCCCTCACACCCTCCCTGTGATAAAAGGATTGTGTCTAACCAACTTACCACATGACCTGGAAATACCCATTTAAGGACTTTGGATTTTATTCTTCAGTTTGTTTATTTAGCGCTGCTAGTGTTTGAATTTATTATTTTGCCTTTTAATATTATCGGACACCTTTTTGTAATGTTGTTATATGGATGAGCCAAAAATATTACATGTTACAGTATATAAATATAAGCAGAAGACATGTAGGGGCTAAAACACATAAAGCTATAGGGAAATTCAATAGGATTTTATGTTCTATAGGATGGGTATGTTATCTTGTACATACTCACTACTGGTAGTTCTGTAAATAGATGTGGTAGTCGTAGACCATAAGGGTCCTGTGAAATAAATAAATGATACAAGGTTAGTTATACTATATTGGGGTATTGCTAGACTGAGTCTGAATCTGAGCCATACCTGATGCCCAGCCTGATGGTTCTCTGCCTCATGGCCAGCCTGATGGTCCTGTGCCTGATACCCACCCTGACTGTCCTGTGCCTGATGACCAGCCTGCCTCTCATAGTCTGCTGTCCGATGCCCAGCCTGCTTCTGATAATCCACTGCCCAATTCCCAGCCTGCATCTGATGGTTCACTGCTCGATGCACAACCTGCCTCTGATGGTCCATTGCCCAATGCATAACCTGCCTCTGATGGTCCATTGCCCAATGCATAACCTGCCTCTGATGGTCCACTGCCCAATGCATAACCTGCCTCTGATGGTTCACTGCCCAATAACCAGCTTAATCTTGTTAATCCTCTGCCTACAACCCAGCCGGATTCTACTGAGTTTGTATCTATTGCCCAGCTGGATTTTAGTGCAAAGGTTAGGTTTCGGCCTGTTACTAGGTCTGACGCCTCTGAATCTTCATGTACCCTGTATGAGTTACCTGTATGGCCCGAGATCCTTTTTACAGTCGCCTCATTTGGGCCCCCCTGGCAGTATGTGGTGCCAAAGCCTGGTGGTCCGAGCATACCCTCCGTAACTGGTAGCTGCATTTGCCTTCACGGCCCTGGTAGTGGTGAGCTCCTTGGGAATGGCCATTGGAGTACCATTAGTGCTTTGCCATGACCTGAATCCAATTACCACAATTTCAGGGGCAATAGAGGACCCGGGTTGGGTAACCAGTGCCTTGCGCTGTTAGCACTTTCACTCATTAGAATTACTCGTTTTGTTTCATAAGGTTTTGGTCATAGTGGATACATGTTTATATTGATGTTTTATTTACTTTATCTTTAATAAATCACATTATTTATACTATACTTGTATCCGGTGCTTCTCTGTGCAAATTCACACATTTCTGGTCACGCCTGTTTCATAGGATATCCGCATTAAGTATCCATGACACCCAGTTTAGGTCCATCTAAGAATTTATAAAGGGACACTTTTTTTTGCTCCAGTTTTAGTTCATTCCCACCACCTTGAGCTTAGGAAGGAAATATATTTTCTTTTACTGGGAAATACCCAAATCTAGAGCAGCATATAGTCGATGGGACAGTGTACAGATCAGGCATTCAATACTGCCCAAAGCCCTTCAACCACTATTAGCAACACACTTAGGTGAGAATGATAATTTCCCCTACTTAGACTCTAATTTTACCTTAGCTTCCCTATCTGCTACTACTTATGAATTAATAATTCAATACTTGTATTTTTACTAATTGTGTCTAATGATATCCATTTTTTCCAGATCCTCTACGATCCAGGGTCTGCTCCCAGATTTGGTGCTTCTTTGTCCCTAGTGGCTGCTGAGGGCCTGCGCTTCGGGGTTGGATTGAGTTGTTCCTCCTCTCCTATTTTCCTGAATGGGAAACAGTCTCCAGAATGTTTTTTTTTTTTTTTTTAAATAAGTGATGTGCTTTAATGATTATCACAGACACTTGATCTATATTGTAAGTTATAAGTGTTAAATGGAATCTATCTTTTTGACCTATATAGTTTCTGAATTATATGTTGATTATTGTACTTTGTTACAGATGCAATAACATATACTGTGGTCTGACACACCCCTAAAGAAAGCAATACTGAAACGCGTTGGGCGTTGTTGCTACATATCATGGTTGAGATATTATGTGATGCATGACAAGTGTACTATTGCCTATTGGCTGCTTGGTCTGTACCAAAAACAACTTTTTATACATTTAATTTTTTCAATTGTTACAATCAATAAAATATGTTTTTGTTGCTATAAAAAGAAAGCTAGTATATACCTTTATAATACCAAGGAAACAATACCTCTTGAATTAAGATTAGATAAATGGACACCATTTTTTTTCTCCAGTTTTAGTTCATTCCCACCACATTGAGGTTAGGAAGGAAATATTATTTTTGACCTGAAAATATCCAAATCTTCTGCATCATATTCAGTAAGGGCTACTAGACTGTGGAATTCTCTACCACAAATGGTAGCTACTGCGGGTAGTATGGCTACTTTTATAAGACTCTTGGATGTACATCTCAAGGATCAAAACATTCAGGGGTATGTGAAATGATTACGTCCACACACACCTACACAGGTTAAACTGGATGGACTACCCATATGGAAGAAAAATATATTTCCAATATATTTAGGGAAAAAAAAATAGAAATATATTGAATATGGCTAAAATTGTAGCATTTCAAATATATTTCCAATATATTTTGGAAAAATAAATTAAAAATGTTTTTTAAAATATATTTCAAAAATATTTTTCTTCCATGTGGGTACCGTCTTTATTCAACCTCAACTACTATGTTACTATGTTACTATATTGTTTGTCTGAACTCTTCTATGTGCAATAAAGAGATTTGTAGATGCAAAGCATTAAGCAGGTTCAGTTTTCTGATGAAGATTTTTTGAAGTGATCGTCTGCTCCATTCAGGCCAGATATAGATGTCTCAGGATGGTATAGGTCACTATTACAACAATTGGAGCAAAAAAATAATAAAAAGGAATAAGCACAAAAATAAATATAATAAATCCACCATTCTGCAAAACCAAAACCATGAGGATCTGAATGATAGAAGTTTAGAGGTCAATATATTCAGTTCATTTCCATAACAAAAGAAATGTACTAGTAGCATGTATATGAGGTATATTAATATAACGTCCCGGGAAGCACTCTGCACTCATTTATCTCTGTCATTGTTTTGAAGGTTGACACTCCTTTACTGTTATGAAATCAGGTTTTCTCTTTACATTGTCACTGTACCTTGCGTGTGCTTTAGTGACATTGCGTGTATAGTAATTTATTACTGAATAATACTGGGAATCTTTTACAATATATGAGAACATGCAGACTGAGTAAGATGGACAGGGAAGTGCTAAATCAAAAGCAGTACAAATATAAGAAGAAATTAGGACAAATTGTTCTATAATGTACAATAAATTCCACTGATCAGTAAAATTTGCGCACTGCTAGAAAAAATAAAGTTGTTGTACACTCTGCAGTTTAACTGTAGAATGTCTGTATGTTGTTTTGATGATCCTATTTATTTGAGAATAAATGTACAGTATATGAATATATCAATAAAAATTATATCAGTTGTTTCTAGGGCTTTTTTTCAGCAGGAACGCGGGGGAACGCAGTTCCGGCACCTCCAATGCATGCTGTAGGGTCTACTGATGCTGGCTGCTGGGAGATCTATTGTTGCTGGATGGGGATATATTTTTGCATGGAAATCTATTGTTGCTGGTGGAGGATCTTTTGATTCTGAGGGTTAATTGTTGCTAGAAGGGATCTACTGTTTAGGGAGGGGTCCACTGTTGCTGGCTGCTAGATAGTCTATTGATGTTGGCTGCTGGAAGATCTTTTGCTGCTGCTGGGGGGTCTATTGCTGCTGGCTGTGGGGGATCTATTTTATTGCTTTTCTTGTTATCATAACCTAATCCTATACATTCCAATACAAAATTATACTTGGCTCTATATTCTCTAAAAGGGACTGTACTGGAAGCTGGGTAGGGGGTGGAACCAAGGGTCAGTGCTCGGAGGTTGGAAGGGGTGGAACCAAGGGTTAGTTGCTCGGAGGTGAGTAGGGGGCGGAGACACAAAGTAACTTAGAAGGGGGAGTTCCTGCACCTATTCTCTAAGAAAAAAAGCCCTGGATGTTTCTATTCTAAGCAGGGGTATTTAATGATGACAAAAAATACTCAGTGATACGCTATCCCCTTAACTAGGTCTAATCTATTGAGCTATGAATGAGACACCTTAATACACCTTAGTGCTTACGAAACGCGTTGGGACGCTAGGACCAGTGACTACGCCGACCTAACTTCCGGTCAACTTCCAGCTCCCGGTATACACACTCGTGGAACGCGGAAGGCATTTTTGAGAACCGGAGACCGCATTATGTGACTTTATGCTTGTTTTTACCTACCAAATGTAAGTGCACCTAATCTTTCAAATTAACTTCAAGTTCAAGCGTACTTCACTATCGAGTCCATTTTTGATTTTTCTTGGAAATGCTGTTTGGAAGCCTATTGCCTAGGTTAACATATTGGGATCTCCAGTGAATGCGAGGAGACGGTGCCTGTTTCTGATGTCCGGCCTTTGTGATCTTATATGCCTGTTAGACCCCCTATAATAAGGGGTCCACGATCTCTGGTAAGCACATACACTACTTGTGGTGATTTGGTGGAGATGTATGGTGCTACACAACAAGCTTATCAAGTGTCTATCCATATTTACATATCCGCTGTTATAAATATATGGACTATTCATGGACACTTTATTATAACAAGATCTTATGTTGAATATGCACTTTATTGTATTTTGCACAATTGTATTATTATTATCATTATCACAGTGTTTTTAGTTTAGTGCAATCATATATTTATCAAATAAGTATTTCTGTATTAATTTCTTCACAATTTTTTGTGCTGATTGCTGCTTCTAATTTGGGTTTTTTCCCCACAATACTAATATTATTATTATTATTATTATTATTATTATCACATATCAATTATACGAATTTGTTGTTTCACATCCCCATTCATTTGTGCAGGTTTAGGGTTTATCACCTTATTTATTTTTTCAATTAATCATAAAACCATTTGATAAATACATAAAAGTAATACAAAATTCACTAACAATTATTGTTGCTTCCAAATAATAAAAAATGCTTTTAATTGATAAGTGTCCGTTTGTGATAATGTGCTCCAATAGAGTCCACACTTCAAATGATGCAACAATTGTGCTTCAAATCACCAGTCACCTCCAGGGGAAATGCTCACTCACCTTAGATATTGACAATATATACAGATAATAGTATCACCTCTCTACCGCGTTAGTCCAATTTAAACCTCAAATTTAGCTCAAACACACAAGCGAAATCCATTTATAGCACAGTGTGTTTAAAATAAACTGATTTATTAAAAATATATAGTGCAATCACATGTAAAAAGTCTTGGATTCAGTATAAATTCCAGCATTTCTCCCCAGTATGAACTTCCATGTCTAGAAGACAACCAGAAGTGACATCACTGGCTCCTCCCGATGTGTTGGTTCACTGGTCACGTGACTTCCTCCGCCATATACGCTACATCTTTCGTTTGCACCCACAAATTATATTTTACATTATAAAGACTGTCCTGCAATCTCCTCTTTTCTCTTCTTTTGTGGGTGCCCAGACATACTCAAGGCAGCTGAAAACCCCTATTAAGTCTCCGCGTGAAGTCACTCAAATTACCTTATAACTGGCACAGAAGGCGTGCACATGGGCAAGGTAGAGGGTTCTCTGACATACAATGTGTGGCTTTACATGTAATTGCAAATTCATATATACTTTTCACATGTTTTTTTTTTTTTTCTCCTGAACTTGTAAAAAATCTTGTTTACCTGAACCTTAACCACTTAAGCCCCGGAAGATTTTACCCCCTTCCTGACCAGGGCCTATTTTGCGATTCGGCACTGCGTGACTTTAACGGACAATTGTGCGACAATGGCCAACGTGCGACGCTGTACCTAAACGAATTTGACGTCCTTTTTTTTCCCACAAACAGAGCTTTCTTTTGGTGGTATTTGATCACCTGTGCGATTTTTTTGATCATGCGCTATAAACAAAGAAAGAGCGACAATTTTGCAAAAATAACAATATTTTTCACATTTTTTTATATGAAATTCCCCAAAAAAATGTAAAAATCTAAATTTTTTAACATTTTAGGCCAATTTTTTTTTTTACCATGTTTGGTAAAAAAAATTGCAAAAAGTGTATTTTGATTGGTTTGCGCACAAGTTATTGCATTTACTAACAAAGGGAAAGATTTTTGTAATTTTTGTTGTTTTTTTTTTTAACACGTAATGGCAGCGATCTGCGATTTTTTTTGCGGGACTGCGACATTGCAGCGGACAGATAGGACCCTTGACTGACATTTTTGACACTTTTGGGGTTACCAGTGACATTACTACAGTAATCAGTGCTATACATATGCATACATATGCACTGTTACTGTAAAAATGACACTGGCAGTGAAGGGGTTAACTTTATTGGAGAGGGAGGGGTTAAGTGTGTCCCTAGCGGCGTGTTTCTAACTGTGATTGGCTGTGGCTACATGTGTAAGAACTGTGATCAACGGTCCTACATAGTAGAACCGTGTGATCACCATTCTTACACAGAGAAGAATGACAGGCAGCTTTGTTTACATTAGCCGCCTGCCTTTCTTCCGGTGTAAAGGAAAATCGAGAGATGTCCGCCGGGCACACGCGCGGGGGATCTGTGACCGCGTGGGAGCGCACCTCCGGCGGCACGCACTCGCTCCCAAAACCCTTACAGGCTAGCGACGTAGACCTACGTCGCTTTGCCTGTGAGGGGCTGACCGCCGACGTAAATAGTCGTGCGGCTGTCGGCAAGTGGTTAAATTTAAACATATAAGTAAATGAATGTAAGTAGTAGGTTATCCAATTATTGTACAGATCAGTCTAAAATTTTTAGTGAGATAGAGTAAGCTTTAGGGTAGGCAGCTTCTGTTGTACTTTAGATAACCCATGGTGCTCTGGGAATCCTTTATCATGTATTATAGTATATACATTTAAGAATATTTGTGCGTGTGTGTGTGTGTGTATATATATATATATATATATATATATATATATATATATATACTGTATATTAGGCCTCATGCACACTGGATGTTTGGCCCTCTGTTAGACACCTTTCCTCCTGGTGCCCCTGCATGTTAGCCTATATGTCCATAAACACATAGGCGTTTAGAGGAGTTTAGAGGCAGGAGTGTTAAGAGGCAGAAAAAAAAAAGTAACATCTATGTGTGCATGGGCACAGACTAACATGCAGGGGCATTTAGGGGCAGAAAAAGAACTGCCTAACAGCAGCGTTAAAAAGGTCCAGTGTCAATAAGGCCTTAAGCTGTTCTTTCTTTAAATGACTCTTGGTGCCCAGGAAATCTTTTTTTTATGTTTTATATTATATGTTTAGAATAAAAAATGGGGCGCACCAGCCTTGTACATTAACCAAAACACCATTTATTTAAAGCAGAGTTCCACCCTGGGACATTTTTTTTTTATAAAAATACCCCCGGGACAGTCAGGGCTAGTGCATTCCACAATGGATAGCCTCTGATCTGTCCCGGGTTGCACTTACCTGCAAGAAGAAATACTTACCTTGAAAATGTATTGTGCAGCGCTGGCATCTCAGGTGTGGGCAGCTTGAAGCCAGCGCGATCCTCTTCTGCGTCCTCTTCCGTCTTCTTCGGTCCCACGATGCACTGCACCGGCCCCGCCGTCACTTCCGGTGCGACAGCGTCATCCCTGCACAGCTTCTGGGCATGCCCAGAAGCTGTTTAGCAAGGTATGACGGCACCTGCACCGGAACTGACGTCGGGGCCGGTGCGGGCGCATTGATTCCTGGGAGCGATGACGTTCAGCTCCCAAGAATCATTGCAAAGACAGGAAGTGACGAATCGCCGTGGCTGCCGAGAGGAGGAAGAGGAAGTAAGGTAAGTATATTTTCTTCTAAATGAGGTAAGTAAAAAAAAAAAAAAAAATTGCGATTGTCCATTTGTTTTTCAGGTGACCCGGAGCGAGAAGATGGAGGTAAGTTTAAATTTAGGGTGGAACTCCACTTTAAGAATAAAAAGTAATGTACTCACAAAGAGCTTTAAGCCCATCACAAATTTCCAACAAATCGGCCAGAACTGGTGGTGCACCTTCAGTTATGTCCTCGAATTCTGCAGATGCTAACGCGTTTCAAGGGTACCCCTCTTCATCAAAGCCAGAGGGGGCACCCTTAAAAAGCATTAGCGTCTGCAGAACTCTGGGACATCCCCTGATCTATCTGGAGGTGCGCTCCGATTGACTAGTTCTGGTCAATCTGTTGAAAATTTGAGATGAGCTTAATGCTTGTTTGTGAGTACAAATTTTATTTTTAAATAAATGGTGTCTTTGTTAATGCACAAGGCTGGTGCCCCCCCCCCCTTTTGTGAGTTTTTATGCATAGGGCTTAAAAAAACCCTGAGCCTGAGGTGGGCAGCAAGGCCAAGTGGATCTTGGAAGACTGTGACCTGGGTCATGATCTGGAGATTGGAGATACCTGGGATCTAGAGAGCCTTCAGAGCTGAGGATGTGATACCCCAACTAGTTAAGGACTACAGGCTTCAGCATGAACCTGTGAGATATAAGGGTTTCATGCTGGGACTAGTAGTCCTCACTTTTTTTTTTTTTGGGGGGGGGGTCACAGCTTTAGATCTCTAAGGGGTTCATGCTGGGACTAGTAGTCCTTCTCTTTTTTGGGAGGTCATATCCTTAGATCTTTGGGGTTCATGCTGGGACTTGTAGTCCATCACTTTTGGGCGGTATGAACCTCCCAAAAGTGAAGGACTCCAAGTCCCAGCATAAACCCCTCAAAACTGAGGACGTGACACCCCCTCCTCTCTAGTGAGGGACTACAAGTCCCAACATGAGCCCCTGAGATCTAAGAAGGTGACCCCCCCCCCAAAAGTGAAGGACTACAAGTCCCAGAATGAACCCCTCAGAGCTGAGGACATGACAGCCCCCAAACTAGTGAAGAACGATAAGTCCAAAAATGAGCCCCTGAGATCTAAGAATGTGATCCCTTAGATCTCACAAGTTCATGCTGGGACTTGTAGTCATTCACTAGTTGGGGGGGGGGGGCAGGTCCTCAGCTCCGAGGGGTTCATACCGGGACTTGTTTGCATTGCTTGCACTTTAGTTCCTGAGGCCATGGTAGTACACATCCTCCATGGGCCCTGGAGGGCCACATTGTCCTCCCCCCATCCTTGTGATCATGGAAAACCTTAGACTATATTCCCTGATCCGTCACTCTGCCACCAACGTCTCTACTCCCCCACTCCCCCCCCCCACCACCACGATCCATCACTCTAGCACCACAGACTTTACTCCCTCACACTCCACCACCAGGATCCATCACTCTGCCATCACAGGCTCTTTTCCCCGACCACCAGGATCCATCACTCTGCCACCACCGCTCTATTCCCCCACCCACCACCACATCAATCCATCACCCTGCCACCACTCTCTCTACTCCCCCACCCCCCACCACCACAATACATAACTCTGCCACCACTGACTCTACTCCCCCCACCCCCCACCACCACGATCCATCACTCTGCCACCACAAGCTCTACTCCCCCCAACCATGATCCATCACTGTGCCACCACCGCCTCTACTCCCCCACCCCTCCAGCACCACAATCCATCACTCTGCCACTACTGGCTCTACTCCCCCACCCCACCACCACCACAATCCATCACTCTGCCACCACCGTTTCTACTCCCCCACCCCACCACCACCTACAATAATTATGCAGTATTTTGTGGGTATGAGGACTGTAGACTGTGTACAGTTCACTTCTTCCCGACTGCCCCACACAGATATACTGCTGTAGGATGGCCACTCTGTGCTGGATCATGTATCTGTTATGTGACCAGTGCTTCTGGGTAGGGCATCGCTTGTCTCCCCCCCCCCCCCCCCCCGGCTGTGCTGTGATTCGTTACAGTACAAGCTGATCAGCCAATGATTAATTGTTGGAACCCACTGATTGGCTCAGTGATTCACAGAAGAGAGCTCTGTGTTGATAAACAGCACAGAGCCCTCTACACTGACAGTTGATCTAGTTGTTTTTTAATTCCCTGCAAAGCAGGGAGAAAACAGCAAGATTGCTTAGTAAAAGCAGCACATAATACACACAATAGATAAAGGCGCACAGGTAACCCCTTGATTGCCCCGAGATGTTAACCCCTTCCCATCCAGTGTCATTAGTACACTGACAATGTATAGTATTAGCACCGATCACTGTATTAGTGTCACTGTTGGTGTCATTGTCAGTTAGTGTCCCTCCCACACAGCGTCCGTTAATATCAGATTGCCTGCCACACTATCACAGTCCCATTACAGTCCCATTGTAAGTCACTGATTGCCGCCAAGTATAAAAGAAAATTCCAGGATATATCCCAACGTTTGTAGACACTATATATTTCACACAAACCAAATAATAAACAGCTATTGGGATTTTTTCTTTTTTTGACAAGGGCATGTAACAGAATACATTTTGGCCTAAATGTATGAAGTTTATGAATCATTTTTAATTGTATATGTTTTATAGCAGGAAGTAGAAGTTTTTTTGTTTATAGCTTAATTAAAAAAAAAAAAACCAGTGGTGATCAAATACCACCAAAAGAAAGCTCTATTTGTGTTAAAAATTATATAAATTTAATTTGGGTACTGCGTTGCATGACCGCACAATTGTCAGGTAAAGTAGCGCAGTGCTGAATAGGAAATAAATGGCCTGGTCATGAAGGGGGTAAGACCTTTCAGAGGGCAAGTGGTTATACTATGTTTAGGCTCAAACTCTAAGCCACCTCAATATTCAGCACATTTTCACCACAGTGTGCTCCGCATGTCCTCATTCTCAAGTTCCAAAGTTGGGACATATGCCCTTGTACAACCTTGTTTAGCTAATTTGAATGTTTACATTCTATACCAGCTTGAGGCATATGTCCTATGTTTGTTTGGTAATATGAACTGGCGTGTAATTGTCAGACTTGTATAAAGTATTCAAAATTTCTACTTGAGTAAAAGTACAAGTGCTCGATCAAAAAGTGACTTGAGTAGAAGTGGAAGTGCTCGCAGAAAAAGTTACTTAAGTAGAAGTACTAAAGTATTCAACATTTTTTTTACTTAAGTATTGCAAGTAGTTGTTTCAAAAAAATTGCTACTTAAGTATTAAAAGTAAAAAGTAGCAGTAGTTTTTTCAAAAAATTTCTACTCAAGTACTGAAAGTAGAAGTACAAGTACTGTGTTATGTAGTTATTAAAGAAAGAAGTCAAAAGTTTGAACATCATATTGTTTTTTATTATTGCAAATGATTTATTCAAATGATTAACCTAAAGGACAATCACAATTCCTTAGGCTGTAACTTTTTGTAAACAAAAAACAGATAAAGTATGTCCCTCCCTTCCCCTTTTAAAGCATCCACCTTTTAAAGCCAGGCAGATCACTTGAAGTTGAAGGGCCAGGGGTGGAAGGTGGTGTTTTTGGTTCGTCCATCTTTTCAGCTGATCAAAAGGCAGAACAGGAGCATGCGCAGTCTTCTTAATCGCAGTTTGATTTGATTTGCTCAATTGATGATGATGTGCCATGCCAGCTTCATCAAACCTACAACGCTTAAAGTGAAAAATGCATCAAAAACTACTAACAAAGTGGCTGTGCTAAAAATGCTAATAAAGTGCCTGCAATTATATATATTCTTCCTGTATTCAAAATCATCGCCCGCAGTATCAAAAATAAAGTGACATGTCTGTGCTAAATGCAGTGCAAATTATTCCCACAATGTAAATTTAATTCATATAAAATATATATGACAATACCACAATAAAATAAGTTGTGATTGTGAATAAGTTAGGTGCAAGTTTAAGTGTGTAAACTAAACTTTATAACGAAAAGTCCATAACTGAATTCCAGTGTGCAATCTAAGAAGTGCTTGTCACTTGCTGTCAGATGCTTCCACCTTTCTTCTGTGATCTGCTCAAGTAAAGTGGTGGACTGGATAGCCCCTGTCAGAGAAACAGCCATGCTGCAACTGGCGACTCTGCCCGTACTTCCAATGGCCGCAATGGACTCAGGCCATAGACTCATTGTCAGTGAAATTGCTGTGCTGCAAACTGGCAACTTTTCCAGTACTTCCCATGGCCGCAATGGACTCAGGCCATAGACTAATTCACTGGCCTATAAAAGGGCTCTGCTCAGCCCATCAGATTGCTGGATTGTCTTTAGCTCTTCCTGTTTCCTGTGCTTTGCTACTTCCTGGATTCCAGTTTGACCCAGCTTGTTCCTGACCTGTCTGCTCTATCTCCTGGCTTTGACCCTCGGCTTCGTCTGACCATCCCTGCTCCAGTTTGGCTCTCCCGTTATCTGATCTCGGCTTGGCTCACGGACTTGCTTCCTGTCTACCTGCCCTCCAGTACCTGATCTTGGCTTCCCCACGGACTTGTCTGCTTCTGGCATTCCTAACATACCTTTGGCTTGCACCTGTTGCAGCTTCCTGTGTTTGACCCCCGGCCGGTCTTACACCTACTGCCTGGTTGTTCCTGGTTCCTCCTTGGACTGTCCGGTGTATTCCTGCCCAGCACTCTGCTAGAGACCGCCTGTCTACCATCAGGACCCTGCCGGCAACCAGTGCTTCTGTGGGCGCTACACCCTCTGTCTCAACCCCAGGGGTGTGCCGCACTCAGCCGCAAGGGGAGCCCTCTCGGCATCTCGGCCTCGGATCAGGTACGTGACAGTACAATCCAGCCATGTCAGAGGCCGACAGAGGTGCTTCCCCAATTGAGGCTTTGTGCCAGCAAGTCACCACCCTCATTCAGGCAGTGCAAAGACTCCAGGAGGGTTATTTCCAGTTGGAAGGTCGCCTGCAACACCTGGCCGTTTCGCCTCCTACAGACTCCAATCAATCGCCTGCCAGCACCTCTTCATCCCCGTTACCACAAGGACATGCTAGCTCCACCCACTCCATGCTAGTCCCGCCTCCTGAACCACGAGTACCCACGCCTGAGCGATTTTCTGGATATCGAAAGAAGTTCAGGGCCTTTAAGAATGCCTGCTTGCTATACTTGGCCTTGCAACCCCGGACCTTTTCTCTGGACTCTGTGAAAGTGGGGTTCATCATCTCTTTGCTGTCTGAAGAACCCCAAACCTGGGCTCATAACTTAATGGAACAGAAGAGCCCTGTTCTGGACTCTGTGGACACATTCTTTGAGGCTATGGCTCAGCTTTACGACGACCCCCAGCGCACGGTCACCGCAGAGGTCGCCCTGCACTCCCTGCTACAGGGCAAGCGCCCAGTGGAGGACTACACGGTTGAATTCCGTAAATGGTCCGCTGACACTGATTGGAATGAGGCTGCCCTCAAGTATCAGTTTCGCCAAGGACTTTCTGAGACATTAAAAGATGAGCTGGCTCGAGTGGAGACCCCCGCTACCCTTGAGGGTCTCATACAACTCGCCATTCAACTTGATAGACGCTCAGAGCGTCTCCAAACATTCCGGCCTACCTGCATGCTTCCCAAGATCTCTTCTGCTCCTCCTGCACCTCCTGTCTCTTCCCCCATGGGAGCATCTGAAGGGGAACCTATGCAGCTGGGCCTGGTCCGTTCCTCCCTGACTCCTGATGAGAGACTACGTCGTCGGCAGGCCAACCTATGCCTCTACTGCGGCGGGGCTGGACATTTTCTTCGGAACTGCCCCGTGAGACCCAGTAAGCCTTACTCTCAGCCCCCATTTAACTGCCGAGTTTCTGAGCTTTCGCTCTCTCACCTTATTCTCCCGGTCTCCTTACAGGTGGCGGAAGGGGAGGTCCAACTTCGAGGCATCGTTGACTCTGGGGCCTGCAGATGTTTTCTGGACATTTCTTTGGCCAAGAGACTCCATATTCCTCTTATCCCTAAGACACAAAAGCTCGAGGTCCATCTCGCCGATGGGTCCCTACCCAGTTCCGGACCAGTTACCCTAGAGACTGGACCCATCCTCACCACAGCAGACTCCGGTCATCAGGAGTTCATCCGTTTTGATGCCCTTTGTTCCCCCATGTTTCCCGTCATACTGGGACTTCCTTGGCTGCAAGCCCATAACCCCCAAATCGATTGGGCCAAGAAGGAACTCAAATTTTCTTCTGCCTACTGTCAGCAGCATTGCTTCCCTCAAAGACCTAGTGGGCCTGCTAGTTGCTTGTCTGTTCAACCAACACCTGAGCCACTCCTGGATATCCCACCTGCTTACCATGACTTCAGGGACGTCTTTGACAAGAAAAAAGCCGAGGTCCTTCCTCCCCATCGGCCTTACGATTGCCCTATAGAAATGCTTCCCGGAGCCGAGATCCCGTTTGGAAGGATATTCCCCCTTTCTGAAAAGGAACTGGAGGCCCTACGGGTCTATATCGATGAAAATTTGAAAAAGGGGTTTATTCGCCCATCTTCTTCTCCTGCAGGTGCTGGTATATTCTTTGTAGAAAAGAAAGATAGCACCTTGAGACCCTGTGTGGACTATAGAGAGCTGAATAAGGTCACTATCAAAAACCGGTATCCGCTCCCCCTTGTACCCGAACTCTTCCAGAGGTTCCGGACCGCCCAGCCCTTTACCAAGTTAGACCTGCGGGGAGCTTATAACCTTGTCCGGATACGGGAGGGAGATGAGTGGAAGACCGCATTCAGAACTCGTTTTGGACATTATGAATACCTTGTCATGCCCTTCGGCCTGTGTAATGCCCCAGCCACATTCCAGCACCTGGTAAATGATATCTTTCGGGAGTTTCTTGACCACTTCGTCATCGTATACCTTGACGATATCCTCATTTTTTCTGCCTCACTGGAACTCCATCGGGTTCACGTTAAAAAAGTCCTTTCTACCTTGAGAAAACACGGACTCTATGCCAAGGCAGAGAAGTGTGACTTTGAAAAGGGGTCCATTCAGTTTTTGGGACTCATTATTTCCACCTGAGGGTTTCGCTATGGACCCACAAAAAGTGAAAGTGATCCTAGATTGGCCTGCTCCTTGTGACAAGAAAGGTGTTCAGAGATTCGTGGGCTTTGCTAATTTTTACAGGCGTTTTGTGAAAAATGTTTCTTCCATCATCTCCCCCATCACCCAGTTAACCCGCCATCAGTCCCGCTTTCTGTGGTCTCAGGAGGCCCAAGTGGCATTTGACAAACTTAAACAGCTGTTTATTTCTGCACCCGTCCTACAACACCCTGATCCGGCTCTGCCCTATGTGTTGGAGGTCGATGCCTCGGAAGTGGCCACCGGGGCAATCCTGTCGCAACGTCAAGGGACCAAATCTCTCCTACATCCTGTGGCCTTCTTTTCTAGGAAAATGTCACCTCCGGAGAAGAATTATGACGTTGGCGACCGAGAACTGTTGGCCATTAAATTTGCACTAGAAGAGTGGAGATATCTATTGGAAGGAGCCACTCATCCTATTATGATCTTCACGGACCACAAGAACTTGGAGTACCTCAGGACTGCCAAACGGTTGAGACCCAGACAAGCCAGATGGGCGCTGTTTTTCTCCAGGTTTAACTTCCATATTTCTTATCGACCTGGCTCCAAGAATGGGAAAGCAGATGCTCTCTCCCGGATGTTTCCAGATACCCCAGAAACAGCAGAACCTGATACCATCCTTTCTGCCCATAATTTTCTCCTTATCCAGCCTGACCTGATGACGGCAATCCGCCAGGCCTCAGCCCTTTGCTTGGATCCTGAAGTACCCTCCCTGAAAAAACAGGAAGGGTTGCTGTGGCATCAGGATAAAATCTTTGTCCCTCCCCAAGTAAGACCTCAAGTTCTTAAAATATTTAATGACAGTAAACTTGCTGGGCATTTTGGGGTGCAGAAGACCTCGGAGCTTATCCAACGCTCTTTTTGGTGGCCCAACCTGGGCAGGATTGCAAGGATTACATTGGCTCTTGTACCATCTGCCAACGTAACAAGGGGTCAAGTACCAAGACTTGGGGTTTGCTAAGACCACTTCCCGTTCCTGAGCAACCCTGGAAAAACATATCTATGGACTTTATTGTTGAACTACCCCCTTCAGAAGGATTTTCCACCATCTTGGTGGTAGTGGATCGCCTTTCCATAATGGCCCATTTTCTACCCATGGTTGGCACACCTTAAGCCCTGGACACAGCCAACATATTCATAAGGGAGATAGTCAGGCTACATGGCCTTCCAGACAACATTGTCTCAGATAGAGGAGTGCAATTTACCTCCAGGTTCTGGAGGGATCTCTGTAAATTCGTGTCCATTGAAGTTTCTCTTTCTTCTGCATACCATCCTCAGAGCAATGGGCAAACAGAGAGGACTAATCAAACTCTAGAACAATACTTACGATGCTTTTGCACCTGTTCCCAAGACGACTGGGTCTCGCTCCTCCCCTGTGCAGAATTTGCTTACAACAATTCTCTTCATGCATCCACCAACCAGTCCCCTTTCTGGGCAAATTATGGATTTCATCCCTCCTTTCTTTTTTTTTTTTTTCCAAAAAGAATCCCTCCTTTCTGCCTAACACCCTTCCGGAAGCATCAGTTCCTGCTGTCCAAGATCGGATCAGCTTCATTCAAACCAACTATCAAACCCTACAGGAAGCCATGCGTAAAGCCCAGGAGGACTTTAAACGGTTTCATGACTGTAAAAGAAAGAAGGGTCCGAATCTCAAGATTGGAGTCAAAGCCTGGCTGTCAGCTTTGAACCTTAAACTCTCATGCCCATCCAAGAAACTCGGGCCAAGGTTCATTGGTCCGTTTGAAGTCAAGAGGGTGATCAATCCTGTGGCTTTTGAGCTGGCACTTCCCGACTCCTTTAAGGTACACCCAGTTTTCCACATCTCCTTGCTCAAACCAGTTGTCCCCAGTCCATTTCCTGGGAGAGACGAGCTATCTCCACCTCCTGTCTCAATCGAAGGGGAGACGGAATTTGAAGTTGAGTCCATACTGGATTGCCGAAAGAAAGGGAGACAAACTCAGTATCTTATTAAATGGAAAGGTTACCCCCCTGAAGACAATTCCTGGGAACCCGCTAGTAACCTGCATGCCCCCAGGCTGGTACAGGAATTCCACAGGAGATTCCCGGGAAGCGTGGCCTGGTTGGGCATCCGGAGGCTGCCCCTTGGGGGGGGCACTGTCAGAGAAACAGCCATGCTGCAACTGGCGACTAATTCACTGGCCTATAAAAGGGCTCTGCTCAGCCCATCAGATTGCTGGATTGTCTTCAGCTCTTCCTGTTTCCTGTGCATTGCTACTTCCTGGATTCCAGTTTGACCCGGCTTGTTCCTGACCTGTCTGCTCTCTCTCCTGGCTTTGACCCTCGGCTTTGTCTGACCATCCCTGCTCCAGTTTGGCTCTCCCGTTATCTGATCTCGGCTTGGCTCACGGACTTGCTTCCTGTCTACCTGCCCTCCAGTACCTGATCTTGGCTTCCCCACGGACTTGTCTGCTTCTGGCATTCCTAACATACCTTTGGCTTGCACCTGTTGCAGCTTCCTGTGTTTGACCCCCGGCCGGTCTTACACCTACTGCCTGGTTGTTCCTGGTTCCTCCTTGGACTGTCCGGTGTATTCCTACCCAGCACTCTGCTAGAGACCGCCTGTCTACCATCAGGACCCTGCCGGCAACCAGTGCTTCTGTGGGCGCTACACCCTCTGTCTCAACCCCAGGGGTGTGCCGCACTCAGCCGCAAGGGGAGCCCTCTCTGCATCTCGGCCTTGGATCAGGTACGTGACAGCCCCTCTCTCTGCCTCTCACCTTAGTAGCACTGGCACTGCACTCGTTCAAAAAGCTGTCTATATTATTTTCATTATAGGAACTTGTCAGAACATGCTTCCACCACCTGTCCTTCACACTAGTAGTGCTCATTTGCTTTGCTCAAGTCAAGTGCCACTGCCAGTGGCCACTGCAGTGCAGGCACAGCCGCACAGGCAGAGGCAGGCCGCAGGAAGCACAGGCACCACCACAACACAACACTTATGGTCCATGGACCATGGATGGTCAGATAATCATCATAGCCGTCAGTCTCACTCTTCTTGGTTCAAAAAAGCCACCCATGACCCGTGTGTATATAATATATTAATATTTTATATTGATTATTTGATTCTCAAATGGCACATTTGCCATGGCAAGGATTAGGCCCTCTCCACGGTCCACCTCACTCACCTCATACAGTAGAGAAGAAGATGAGATAACGAAGAAAATGCTCCGAGTCCCGCCGCCCGTGTCACAACTCCTCTCAGTAAGGGCCCTAAGGGGTGGAGTCTGAGTGACACACAACACGTCTAGAGGCAGAGACCTCGAGCGGGAAGACGGCAGCATGGCTCCTCCAGTGCGGTCTTAACTTGATGATCATGACAGTGATTCCGCGGGCCGCGGCGCAAGCGAGGCTGTGGGATTGATTGAATTGAGTTGTGCTGCCTACTGCTACACGCTACCTACTACTAAATTGTGAGTCAGTATATTTTATTTCATTTTTATATATAAAAGCGGTATTGTTGAGCACTACTAGCCACTCGATCTCCTGGCTGTCACTTTGTCACATGTTGGGGAATCACAGCGGCTCGGCTCCAGAAGTGGCGGGTGTCCCCGTCATCCTGCCAGGGCCGCCAAGAAGTTCATCACCTAATCTTAAGTTATTAATATCTTATGAGGAGAGGACCTATGGGATT
The DNA here is from genome assembly GCF_965119305.1 of Pelophylax lessonae. Classification (NCBI taxonomy): domain Eukaryota; kingdom Metazoa; phylum Chordata; class Amphibia; order Anura; family Ranidae; genus Pelophylax; species Pelophylax lessonae. The sequence continues at coordinate 36,425,509 of NC_138771.1, read as the reverse complement.
GAGAAATGAAGTAATTAAATATATATGGTTTTTTGAACCAGTGCAGTCAGTGCCAGTGCCACAGTGCCACCCAGACGCTATCCACCAGTGCCACCACCATTAAGTGTGTTGGTCGGTCACTCGAGCACTGAAGGAGGTGGAAGCATCTGACAAGTGAAGTGACACTTTAGATTTGCACACTGGAATTCATTTATGGACTTTTCGTTATAGATAGGTTTACACACTTCAACTTGTTGCACGCACCTGACCTAATTTATTTCATAACTTATTTTATTGAGATTTATTGTCATATTTTATATGAATTGAATTTACTGTTACATTGTGGGAATAATTATTTTCACTGCATTTAGGCTCTAGCACATTCATGTCACTTTATTTTTGATACTGTGTGGAGTGTGGGCAGGGCACTGGGGGCAACAATGATATTATATCGATTGCACAGGCACTTTATTCCTTCAGCCAAGTTGTGTTAATTGTTAGTAGTTTCTTGATGCACTTTAAGCGCTGTAGCACCATTTATTTGTTTGTTTCATATTTTCTTTTTATTGGAAAGATTTGGTATAGCAGCTTTTATTATACACAGCCTTTATTTTCGTATGCGCTGATTTACAAATGACATTATACACATTTTTTTGAGCTTTATGTAACCTGCCATCTACTGTTCTGGCAGTGGTAATTTTTTTAAAAGTAACGAGTAACTATGCAGCACAAAAAAAAAATACTTGAGTAGAAGTATCGAAATCATCGAAAAAATGTAGTGAAGTAAAAGTAGAAGTAGGAGAAAAAAATTCTACTCCAGGAAAGTACAGATACCGCATTTCGGTACTTAAGTACAGTACTTAAGTAGTTCTACTTCGTTACTATACATCTCTGGTAATTGTGTATCTGCAATGGGGGGAGCTGACAGGCTGTAGTGATGGACACCTCCTTGTGCTGTGTGTGTTTCTCCCTCCCTCTCTCTCTCCCTCCCTTTCTCCTCCCTCTCCCTTCCTCTCCCTCCCTTTCTCCTCCCTCTCCCTTCCTCTCCCTCCTTTCCTCCTCCCTCTCCCTTCCTCTCCCTCCCTTTCTCCTCCCTCTCCCTCCCTTTCCCCCCTCCCTCCTCCCTCTCCCTTCCTCTCCCTCCCTTTCTCCTCCCTCTCCCTTCCTCTTCCTCCCTCTCCTCACTCTCACTCTTTCTTCCTCCCTTTCTCCTCCCTCCCTCCCTCCCTCTCGCTCTTTCTTCTTCCCTTTCTCCTCCCTCCCTCCCTCTCACTCTTTCTTCCTCCCTTTCTCCTCCCTCTCACTCTTTCTTCCTCCCTTTCTCCCCCCTCCCTCCCTCCCTCTCGCTCTTTCTTCGTCCCTTTCTCCTCCCTCCCTCCCTCTCACTCTTTCTTCCTCCCTTTCTCCTCCCTCTCACTCTTCTTCCTCCCTTTCTCCTCCCTCCTTCCCTCTCACTCTTTCTTCCTTCCTTTCTTCTCCCTCCCTCTCACTCTTTCTTCCTCCCTTTCTCCTCCCTCTCACTCTTTCTTCCTCCCTTTCTCCTCCCTCCCTCCCTCTCACTCTTTCTTCCTCCCTTTCTCCTCCCTCTCCTCCCTCTCACTCCTTCTTCCTCCGTTTCTCCTCCCTCCCTCCCTCCCTCCCTCTCACTCTTTCTTCCTCCCTTTTTCATCCCTCCCTCCCTCTCACTCTTTCTTCCTCCCTTTCTCATCCCTCCCTCCCTCTCACTCTTTCTTCCTCCCTTTCTCCTCCCTCCCTCCCTCTCACTCTTTCTTCCTCCGTTTCTCCTCCCTCCCTCCCTCTCGCTCTTTCTTCTTCCCTTCTCCTCCTCCCTCCCTCTCACTCTTTCTTCCTCCCTTTCTCCTCCCTCTCACTCTTTCTTCCTCCCTTTCTCCCCCCTCCCTCCCTCCCTCTCGCTCTTTCTTCTTCCCTTTCTCCTCCCTCCCTCTCACTCTTTCTTCCTCCCTTTCTCCTCCCTCTCACTCTTTCTTCCTCCCTTTCTCCTCCCTCCTTCCCTCTCACTCTTTCTTCCTTCCTTTCTCCTCCCTCCCTCCCTCCCTCCCTCCCTCCCTCTCACTCTTTTTTCCTCCCTTTCTCCTCCCTCTCACTCTTTCTTCCTCCCTTTCTCCTCCCTCCCTCCCTCTCACTCTTTCTTCCTCCCTTTCTCCTCCCTCTCCTCCCTCTCACTCCTTCTTCCTCCGTTTCTCCTCCCTCCCTCCCTCCCTCCCTCCCTCCCTCCCTCCCTCCCTCTCACTCTTTCTTCCTCCCTTTCTCATCCCTCCCTCCCTCTCACTCTTTCTTCCTCCCTTTCTCATCCCTCCCTCCCTCTCACTCTTTCTTCCTCCCTTTCTCATCCCTCCCTCCCTCTCACTCTTTCTTCCCCCCTTTCTCCTCCCTCCCTCCCTCTAACTCTTTCTTCCTCCGTTTCTCCTCCCTCCCTCCCTCCCTCTCACTCTTTCTTCCTCCCTTTCTCCTCCCTCTCACTCTTTCTTCCTCCCTTTCTCCTCCCTCCCTCCCTCTCACTCTTTCTTCTTCCCTTTCTCCTCCCTCCCCTCTCCCTCTTCCTTCCCCTCCCTCTCTCCTCCCTACTTCCCTCCCTCCCTCCTCCCTGTCTTTCTCCCTCCCTCTCACTCTCTTCCTCCCTCTCCTCCCCCTCACTCTCTTTCTCCCTCTCCTCCCTCTCACTCTCTCCCTTCTTCCTCTCACTCTCCCTCATCCTCTCTTTCTTCCTCCCTCTCACTCTCCCACTTCTTCCTCTCACTCTCTCTCTCTCCCTCCCTCCCTCTTTTTCTCCGTCCATCTCACGTTCTCTCTCTCCCCCTCCCTCTCACTCCCCCTCCCTCTCACTCTCTCCCTCCCTCTCTCCCTCCCTCTCCTCTCTCCCTCTCTTTTTGCCTCTCTCTCCTTCCTCCCTCCCTCTCACTTTCTCTCTCTTCCTCTCTCTCCCCCCTCCCTCTCTCTTCCACCTCCCTCTTTCTCTCTCTCACCTCCCTCTCTCTTTCTCTCTCTCTCCTTTTTAGTTAAAAAAAAAAAAACTTTTCAAGCAATGCATGTACATTTAATGTATGTTTGTTTCTGTATATCAGATTAAATAGTTCTCTAATTATTTATTTTAAACAGTCCTAAAATGTGGTTTACAGCCGATTCACACTGATCCGACTTGTCAGGCGACTTGGTCGTCTGACAAGTAGCTTCCAATGCTGTGCAATGGAACCGTTCTAATCAGAGCGACTCAAGTCGCTGCGACTTAGAAAAAGGTTCTTGCACTACTTTTTGGCAAAGTCGGAGCGACTTGCATTGACTTCTATGATGAGAAGCCGTTTGCAAACCGCTCTGAAGTCGCGCTGCAGGGGTGACTTCAAAGTCGCCCAAAGTCGGGGCGACTTTGAGTCGGATTAGTGTGAACCGACTCTTATTGTTTCATTTTTTTATTGTGTTTTACTTTACATGGATGTCGAATGTGGTAGGTGGTCGTCGGGAGAAGTCATGGAACAGGGAGAGAGGGAGGCTGGCCGAGTCGCTTTACCATGGGCCTCTGGGTTGTACTTGCCCCTGGGCCAAAAGTTGCCAGTCAGCCCCTGGGTTGGGAAATGTAACTGTGTGGGTGTATTTCCTGTATATATACAGTATACATATACACTCACTGGCCACTTTATTACGTACACTTTGCTAGTATCAGGTTTGCCTTCAGAACTGCCTTCATTCTTTTCTGGCATAGATTTACCAAGGTGTTGGAAACATTCCTCAGAGGTTTTGGTCCATATTGACATGATGTGAATCTCCCGTTCCACCACATCCCAAAGGTCCTCTATTGGATGAGATGTGGTGAGTGTGGAGACCATTGGAGTACAGTGACCTCATTGTCATGTTCAAGAAACAGTTTTGAGATGATTTTAGCTTTGTGACATGGTGCATTATCCTGCTGGAAGTTGCTATCAGAAGATGGGTACACTGTAGTCATAATGGGATAGACATGGTCACCAACAATACTCAGGTAGGCTGTGGCATTTAAACGATGATCAATTGGTACTAAGGAAGTCCAAAGTGTGCCAAGAAAATGTCCTTCCACACCATTACACCACCACCATACAAGGCAGGATGGATCCATGCTTTCATGTTGTTTACACCAAATTCTGACCCTACCATCTGAATGTTGCAGCTGAAATCGAGACTCATCAGACCAGACATAGTTTTTCAAATTTTTTATAGTCCAATTTTGGTGAGCCTGTGCGAATTGTAGCCTCGGTCTCCTGTTCTTAGCTGGCAGGAGTGGCACCTGGTGTGGTCTTCTGCTGCTTCAAGGTTCGGTGTGTTGTGCTTTCAGAGATGGTATTCTGCATACCTTGAATGTAACACGTGGTTATCTGAGTTACTGTTGCCTTTCTATCATCTCAAACCAGTCTGCACATTCTCCTCTGACATCAACAAGGAATTTTCCTCCACACAACTGCCGCTCACTAGATATTTTCTCTTTTTGTCTGTAAACCCGAGAGATGGTTGTGCATGAAAATCCCAGTATATCAGCAGTTTTTGAAATACTCAGACCAGCCCCTCTGGCTGCTGGCACCAACAACCATGCCACGTTCAAAGTCACTTAAATCTTCTTTCTTCCCCATGCTGATGCCCGGTTTGAACTACAACATCTCCTCTTCACCACGTCTAGATTGCTAAATGCATTGAGTTGCTGCCATGGGATTAGCTCATTAGCAATTTCACCAAGCAGTTAAACAGGTGTACCTAATAAAGTGGGTCACCACGTCTAGATTGCTAAATGCATTGAGTTGCTGCCATGGGATTAGCTCATTAGCAATTTCACCAAGCAGTTAAACAGGTGTACCTAATAAAGTGGGTGTTGAGCGTATATGTATATATATATATATACAGTATCTCACAAAAGTGAGTACACCCCTCACATTTTTGTAAATATTTTATTCTATCTTTTCATGTGACAACACTGAAGAAATGACACTTTGCTACAATGTAAAGTAGTGAGTGTACGGGGGGCGTGGCCGGATGTGAGCGATGGTAGACGTGCCTGATCGGAGCTCTCTGGTTATCCTGCTTAAATCTCCGTTTTAGGTGTGCGGTTGGGCTGCCTCTCCATCCTACCTTGTGGGGGAGACTCCCGGCGTTCCAGCGATGCCATCCTCGACCCCTAAACCGGCTCGGCAGCCGCCCCAGGACCAGCGGCAGACTCGCTCCACTAAAGGGTCATTTTGGCGCTGACGTCTCCACAGCGAAGCGGTGGTGTGAGTGCAGGCATGGAGACTCAGCGGCCTGCGGACTCCCAGCTCACCGGAGCTTCTCAGGGCCCTGATCCGGCTTCGGCTGCTGACCAGCGGGCGATAACTACCCCGATCCTGGAGGCCATTGATGGCTGCAAGGCAGCGCTGATGGTCCGTATAGATCATTTGGCGTCGGAGTGCACGCTCATCCGCCATGATCTTGATAAATTCCGGGGGAGGCTCACTGCTGCGGAGGACCATATTTCAGAGGTGGAGGACTGCTCGCACTCCCACAGTGCTCAACTGAACGAACTGCAGGGCATTGTGAAATCGTTGCAACACCGCGCTGACGATGCAGAGGACAGGCAGCGATGGAATAATGTAAGAGTGGTGGGGCTCCCTGAAGGGATGGAGGAAAATAGACCTGCTCCATTTGCGGAGCAGTTCTTCAAGCAACTTCTTTCCCTGGAAAATTTACCCCCCACTTATGTGGTGGAAAGAGCACATAGAGTACCGGCCGGGGCTAGACCTCCTGGAGCCCCCCCTCGCCCGTTCCTGGTGAAGTTTTCTAAATTACAGGGACAGGGATATGCTTCTATCGGAAGCGCGGAAGCACCCTGAGCTTCACTATGAGAATGCACGTGTCATGTTATTCCCTGACTTCTCTGCTGAGACACAACGCCGTCGGCACTCCTTTACTGAAGTCAGGAAGCGCCTGCGAGCTAAGGAGATCATCTACAGTATGCAGTATCCCAGTAGGCTCAGGGTGCAATACAAGGGTTCTGTGAAATTCTTTGACACCCCGCAGGAAGCTTCCGACTGGCTGGATGGTCTGCGGTGAGTCCTTGCTGCTTGTGGTTCTGCTCATGGTTCTCTTTCTCCTGGATGTGGTCTTGGTCTGCTCTCCTGTTGTTTGCTGCTCCTAATCTCACAGATGTCTACACTATTCTCCTGACTGGTTCCTCCTTCTGGATGGCTGCGTTTGGGGATTAAACCGTGATGCCTGAAGTTAGGGTCTCCTGTTTTGACCTTTTTGTGGCTGGTCGCTGGGGAGTGGGGGGTGTCTCTTTGCCCTCCCTGCACACCTGGTGCTCCGGTATATCCAGAGTATCCATCGGAACAGTTATGACATCGTCTCTACCAGACTGTTGTTCGCACAGGAGGACCGTCACACGTTTCAGTTTTTTGGACATTTTGGGGTTCAAGCCGCATACCAGACTATTTTTTTGGATACTTCTCTTTTTTTTACTTTTTTCTTTGTTTGTTGAGTTGGTTTTTGGTAGAATGGCAAGGGGACTTTTGCACCAGCACCTGACTTTTTTCACTCCTGGGTACTTAGAGGTCGTTGTTTTTGGGTTATTTTTTATTTTGTCCCCGGCCTCCGCCTGGGTTCTGCACCAAGTTTTCCTCGATTCTCATGGCTGACAACATCAGACTCCTCTCATGGAATGTGAGGGGCTTGAATAATAAGTTTAAGCGGGCCAGTGTCTTTCAGTATTTAAAGGTTATTAAGCCACATATCCTCCTGCAGGAGACTCACCTGGATGGTAACATGATTCTTGCTCTTCGGAGGCCGTGGGTACAGAGGGCATTTCATGCCACCTACTCCACGTATGCTAGAGGAGTCTCCATCCTCGTTAGTAAATCCATTCCTTGCACAATCCAAAGGGTGATCTCTGATCCTGGGGGCAGATATGTGGACGTGCTTCTGGATATTTACTCTAAAAGACTATTTACCATGCTATTAGTTGCTATTTATGTGCCTCCTCCATTTGGGATACAATTACTGTATGATTTGACTGATAAGTTGGCTGAGTATATGCATTTTCCGCTATTGTTCATGGGTGATTTTAATGCCATCCTTGATGCTGCCTTGGATACTTCCAAACCCAATCGGCCGGCCTCTGTGGATTTACTTACTTGGGCCTCCACGGTGGGCGTGACTGAACTTTGGAGATGGAAGCATCCATTGTTAAGGGAATACTCTCACCTGTCTGCCGCTCACCACTTGTCTGCTCGGATCGATCTGGCGTTTGGCAATGCACGAATGCAATTCCTCTTGACTGCCTCGGAGTACAGGGCCGGGGGGGGGGGTGTCTGATCACAACCCGCTACTCTTGACAGTGAACCTCCAGTTGGGGGCTGGAGTGCGGGGTTGGCGCCTGGCTGCCGGCTGGCTCCAACAGGATCAGGTCGCCTCACACCTTGGCAAGTCGATCCAGTCATATTAGGAGGAGAACGTGGAGTCGGCGGATCAGCAAGTGGTTTGGGAGGCATTTAAGGCTGTGACGTGGGGAGAGTGTATTTCTGCCATTAAAACTGCTAGACAGGATCACAACAATGAGGTGCAGATGTTGCAGGAGGAGGAGAGGAGGTGGGCGGGGGAGTACGAGGCTTTGCCGTCTGATTCCGGCTATGCTGCGTTGCTGGAGGCGAGACGCCTTCTCTCTCTGCACGTCTCCGATCTCGCTCATACTGAGGCTAAAAACTTACGGGCATCTGTGTTTGCACAAGGCGACAAGAATGGTACATTTTTGGCAATGTTGGTGGCTGACCAACAGCCCCCAGTTAATATCCCACTTATTAGGAACGCTGGGGGAGTAGTTAAGACAGATCCTCGTGACATCTTAGAGACGTTTTCTGACTATTTTGAGACCCTGTATGCTCCACTGCCGGGCGGCGACTCCGCGGCTGTGGCTGCCCTGCTGGGGAGCGTTACCCTACCGTCCCTGTCAGATGAGGATAGCGCCCTCTTGGACGAACCGATAACGGCTCTGGAGGTGGAAAGAGCCATTGCGGCGTTTCCGCCACACAAAGCCCCAGGTCCTGACGGTTTCCCAGCGGACTTTTATAAACAATATTCTGAACATTTGGCGCCCAGAATCAGTTCTTTGCTGCAGCACTGTTTAGAGGCCGGGAGCTTCCTCCCTCCATGCTGGATGCCTATATGGTGCTGTTGTAGAAACCTGGTAAGGATCCCCTGGACTGCTCCTCTTACCGCCCTATCGCCCTTTTAAATATGGATCTTAAAATCCTGACAAAAGTCCTAGCCATTAGATTGGCTAGGGTCATACATTCATTGATAGACCCGGATCAAATGGGCTTTATGCCGGGTAAGTCGGTTGATACTAACATTAGGCGGTTGTTCACTCATCTTAAACTCCCCGGGGAGGCGTCGGCCCAGCGGGTGGTGGTCTCCATGGATATTGAGAAGGCTTTTGATTTGGACCATTGGGCCTTTATGCTCAAGACGCTGGATCTCATGGGGTTTGGCCCTAACTTCAAGACCTAGATCCGGCTCCTCTACACAGGCCCTAGAACAGCTATACGTTTGGGCTACCTCACCTCCCCGTACTTCCAGGTGGGACGGGGGACGAGGCAGGGGTGTCCCCTTTCCCCGTTCCTGTTTGCCCTCACGCTTGAGCCTATAGCGGTCGCGCTGCGCAGCTCCTCAGCCGTGGGGTCGATCAAAGTCGGTTCCATTAAAGAATGCTATACGCCGATGATATGTTGTTGTTCCTCGAGGACCCGGGTCCCTCTTTGAGAGCGGCCCTGTCTATCTTGGATTATTTTGGCAAATGCTCTGGCCTCCGGGTCAACTGGAGTAAGTCCTCAATATTGCCCCTTGATGAGGGTGCCCGACCTGCTACGGCTGGGGACCTGCGCTTCGCTGGGTAGATAGTTTCACTTACCTGGGTATTAAGGTTACCAGGCGCCCTCAAGATTATTACTCGTTAAACCTGCTACCTTTATTGTCCAAACTCCAGCAAAATGTACTGGCATGGAAGCGACTCCCGCTTTCTTTATTGGGTTGTATTAGTGTCCTAAAAATGAAATTTCTGCCCGTAGTCTTGTATTTCCTCTGAAATTCTCAGTTGTGGGAACCAATGCAATTTTTCAAGAAACTTGATAGTATCCTCAGTTCCTTCCTTTGGTCACCGTGGGTTCCCAGGATTGGCTTACGAGCCCTCCAGGAACCTTGGGGTAATGGTGGTCTGGCGCTCCCGGATTGGCGCAAGAATTATTTGGCAGGGCAGATGGTGTTTGCGAGGCGCTGGTTGAGGGCGGATGAGGAGGATTCGGCTACGATCTTGCAAGCGGCTCACCTATGCTCCTTTGAGACCCTCAGGTTGGCGCTGTTTAGAGGTCTGGGCTCAGATCTCCCTTTGACGCTTTCCATGAGGGCAACCGTTAAAGCGTGGACCCAGTCTTTGAAATTGACGTGTCCCAGTTATGTCGGATCCTCTCCTTCCGCTCCTCTGTGGATGAACCCTAATCTTCCCCATTTTCGTCGCTTACCTGATCCGATGTTATGGGCGGTGAGGGGTGTAAGGAACTTGGGGGACATAACGGCGGCGGGAGCACTCCTGCCGTTTGAACGACTGCGGGAAAAATTACCCAAGTGGCTTCATATTTCGTTATCTCCAGCTGCGTCATGCCTTTCAGGCCCAATTTGCTACTTCTCCGGTGGAGATGTCTCCCTCGGACTTAGAATGCGTGTTGACTTGTGATACCACCCTAAAAATCCTCTCCACTGTCTATAAATATATGTTCCGACTTACGCCCCCCAGCATAGTTAGATGTAAGGAAAAGTGGATGGCTGAGGTGACGGACCTGCAGGGGGATGACTGGGATGAAGCGTGGACTGAGCCTTTCAAATATTTAGTTGCTGCCAGGGACAAGCTTATACAATTTAAATTCCTTCATAGAATTTACTACACGCCAGCCCGCCTGGCCAAAATTTACCCGACCTCGTCGGCCGAGTGTTGGCGGTGTTCCGCTTCCCCGGCGGATGCAACTCATGTTTACTGGGAATGTAGCCAGATACAACGGCTTTGGACTGAGGTGACCTAATGTCTCACGGAGGTGTTACTTACTCCGATTCCGCTAACCCAACGAGTTTGTCTCTTGGGTTTGGTGGAGGAGGTGGTTCCCTCGGTGGCACACAGAACTCTACTGGTCATTCTCCTGTTCTATGCTAAAAAGGCAATCTTATTGCATTAGAAGAAGGTATCTCCACCCTCGTTGTTGTTCTGGAAGGGCTTGGCTAATGCAGTATTACCCCTATATAAGGCAACTTATGCTTCCAGGGGGTGCCCCAAAAAATTTGAAAAGGTTTGAAGGGCATGGGTTGAATCCTCGGATACTGTGGGTTGAAACATATGTTTATGTATTTGTGCTAGACACTGGCCTGCTGGATGACTTTTAGAACTGAATGACTTTTAGAACTGTACATGTAGCATTTTGTACTGGTGTTCTACTTGTATAGATAGCTATTGAGGCTCGCTTGTACTGTATTGATATGGTACGTTCCCGGGGGAATGGTGAGGTTGTAATTTCACTTTGCTGGGGACCGGGGGGTACTTCCCTCCGGGGTCGGGGGTGGCCTAGATGTCCCTTGACATTGGCCTGCACCGACCTCCAGACCTCGACTCTCCTGGCCTTATTAGAGGTGCTGGTGGCTGTTTTTGGAAGGGGGGGGGGGGGAGTTGCGGGTTTCTACGGATGGACGCTGTTGTTTTATTGTCTGCCTTGTTTTTTTTTTTTTGTAACTGTCTGTTGTTGTTTCTTGTTCTTCTGCAAAATCAATAAAATATAATTTTTCAAACAAAAAAAAAAAAGTAGTGAGTGTACAGCTTGTATTACAGCGTACATTTGCTGTCCCCTCAAAATAACTCAATATTTACATAAATGTGAGGGGTGTACTCACTTTTGTGAGATACTGTATGTATATATATATATATATATAATCTTAATATTTTTAAGTTCTGGTCTTTGTGTCACACAATAACAAATAGCTGCAGCCTCAGATGCAGCCAGTTCTTGCATGAAGGCTAAGAAAAACTGCTTTTATTTCATGGTTTAGGGTTAATGTGTAATTTAAAAAAAAAAAAATTATATTTTTTTATAAATGTAAATACAGGATAGGTTTTCCAAAAAAAAAAAAAAAATATATATATATATATATATATATTGTATATATATATATATATATATATATATATATATGCATATACAGTATATATATATGTATATATATATATATATATATATATATATATATATACACATATTTTTATAAACATATTATTTACATTTACAAAAATATATACATTTTTTTTTTTTTTAAATTACAAGTTAACCCTAAACCATGAAATAAAAGCAGTTTTTCTTAGCCTTCATGCAAGAACTGGCTGCATCTGAGGCTGCAGCTATTTTTTATTGTGTGACACAAAGACCAGAACTTAAAAATATTAAGATTCATAGTGCGTTGGTTCTTTTATCATCCCAGGAAATATCATTTATATATATTAAAATGTGTCTGTAGGGTTACAATTTTCGTAATATGGAATGTGGTTCATTTTCTGTGTAGGCTATTAATTTTGCTGTAGGGTAGAGAATAAGTAAGACTCACATAACGGATAACAACCAATATGACATCAGGCAATTGATTCCTTTCTGCTCCAAAATGTCAGCAGCAATGCCACATTGTGTCTCATTAAATATAATAGATTGTGTCATTAAGTGTCATGAGATCTTATACATTGAGATCTTTGCTCATAGTGTGGTGCGTCTGGGTGGATGTCACCGTTAAAGAAGTAAAGAGTCAGGAGAAGTGAGTGTTTATTAGTGTGACAAGGATAACTGCCATTGTACTTTAGAGAAATGTTTTGTAGCTGTTGCCGGGACAGGCAGTTGTGAGCGTTTTCTGGATAACTATATCACAATCTGTTGACAAGTAACTTACGAAGATGTGCAACTGCAGAGGAGAGTCAGGATAGTGACAGAGGTCATTGTAGACAAGTTTAGATGTCACCTTGGCACATTCTGCTACTAGTCGTTGGCGCCATGTCATTAATTCTGTATGTTATCTAAAAAAAAACTAAAAAATCATGGCACTTTGTCATAATACTTAAGCATAAGGGAAATCTTAAAGAACTCTGGTCTCATTAAAAAGCAGGATATTCTAAGAGTTTATTAAAACCTTGCAAAGTTGGAGCACTCGAGTTTCCAAGGATAAATATTTAATGATGGCCATGAGACCCATTGTTAAATATCGGAATAACATATCTCATATTACCAGGCATATTCATATTCACTAAATGCTAAGTGACAGATCAATCTCTCATTATCCTTAGAGTTAAGAAACAAAATTGGAGAAATTTACCTTGTACTAGGATGCCAGCAACCGGAAAGGATTGGAAGTCCCATAAAAGCATCCAATCTCTAGTTCAGGGCCGAAGATTTTTTCTGGGGGGGTTCAACCCTAGGCAGCCATGGGAAAAATACCATACAGAGTGTAAGGTTCAAGAGTGTGTATTAAACAGAGGGCAAGGTTCAGAAGTACAAAACGCATAGAGTGTAGGGGTGAGGAGCACACAATATGCAGCAGGCAGGGGTTATAAGTGCAGAATGCACAGAGCTTAGGGGTCAGGAGTATACAATGCACAGAGCTCAGGGGTCAGAAGTATACAATGCACAGAGCTCAGGGGTCAGGAGTGTACATCGCACAGAGCTCAGGGGTCAGGAGTGTACATCGCTCAGGGGTCAGGAGTGTACATCATACAGAGCTCAGGGATCAGGAGTGTACAACATACAGAGCACAGGGGTCGGGAGTACACATTGCACAGAGCTCAGGGGTCAGGATGTACAATGTACAGAGCTCAGGGGGTCAGGACTGTACAACATACAGAGCACAGGGGTCGGGAGTATACATTGCACAGAGCTCAGGGATCAGGATGTACAATGTACAGAGTGCAGGGGTCAGGAGTGTACAATGTACAGAGCCCAGAGGTCAGAAGTATACATCGCACAGAGCTCAGGGGTCAGGAGTGTACATCCCACAGATCTCAGGGGTCAGGGGTGTACATCCCACAGAGCTCAGGGGTCAGGAGTGTACATCGCACAGAGCTCAGGGGTCAGGAGTGTACAACGTACAGAACACAGGGGTCGGGAGTATACAACGTACAGAGCACAAGGGTCGGAGTATACATTGCACAGAGCTCAGGGGTCAGGAGTGTACAACGTACAGAGCTCAGGGGTCAGGAGTGTACAACGTACAGAGCCCAGAGGTCAGAAGTATACATCGCACAGAGCTCAGGGGTCAGGAGTGTACATCCCACAGATCTCAGGAGTCAGGAGTGTACATCCCACAGAGCTCAGGGGTCAGGAGTGTACATCGCACAGAGCTCAGGGGTCAGGAGTGTACAACGTACAGAGCACAGGGGTCGGGAGTATACAACGTACCGAGCAAAAGGGTCGGAGTATACATTGCACAGAGCTCAGGGGTCAGGAGTGTACAACGTACAGAGCTCAGGGGTCAGGAGTGTACAACGTACAGAGCTCAGGGGTCAGGAGTGTACATCGCACAGAGCTCAGGGGTCAGGAGTGTACATCACACAGAGTTCAGCGGTCAGGAGTGTACAACGTACAGAGCCCAGAGGTCAGAAATATATATATTTCACAGAGCTTAGGGGTCAGGAGTGTACATCCCACAGAGCCCAGGGGTCAGGATATACAACGTACAGAGCACAGGGGTTAGGAGTGTACATCGCACAGAGCTCAGGGGTCAGGACATACAATGTACAGAGCGCAGGGGTCAGGATGTACAATGTACAGAGTGCAGGGGGTCAGGAGTGTACAACGTACAGAGCACAGGGTTGGGAGTATACATCGCACAGAGCGCAGGGGTCAGGAGTGTACAATGTACAGAGCGCAAGAGTAAGGAGTGCATAGTGCACATAGTTCAGGACTGCATAACGCACAGATCTACGCACCCTTAGTACAGCTCTCCTCAGCACAGATCCCCCCCCACCTTAGTACAGCTCCCCCTAGTACATCTCTTCCTATACAGATCTCCCCCCCAGTACAGCTTTCCTTTAAATGTATTACAAGCTGCACATGCTCAGTTTGGTGTGTATTGCTAGAGAGTTTTTTTTTTTTCTTGGGAGGGTGCATGTGATTAGAACAGGCCCAATCAGCACTGTCCAGACAGAAGGTCAGGGGCCCTGCAGCCTCATAGGACAGACAGAGTAGAATGAAAACTCCTCCTACAAGCTTTAACCAGACACTGATATAATCATAAGACTGCTATGTACTGCTGATGAGAAAGGTTTATATTTACTAAAATAATTGAATTTCCATGTTCTGTGTACTGTGGGAGACCAGATATAGTGAGTGCAGCATCCTGGGTTTTGTAACACTTTAATTTACTTTAAACTAAGTTCTCTATAATCCACTGCAGTCACAGAGTTGGTTTACACTCTCAATGACAGTCACACATTTTCAAAATGCATAACACAACATCATTCTGAGGTCATGCACGCAGTCATAGGCCCCATTTCTTAACCACTTCTGGACCAGAAGATTTTCCCCCTTAATGACCAGGCCATTTTTTTGCGATTAGCACTGCGTTACTTTAATGAACAATTGCGCGGTTGTGCAACGCTATACCCAAATAAAATTCTTGTCCTTTTTTTCCCACAAATAGAGCTTTCTTTTGGTGGTATTTTATCACCTCTGTGGTTTTTATTTTTTGCGCTATAAACAAAAAAAAGCGACAATTCTGAAAAAAAAAAACAATATTTTTCACATTCTGCTATATAACATTCTCAAAAAAAAAAAAAAAAAAAAAAAAAGTAAAAATCTAAATTTTTTAACATTTTAGACCAATTTGTTTTCTGCTACAGATTTTTGGTAAAAAAAAATCGCAATAAGTGTATTTTGATTAGTTTGCGGAAAAGATATCAAGTCTACAAACTTCGGGAAAGATTAATGTCATTTTTATTGTTTCGTTTTTTTTTACTAGTAATGGCGGTGATCAGCAATTTTTAGCGGGACTGCGACATTGCGGCGGACAGATCAAACCCCTAACTGACATTTTTGACACTTTTGGGGGGACCAGTGACATTACTACAGTAATCAGTGCTAAAAATATGCACTGTTACTGTAATAATGACACTGGCAGGAAAGGGGTTAACACAGTGGGTGATGAAGGGGTTAAATGTGTACCTAAGGGCGTGTTTCTAACTGTATAGGGGTGGGGCTTATGGAATGACCATAGAGACCTGTGATCCTATAGGATTACTGGCACTCTGTGATCATTCCAGAGAGAATAACGGTCAGCTGTGTTTACAATAGCTGACCGTCCTTCTCTCTCAGCGCAGGTGTCAGGCGGCATCCGGAACCGCCTGCCCCGTGCATTGGGGTCCCCGCTGTCGAGTGGGGGCGGAAGCACACCGCCGAGCACGTGCCCTCGCCCCCTAGCTGCAGGCACTCGACTGACGTAGGTCTTCGTCGGTTTGCGCAGGAGGGCCAGCTTGCTGCAGTAAATCGGCGGTCCGGAAGCAGTTAACAGAGTAGGCGCTCTATGCGTGATTTGCTTGAGCTGCCAAAATCAGTTTTTAAAAACAATACAAAATACTAGTCCAGATTAAAGATGATGTCCAGCAAAATATTACTTCCCAGGAAACATTTAACCACTTAAGCCCCGGAAGATTTTACCCCCTTCCTGACCAGGGCCTATTTTGCGATTCGGCACTGCGTGATTTTAACGGACAATTGCACGGTCGTGCGATGCTGTACCTAAACGAAAATTTGACGTCCTTTTTTTCCCACAAACATAGCTTTCTTTTGGTGGTATTTGATCACCTGTGCGATTTTTTGATCATGCGCTATAAACAAAAAAAGAGCGTCAATTTTGCAAAAATAACAATATTTTTCACATTTTTTTTATATGAAATTCCCAAAAAACAAAAATGTAAAAATCAAAATTTTTTAACATTTTAGGCCAATTTGTTTTATGCTACATATTTTTCGTAAAAAAAATTGCAAAAAGCGTATTTTGATTGGTTTGCGCAAAAGTTATTGCGTTTACTAACTAAGGGAAAGATTTTTGTCATTTTTGCTGTTTTTTTTTAACGCGTAATGGCGGCGATCTGCGATTTTTTTTGCGGTACTGCGACATTGCGGCGGACAGATCGGACCCTTGACTGACATTTTTGACACTTTTGGGGTTACCAGTGACATTACTGCAGTAATCAGTGCTATACATATGCACTGTTACTGTAAAATGACACTGGCAGTGAAGGGGTTAACTTTTTTGGAGAGGGAGGGGTTAGCCTCCCTGGCGGTATAATTCTTTTGGATTTTAGGTGCTGAAAGCGGTACCAATATTTTGCATGTAATTCTTGAGAATGAGCAGCCCAAACCAACTATTTACATATGATTTATTTTTACCGTGTGTTCTTCTTTATAACATCCCGAGTATGATAAAGTTTGAAACACAAAATCCTAAATTATAATATAATAAATAACTATAAAATAATAATATAATAATAACACTTTTTTTTTTCCAAAAAAAAAACACTTTTTATTCAATAAATGATAGTAAATCATGTAATCAAAAACACTGACATTTTTTTTTTGGCAAACAAGGATGCAATATATTTTTTTTTTTCCCAAAAAGGATGCAATATTACTCTTCATACTGCTTCAATAAACGTCCCGGGTGTGGAAAATTTTGAAACAGGGTACAGCGCAAAGTCCAACATCACAGTCTGGACAGTAGTACCGTGTTTCCTTTCTTATTTTCCGCCCAGTGTCGTCGTGCTTGGAACAGCACACCACACACATCCTTGTGGGTGCAGTCTTGTCGGCGGAATGAGGTCCATAAAATGACGACCGGTCAGTCGTTCGGGGTTCACGACACCAGCAGCACGGCGTCCGGATCGACTTACTGTTAGTGTCTGGTGCCTGAGAAAAATCAGCTCCGCAATTTTCCACACAAAGTCCGCATGGATCATAGGCCGGTCGCTTTTCTTTTTTAGCAGAATGAAGGCATTCCATAAACACTGCTCCAGGAGGTGTCTGAAAATTATTTTATAGTATTTTTTCTGCTGTTTCCGCATTGCTGGATAGAAAGTCATGGCCTGGTCAGCTCCCATGGTGTTGTTATAATCCAGGACCAGTTGCGGTTTCAGAACATCTTTTCCCCCTTTTGTATGGACCATGACAGTGGCGGTGTTATGGATGGTGCTCATCAGGCAGACATCTTTTTTGTCGCGCCATCTAAGTGCCAACATTTTGCCTTTCTGCCAGGCAACTAACTCTCCGGGCTTGAGTTTTTTGTTGGCAAAGCTGGGGGGCATGTCACGCCGGTTTGCTCTGACGGTCCCATACGCATCCGTCTTATGCTGTAGGAGGAACTCAAACAGTTCTGGGGAGGTATAAAAATTGTCTGTGGTGACACAATACCCCTGATCCAGCAGAGGCTCAATCAGCGTCAGAACTGAAGCAGTTGCCATCCCATAGCTGCTGAACCTTTGGTTGAACTTGGTTCCTCTTCCGGTATATAGGACCGAGTTCCAAATATAGCCAGAGCTGGATTCACACAGCATAAAAGATTTGATTCCAAAGCGTGCTCGCTTGGACGCAATATATTGGATCCAGCTAAGTCTCCCTTTATATGCCATAAGACTTTCGTCTATGCAAATGTCTCTTTCTGGGACATAGGACCGCTGGAAGTTTTTCAAAATGAATTGGTAAATGTCCCAGATCTTTTTCAGCTTCGGAGCCGGATGAGACGTCTCATCAAAATCCTCATTATTGGCAAAGTGCAAATACCTCATAATAAGGGAGAATTTGTACTCTGACATAACGGTGCCAAAAAATGGAGTGGCCAATAATTTGTTTGTGGTCCAATACCACTTCTGCAGGGGTTTCCCCACCACTCCCTGCAGAATAATTAGGCCCAGGAATCTCCAGATATCCACACTGGTAACGGGTTCCCACATCCTGCTCCTTGAAACCCGCCGATGTGCTGCGGCTTGTTGTTCCTGGTACCGGTTGGTCTCCACAACAATTTTTTCGATAACTTCATCAGTCAAAAAAAGTTGCAGATACGCCAAGGGGTTATCCTCCTCAACATCAACTTTGAGACCAGGCGTTCCGGTAAACGGGAACCTTGGGGGCGCTACGTGCTCCGTACTGCAGTCGATCACGCACCAAGTACGCACATCGCTCGGCACAGTCACAGCATCATCGCTGACATCACTTTCAGCGTCGGATGACGAGCTTCCCCATGAATCGCTGTCACTCCACTCTGCATGCGATTCAGGATCGCTGTCGCTATCGCCCAGCAGGTCATACACCGCTTTTGATGTTGCGGCGCGCTTGTTTGAGGCCATGGTCGCTCTGCAATGATTCAGATACAGTGTATGGGAATAATGCAGGAAGTGCAATGGAGAAAGCACCGGGGGGCAATCAAAGGTCACTTTATTATATTTTGGGAATGTAATCCAATAGGATTACAGTGTATCAGTGTGTTTTGGTGTTATACTTTTTGAATTTGCCGTCGGTTCCACCCACCGGCGGACGTCACGTCACCGGAGACGGAAGCCGGGGCTGACAGACGATCGAGAGGAAGATCCGCCGCCGCATACCGCCGAGATACATCGCTGGATCCCGGAGAAAAGGTAAGTAAAACCTCCACCAGGATCCAGCGATCTTCCTAACGCTACACCGAGTGTGACTCGGGGTTACCGCTTTTGGCTCTAAAATCTTACCCCGAGTCACACTCAGGAATACCACTAGGAAGGTTAAGTGTGTCCCTTGGGGCGTGATTCTAACTGTGATTGGTTGTGGCTTGAGGTGTAGAAACAGTGATCAACGGTCCTACATAGTAGAACCGTATGATCACTATTCTTACACAGGGGAGAATGACAGGCGGCTTGTTTACATTAGCCGCCTGCCTTTCTCCCGCTCTAACGGACGATCGCGAGTGACCGGCGGACATCGGGTCCACGGGGCACACGCGCGGGGGGGTCCGTGACCAAGCGGGAGCACGCATCCGGCGGCACGCGCTCGCTCCCCAGACCTCACAGGCTAGTGACGTACCAATACGTCACTTTGCCTGTGAGGGGCTGACCCCCGCAAGTACATATACTGCGGCGGTGGTTAATAAAAGAAAGTTTTCTTTTTAATTATATATTTTATATTATTATTATTTATTTTTTATTATTTTATATCATTTTTTTATATTGTCTTATTTTATTTTTGTATAGGGGGGGGGGCTTTTGTCATGGGGCCTGGGGTAGTTGACCCTTGTCCCCCTTTAAATCTGGCACTGTATGGGAGGCTGTAGGAAGCAATTAAAGTTGGCTATACATGTATAAATTTATTTTGCTCAGTCTGCAAGCTGACCAAACAAAATCGAACAGATTCCTCCCTCTGATCGACGAATGATGGACAGGTGGATGGATGGATGGATTGATTTCTATTGTAATAGCTGATTAGTGATTGCTTCTGATTGAATGCAGGAGCTGTTTGGGCTGACAATTTCCCAATGGGTTCCATTCAACAAAAGTGAATCAAATATTTGACTTTTGTTAAACAGAGTGGTGACCACGGGGGCCATACTGAAATTCAGACAGTGTGTGGCCATATTAACCACTTGCCCCCTTGCTGACCAGGCCATTTTTTGCGATTCAGCATTGCGTTATTTTGACAATTGTGCAGTCGTGCGATGCTGTACCCAAACAAAATTGATGTCCTTTTTCTTCCCACTAACAGAGCTTTCTTTTGGTGGTATTTGATCACCTGTGCGATTTCTATTTTTTCGCTATAAACAAAAAAAAGAGCGACACTTCTGAAAAAAAGAAAAAAAAAACAATATTTTTTACTTTTGGCTATATAACTTTACCAAAAAATAAATAAAAAATCAAATTTTTACATCCTTTTAGGACAATTTGTATTCTGCTGCATATTTTTGGTAAAAAAAATCCCAATAAGCGTATTTTGACTGGTTTGCGCAAAAGTTATCGCGTCTACAAACTAGGGGAAAGATTTTATGTAATTTTTATTTTTTTTACTAGTAATGGCGGCGATCTGCGATTTTTTGGAGGGACAGCGACATTGGGACGGACAGATTGAACCCCTTAACTCCCATTTTTTACACTTTTGGGGGGACCAGTGACATTACCTCTGTGGTTTTTATTTTTTGCGCTATAAACAAAAAAATAGCGACAATTCTGAAAAAAAAAAAAACAATATTTTTCACATTCTGCTATATAACATTCCCCAAAAAAAAAAATCGCAATAAGTGTATTTTGATTGGTTTGCGCAAAAAGATATGGTGTCTACAAACTAGGGGAAAGATTTATGTCATTTTTATTGTTTCGTTTTTTTTACTAGTAATGGTGGTGATCAGCGATTTTTAGCGGGACTGTGACATTGCGGCGGACAGATCAGACCCCTAACTGACATTTTTGACACTTTTGGGGGGACCAGTGACATTACTACAGTAATCAGTGCTAAAAATATGCACTGTTACTGTAATAATGACACTGGCAGGGAAGGGGTTAACCAGGGGTGATCAAAGGGTTAAGTGTGAGCCTAGGGGAGTGTTTTCTAACTGTGTGGGGGAGGGTCTTGTGAAATTAACACAGTGACCTGTGATCCTAAATGGGAGGATCACAGGAGCTCTGTGTTCATTCCAGACAGAACAATGGTCTGCTGTGTTTACAACAGCTGACCGTCGTTCTCTCTCAGCGGGGAATGATTGCGAGTGGAAGACAGCAATTGCAGGTGCTGATCCCGTGGATCGGCATCCCCGCTGCCTAGTGGGGGCGGGGGCGGGCGCCCGTCCCCATTGGGCAGCGGGGATGCCGATCAACGGGGCCGGCGCCTGCGATTGCCGCCGAGCACCGGCGATCTTTCCCCGCTGGGAGAGAACCCGCTCACCCCCAGGAGCACTCCCGCGAACCGACGTATGGGTACCGAGCCAGCCTGCCACAGTATATATGCTGCAGTCGGTCGGCAAGCGGTTAAGTATATCAAGCTGCCCTCCTATAAGATCACATCATTTCTGCAAACAGATTTGTACTTTGTTATCTATAGTAGAACTCAAGGACCCGCGGGTCTAGTTCATTGACATCATCTCATAATTTATCGTATCTAGCAGACAAATAAACTCCTGTGGCTGTTATGCTGAGAAGCTATACATTGTGATGCAAATTACTTAAGGTTCTCTGCTATTCAAGGGCAGAGGAAACAAAGCATTAAGACAAGAAGATCACACCTTTACTTTCTTATCCAAGCACACCTTCCTGCCTGCATTACTGAGCTAAGGGCAGTGGATTCCAGGAAGTAAATGCTGCAAGTAAAAGCCTATAGAGGCATAGAAAATGTTCCGATAACTGCACACCATACCAAGCTGTATGTCAAAATGCCTTAGAGCAGCCTTAGCTCACTCTGTGTAAGCCATGACCCCTACGTGTTTCGCCCCTCCCCAGGGGCTTAGTCATGGAGGTCCCGCTCAAGATGGCTGTGGCTGGAAATGCTAAGGGGGTTGTTTTTCAAAGTCATTTCTCAACAAAATAAAGCATACAGACATGGATGGATGGATGGATGAGTTTGCTCTGAATAAAAAAAATGAACTAAATAGCGTTTTTCATTTTGCGGCGCTCAGGAACAGTTTCGGTCTGCTTTAATTCCACCTTAACATCTACTTTAACCTACTACTCAAGGTATGGGATTTGCATTTGTAATGTAACTGTTTCATCAAGGAATCTTTAGGGAACCGGCTATTTTTACATCTCTGCAACATCTCAGCCTTGTTTCAGGTTTTGGCATTGATTGTGTGAAAGGTGTGCGTTGACGGCTTGTTGTCAAGGCATGAACAGAAACAGAGTTGTAAAAATGTCATTGTCAGACATCCTATACTGTTTATTAGCTGATAGCTGTTATGCAAGTTGGCCTTTGCCGAGCTAGAGCAAGTTACGATGAATGCTCAAGTATCAAAAGGTTGGTTTTGTCCTTCTTATAGAGAAAAATAAGACTGCACTGATATTACGGGACTTTTTAAATTAGGTATATGAAATATAAATCAGCATCTGTATTTTTACAACATGCGAGGGTTGCTCTCTTGCTAATATCGCACTTGTTCTCTTGTGGCTAGACGGCATGAAGTGCAACATAATGGCTTGTCAGGAAGAGGCTGCTTCACTGGAGTTGGTAATGAAAACAGTAGGTGAAGATGTTTATTGGTTTAACCCAAGTGTACAATTGAAAACATGTAACTCCTTAAAGGAAAATTATAGCTTAAACACCAGCAGCGGCGAAGAGCGTTTTTTTTGTAACACCTGCAGATAGATATGTAAATGTCCGAAGGCTTAGGCAGGCCCTAAAATTGTCTACTTCTATATGCTGTTCACACAACTACAGAGGAAGCAATTTATTTTATATTACATATGTTCTTTTCATGTCATGGAACTGTTGCCCTTGTCATCAATGGGCAGCTTTTATGTCTGACCTTTTTTTTTTTTTTTTTTCAGTATGGCTTTTCTTGTCAGTAGTGTGGGTCCAGTTATGCAAAAGTAATTTGGATTCATTTTTGTGTAAATGTGCCCCTTCCTGCCCCCGTTCGGGGATTTTACACATAATCGCGGCATCTACTGGTGTTCAACCACCTTACCTTCATTTACTGTTTTTTTTTTTTTTTAAGGAATCAGGATGTTTCTTTCTAACAGCTTGGATTTATTTTTCAATCACCACTAAATATGAACATTAATGCCACGGTACAAGGTTATTGGAAAAAATGCCTCCAAATGGTTCATTATGTTTTGTAAGGCTATGAGGTAGCTTGTAAATGAATGTAAGGATCCAATGCGGAGAACTCCATCTTTGGAAATATCACAGTTCAGATATGAATAAATCACCAGGTAAAGTTATTTAACCTCCCTGGCGGTATGATTCTTTCGGATTTTAGGTGCTGAAAGCGGTACCATTATTTTGCATGTAATTCTTAAGAATGAGCAGCCCAAACCAACTACGGTATTTACATATGATTTTTTTTTTTACTGTGCGTTCTTCTTTATAACATCTCGGGTATGATAAAGTTTGAAACACAAAATCATAAATTATAATATAATAAATTACTATAAATAAGTTAAAGTATGTATGTATGTATGTACATATATATATACACATGTATATACATATAAAGTACAGTAAAACTGCAGGAAAGGGCACTGGGTGGCAAACTAATGTGAATGTATTTTATTTTGCATTGTATCAGTGTGTTTGGTGTGTTTTACATTTGAATTTGCCGCCGGTTACACCCCCCCCCCCCCCGCGCGAACGTCACGTCGCAGGAGACGGAAGCCGGGGCACACAGAGGATTGGGAGGAAGATCCGCCGCCACACACTGCCTGGATACATCGCTGGATCCCGGTGACAAGGTAAACCAGGATCCAGCGATCTTCCTAGCGGTACCCCGAGTGTGGCTCGGGGTTACCGCTTTTGGCACTGAAATTTAACCCCGAGTCACACTCGGGAATACCGCTAGGAAGGTTAAAGATGAGATCCAAGAAGGAGGTAAGATGTACCCTTGCAGCACCCCCTCCTACCCTACTTTCAGGTAGCTATTCCTAACCTTTTCAACACAGAGGAACCCTTAAAAATAACTTTCCAGTCTCAGGGAATCACTTCTAAAAATTACCATTTCAGTCAGATGATCAGTGTCATGAGTGGTCCTTACACTTGTGGTCATTGGAAAGAATGAGCCCCTTACAGATAGCTAAAACGATCAATGGTATCAGTGGGAACTTATCTGAGAGGCAGAAATTGCTCATTGCTCAAGGAACTTCTAGCAACATCTGGAGGAACCCTGGTTGAGAAACACTCATCTAAGGATCCAAAGCTTGAAGGTGGGGTGTGGCGTAGGATAGACAATTGTCCACACAGTCAGGTGCAGCAGAAAATTTGTATTGAAGCAATGCAGCAGTAGTTCACTACAAACCCAGTGGGACAGATACCTAGCCGGGCACAATTTCCAATGACGTGAAGAAGTAGATTCCAGCTGAACGGACAACGTCTGTTGAGAGGGGAGAGAATGCGGCCTGGCAGTCTATTGCCCAGACAGGAAGGTATCCAGAAGATATGCGACCCTACGCTTTCCCTCCTCATCAGGAACCTTTCCCTAGTGCTGTTATTGTCCCTCACAGATGGGGTAACTGTCTCTACTCTACCAACCCACCAGAAGTGTGCCAAAACCTGGGAGCCAGGACCCTAAGAAGGCTCTGCCTGACCCAAGATAGTCACCAGAGTCACATGGGATGAAGGCATCAAATCAGATCACTTCCCCAGTGACCCAGGAAACCATGTTCCTCCTGACTTCCTCTCCATCTGCAGTGCCCCTGCCTGCAGTGAAGAAAGCAGACTGCACCTGTTTACAGGCTCCTGTAGGCCTCATGCACACAAGCGGTTTTGGGCACCCGTGCACAGGTACAGCATCCAGCCCCACTGCTGGAAGCCTCTCAAAATCTATGACACGCTGAAATACACGGCAGCTGGATGCTGTACTGAGCAGTGCTCACATTTATGGCCGTATGCACTCAAGAACATATGCCCCCCAAAGCAGAGATTCCATGCCCAGCCCCCACATAGTCCAATCTGTCATAGGTAAGCTGGGCTAGACAATGCACCTGTGCCTTCATGTTGCTGACGCTGGTGGGTCATATCTTCAGTGTATGTGTAGTCTTAGTCTAGGGCAGTGATGGTGAACCTTGGCACCCCAGATGTTTTGGAACTACATTTTCCATGATGCTCAACTACACTGCAGAGTGTATGAGCATCATGGGAAATGTAGTTTCAAAACATCTGGGGTGCCAAGGTTCGCCATCACTGGTCTAGGGGTACATTAATAAGAAGTAATAATAACCTATGCAAGCAGGCCTTTTTTCACCAGCTACCACCAAGCTGGCCAGGTACACCTCGCACCTTTGTCATGCTCAGGAACAAAATAGGATCACGCACACCAAAAATAGGGAAAGACTCCACCTTTACTTATTTACAATCTCCTGGCCTGAGACCGAACTCCAGAAATGAGAAATGTCCACACACTCAGCCGTTTATGTAATTTTTACTTTGGCAGAAGCATTATAACACCAACGGAAGCGTACGCAGATGAATCTGATGAAGGAGCCGCGCATGCTCCGAAACGCGTTACCGCCCACCTGCACCTGACACCGGCCGCATGTGTTCCCCATGGACACTGGCCAGCCGTGAATCGACTCCTCTGCTGTTGCTTACAGGTGATGCTGTTGGCCGACCACAGACTGTCCCAAGGCTTTCACTACATGCAATATCTTGTAAGTGTTTTTAACCCCTTAATGTTACAATTAATGGTCAATACTGCACTTAGAGGTGCCATGTGTTTTTCAAACCCAGAAGGGTAGACATATATAGTGTGGTATAGAAGTAGAGACTGAATACTACAGAAAGCACGTTGTTAATCTTGGCTGGCAGAGCAGAATGCTTCACTTTGGTAATCTCGGGTTGAATAGAGCTGAATGCTACAGAATCTACTATACAAGGAGATCCCCAACGCTGTGTTGTTCTCAAGGAGAGGAGAGCAAAGGCAAGATGGCTTTTTAATTATGTGCTGGCGTTCCACACCTGAGTGACTGCTACAGAAGGTTTTCTCTCATGTATGGCAATGTGTGCTGAAGAGTTGTGTCTATATGTCAATGTGATGCTACATGTCGCTTCCAGGGCTGCTGTTAAAAATCACAGGGCCCCATAGCCCCATACAGCCTACCTGACAGCCCACCCCCCCCCCCCCCTCTGTAAATATCACATTTTTTGGTGCTAAAATGCCTCCACTGCAAAACTCTGCTTTGCAACCATGGCAGAAGTTATACCGCCATTGAACAAGACCCATTCAAATGAATAGTGCTGCTCTACAAGCACCTTGCATTAGAGAAAGCAGAACTGCAGCAGTCAGAGCTGCAGGGGGATCCAAAAATATCAGCAATAAGGCAGTACAGTCAGCCCCCTACTTGCCAGGTGCCAGGGCCCCCACTTTTGAACGAATGGGGCCTGGGCCCAGTACAGGAGGTCCAGCTGTACAGTCTTATCAGCAGCCCTGGTCACTGCTATCTTTAAAGAACAACCGTAAAGTGTGAAAAACTATACTAACTATTTGTATGGACATTACTTTCTTATGAATATAAATGGCTCGGGATGGCAAGGAGTTGGGTACAAAATGACAAAGACTGCTAACTACCAGTAATAGGTTGTTGTCCTGTCCAAGGAAAAGCTAAGCGAGAGAGCTTGGGTTATTTGGCGCCAATTGTCGTCCAATCAGAAGCCCCTTACATATTTTTTTGGAATCCATTTATATCACAGTGCTTACGCTATCACTTGTGAGCTCAATTTCTCCTTCAATATAATGCCCCTTTTCTGATTATCTTTTTACTGTACTGGATAAGCCTTGGATTGTACAGCATAGGGTGATCCTGAACTATGGTTATCAGCCTATCCAGGGCTTTTTTTCCTCAGAGAATAGTTGTAGGTACTCCCTTCTTCCGAGTCACCCCTTGTCTCCACCCCCTACCCACCACCGAGCACTGTCCTTTGGTTCCACCCTCTACCCACCTCCCAGTACCCCCCCCCCCCTTTAGAGAATACAGAACTAAGTATCATGTTGTGGTTCTAGGTCATTTGTATAGAGTTTGTTAATAACTAGAAAAGCAGTAAAATACAGCCCCTGGAATCAGCAACAATAGAACCCCCCCAGCAATAGATCCCCCCAGCAACAATAAATCTTCCCCTGCAACAATAGAAAAAACAGTCAAATAGACCCCCCAAATCAGCAACAACAGACTCCCAACAATAGCCCCCCAGCAACAATAAATCCTCCCCTGCAACAATCGCCCCCCCCCCTCAATAAATCCTCCCCTGCAACAATAGACCCCCCCAAGAAAAATAGCCCCCCAGCAACAATAGTTCCCCCAAACAACAATAAATCCTCCACTGCAACAATAGTTCCCCCCACAACAAAATGCCCTCCAGCAACAGTAGATTCTTCCCAGCAACAATAGATCCCCCAGCAGCCAGCATCAACAGGCCATTCAGCTCACCCCACTGACCCCAGCACCCCTTTGCCATTGCATACATTCAGACTAGAGGTGCCGGAACTGCGTTCCCCCGCGTTCCCGCTGAAAAAAAGCCCTGAGCCTATCTGCATCTATCCATCCTTTGCTGCCATAGGTGTGTGCATCCTATTGCATTAGGTTGTGCACCCCAAAAGCTCAAACACACACACGCCTTTCTCTGCAACCTCAGCTGCATGGGGCAGTGAATGAATGGGAGGTGCTCTGTACTGAGCGGCTTCCTGATCATTCACAAACTGAAGCACAGAAAACACGGTTGACGCACAGGGGTTCATTTACTTACTATCTTGCTTACATTATTATCGTCAAATTGATGGCATACTATGGTCGCTGTGTCGGTATGTAAATACACATTTTTCTATTGATGCATGCTTGTGCATTCTTTTTAT
Source organism: Pelophylax lessonae (assembly GCF_965119305.1). Lineage (NCBI taxonomy): Eukaryota > Metazoa > Chordata > Amphibia > Anura > Ranidae > Pelophylax > Pelophylax lessonae. The sequence goes on along the minus strand of NC_138771.1, from coordinate 36,397,963 downwards.
ATTGTTGCATATAAATAAAAAAAATATTTTACATAAACATATGTGTCAAATCTTGCCTCTAAAGTTCAGCCAAATTTTTATTTTGTTTGTTTGGACCTTAAAGCAGAGTTCCGGCCTCGGAAACGTTTTTGAGATAAAAATACCCCCGGGACAGTCAGGGCTAGTGCATTTCACAATGGATAGCCTCTGAACTGTCCCAGGTTGCACTTACCTTTTAGAAGAGATACTAACCTTGAAAATGTTTTGTCCAGTGCTGCCATCTCAGGTGTGGGCAGCTGAAGCCAGGGTGTCCTCTTCAGTGTCCTCTTCGGTCCCAGAATGCCCTGCACTGGCCCCGCTCGTCACTTCCGGTGCAGGCGCGTCATCCCTGAACAGCTTCTGTGCATGCCCAGAAGCTGTTTAGCAGGAAATGACGCACCTGCACCGGAACTGACGAGCGGGGCCGGTGCAGGCGCATTGACTCCTGGGAGTATACTGGTAGATATACAAGGATAACCGCAACTTTCGTCAAATTGAATCACAAAGACAGAAAAAAATCCAACCTCTTATTGCAAAATCTGCAGTGACCCCAAATTACTTCAGTCAGGATATCTGTGTCATCCAATGCAGGTGTTTGGGCAGTCTGAGGAGCGGCATGAGCTAGCTGCATCGGATGACACAGATAACCTGGTTGAAGTCATTTCAGGTCACTGCAGACTTTTCACTTAGAGGTCCCAACCCTTCCTCTCTATCTTGCTCGAGATTCTCCTTGCTGCCATTTCAACATGAAAATACCTCAATAATTCTACCAGCTTCCAGGATTTCGCTCTGTACCCCTGCATTTGTTTTTATTTGGGCATGTCTTGTTAGATCTGGTACTGTGGAGCTCAGATTGGTCCTACTTTTTGCAAGCTGTGGTGTGTCTAATTGTGGGCTTACAGCTTGTGGTCAGAGTGGCGAGGGCCCCAGTGTTTCCATCAGTTGGACCTCTGGTAGGATGTCTCTGTGTTTTTAAATAATGCGGTTGTCTACCAACAATACCAATATACAGGGCTTTTTTTCTCAGAGAATAGGTGCAGGTACCCCCTCTTCCGATCACCCCTTATCTCCACCCCCTACACACCTTTGAGCACGCCCCTTGGTACCACCCTCTAGCCACCTCCAAGTACCGACCCTTTTAGAGAAAATCAAGTATCAATTTTTATTTTTGGTGCCAAGTAATTTGTATGGAATTAAAAATGATTTATATCAAGGACAGTAGTAAAATAGATACCTACAGCAATTACAGACTCCATCACCAACAATAGATCCCCTAGCAACAACAGATGCCCCCACCAAAACAATAGATCCGCTTCAGCAACAATATACCCTCTCTACCAAAAATATACATATCTCCTAGAAGCCAACATCAATAGGCCCTTCAGCAGCCAGCAACAACAGTGGATCTCCCAGCAACAATAGATCCCCCCACCAGCAACATCGATCCGCTTATCCCCCGCTGAGCAGGAGGATGACAGCTGTTCCCCGCACTGTGTGCGGAGACACAGCTGTCAGAGCCCCATACATCTCTATGGGGGAATCGGATGGGAATGGACAGTCGGTCCTTTCTCATCCGATCACATCCAATCCGCTGGACAGATGGAAAATAGGGTTTCCATCCATCCAGATTTGACGGATCGGATGTCAGCGGACATGTCTACGCTGACATATTTCACAGACAGGATTGGATGTGTATGGCAGCGGGTGTCAGCGGACATGTCTCCGCTGACATCCGCTGCCCCATAGGGATGCATGGGGGATCCGATCAGATCCGCCAAAAAAACTGACTGGCGGATCTGATCGGATTGCTAGTGTGAAAGGACCCTTAAGCTTAAGATAAAATTATCGAACAATCTGCCGTCCGTTTTTTGTCGCATGCTAGTCTGATGTGGAAAGTGAAGAGGTTATTTTCATACAAATTTTCCCGTACGACAGAATTCTACTTCAGAAGTGATGTCATGTGTTGGATTGTTTTGTATGTGTTCTTTCGTCTCTGAGCATGCCCAGACTTGCTCTTAAGATTTTTTTCCGTCGAAATCTGTACTAATGAGACGAAAATCGGACATTGTATTACGGACAACAAAATTTTATAGCCTGCACATCAGGATTTTGTCAGCCGAAAAGTCGGCGTCGGCTGTTGAAAGCACCGTACTAACAACCCGAAAATCGGCAGATCGGTCGTCGGACGAATTTTCCCTTCAGATTTTCTTATCGTGTGTACGGGCCTTTAGGCTTTGACAAAAAAAAACTGAAGGCTAATTGGCTTCTATGCAGGGCTGCACCAGATTTTGCGCTCTCCAGTTTTATTAAATCAACTCCAATCTGTTCACAACACCAGAACGCATGTTAGAGAAACTCAGGTTTATCCAATAAGAAAGTTCACATTTTATAATGTGAAAAAAGTAAGGCCAGGCATAAAGCAGACCTAGATGCAGGGACAACATGACTTGGTTAAAATGGAATTTTGGCGTGGGAGTTTTGGTAATTAAGCGACACATGAAGACGGAGAATCTACCTGAATGGTGGGTCGGAGAAGAGGTTTCAGTGGATGGATACAGGAAGGTCCCGGGAGACTCTTCAGTTGGAGGACATTGGGGAATCTTCCAACCCACCATCCCCACTTAATTTTATTTGATCGTTATTGACTTTACTGGTGTGGACTGTTTCAGGTGGATATAAAGGCCTCATCATACACAGAACGTTTATTTAACTCTCCTAGAAGCCAGCAGCGGTTTGCTGAAAAAATGTCTATTGCTTTTCAGGCTTCATGTACACACAGCCTAGGTTGACTGCTGACCGTGGGAAAATGCAGCGGTCAAAATATTCCTATCCTGAATGCGATTCCACCTTCAGGAGAGGGAGGTTGAGAGAGGCGCCTCTAGGAGCAGCTGTAAAAATATCCAGTGTGCATTTGCATGAGGCCATATAGTCAGAGAAGCTGGTAAAATGTAAATAGATTAGGCAGGGACTGGTCTTAGGTACTACTCCTCTTATTTTGTACAGCTCAGTGACAGTGAACTGCGGTCGTTCATGGTAGTATCTGCAGTTATTAATGCAATTGCCTTGGTGTTGTGTGACTGGAGGCCTACCATTTCCGGGTAGAATTGCAATCCCATATACACAATCCTATACCCACAGTTGATCCAGAGGAAGGCGAAAAACACCAGCAAAGCACGATCCAATTTGCTCCAGTAGGGGAAAAAATCCTTCCTGATCCCCCGAGAGGCAATCGGATATTCCCTGGATCAACTTTACCTATAAATATGAGAGCCCATTTATGTTATGTTTATTTAGGAAATAATCCAGGTCTTTTTTAAAGCAATCTACTTAGCTGGCCAGAACCACCTCTGGAGGGAGTCTACAGTAATCCCCCGCTCCATCGCAGTTCAGTTTTTGCGGTCCCGGTAATTCGCGTTTTTTTTTTGTAATGTTATTTTACTATATAAATCATTAAAAATGAAATATTTTTGTGTTTTCCATAGCTCTTGCTCTGTCTCTTATTATCTTTTATGTGTTTAAATGAGTTTCTATTGTTTTAAAAGTGTGTTTAAAGACCTTAAAATGCTTCTACACGTACAGTGACAGTAAAATAAACATGCCTACAATGCATTTTAATAGGGTTTTTCTATTTTGCGGAATTTCACTTTTCGTGGCTGGGTCCGGAACGTAACCCCCGCAATGGAGGGGGGTTTACTGTATTCCCCATTTTCTCAGCTCTTACAGTGAAGAAACCTTTCAGTATTTGGAGATGAAATTTATTTTCCACTAGATATAAAGAGTGCCCCGTTATCCTCTGTGATGACCTTTAAGTGAATAACTCAACACCAAGTTCACTTGTATTTGTACATGTTGATCATATCCACTCTTTAATCTCCTCTTCTCAAGAGAAAATAAATTCAGTTCCTCTAATCTTTCCTCATAGCTGAGCTCCTCCATGTCTCTTATCAGTTTTGTTGCCCTTCTCTGCACTTTCTCCAGTTCCCTGATATCCTTTTTGAGAACTGGTGCCCAAAACTGAACTGCATATTCCAAATGAGGTCTTACTAATGATTTGTACAGGGGCAAAATTATATCTCTCTCTCTGGAGTCCATTCCTCTCTTAATACAAGAAAGGACTTTGCTCACATTGGAAAAAGTAAATAATAATAATATTAATTTGGATTATTAAAGGGTTGATGTGGCCAATAAATCCAATTGGTATCTTGTGTATATTATTCAAGTATTGACATGTGATGGGGTGGTGGTCAGGCAGCATGAAGGGCAAAATTCATTTTTTTTTCAACTTCTGATTGGTTGTCATGAGTTATCATGAGTTATCATGTTACCTTTTACCTTAGTACAGTATATGCCAGCTGCTACCATCAAGGGATTTGCTTGAACCTACAGATATACAGGACAGCCCCATGATACAATAACATTTTAGTTTTCACCCCTGGGATTTTGTCCAAGTTGTTTTTTTGGCATTCATTAAGGACTTATTTGAGACACTGGGAGGACCATTCTGGGAGTTCATTTATGATCCAGGAGATTTAAAATCTCCCTTACTAGTAGTCTGCTTATCAACTACAAGGAGTGTTTCTATCTATTCAAATCATTTTTTTTCTTTGGATCCTGGAAATCTGGCCCAGATTGTCAGCTCACCCTGCATTTGTTTCCCTTTGGAGGTTTGGGACTCCTGCATTCACCGGGTGAGACCCTTTCCCCCGGGCGTCTGGGTGTGGTCCCCTTGGTTTTGAATATTGATCACTGCTCCACTTTATGATGTAAAAAGTAGGGATCGACCGATTATCAGCAACACCGATATATCGGGGGCCGATCTGCACTTTCCCCGATATATCAGAATTGGACCCTGAGGTTACCGATATTGCCGATATTTTGGGAAAGTGTTGTACCGAAGTGATGCCTGCAGCTAGAGGCATCACCCCGGTACCGGCGTCCATAGCCGACGGTCAGCTGTCTTGTAATGACAACCGATTCGGCTGAGAAGCCGCTCGGCTGTCATTACAAGAAGCGGGAGGGGACATTCCCCCCCTCCCGCTGCCTTCTGCGGCTCGCCTGGGTCTCCCGTCCCTCCGGGAGACCCGGGAAACCAGCCTGCACGGCCGCCGAAGTGAACATCCGATCAAAGCCACATTCGGCTCTGATTGGGTCTCCATGTAGAAAACCCGGAAGTAATGTACATTCCATTTTGAAAAAAAAAACCCAATATTTTTTACTTTCTGCTTTAACCGCTTCCGGACTGCCCAGATATACTGTGGCAGGCTGGCCCTCCTGCACGAACCGACGTATGGGTACGTCAGTCACCCGCCTGCGGCTATGGGGCGAGCGCGTGCCGACGGCGGTGCACTCCCACCCCCACTCAGCAGCGGGGACTCTGATGCACGGGGCAGGTGGCTCCGATTGCCGTCTGGCACCCGCGATCGTTCCCCGCTGAGAGAGAAGTACGGTCTGATGTTGTAAACACAGCAGACCATTCTTCTCTCTGGAATGATCACAAAGTGCCTGTGATCCTTCTAGGATAACAGGTCCCTATGGTCATTCTATAAGCCCCACCCCCATACAGTTAGAATCACTCCCCTAGGCTCACATTTAACCCCTTGATCACCCACATTGTTAACCCCTTCCCTGCCAGTGTCATTATTACAGTAACAGTGCATATTTTTAGCGCTGATTACTGTAGTAATGTCACTGCCCCCCCCCCCCCCCCAAAAGTGTAAAAAATGTCAGTTAGGGGTCCGATCTGTTTGCCGCAATGTCGCAGTCCCGCAAAAAAATCACAGATCGCCGCCATTACTAGTGAAAAAAAAAAATAATAAAAATGACCTAAATATTTTCCATAGTCAGTAGAAGCAATAACTTTTGTGCAAACCAATCAAAATATGCTTATTGCGTTTTTTTTACCAAAAATATGTAGCAGAATACAAATTGGCCTAAAATGTTAAAAAATTTGATTTTTTAAAAAAAATTTTGGGAATGTTATATATAGCGGAAAGTGAAAATATATATATTTTTTTTCAGAATTGTCGCTATTTTTTTGTGCATAGCAGAAAAAATTAAAATCGCACAGGTGATCAAATACCACCAAAAGAAATCTCTATTTGTCGGAAGAAAAAGGACATCAATTTTATTTGGGTACAGCGTCGCACGACCGCGCAATAGTCCGTTAAAGTAACGCAGTGCCGAATCGCGAAATATGGCCTGGTCATTAAGGGGGCAAATCCTTCCTGTCCAGAAGTGGTTTAAACACATCCAATAAAAAAATGTAAAAAAACACATTTCTTCATAAATGTAGGCCAATGTGTATTATTCTACATATTTTTGGTAAAAAAAATCCCAATAAGCGTATTGATTTTGATAAAAGTTTTGTGATTTGTTAAAAGTTATAGCGTCTACAAACTATGGGATATTTTTAAATGGACTTTTATTATTATTATTTTTTTTTGCTAGTAATGGCGACGATCAGCGAGCTTAAAGTGGGCCCATAACATTGCGGCGGACAAATTAAACACCAAGTGACACTTTTGACATTTTTTGGGGGACCAGTGACACTAATATAGTGATCAGTGCTAAAAATATGCACTGTCACTGTACTAATGACACTGGAAGGGAAGGGACTAATATCAGGGCATTCAAAGGGCTAAATGTGTCTCTAGGGGGTTCATTTCTTACTGTGTGGGGGAGGTGCTTGTACTATAAGAAGACAGAGATCTGTGTTCCTGCTTAGCAGAAACACAAGATCTCTGTTTTCTCCTGTCACCGAATGGCGATCTGCCGTGTCTGCCATAGGAGCGATCGGCTGATCCTGGTGGACATTGGGTCCGCCGGACCCGCTGATTGGCTTCTGCTGTGTCCTATCACAGTGGGAGCAGAATGCCGGCGGCGTGCGTGCGTGCACAAGTCTCGGAAGAAAAAATCATGTGATTTTGCGCTAAAGGACCGCCCTGAAACATTATATGTACGTGGGGCAGTCCTTATGCAATTATAGAATATGGAAACCCAACATTTCATATTTCTGATATGTGCCTGCTGTACCATGTACTTGAAAAAAGTATCCTGTTCTCTTTGTATTGCTTCCTTTGTGTGAAATACCTACTGCTTCTCCCCTGGGTTACCCAGAGCAACAACTTGGCAATATAGCATATTCTAAGTGCTTGGCTCAGTCAGAAAACAGTCCAGGGTTTTGGTTTTTTGTTGATTTATTTGAGAACTTGGATAGGAGAAGGGATGAGTGGGATAATCCAACTGAGTAACTATGCACAATTGCTGGGACTTTTGATTAACACTGGATGCGGCAAGGCCGCTGCTTCACCTTGCCACTTTAGTAAAGAAGAATTTAATGAACTGTACTGAACTGAACTGTGAATCACTTTTCAGGGTCCTACTTGGCACCCCCTTTGCCCCTATTCTTCAGGGTTCTATATGGCACCCCCTTTACTCTGACACTCTGTGTGAGCTGACCCCTTGATCCTCTGACTTCACTGGAGTGGTCCCCCTTCCTGGGCTGACCCTTTGGCAAGTCCCATGGTACTCACAGACACTGTTTTTCCCAGAACACTCTGCCAGCAGCTCCACCGTCAGCTCCACTGGATCTTCTGCAGCTCAGCTCCACACCTTCCACAACAGTGGTTCACTAGGCCGACTGTCTATGACCACCTTCCTCATACATCAGGAGGAGAGACAGCCGTCAGCCTCCTCCTGGGACTCTGCTTCCCGCCAAAGACCCCCTGTCACATGTCCCCTCAGCTTTTATCATCAATCCCAGGATGCACTGCAAGAGTGCCCTCCCACTGGGACTCCCACAAAAGCCAATATGTCACTGAATAGGTTTCCTCCACTGTCCAACAAGCTCCCTCATTGGACACAGTGGGGACCCAGTTAATCACACCTGGGAACATGCAACCGGCAAACTAATAGATCAGGCTCCCCTGATAAGCAGAAGGAGCATAGGATGCTTTTACCTAGCACCTACCTAGGAGGGTGCTACACAAAATAAACAACATATAATTCATCTACTTAGAGTAGGTGTAATAATTGCATGTGTATTCCCATGAGGGCGTCAGAAATACGAAAGCAAGCTGCTCACTGGGGGGGGGGGGACCTCTGGGTGAGTCTAGGATGGAAAAGGACTTGGGGGTACTGGTAGACAACAGGCTTGGCAGTGGCATGCAATGCCAAGCCGCAGCAAGCAAAGCCAACAGAATACTGGGATGTATAAAAAAGGGGATTCACTCCAGAAATAAAGAGATTATTCTCCCACTCTACAAGATTCTGTTCCGGCCACATCTGGATTATGCTGTCCAGTTCTGGGCACCGGTCCTCAGGAAGGATGTGCTGGAACTGGAGAGATTCCAGAGAAGGGCAACAAAAATAATTAGGGTAATGGAGGACATCGGCTATGAGGAAAGACTACAAGCACTGAACTTATTCTCTCTGGAGAAGAGACGATTGAGGGGGGATATGATATCAATGTACAAATACTGTACTGGCGACCCTAGCATAAGGAACAAACTTTTCAGAGAAAGGGAATACAATAAGACACTCACTAAAACTAGAGGAAAAACGGTTTAACCTTAAAATACGTAGGGGGTTCTTTACTGTCAGAGCAGTAAGGATGTGGAATTCTCTTCCACAAGCAGTCGTATCAGCAGGGAGCAGCGATAGTTTCAAAAAACTATTAGGTGGGCACCTTAGAGACCACAACATACAGGGGTATACAATGTACGGTTAAGAGCAAACACACACACACATCATAGGTTGAACTGAATGTACTGATGTCTTTTTTCGACCTCACTAAGTAACTATGTAACATCAATGCGCATAAACTATGTGCATATATGTACATAAATGTATAGATATCAGCACGTGGGGAGCAGGAGGGGCAAATTCAAAAATAAAGCAGAGACAGTAAGGGAAAATTTCTCCAACACTTATTTTTATATATATATATATATACAGTATAACTAAATAACTGAATAACTGGATGACTGGGTCATTTATAATGTTTTTTTTTATACGTATATACAAATGTTTTGCATTTGATTTCTACTTTGAACTGAATGAGTTGTTTTACAAGGTGAGGGTTTACATATACTCTAAATTCAGAGCGCATTGATGAAACAACACAGCAATTCGGTAGATGTAATAAACACAAAATCACCATTGTCTATTTTCACCTCCATGATATAGATTATTGACTTTACCAAGTCGGCAATGTCACATCAACGGAAACTACTTAGAAGAGACGCAGGTTCAGAAAAAAAATAAGTTGATATTTTATAATTCTCACTTAACAATAAGATATGCAGAGAGCCAGAAGTTGTTAATGTAAACCAATGTGAAACATCACAGACCTTCAAAGAGTGACTACGAGGTATCCGGTAATACAGTTAACTGCAGAGAAATGCTTTGATTCCAAGCTGATAATAAATGTATTTAAATGGGTACTATTCAGATGTTTCAGAATAAAGGTATGATTACTGCAAACAGTACGCTGCGTCCTTCATGTCTTGTGTCTCTGTAATGTTTGCAAATTATTCTATTTAAATCAGATTTTTTTTTTTCTGTATTAAATATTGAAATGAATGTTTTCCTTACATTGAGACTGCTAAGAAAAAAATGCTAATTTCTTTTTTTTTTCCCCTGGTATAATCATTTTTTTTTAACTAAATGGTGGCTTGATGACAATGTAACATCTTGAAACTTAGATAGACAACAAGGATTGTACACTATCGTGGGGTGGTACCACGAGTGCATATGACATAATAATTTGTGCCACATCCCATCACTGAAGTTACAAAAAGAGATAGAGAAACATGGACTTTCTAGGCACTAGTAATAAAAAAATCACAAATGTTATTAATACAAAGAATAAAAAAAACACATAACATACAAGATAAAATGCACAAAAAAAGAGACCACCATGTACCCCGAACGCATGTGGACCTAAAAAAAAAGGGTCTCCCAATGGTTGGCAGTGTGGATCAGGTTGGTCAGGGGATAAGAAGTAGGTTCTAGCTCGACATGTTTCGCGAATTGTCGCTTCTTCAGGAGCTCATCAGAACATTCACAGGATATCCATAGTGGTGGAAAGCAGAAATACGGCCCTAATGATTTCCTTAACTCATAATGATGCAAATAAACCAGTTTGGCTTGGAGATCGTTCAATTGGAGGTGAACCTCAAAACAAAAGGGTCTCCCAATGGTTGGCAGTGTGGATTAGGTTGGTCAGGGGATAAGAAGTAGGTTCTAGCTCGACATGTTTCGCGAATTGTCGCTTCTTCAGGAGCTCATCAGAACATTCACAGGATATCCATAGTGGTGGAAAGCAGAAATACGCCCCTAATGATTTCCTTAACTCATAATGATGCAAATAAACCAGTTTGGCTTGGAGATCGTTCAATTGGAGGTGAACCTCAAAAAAAAAGGGTCTCCCAATGGTTGGCACTGTGGAACAGGTTGATCAGGGGATAAGAATTAGGTTCTAGCTCAACATATTTCGCGGCGTGTCGCTTCTTCAGGAGCTCATCAGGACATTCACAGGATATCCGTAGTGGTGGAAAGCAGAAATACAGCCCTAATGATTTCCTTAACTCATAATGATGCAAATAAACCAGTTTGGCTTGGAGATCGTTCAATTTGAGGTGGACCTCAAAACAAAAGGGTCTCCCAATGGTTGGCACTGTGGATCAGGTTGGTCAGGGGATAAGAAGTAGGTTCTAGCTCGAAAAGTTTAGCAACGTGTCACTTCTTCTGGAGCTCATCAGAATGTTCACAGGATATCCATAGTGGTGTATAGCAGAAATATTGCCCTAATGATTTCCTTAACTCATAATGATGCAAATAAACCAGTTTGGCTTGCAGATTGTTCAATTTGGTGATAAGTAAAATACCAGCAGCTCACTAGTAACTGACTATGTCAGCGAAGGGTAGTACCATTCAAAGTTTCTTGAAACTTAGTGTGGATAGATGTATACAAGGATTCTCTAACGCAGGGGTCTCCAAACTTTCTAAACAAAGGGCCTGTTTACTGTCCTTCAGACTTTAGAGGGTCTGGAGTCACCAGTGGAAGTAGAAAATGCCCCAGCGTCAGCGGGAGTAAAAAAAAAAAATGTCATAGCGCCTGTAGTCAGTAGAAGGAGGAATAGTGGCCCATCATTGGTATTAGTGGGACGAATAGGGCCTACTTATTTATATCGGCGGGAGGAATTATGCCCCATTGTTTGTGTCAGTGGGAGGAATAGTGCCTCATCACTGGTGTCAGTGGGAGGAATGGTACCCTCTTATTGAGTCGGTGGGAGGGATAGGGCCCCAAGGCCCAGATAAACTCAAGCAAAGGGCCGCAGTTTGTAGATCACTGCTCTAACTTCTGTAATGCAGGAACCTGTGTTTATATGAATAAAGGAGCTCCAGATGACCCCTATGCAACCACATATATTATAATAAAATATAGCAACTACTGTGGGATTAAGGCCAAATTCCATGTGAACCCTGCTTGGTAAAGGAATAAAGTCATGCCAATGAACTTGAACTAGGTCCATAGTAGTCATATACTGCAACTCAAGGCCCCTTTCATCCTGTCCAGGAAATACCTACTCCAAAGTCATTGAGATTACTTTACTAATGGGCAAATATGTGTTTTACATTACAATTTCCCTTGGCTTAGTGAATGTGGTGAAGATTAACTTTGCAAATGATATCAAGTCATGTCAAAGAAAAATATAGAAAAAAAATATATGTTTTTTTTTCTTTAATTTTGCTTGCTCATGATTGGATAATGGAAGTCACCAGGGCTTATCTTCTTTCCCTAAACTAAGAGAAAATTCCTTCCACGGTGATAATTCCTGTGCAAGGTGTACAGCTATATGCCTTTAGTAAATCAACCCCATTGTGTAACAAAGTAATCAGGATGGTAAAGGGCCAGCATGTGTTATTCATTCATTCATGTGTGTCAATAAGAGGACTTTCTATGATGCACTCCCCTTGTTCCTGCAATAGGTATGTGAGTCTGGATCATTTGAATCATTCCATGCTCAGATATTCTCACTGTTAAAGAATCATAACAATCCTAATATGAGCAACACTAATGGCAACAATCTGGGGGATTTTGACAAAGCATGGAATAGGTTTTTTATTTTCTTTGTTTTACGTTTCTTTTTGGAGCTCATGGTGCTCTCGCTCATTTTCCTGGTATGTGGGGTTTGTGTAGTTTGTTGTAATGACTGTCATGGCCAATACAACCTGTTATCATCACAGCAGTAACAAAAACTACCCCTCATTTTCTTTTTAGCTTTCAGATGAATAACTTTGTGCTTATCATGCCGTAGACCAACCTTTTCCAACTTTGTTAACCAAGAGGATCCCTTGAAGTAAATTTCAGGCCTTGGGGAGCCCCTTTTGAAACCAATTTATTGGAGGTCAGTCGGAAAAAAATTCCCCTTTTGACATGGTGGTCAAAATGCCTCCTTTATAGACCGATAAAATGATCATTAGTGCCATGCAGTTGGCTTTGCCAATTGGCATAGGCTCCAGAATTATGCAAGCACCATCAAATGGGAGGTCAATCAGCCACAGCTCAAAGAACCCCTAGCACACTCTAGAGGAACCCCCGGGTTCCACAGAACCCTAGTTGAGAAAGGCTGCTATAGACCTTTAGGCGAATTCCCCTATTTATAAAGCAAAACATAACTGCCACTAGAGATGCAATACTAAACCTCCAAGATAAAAAAAATAAATAAAATGAATGACTGTTGAGGGGAAATACACATTATTATGCTTCCTATTGGGTTACCAAGAAAAGAATAAGCAAATTAATGAATATGAATAAAAGTGCTTATATGTGTCTATTTCACAATTATTGTTGTTAGCTTGGTTAAACTCTCATAAAGTGATTTGGTAACTGTTATCTGTCTCATAAACTTAAATAAATACAATTGTGCATAAATACATAAATAACCTTAAAAAATCATGATATTAAAAAATACTGTTTAAAGTGCTCAGTGCTTACGGTGACATATCTCCTTAAAATGAACAAAATACAACAATGTGCAAAAAAGTGTGTGATCATTCAAATCCACATAAATAATTGTCCAATTTCATAAAAGTTTCAATGAACAATCTTCAATCCAAATAAAAGCCGATTCAATAGTGCCTTATTGTGGATAGATGATGTGACTTATTTCCTCCACCTTGTGTCACTTCTAGGTGTGCTAAACTCTCACCTCAAAATAGAAGATAAAACGCCTGTGTTACATATGCCTTTTCTCCAGCGTGGTGTCTTGTAGCTCTCGGGTCTTTCCTGAGCATCCTATGTATATTCCCGGTCTGTGATTTATGGGTCTCCTTACATGGGACTCCTTATAATACGGGCTCCTTCCTTAGTGTCTCCACCTCAAGGGCTCATTAAATAGATAAGGCCATCATGGTGTAGTAATATAAACTCTTTTATTTTAAATAAAGTAGTGCACTTACAGTTTAAATTCTTGTTTCCAGCATAAAATGTGTGCAAACAGCGCTATGGGGACTCCGTCCCATCCGACACGTCACTTCCGTTTTTTTGGGTACCTCCTATGCGTTGCGTCACAAGATCACGTGACTTCCTCAGGTGTGCTGTTTTGTAGTATCAGTAATTGTGGTGCAGCATCAAGGATAAAGTAGTATCCAAGATAGCGCAGGAACCATATTAAATATATACACGAATAAGCAAATTAGTTTGTAAAAGTCAATATAAATATAAGTACTTGTATAGCCCAAACTTTATTTAGTTTTGGATAGACTAGGAAAAGATTAGAACCCTTAATAACCATTGTCACTGAGACAGGGAGTAATGGGAAAGCCAATATTTTACAGTTGTCACCTGCACAGGAACAAAGAGAGAATCTTTCCCCTCTTTTTGTTGTATCCCTCCTGTTGTATCACTGGGACAGAAATTGGAGGAATATCTCCCCAGGGGGACCCTGACAGCAATAAATAAATTGAAAGAGATTTTAACTCTTCCCTACTAATCATTCTGGATTGTACATGCTCACAAGCTCTGAAGACGGAAACCAATTAACCTCCAATTGAATATATTACAGGCAAGCACGTGATGCTGTGGTGGTGGCCTCTGCTGGTCATTTGTTAACTTACTGTACATAGCTGTCCAAGGCTTGGAATGTGGACAGGCCAATGTACTGGAAATTACTGTGTTAATACTTTAATTTTAATATTTTTTTCTCATTAATTAACACAACTACACTACTGATTTATTTCTTGAACTAGCAATATGTTATTATACCACCCAAATATAAAAGCTTTGTATATTTTTGCTGGTACTGGCCCAAATGTTCATCGGTACGTAGCATATATTTTGGAGACCAAATTAAGGTGTTCAGGCTAAGGTCATGAATACCTAAAAAAAATCTGACCGTTGTGTATACTGGCTATACATTAATTGCACAGTTACTGTTATACTTTACCAACAGGCAGGTACTCTGTGACATTTGGACAAATTAAAGGAGGAAGCAGTACACATAGAAATCATTAAGAGCCCATTCAGACTAGCGCCATACGACTTTGGGGGGCGATCTGTGAAGTCGCGTGCACCACTGTGCACCGCGACTTCGGCGCGACTTGCAGAGACTTCACATAATGGAAGTCTATGCAAGTCGCTCCGAGGTCGCCCCAAAGTAGTACAGGACCCTTTTTCTAAGTCGGAGCGACTTGTGTCGCTCCTATTAGAACGGGTCCTGTGCTAATCAATGGACCGCGACATACCGCGACTTGTCTGGCTGACAAGTCGCGCTAACGTGAATGGGCTCTTAGACTTCAACTGAGTTTTTTTTTTCTTGTTTATTTTGGAAAATTTTAAATCACCTGATTGGTTGTTATAAGCAACATCTCCACTTTTTCTTTGCAAGTTTTGTAAACTACTCCTGCCATTCAGGCTGGCCTAGAGTTATCTCTATCTAGCAATGCACTTAAAAAAAAATGGCGTCTTTTACACTATTATCTTTTTTTCAATACTTAGAGAAGATCAAGTTTCAGTACTAAAAGGTACCATTATGATTTTAGGTCTTTATGACATTGTGGCTGATTTATTTAAAAAAGGTATTACCCTGTTAAGTCACAATTATTAGAGTCAAACCTTGCATTTTCTGTATTATAAGTGTGCCATAAGGATCCCAGGGCTATTGACACAGCTCCATTTTAACAAGCATTTCATTTACCCAGGCTACGTGTGAGATTTTTTTTTTTTTATTTACTGCATTCTGTGTGCTGACCTGGACCTGAGCATTTTCTGCTGTTTTACTCGATAGAGCTTGGCTAAGCAGTCGACTTGTCAAGTGTCTGTATCTTGTAGAGAAGAGCTCATTATCCCCGCCTTAACCCAACCAAGCCAATTTATTTCAGAACTTCTATCGTCTACTTTATGTGCTATAATAAGATCCTCTGTTCTCTTCTTCTCCTCCGCCCCCTCTTTTTCCATGCGTGCTGGGGCCAACTTTGTAAGGACATCAAACCACTTTGGTTGACGATGGAGGGGAAGACTTCTTCGTGGGGCGGATCCGACTCCCAGTGCCGGTCTGAGGCTCTTTGTGTTCAATAGTTCGACCCGTTCTCTTTGACATCCCACTCTCAGCGGGCGGCTCATCTACTCCTAGTCTGAAGCTTTCATCATGTCTTCTACTCGCGGCTCCCGCCGAGTTCAGCTCCTCAGGAGCCTGTGACATGGCGAACCGTTCCACTGGTTGTTGCAGTACTTATAAAAAGAAGGAGAAGATTAAAAAGCCCTGGTGAAGAAAAGATGAATAAATGTATAAATATTATACTGTTAAAGCAAAAAACATTCTCAGTAAGGCCCCTCTAATTTACTAACTGGATCTCTCTAGTAGGCCTCACACAAAGCCTTCCTAGTAGGCCTGCGAAGTCTTTTCTGAGCACTAGAACTATGCTAGACAGCCAGATATAAGAATACCAGCTGCAAACCTTTATCATTTCAAACAATGGCTAAGCTAATACAATGTTTAACACTTTGCACTTTAGCTCTTAAGTCAAAATAGGGTTTACGTTTCCAAAAATTACAATGAATAAAACATTATTCTAAGATTTTGGAAATGTTTTTAGCTTTGTCAAAAATATGTCAAATATGTCACTTGTCAAAAAAATGTTTAATATCAGCCCTGCAGCACCTTACACATGAAAGGATATCCCCTTTATAGAACACCATGGGGTTGATTTACTAAAACTGGAAAGTGGAAGATCTGGTGCATCTCTGCATTGAAACCAATCAGCTTCCAAGTTTTATTATCAAAGCTTAATTGAACAGACAACAAAATGCAGCCCTTATATTTATATATAGTAAGATATCATGCATCATATTTAACCTCTACTCTTGTGCCTTTGCCTGCTCTACTTGTTATTTGGTCACTGGTAAATTGAGCTATATCAGGGGTTTCCAAACTTTCTAAGCAACGGACCCATATATTGTCCTTCAAACTTTAGTGGGGCCAGACTGTGGCCAGTTGTAGCTGAAAATGACCTAGTGAAAATGACCTAGTGTCCTAGTGCCCCATCTTTGGTATTAGGAGTAGGAATATATTTACCATCCTTGGTGTCAATGGGAGGAATAATGCCCCATCATTGGTGTCAGTGAGAGGAATAGTGCCCCATTGTTGATGTTAGAGAGAGGAATAGTGCCTCATCATTGGTGTCAGTGAGAGGAATAGTGCCACATTGTTGATGTCAGTGGGAGGAATAGCGCCCCATTGTTGGTGTCAGTGGGAGGAATAGTGCCCCATTGTTGGTGTCAGTGGGAGGAATAGTGCCCCATTGTTGGTGTTAATGAGAGGTATAGTGTCCCATCATTGGTGTCAGTGAGAGGAATAGTGCCCCATTGTTGATGTCAGAGAGAGGAATAGCGCCCCATTGTTGGTGTCAGTGGGAGGAATAGTGCCCCATTGTTGGTGTTAATGAGAGGTATAGTGTCCCAACGTTGATGTCAGTGAGAGGAATAGTGCCCCGTTGTCGGTGTTAATGAGAGCAACAGTGTCCCAACATTGGTGTCAGTGAGAGGAATAGTGTTCCATCATTGGTGTCAGTGAGAGGAATAGTGTCCCATCATTGGTGTCAGTGGGAGGAATACTGCCCTATCGCTTGATGTCAGTGGGAGGAATAGTGCCCCTGTGTTAATTTGAGGGCAGGAATGATTGCCCAATTGTTGGCATCAGTTGAAGAAATAGTGCCTCAAATCCATGAGAGGAATAGTGCCCAAAAGGCCAGATAAAAGGGAGCAAAGGGCCACATCTCATGTTGCATTTTGGAGACCACTGGGCTATATGAATCAGAGGAATGTTGCCTACTTCTTTAGAAGATGGTGCATGCCTTGTTTGTCCACATGTGTATATGGCATAGCAACAAGCTTGCCAAGTTGGAACTTTTAATGGAATGGAAAAAAAAACTGTGTATTAAAGTTATTGGCCATTGAAAGGGACATAGCAAGAATGTAGCAAGAGGATTGTGACCTGGGGGCACATGCTCAGTAGGATAAGATCTATTAGTACTCTCTGTTCTAATGGAGGCGAATTGCTCTGTGCATTTTGCCAGTGACTGAATACTAAATTAACAGGGCTGCATGAGGTGTGAAAATCAAATAGGTTTCCAGGAAAAACATAGGCAACTTTCATATTCCACAGTTCACTGGCTAATTTAGAGTGGATTGTCAGATAGTCATTCTTGGCATGCAAGTCAAGGATTAATAAATCTACAATGTTTCATATCTAGCGCAACTGATCCAACATGATATTTTAGAGCTTGGGTGACACTAAGTTGCAGAAAACTTGTACCAGTTTGGTAGCAATGAGTGAACCCATTAAAAATCTGTTCCATCTTTCACTTGAGAATTGTTACTCTATAGTTTAAACCCCAGTTAGCATCATCTGGCATCTTATCGATTCCTATCATACTCTATGAAGGAGAAGGGAAACTTCAGGTTGCATCCACATCTGTCCAATTAAGTTCACTCACCTTTATTGATTGGGTGTCATACGCAAGGGTACATCTATGTTCTTTGCACTATGCTTTTCAATAAAACCAAGTTGCTTTTAAACCAAGAGTGAAAAACAGGCATTCATGAAAACATTACACGTAAAAAAATAAAAATAATAAAAAACAAACAAACAAACAGTAAACAAATAATTAAAAAAATGTTTGAAAGGTTTTTAAACAATAAAAGCTTTATTTACAGATATTTTTCTTTTTATTTGTTTTCCAGTTCTAAATTTCACATCTATGCAAAAAAAAAAAAGTTTTTAACATACAAATACTTGTTTAATATATATTAAATATTAAACAATTGAAATAATGTAAATCATAAATTACTTGTTTTCTGGTCATGTACGCCAAAAAAGATTTCTTTATTTGTTATAATATTTTGCTGTTTTTTTCATCCTTTTTATACATGCTTTCTCTTTGGAAATGTAAAAAAAAAAAGTATTTAACATATAAATACTTGTTTAATATATATTAAATATTAAATAATTGAAATTAATGTGAATCATAAATTACTTGTTTTCTGGTCATGTACGCCAAAAAATATTTCTTTTTTTGTTATAATATTTTGCTGTTTTTTTTCATCCTTTTTATACATGCTTTCTCTTTGGAAACGTTAAAAAAAAAAAAGTTTTTGACATATAAATACTTGTTTAATATATATTAAATATTAAATAATTGAAATTAATGTGAATCATAAATTACTTGTTTTCTGATCATGTACGCCAAAAAATATTTCTTTTTTTGTTATAATATTTTGCTGTTTTTTTTCATCCTTTTTATACATGCTTTCTCTTTGGAAACGTTAAAAAAAAAAAAGTTTTTGACATATAAATACTTGTTTAATATATATTAAATATTAAATAATTGAAATAATGTAAATCATATATTACTTGTTTTCTGGTCATGCACGCCAAAAAAGATTTCTTTATTTGTTATAATATTTTGCTGTTTTTTTCATCCTTTTTATACATGCTTTCTCTATGGAAACGTAAATAAAAAAGGATTTAACATATAAATACTTGTTTAATATATATTAAATATTAAATAATTGATATAATTTAAATCATAAATTACTTGTTTTCTGGTCATGTACGCCACAAAAGATTTCTTTATTTGTTATAATATTTTGTGTTTTTTTTTTTTTTTCATCTTTTTTATACATGCTTTCTCTTTGGAAACGTAAAAAAAAAAAAGTTTTTAACATATAAATACTTGTTTAATATATATTAAATATTAAATAATGTATATCATAAATTACTTGTTTTCTGGTCATTTACTCCACAAAAGATTTCTTTATTTGTTATAATATTTTGCTGTTTCTTTCATCCTTTCTATACATGCTTTCTCTTTGGAAACATAAAACAAAGGTACTATCCATCGCTTGAGTAGCCTTGACATATTCATTGTTCATCTTCTTTTAAATGCTTGTGTGCTATCAGTTTATACCGATTTACTTTAAAAAAAAAAAAAGGTGAAGAAATGCAGTTATACACTTTCCAGCTCTAGCATAGCTAGTAAGTGCTCTTTGGGGCAGAAGGGTCGTTACATTTCAATGGTCGAGAACTGGTCTTATCTTAGGAGAGTTGCTAGATTGACAATATCTATAGAGCTTTTTGCGAATAGACTTAGTCAGCTGGGAAAAAAATTTAGAACTTCAACACGTATTACACGGCCCTTCATTCAGTAATGGAGTTTGGTCCCAGTGGAGGGTTCACACGAGAACACTCTGCACATCTAGGTATTTTGCTGTCTGCATGACGTGGGTTTAACCATATCTGATATGTGGATGAATGTAACCACATGTTAAATCTAGTAAATAAATAAGACACTACGGAATGATATGACATACATGTATAACACTATAGTATTGATAGCAATGAAATTAATTTATTAAATTAAAGGGTAAATATCATATATGATATCAACCTCTCACATAGAAAATATTACAATATATAATAAAATAATAAAATATAATATATTAGGAAACTCAACCTTTTTTTTTTTTTAACAACTGGTATTATATATATTATAATATATTCATATTTTATATTATATTATATTATATTATATACTGTATTTTCTGGCATATAAGACTACTTTTGAACCTCAAAAAAATCCCCCAAAAATGGGGGGTCGTCTTATACGCCGAGTATAATATCTCCAAGGTAACCTAAGTATAAGTATTACCGGTAGATAATGTAATAGGGGGGTCGTCTTATACGCCGGAAAATACGGTACTTAAATTTCATACATATATAGATATGTCAAAGTTGTACCCTGCTTAAAAACTGACAACATAATATATTTCTTGTACCGTGCAGCCGATTGTTCTAAATTCAGCATAATTTTAGGCTAAGGTATGCTTAAAAGTGACATTATGCAGAAATCAACCAATTTTTTTTTTTAATATAACTGTTGTTACGATTCATACATATATATGTAAAAGTTTTTCACTGCTTAGAAAATGAAACATTAAATATTTCTTGTACTAAATTGACCATAATTTTAGGCTAAGGTATTCCTAAAAGTGATATCATGCAAAAATCTATACCTCCTAACTCTCTAAAAGGAAAACGATGGACACCTTTAAGCAGAAAGTATTGGTAAAGGAGTCATGTAGACAAAGGATATACCCCTGACACTTCCCAAGTTACACAAACCACAAAGAATTGGTACAAACAAATGTTTGGATAAACCAACTTTTGCCTTTTTCACAGCTTCGTTTTCTTCTAGTTTTATACCGACTTTATACTTTTTAATATACTTCTGTAGATCACCCAGAAAAAGGGGCAACGGAGGTGGAAGCAGCGACTGAGGGATTTGGCTTCAGGGACAGTTCCTTCAAATAATTTGAGGTTATGAGTAATTTAGTGCAAGATTCATTGGACAGGCATTTCACTATACAGTAAACCCCCCTCCATTGCGGGGGTTACGTTCCGGGCCCACCCCCGAAAAGGGAAAATCCGCACAATAGAAAAACCCTATTAAAATACACGGTAGGCATGTTTGTAAAACAATAGAAACTCATTTAAACACATAAAAGATACTGAGAGACAGAGCAAGAGCTATGGAAAACACAAAAATATTTAATTTTCAATGATTTAATTAGTAAAATAACATTATAGAAAAAAACGCAATATACCGGGACTGCAAAAACTGAACCGCGATGGAGCCGGGGTTTACTGTATTGGAATGCTTCTTTCAGTACTACCTTCATTTTTACTTTTTCTTCAGTCCTAAATAGGGATGAAGCTTCAAATCAGTGAAAAAGTTTACATTTTTTTTTTTAACATATTGGGGTTGATTTACTAAAACTGGAGAGAGCAAAATCTTGTGTAGCTCTGCTTAGAAACCAATCAGCGTCCAACTTCAGCTTGTTCATTTAAACTTGGTATATGATTGGCTTTTATGCAGAGCTGTACCAGACTTTTCACTCTCCATTTTTAGTAAATAAATCCCAATATTGTTACTGAAGATAAAAGTATTGTATTCTATTTAAAAAATTGTATTCTAAAAAAATTGTATTCTATAATTTATCCTGCTTAAAATGTCTTAATTGGAATGTTTAACCATGAAAACAACAAACATGCAGCAAGGTGCTACAAAAAAGGGAGATCTTCAATAGACTGTTAGCAATTGTCGGATGCACACTAATCCCCAAGCTAAAAATTAGCCAAAAAAAAAAAAAAAAACAGTAGCTAAATTGTTGATAATTTAGGAGCTAGATCAATCAGTCTTTGGGGACAGGTACGGATCCTTAAAATGATTCTCTACCGGTAAATCACCCTGTCACATACTCTCTTAAAAGAAACTATAAGTTGCTGTGCTAATGCACATTACCCAGGCACTCTTAAGCTGGCCATACACTAGCCGAAAAATCGATTAAACTAATTTTCGAAAAACGAAAAATCTGCCGTGAGAGCAGACGATCGTTCCATCATGTAATGACCGAATTTCGAAAGATAAATCGGTCAATGGACGTTTTTCATTCAGTTTTGTCACATATACCTAGTGCAAACAGTTCGGCCGAGAAACACATTAATCCCCTTTTGTTTCCCCCTTTTTATATGTTTGTTCGTCACTTTTTGCACGGTATACTTTCACTGCACGATTACTAGGGTGTAGATCCTCAGGCCGGACATAAAAAGTCTTGGGAGGGGATGCACATGGCCTTCTGGCTTGGTTTGCCCTCTCTCATGGGGTCTGCCTTTGGGGGAGCTCCACCTAGTACTTGGGGTTGGTCTGTTTCAGTAGACCTCCCAGAGAACGGGGCCCACTGGGTTTCGGCTAGGTGGGCCAGTAAGTACCTCAGTCCCTGTTAGGAGCCTTGTGCCCCGTGGGATCAGGATAAAGGTCCTTCCTCTTTTGAGAAGATCCATGTGTAAACCCTGTGCACTTTTTTGTGTTTTTTGTGCCATACACTAGCCAAAAAATCGCTCAAACTCATTTTCGAAAAACAATCACTCGGCCGTGAGAGCAGACGATCGTGCCATCATGTAATGACCGAATTTTGAATGATAAATCGTTCAATGGACATAAATGAATCAATTTTTCGTTCAGTTTGTCACATATGTCTAGTGCAAACAGTTTGGGCGAGAAACACATTAACCTTTCAATTTATTATTAGTTCGAGAATTTTCCAAACTGTTCCTTTGATTTTTCGGCTCTGTAAAGTTAAAAACGATTTTCTATTTGTGCCCATTAACTGGACGAAAAATAAACTATCGGACCAAATGACAGATTTTCGAACGATTTTTCAGCTAGTGTATGGCCAGCATAAGTTTTAATATTTCTCTGATGCATTTAAAGTGATACAAAACAAAAAGAAGAGAAAGAACAACCAAATGAGAAGCAATAACGATGGGTAAGAGTACAGACAGGTATAAGTTACATTCACAGGGCTTATATTAATATATCAGTTAATACGTTTCACTGCATACAATCCATGTTACTTAACAGAAACTAACAAATTAGGGTGCCGGTCCAGTCCGTGACCAGGGTATAGCAGAGGATGTGGAAGGAATATTGACCGCACTCCCAACTTCAGAAAAAAATGAGCTTTAATGTATAAAATCAACAGAAAAGGACATCACCCACCGAGGACAAACCCATGATACAAAAAAGATAGCAGCATGGCTACATTTTTTTTGTGAAACGCGTTAACCATGCTGCTGTCTTTTTGTATCGTGGGTTTGTTATATCCTTTTTTATGGATTTTATACATTAAAGTGATTGTAAAGTCACGTTTTTTTTTTTTTCTTTTTCTTAAAATAAAAAACACGTAGTACTTACCTCCTCTGTGCAGTTGAATTTGCACAGAGCAGCCCGGATCCTCCTCTTTTCGGGTCCCTCTTCAGCTCTCCCAGCCCCTCCCTCCTGTTGAGTGCCCCCACAGCAAGCAGCTTGTTATGGGGGCACGCAAGCCGAGTCACAGCTCCCTGTGTCCATTCAGTGAATAAAAAAAAATAATAATTTGTGATTTTTCCACCAGGCCTTATCTCTAATTTAACCTGATCTATGAGGACATGACTTGGTGACCTATCGGTTCCTGGTTTTGCTCACACTATTAAAGGTTAGAGAGACAGAAATAAAGTTCTGATTTGCATCTGACTCGCGGAGCATTTATTTAACTTCGGTGCTAGCATTGTACTGTTAAATAAGCTATAATTTTGTAAAGGCCAAGAATTCTGTATCACTAGCTCTTTTTCTCAGCTTGGTCATTTTTCTTATTCACTGAAGTGTAGAATTATGTTTTTTTTTTTTTTTTTTTTTAGAACATTCCCCAGTATTTTCCCATTGATTTAATATAACAGCTATATTAAAGTTATAACCAAGAAAAAGGAGTGATTTAATAAAGATTCTCCAGACCAGTGAATTTGTGTTTTCTTCAAACAGACAAATAGTCAAAAGAGACAAATTTTTCTTTTTTCTTTTTGGTTTGTTTAAAAAAAAAAAAATCTGACTCTATGGGCTGAAAATCAAGAAATGCCCTTTGTTACATTATTACATGTAAATATAATTTAATTGTCACATAACATCATTTTTTATGTGCCAGGATGTGGTCATCTAGCGCCCAGTATGAACATTCCAAACTGCGCCCCCCCAGGATGTATGAGCATTATGTGTCAGAAGAAATTTCTCCCTCCTCAATGCAGCACTAACCTGCATTCTTACCCCCTAAGCATAAACTCCCCCTCCTCCCAGTATAACTACCCCCTGCTGAAATCCCCCCTGCCAGTACAAATATTTGCCCCCTATCCTTCCTCTTAGCTCATATCCTTTCTCTTTCCGAATTTCCGCATCCGACCCAGCACACCCCCCCCCCCAAATAAAAAAATAACCCCCCAGCGCAAATCCTCAACCCCCTCAAATTTTTCCTCTTAGCACAAATCCCTCACGCTCCAAATCCCCCCTCCCAGCACAAATCCTTCTCAACCCCCCATTCTAGCACAAATCTCCCCCCAGGATGTATGAGCATTATGTGTCAGAAGAAATCCCCCCCTCCTCAATGCAGCACTAACCTGCATTCTTACCCCCTAAGCATAAATTCCCCCTCCTCCCAGTATAACTACCCCCTGCCGAAATCCCCCCTGCCAGTACAAATATTTGCCCCCCATCCTTCCTCTTAGCTCATATCCTCTCTCTTTCCGAATCCGACCCAGCACAACCCCCCCCCCCCCACCCAATAAAAAAAATACCCCCTAACGCAAATCCTCGACCCCTCAAATTTTCCCTCTGAGCACAAATCCCTCACCCTCCAAAACCCCCTCCCAGCACAAATCCTTCTCAACCCCCCCATTCTAGCACAAATCTCCCCTCCACAAATTTCCCCTCTTAACACATATAGCCCCCAATCATCCCTACTAGCACAGTACAAATCCCCACTTAAAAAAAAAAAAATCCCCTCCGGCCTCTGCCATATCACCTCTTCCAGAACAACCCACCCCCCCCCCCAAATCCTTCCTCCTAGAACAAATCTTCTTCCCTCCATCTCCCCTCCCAACACAAATACCACAGTGCCTTTCCTGAAATGACTGGAATACGCATGAAAAATGTGGAAAAAATGCATAACAAAAATTCACCCGTGGATGTGTTTTTGGTGCATTTTTGGAGTCACATGTCCTTTTTGCACATGTGCAAAATGCATATGCGTTATTACTGCGTTTGTGCAATGTAAGCTCTAACGAGCAGGGCCCTCTAGTTCCTCCTGTTTTGCATTGTATCGTAACTGTATTATCTTCCCTCACATTGTAAAGTGCTGCGCAAACTGTTGGCGCTATATAAATTCTGTATTATAATAATAATAATAATAATAATAATGTAGCAGTGTGAAAGCACTGGGAACCTGTGAATCCCATTCTGGTTTAGGGGAGGTTAAAAAATACATCCAATTTAGGGGGTGGAGAATCCCCATTTGGTGCCTCTGAATCTACCAATGGTATAGGATTGTGTATATGGAGGTTTTCTATTTATTTAGAGACCTGCAAAAATCTGGAATATTGCTGCACCCCTTAGTAACTTTATTGAAGCATTAAAATCACATCACAGGTATGACAGGAACACAAAATGCGTTTTGCACTAAAGTCAGTGCTTACTCAAACCTGCAACAATATTCCAGATTTTTTCATGTCTCTGAATCGCACAGAATAGCTGTGCAGCACCCGGGGTTCCAGTTCACAACGTGTGAGAGTCGGTCACTCACCTAGAGCGCCGTTTCTTTGGCTTTACTGACCCGGTTTTCTATTTATTTTGCTGAACCAAATGTGCTTGTGTCTTTTTTTCGAACCTGACTAACTATGTAACATGGGAAATATATAGAAACATGACATGACTATATAAACAAGTAATAATACACAGCAGTGTACTCTAATCAATGGTATATGAAAATTCAATAAAAAAAGAAAACAAAAGAAAAAAAAAAGGAAAAAAGTAGTACAAACTTCTTAGGAGAGGACGGATTGCCATTTGGTATCTTTGGATCAATATAGATATTCTGTCAGTGGTGGCTGGTGCTCAGTAATTCGGGGGGGGGGAAACCAATGCGCAACACCAACCCCCCCCCCCAGTCGCTCGGTCGGTCAGTGAATCAGTCAGTTAGCAGGCGACATGTCCCCCCCCCCCCAACAGTCTGCCTCCTTACCTCCTCACCTCCTCCTTCCTCCTGTCGGAGCCGGGGAGTGCTGGATGGCTGAGCTGCTGTCCTTCTCCTCCAGCCCTGACTCTTCTGCCTCTTACTGGCCACTGGCCAGTAAGATCGCTTCTCCTTTTGGCCAATCAGGAAAGGGGTCTCACAACCCTCTTCCTAATTGACTGGGAGGAGAGTCAGTGTGAGAATAGCGAATATTCATTCACTATTGGCACAAAACTGGGTGGGCTCAGGATGCAGTGCACTGCGCCCCGAGCCCACCCTTTTTTGAAGCCTATTAGAGCCTCTGGCTCTAACCACGTGCTTAAAAAAAAATGAAAAACCCATTGGAATCCATGTGTCTGGCACACTGCATGTAGATTAGGGGGCCGGACGCATGGATTGGGGGGGGGGGTTTCAATTTATTTTTTATTTTTTTTATTGGTTAAACTAGATGGTCATGTGTCTTTTTTTCAACCAGACTAACTATAACTAACTGACTTTAATATGGATAACATATGGGAATATGTGATATGACTGTATAAGCATGTAATCATATACATCATTGTACTCTTATAAACTCTTATAAACAAGGTTCTTAGGAGGTTAAGAATCACCATTTGGCATCTCCGGGTGCAGGATTCTGGAAGATTTCTATTAATTTATTTTTATTCTGTTGGTTGAATGGAATGGTATCATTTTTTCAGCCTAACTTTGTAACTCTGTAATATAGGAAACATAAAGAAAATATGTGATATGGCTATATCAACAAGTAATTGTACACAGCACTGTACCAAAGTTTTGTCAACGTTATATATAAAATTACAACTAACAAAGCAAAACAGAGGCGCATGCTGTTTAAGAGATTGAGAATCGACATTTCTGGGTATAGGTTCTGTATATGAAGGTATTTTATTAATGTATTATATTGATTGTTCTCTATTGGTTGCAAAGACATTTTCTTTATCAAAATTCAATAAACTAAGCCCAAAAAAAAAAAAAAAGGCACAGGCTTCAACCTGACTAACTATGTGACTATGCAACTTTGTAATGAAAAAATAAAAAATATATGGCACTGTGTAATGACTATAAAAATAATTAAGCACTTTACAGCATTGTACTTTCATCTACGTCTTAGTAACATTCAATACAAAGAAAAAAAAACAAAAAGCAGAAGTACATGGGGATGGAGAATTGCCATTTGGCTCCTCTGGATCAACCATAGGTATAAAATCTGTATATGGGTATAGTCTGTATATGGCTATAGAATTTGTATATGGGTATAGTCTGTATATGGGTACAGAATATGTATATGGGTATAGTCTGTATATGGGTATATAATTTGTATATGGGTATAGAATCTGTATATGAGTATAGTCTGTATACGGGTATAGAATCTGTATATGGGTATAGTCTGTATACGGGTATAGAATCTGTATATGGGTATAGAATCTGTATATGGGTATAGAATCTGTATATGGGTATAGTCTGTATACGGGTATAGAATCTGTATGTGGGTAAAGTCTGTATATAGGTACAGAATCTGTATATGGGTATAGTCTGTATATGGGTATAGAATCTGTGTATGGGTATAGTCTGTATATGGCTATATAATCTGTATATAGGTATAGAATCTGTGTATGGGTATAGTATCTGTATATGGGTATAGTCTGTATATGGGTATAGAATTTGTATATGGGTATAGTCTGTATATGGGTATAGTCTGTATATGGGTACAGAATGTGTATATGGGTATAGTCTGTATATGGGTACAGAATCTGTATATGGGTATAGTCTGTATATGGGTATAGAATCTGTATATGGGTATAGAATCTGTGTATGGGTATAATCTGTATATGGGTATAGAATCTGTGTATGGGTATAGTATCTGTCTATGGGTATAGTCTGTATATGAGTATAGAATCTGTATTTGGGTATAGTCTGTATATGGATATAGATTCAGTCTATTTATTTTTTTTTTTTCTGTTTGGTTCAATTCAATGGACTTGTTTCTTTTTTCCAACCTGACTACCTATATAAGTATGTAATATGTGAAATATATGGATATATGTGTAATGACTATATCAAAACGTAAGCACTTACAGCATTATATTTCTTATATTCTATATCTTAACAAAGTTCAATAAACAAAGCAAAAAAAAAAAAGAAGAAAAGCACATGATTTTTAGGGGATGGAAAATTGGCATTTGGTGCTTCTGATTCAACTATGGGTTTAGTATCTGTATATGGGTATGTATATGGGCATATTCTGTATATGAATATAGATTCTGTTATTTATCCTATTTATTTATTTTTTTCTCTCGGTTAAAATTTGATGGTCTTTTTTCAACCTGCTTTCTTATGTATCTATGTAATATGAGAAATATATGAAAATAAGTATAATGACTATATAAACAATTAAGCACTTATCAAAAGTCCTAACAAAAATCAAAAAAACAAAATAAAAAAAATAAATAAAAATGAAGCACATGCCTTTTAGGGGATGAAGAATCGCCATTTGGTGCCTCTGGTTTAACTATGGGTTTAGTATTTGTATATGGGTATGTATATGGACATATTCTGTATATGAATATAGATTCTGTTATTCATTCTATTTACTTTTTTCTCTTGGTTCAACTCGATGGACTTTTTCTTTTTCAACCTGATTACCTATGTGACTATGTAATATGGGCCAACCAAGGGTTTGGAATCTGCATATGGGTATGTATATGGGTTA
Organism: Pelophylax lessonae; assembly: GCF_965119305.1. Taxonomy (NCBI): domain Eukaryota; kingdom Metazoa; phylum Chordata; class Amphibia; order Anura; family Ranidae; genus Pelophylax; species Pelophylax lessonae. The sequence continues at coordinate 36,369,056 of NC_138771.1, read as the reverse complement.
TTTTTATGTATATGGGTGTATTCTGTATATGGATATCATTTCTGTTTATTTAATGTTTCTATTGGTTGAATCCAATGTATTTTTCTTTTTTTTTCAACCTGATTATCTATGCAACTATGTGCTATGAGAAATATATGGGACTATGTATAATGACTATATAAAAAAACAAGCACTTATCAAAAGTCCAAGCAAAATTCAAGAAACAAAGTAAAAAAATGAAGCCTTTTAGGGGATTAAGGATAACCATTTGGTGCCTCTGATTTAACTATGGGTTTAGTATCTGTATATGGGTATGTATATGGGCCTATTCTGTATATGAATATAAATTCTGTTAATTATTCAATTTTTTTTCTCTTGGTTAAATGTGATAGACTTTATATAAGCATATTCTGTATACGAATATAGATTCTGTCATTTATTCATTTTTTTTTCGACCTGATTAACTATGTACCTATGTAATATGAGAAGTATATGGAAATATATGTTATGATTATATATAAACATGTATGAAATAAATAAATAAATAAATATATATAAATAAATAAATATATATATATATCCAAAATATGCCCCTTCCAAACCAAAGACACAAGAAAGCTCCTAGTTCCCTCCCTGGTCATCTCGCGCCTCGATACTGAAATTCCCTTCTCATTGGCTTACCTCTACACAGGCTATCCCCCCTTCAGTCCATCATGAATGCTGCCACCAGACTTATCCACCTTACCAATTGCTTAGTGTCCGCTGCTCCTCTCTGTCAATCAAATTCATACAAACATAGAAACATAGAATGTGTCGGCAGATAAGAACCATTTGGCCCATCTAGTCTGCCCAATATATCTGAATCCTATGAATAGTCCCTGGCCCTATCTTATATGAAGGATAGCCTTATGCCTATCCCATGCATGCTTAAACTCCTTCACTGTATTTGCAGCTACCACTTCTGCAGGAAGGTTATTCCATGCATCCACTACTCTCTCAGTAAAGTAATACTTCCTCATATTACTTTTAAACTTTTGCCCCTCTAATTTAAAACTGTGTCCTCTTGTGGTAGTTTTTCTTCTTTTAAATATGTTCTCCTCCTTTACCGAGTTGATTCCCTTTATGTATTTAAAAGTTTCTATCATATCCCCTCTGTCTCTTCTTTCTTCCAAGCTATAAATGTTAAATTCAAAATACTAACAACATCTTACAAAGCCATCCACAGCTTAGCCCCCAGCTACATCACTAGCCTAGTCTCAAAACACCAACGGAATCGCTCTCTTCGTTCCTCTCAAAACCTCCTGCTCTCTAGCTCCCTCATCACCTCCTCCCATGCTCGCCTCCAGGACTTTTCCAGAGCCTCACCAATCCTATGGAACTCCTTACCCTTATCTGTGCGATTATCTCCTACTCTATTAGCTTTTAGACGATCTCTGAAAACCCTGCTCTTCAGAGAAGCCTATCCTACCCACACCTGACAACTGTACTTCCATTTTCTCCCTCAGCCCATCCCCCACGGTTATTGCCTTTTGTTTCACTTGACCCTCCCTTCTAGATTGTAAGCTCTAACGAGCAGGGCCCTCTAAATCCTCCTGTATTGTATTGTAACTGTATTGTCTTCCCTCATATTGTAAAGTGCTGCACAAACTGTCGGCGCTATATAAATCCTGTATAGGAAGCCTTTGTTTGTATTTGTATTTCTTGCAATAAAGCTTTTTATTGGAAAAAAAAAAAATCCTGTATAATAATAATAATAATAATTTTATATATATATATATATATATATATATATATATATATATATATATATATATATATATATATATATATTTTTTTTTAATATCTATCTATCTATCTATCTATCTATCTATCTATCTATCTATCTATCTATCTATCTATCTATCTATATATGTGTATATATATATATATATATACTATCCAATGGTTGCCACCGCACTCAAGTCAGGGGTAAAAAATTAGAACGGGTGCACAGCACAGACTGTAGTGCATATAAAGCAAAGGAGAGAGTGGCACTCACAGGTCTTAAAAGGTGAACGCATGATATTGGTTTTATTTCAACGTTTCAACGAGCTACAAGTTCGTCTTCCTCAGGAAGAGCTTGTGCCTCATCGAAACATTGAAATGAAAACGTTATCGTGCGTTCACCTTTCAAAACCTGTGAGTGCCGCTTTCTCTGTTGGTCTCTCTATATATATATATAGAAACATATATATATATATATATATATATATATATATATATAAAAACAAGCAAGAGAAATATATCTATCTATCTATATATCTATATCTATATCTATATATCTATATATATATCTATATATATCTATATCTATATATATATATCTATATATATATATATATATATATATATATCTATATATCTATATATATATATATATATATATATATATATATATATATATATATATATATATATATATATATATATATATACAGTATATACATACATATATATATATATATATATATATATATATATATATATTATATATATATATATATATATATATATATATATATATATATATATATATATATATACATATATATATATATATATATATATATATATATATATATATATATATACATACATATATATATATATATATATATATATATATATATATATATATATATATATATATACATATATATATATATATATATATATATATATATATATATATGTATGTATATATATGTATGTATGTATATATATATATATATATATATATATATATATATATATATATATTATATTTATAATATTTATATAAACAAGCAGTCATACACAGAATTGCACCCTGATCTGAGTTATATAAATATTTTTATATAAAATATTTTAAAAAAGCAAAAAAAAATGATTGCATGGTTTTTAGGGCTGATGCACACAGGGCTTAATAAAAACCACAGCTTTTTCTGCCTGTAAACACATTCAGGAGAGGAGCTTTTGGGCAGAAGAAATGCTTGACGCACCTAAACTCATGTAAACACTTTCTGAATGTACCTAAACACTAGACTTCTTTGGCGCTGGAGAATTTATTCATTCCAATGGGCAGAATAAATTTATATTCTGCCCAATGGAATCTATAAACGCTCAAGCACTAGACGCGCCTGAACCCACCTATATGTGTCTGCAGAATGCAGCTCTATGATGCACAGCACAGGCTTGCCAATCATTTTAATAAACAGATTGCTATAACTCATCCCCCTAGTATAATGACTAATTAGATTTACTGTAACATTGTCATTGCATATTTAGCGTACATTGTAACATTTATTATCTACATGTTAGGATCTCATGTTCTGCTCAGCACTGTTTAATAATTCTTTATGCGGAAGCCTTCCCAGTGTGACCGGTAGATGTCCCCGTTGTTTGCGTCTCCTCTGATTGCAGCAGACAGCGGTGTGATTCTGTGCCTCGTCTGTTAGTGAGAATTGAGTCTGTGTGTGTCAGGATGTAGACTGGGAACGTTCCGTTATTTCTAAAGGGAATTGTTCATATGGATTTTTTCTCTCCTGTTCCAGCTGATGGTGTAAACTTTAATCATAGACGCACATAAACAGACACAAGAAATCTGAAACAGATCTAAACAGGCTTTTCCCACTAGAAACTTTGTAGCGGAGCTGAAGTGTGATAACAGGAAGATGAAATTATCCATGATACAGTACAAACTGAAACACATCAGCAAATCATCTCCAATTATTGGAAGGGGTGAACTTCTAAATTGGTTTGTTTCTCGCTGGGTTCACAGGGAGTGTAAAAGGCACAACCGTTATTAGAGACACATGTTCAAAAATTTCACTTGCAAGGTGTTTAACTCTTGCGAACGTCTCGCCCCGTTACGTGTCGCTTGATGGTGTTGGTTCATTATCGGTTCGGCGCCCCCTGGGGTCGTTTGTTTATGAAGAACACAAATAGAGCGATGGCTTTATTGTACTTTACAGTGGAAAAGATTCTATTGACTAATAATAAAGCCTATATTTTTAGTAAATTTAAAAAAATAAATAAAAAAGAGCACAAGGGACAGTGTTATAAACAATGTGAAGTGTCCCTTGTGCTGCTGGCTGGTCTGTAGTCTTTTTCCTCTCTCTTCCTCCATCAGGGTCGGGACAAGGAGTGGGCAGGAGGGGCGGCTGCCCTGGGCACTGTGGTGTCATGTGAGTTGAGGGGGCACCTCAAGGAGATTTGAGGGAGGGGATTTGTGTTGGGAGGAGGAAATTGGGGGCGGCAGATGGTAAGAATGGTTCCAGGTGGGGAAATTTGGAGGAGGTGATTTGGGGGGATTTGTGTTGGGAGAGGGGAACAGAACTTGTGCTAGGACGGGGGATTTGGGAGGTTTGTGCTAGGAGGGGAACTTTGGGGGGGGGGAGGGGTTTGTGGTATGATGGGAAAGATTGGGGGAAGTGGAATTTGCCTTGGGGGGATTTGGAGTGGAAGGGGGGGGGAGAATTGTGCTCAGAGAGAACATTTGAAGAGTAGAAGATTTGTGGTAGGAGGGGGACATTTTTTGGTGGGATTTGTGCTGGGTGCATATGGGGAGAGAGGATTTCAGCTAGGGAGCAAAGATGTGTGCATGCAAATTAGTGCTCGATTTTTATGGGGGGGGGGGGGATTTTTGACACATAATGCCCAAACATCTTGGGGGGGGGGTGCGCAATTTGGCATGCTCACCCTGGGCTCTAGACCTTGTCCCATTACTGCCCTCCATACACCCGTAGTGGTAATATTCGGGTGATGCAGGGGTTAATACACCTGAAACAGGCACTAACCAAGAGTGCTGGCTATGCGCACCCTCCCCCCCCCCTTTACCCTCCTCCATTCATCAAAGTTGTACTATAGCATCCGTTGGTGAAAAGCGCTCTATGAATGGAGGAGGCTGATCTTTCATTCATTCTCCATTCATAGGGTGCTATAGTACAGTATTGATGAAAGAAAGAGGGGGGCCAAAACAGGGCCATAGTTGGTACTCTTAGGATCCTTTCACACGGGTGGTCCACTTGGCAGACTCCACTTTGCTCAGCGGGGGATCGCTCCGCTGGTCCCCGCTGAGCAGGTGGATGACAGATCCGTGTCTGCTCACTGTGCAGAGAGGAGATGGACAGAGTCCTGCTCTCCCCTATGGGGAAATCGGGTGAAAACGGAGAAACGGATCCTCTGATCCTTCAGACGGATGGAAAATAGGGTCACCATCCTTCTGGATTAGGATCGGATAGCAGTGGGTGTCAGCGGACATCTCACCGCTGACATCAGCTGCTCCATAGGGGTGAATGGAGGGTCCCATCAAGTCCGCCTGAAAAACTGACAGGCAGACCTAATTGGACAACACGTGTGAAACGATCCTAATTTTGACTAGCGCTTGTGATGAGTCTAGTGCTCTTATTAACCCCTACAGAAGCAGAAGTTCATGGGGGGGCGACTTAGGATTTTAACTGAATTGAAAGAGACCAGCCAGCAGCAAAAGGTACATTTGGCATTGAATGTCAGCACTGTAAGTACTGTGCTCGCTTGAAAATACACAATGGGGTTGATTTACTAAAACTGGAGAGTGCAAAATCTGGTGCAGCTGTGCCTGGTAACCAATCAGCTTCCAGGTTTTTTTTTTTTGTCAAAGCTTAACCACTTGCCGTCTGCTCACTAGAGCTGTACTGCGGCAAATTGGCTCTTGTAGGTCTGACGACATAGACCTACACTGTATTCAGTCACAGTGGGAGTCGGGCCAGGGGAGGAGCAGCGGTTGCTCCTCCCCGATCGTCGGGGAATCGAGTCTGGAGATCTGCCCGCCTGTGTAAACAAAGCGGGCGGATCTCCTAAGTGACAGGCAGGGACAGATTACAGAGTTCAGCATAGCTGAACCTGCGATCTGTCCCTGTGTCACTCAGTCACCTCCCCCCACACACGTTAGTAAGCACCAGGCATACATTAACCTCTCCCTCTCCAATAACATTAACCCCTTCCTCTCCAATAACATTAACCCCTTCCCTGCCAGTGTCATTTTTACAGTAACAGTGCATATTTATAGCACTGATTACTGTAGTAATGTCACTGGTAACCCCAAAAGTGTCAAAAATGTCAGTCAAGGGTCCGATCTGTCTGCTGCAATGTGTGCAAAAAAATCGCAGATCACCGCCATTACTCATTAAAAAAAAAAAACACCAAAAACGACAAAAATCTTTCCCTTAGTTAGTAAACGCAATAACTTTTGCGCAAACCAATCAAAATACGCTTATTGTAATTTTTATGTTTACCAAAAATATGTAGCAGAAAACAAATTGGCCTAAAATGATAAAAATTTTTAATTTTTACATTTTTTTGGGGGGGGAATTTCATATAAAAAAATGTGAAAAATATTGTTATTTTTTCAAAATTGTCGCTCTTTTTTTGTTTATAGCGCAAAAGTAAAAATCGCACAGGTGATCAAATACCACCAAAAGAAAGCTCTGTTTGTGGGAAAAAAGGGACATAAATTTCGTTTGGGTATGGCGTTGTATGACCGCGCAATTGTCAGTTAAAGTCGCACAGTGCCGAATCGCAAAAAGTGTCCCAAACGTAAGACAGCAAAATCCTCCGGTGGTAAAGTGGTTAATTGAAGAAGCTGATTGGCTACCAGGAAGAGCTGCACCAGATAGATTTTGCATTCTCCAGTTTTGATAAATCAACCCCACTGACTTGCTGAGTAGATCCAGAGCCATCTTGCAGCAGTCCAGGCGTCTGTGCGTCTGTCCTGTACCACCACCTTGGTCGTTGTCAGCCTGCTGCCTCTTCCAGGTGCATGCAAGCCACTTCCCAATGATACATGAGGTTCTGGCTCTTTGTCTACTCTGTGAATAGCCTCCCGTGACCTCCTGGGTATATTGTATGACAGGGTTCCCCTAGGGGACTTTTGAAGCAGGGAATGTCCTTCTGGCTCAGGCAAGAATGATAGTGGGGAGAGCAGGGCCACCGGGGGGAAAAAACAAAAACAGAAATTGCCCTTCCAGTTAAAAAAAGAAGGAGGAGGAACAGTGGCAGATTAGTAGAGATTACCTGGGTGAATTGCTACTTTAACCTCCCTGGCGGTCTGATTATGTCAGAATCTTTGTGCTAAAAGCGGTACATTGTTTTGCATGGAAATATGTTGTTTTAGATTTTAAGCTGTAATTCTTAGGAATAACTCAATTAAATCTGTCCAAACAAGAGTCTAGTAGACATCCTGGGTATGATAAAGTTTGAAACACGAAATCATACATTTTAATGTAATAATAATACATTTAATCAACTTCTTCATTGTTTTGGAAGTGGAAATATTTCATTATGAGGGAGAATCTGTACTCTGACATGACCGTGCCAAAGAATGGAGTGGCAAGTAATGTACTGGTTGTCCAACAATACCACTTCTGCAGGGGTTTCCCCACCAGTCTCTGAAGAATTATTAGGCCCAGAAATTTCCAAATTTGGTCAGTGGTTCCCACTTTCTGCATCTTGCAAACTTCCGATGCGTTGCGCATTGTTGCCCTTTGTCTCGGTAACTATTTTTTCAATAACCTCAGAAATAATTGTAGGTATGCCAAGGGGTTGCTATGGTCAATGTCAACTTTCATACCAGGTGCTCCAGTAAATGGTAATCATGGAGGCGCTGCCTGATCCGTACCGCAGTCAATAGAGCACCAAGTCCGCACATCGCTGAGCTCAGTCGCAAAATTGCCGCTGTCGTCACTTTTAGTACCTGATGACGAATTTTCCCACAAATCACTATCGCTCAGTTCTTCAAATATTTCTGATTCCCCGTCACTGTTTTCCAGTTCATCCAAAAGCATTTTTTAGTTAAAAGAACGCTTTTTGGATGCCATGAACGTTATCAATTTTCCTAGGCACAAAGTACCGCTAAAAGTACAGGTAGGGCACTGGAAAAGCCTCTAGGTGAAATGGTATGATACAAAGATGTAATCCTAACAGATTGCACTGTATCTTGTCATTTTTTTTTTTTAATCTCCCACCGGTTCCACCCCCCTGCGACGCAGCGCAGATTGATCCCCGCAGCCTCATTAAACAAGCTGAAGTTAGAAGCTGATTAGGTATTATGCAGAACTGCACCAGATTCTGTGTGCACCAGTTTTAGTAAATCTACCTAACTGGCAATTAGCACATACACTGTCTATAGTTCATGAATGATGACGATTACGTTGATGAAAATCCAAGAAACGGAAGCACGTTACTGTCTGCTGAAATGTAGGTTTTTTTTTATCAATACAAGGGACACAAACCGTCAAACATCTAATTATCACATATGATGACACCTATTATCACCTATGACCAAGTAGACCAAATCATAGACCTGTTCTTTTGGACAACGACTTTCTGCAGTGGGACCAGGTAAGGTCTAGGAGCGGCAGTGGAAGACTTTTATTTTTTTTTGATGCAAGAATGCAGTAAAAAATGAAATTGGCCACAACATTTGGCCAGTAGAACAATACAAAATTGACAGGATACAGTATGTCAGTATAGTTTGAGAACCAGGCATCAGTGCTGGGTCAAAGGATGGACAATAAGAAACAAAAAGACGGATAGTGGTTGGTCTAACAACCAGCAGATGATGGAAAGAAGGGAGACCGTAGCTGTTAAAGCTTAAAATATATTTTAATTTTAAATGGAGGGTAAGATATCAGCTGGAGGGGTCATTGTCATTTTAAAAACATAAAAGCACAATACACTTTAGGGGGGGAACCTTTGGGGGAATCAAAAATGGAGAAAGATCTGGGAGTCTTGGTAGAGGATAGACTAAGCAATAGCATGCAATGTCAAGCGGCAGCTGCCAAAGCCGGCAGAATATTAGCATGCATAAAGAAAGGGATGTATTCCAGAGATAAAACTATAATCCTTCCACTTTATAAAAACTCTGGTCTGACCGCATCTGGAGTATTCTGTCCAGTTCTGGTCGCCGGTCCTCAGGAGGGATGTGTTGGAGCTGGAGAGAGTCCAGAGAAAGGCAACTAAACTAAATAGGGGATTGGAGGACCTTAATTATGAAGAGCGTCTGCAATCACTTGATTTATTCTCCCTGGAGAAGAGACGCCTGAGAGGGGACATGATAGCAATTTATAAATATCTCAATGGTGATCTCAGCATAGAAAAAAAGCTATTCAGTCGAAAGGATTGCATGAGGACTAGAGGGCATACAATGCGATTAGAGGAGAAGCGTTTTAACCTCAGGCAACGTGGGGGATTCTTTACTGTTAGGGCTACAAGATCGTGGAATTCTCTACCACAAGAGGTGGTTTCTGCGGGAAGTATGGTGGCTTTCAAAAGCCTCTTAGACATACATCTCAAGAATCAGAACATTCAGGGGTATGCGAGATGATTACGGCCACACACACCTACACAGGTTGAACTAGATGGACTATTGTCTTTATTCAACCTCACCTACTATGTAACTATGTAACTATGTAACTATGTTAACAGTCTAATTTGAAACCATTGGGTATATTGAAAACATTGTACTATCGATTGTTGGGCATTTGTGGGCAAGGTTTGAATGAAAGATTCCCAGATATCAAAGAATTTGTGGGAGGTGAAAGACTTAGACTGGCCATAAATGTGTCAAATTTCGAAAGAACATTCTTTCGCAAATCAGAAATTTTGTGCGTTTTGTGATTTGATGGTGCCACCATTGATTTTGAAATTCGACCGACCAAGCCTTCAATTTTACCTTATATTGCTACAGAAATGAATTTTCATGGCCTGGGAATCTTCTTTTCTTGCAGTAATGCACATTTCTTTTTTTATTATAGTTCTCACACAATTCTCCCATCATTGATTAGAAAATTGTTAGTTTTTCAAAAAAATTCCAACATGCCCGATCACTCAAATTCAATGACCACATGAAAATCGGCCGTTACTGCGGCCCACTAATGGTGCGAAAGTCAAACGATTATTCTCAGCTAAGATTTTTGAAAAAAAAAATTATTTCGAAATTTGACCCATGTATGGCCTTCACTGTGAAAGATGAACCTGAGCAACACTAAAAAGGAATTGCCTACAACAAATGGTCTCCTCCTACGAGGTATGATGACCTCTGTGCTTCTCTGTGCAATCTTAGAAAATGGGAATTGTGCCTGATTGGCTTTAGCCAATGGAACTCACATGAGGATTGTTGGAGGACATGCAAGGCAGCATGAGGATGATTGCCAAAGGTCATATGAAACTGATGTAAATTCATTGGCATTAATTAGTGAACATTTATGAAAATCCAAATCAAATGAATTGGTTTGCTTCTCATCAAACTGGTACCTTTACCCTAAAGAGTCAGAGTAACTTTTGTTGAGAAAAAAACATTTCCCTCTGGGTGATCTCTGTACATTACAAGGATTATAACAAACTTTGTTGCAGATTCCTACCTTTTGTGATTCTGAAGAAATCATTGTTTGTTCCTCTGCGCTGAGTGGGTCCAATGGGAGTGGTTTCATAATTATCCATCAGCTGTGGTAGCTGCAGGGCTCTAATGAGGAAACCTGCTGGGCCTTCATCCCTTTAGACGTTTTGACATTTGTGTTGCAGGGGATGCCAGAAATCTGACTTGTATCTTAGTGCAGACTTCTGGGAAAATTGGTGAGCCAATCACACAAGCAGGAAATTATGTTTCTGGGGTGTGGTCAGTATACATTCAGTGTACAGAACACCTCCAGGTAGCCATATTGCATTGCATTTTCAGAAAATTACAGTGGCTGCAGATTTATAAGGAAAGGTAATTTTTAAAACCATTCAATTACAATATGATTTGTGTCGCAGTTGTATACGCTATATTGTTTTTTCTTTATTTGCAATTTTTTTCCCCCACGAAAGTGGAGTTACCCTTTACGGCTACCCATGAGTTCTATACTGCTATCACACTTACCCTATTCTTTAAAATTAATGTTTTTTCTTCTTTTTCAGTATTGTTTTTTTGTCTATTACTTTTATACCATTGACTAATGTATTTGAATTGACAAGATTTAACGTATTCAATCAGGCAAGAACAAAGATCAAATGTTATATGCAAAGTGCAGCAGCACCGGAGCAACCAATGAGATATCAGATGATGGTTGCCAACTGATTTAAAAGATAATTTCTAATTAGTTGCAATACTATACCTTGCCTTTCCTTTTTGCATTGCATAAGGAATAAATCCATTATAGTCTGACACCTATTTTGCAATATTTTTACATAGGCAAAGGCTTCATACCCTGATTAGTTGCTAATGCTGCAATACCTCATGGAGAAAAAAGAGTACAAAAATGTTTTTTTTTTTTCTATCATTCTCTTTACAATCTGTATTCATCTATAGAGCTCAAGCATCTTCCAAAGCATTGTTAGGTCATATGGGGAAAAGCCATTCGTTTTATAACATAGCAAGGCCACAAAACAATAGGATGACAACTGAACGGTAACACGAGTATTGCAAATCAAATATTCATTAGACTTCCTAAGCCATGTATGGCAGCATGTAAATGACACTCCAAAGAAAAGTATGACACAGGTCTAAAGTCATAGGCTAATGGAGGGTTAGTTATAAACTTGGGAGTCGGACTTCTGTGTTTTAAGTGAGAGTGGTGAGCAGGGTGCTGAGGGCCTGAGCCAGAGGTGGTGGAAATTAGTTCCACCAAGTTCCAGCTGAAAAAAAGCCCTGGGCAGCACAAAGTGATGGCGTATATAGAGGATAACCCATAGGCAGCCGGCAAAAGATGAAAGGAAACTAGTTTATTGACAGTTAAAAGTTAAAATTGCAAAGTGCAAGTGGTTAACACATGGTCCTGGATGGCAGTGAGGACGTTGAGAAAGGTCCCATGATGACACTCAAACCGGTCCAGATGCCATTCTCTCTGTCTAGGTGTTGGGACACTTGGATGGGTTGGAGACCCTCTTTGGGGCAAGTAAAGGATCCAGGCGGAACACCGCCGGCGCGTGTACCGGCCGTTGTACACAAGTGCCAGGAGCAGTACAACTTCAGGGAATGACGTCACTCAGTAACTAGGTAACCAAGCCAAGTGCAGGAACCAGTGTTGAACGCAAACTCACCTTGTTGCCATGACTACATGTTTCGCGCTCATGCGCTTTTGTCAAGTTCCTCGCTCCCAGGCCTCTTACCGACACCAAGGGCAACCGTGATGGAAGGAATGTCCAAATGCTCCATTTGCAATTGGCTTCCAATCACAATGTATCACTTACATCCTACTTACAAACCTTCATGTATACCTTGAACTTTTACCTGCATTTACTAAGCAATTATTAGCTAAACGATACAAAATAACATTTATTTTAAAAAATTGTCAAACAAGCATTACGCATGATATAGTCCAACCGAGCAATAGGAGGAGTCAGACCGTACATCACTTATACCTGTCTTCTCATACCATCTGCCACATTTTTTATCCGCCGCATCTAAGGAGGTATTAACCTTGTTTACCTAAGAAACCCGCAGCCAATGTATCAAATGTGAGGTGTAAGTTTGTTACATTTGATGCAGATGCTAACGGACAGGACATTAATTAGTTGAGGGGGGCTACCAAGCATGGCTATAGACAGCCTGCCAGATACCGATCCCCCTATGTGGATGTGTGTGGGTGTAATAAAGATATTAACAGGATGGAATTTTTCAGTTCTCTCCCCCCAGGGTGTCTGCCTGGGAGAGAAAGAGATGAATTTTAATAACAGATGCCTTAAAAAAACTGATAGTGGTATCACAAGGTCATAACTCATTGTGTCACTGTGTACAGGCTTTGACTTTTTCACTTTAGCTTCAGGCAGCTTCCATTTAGTCAGAGAGTATTCCTCCAGAAACTGACAAGATACCAGAATGAATATATATATATATATATATACATATAAAAATATATATATAAAACACAAAAGCAAGCTGGTAAAGTAACCAGCGCATACATAATGTTTACCCTTTTTTACCGTAGAAGGATCTTCGGAAGAGAAAAATGTCATTGCCACATTCACATATGATGTGAGACGGGGAACTGTGAAAGCGGCAATTCATGCAGACATTGTCTAGAGATTTGAGACCAATAAAGCTGATAGAAATGGTTCTGCTACGACAATGGAGTCGGGGAGGTCACCGGTGCAGCGTGGCAATTTCGCAAAGCGGCCTCATTCGTCGCACATGGTGGACCAAGTGGGTAGATTAAAAAGCTACTAAATGTGTCCCCCGTCATCACTAACCTGTGTATGGTTATTTTATTCCACATACAAGTGCTTAGCAGTGAAATTGGGAATGTAGGCTTTTACATGAAAAATGAAAGCGACCAAATTCCTGAAGGAGTTAAAAAAAAAAAATGATTATAGACACGCCGGAATTCATGGAGCGGGTGGCACGGTGTGCTTTATGGGTGAAGGTAAAAGGGATCTCGGAGGTAAAGAGTACACACTGGGATCACCTTTATCCTCTTGGCATTTTGTCCTTCTTGGGGTCATTAGGCAGCAGCCGTTGTGTGGCAGGCAGCTGCCCCTGCCGTCGGAATGCTTTCTACCGCTGATGAAGAAGTCACTGGATGCTGTACACAGGCCTCCCTCCAGGAGATTCAGCCTTTACTTGTGCGGCCCGTGTCTCATTCACCTCAATGATTTCTGAACGAGGATTCTGCACCGCTTAACATTATTTGACAACAGATCATACTAAACTGACCCACTCCCAGTATTTAAAGAAGCAGACCCCGAGGATGAGAAGTTCAATATATGCAAAATGAAAATGACTACTGTGGACGTTTAACTCGGATTAGGATTTGTGCAAGGCAAATGTGCATTTTTGTATGATCTGTGCAAGGCAAAGATATATGTATATATTAGTAATATATTAATAATAATAATAATAATAATAATAACAATAATAATAATACTAATCATTATTATTATTACATAATTACAATGTTAGTCAGGTTGAATAAAGACACCAGTCTATCAAGTTCAACCAATAGAAAAAAATAAATAAATAGAATAAATACATATACAGATAGAATAGAAAACTTCCTTATACAGAACCCTATGCCCAGATTACTATTTTTATTTTTATTATCATTATTATTTTATTTTTATTTGATATTATTATTAATAATAATAATAATAATAATAATAATAATAATAATAATAATAACAATAATAATAATAATAATAATAATAATAATAATAATAATAATAATCATTATTATTATTACATAATTACACTGTTAGTTGGGTTGAATAAAGACACCGGTCTATCAAGTTCAACCAATAGAAAAAAATAAATAAATAGAATAAATACATATACAGATAGAATAGAAAACCTCCATATATAGAATCCTATACCCACATTACTATTTGTTATTATCATTATAATTACATTTTTTTAAATATTATTACATAATTACAATGTTATTCAGGTTGAATAAAGACACCGGTCTATCAAGTTCAACCAATAGAAAATAAATAAATAAATAGAATACATATACAGATAGAATAGAAAACCTCCATATACAGAACCCTATACCCACATTACTATTTGTTATTATCATTATTATTTTATTTTTATTTATTACTAGTATTATTATTATTATTATTATTATTATTATTATTATTATTATTATTATTATTATTATTATTATTAATAATAATAATAATAATATTATTATTATTACATAATTACACTGTTAGTTAAGTTGAATAAAGACACTGGTCTATCAAGTTCAACCAATAGAAAAAAATAAATAAATAGAATAAATACATATACAGATAGAATAGAAAACCTCCATATATAGAATCCTATACCCACATTATTATTTTTATTATCATTATAATTTAATTTTTTTAAATATTATTACATAATTACAATGTTAGTCAGGTTGAATAAAGACACCGGTCTATCAAGTTCAACCAATAGAAAAAAAATAAATTAATAGAATAAATACATATACAGATAGAATAGAAAACCTCCATATACAGAACCCTATACCCACATTACTAGTTTTATTATCATTATTATTTTATTTTTATTTAATATTATTATTATTATTATTAATATTATTAAATAAGTACACCATTAGTCGGGTTGAACAAAGACACGGGTCTTTACAGTTCAACCAAAAAAATAAATAAATAAATAGAATAAATACATATACAGATAGAATAGAAAACATCCATATACAGAATCCTATACCCACATTATTATTTTGATTATCATTATTATTTTATTTTTAGTTAATATTATTATTATTATTAATATTATTACATAATTACACCATTAGTCTGGTTGAACAAAGACACGGGTCTATCCAGTTCAACCAATAAAAAAAAAAAAAAAAAATAATAAATAGAATAAATACATATACAGATAGAATAGAAAACCTATATATACAGAATCATATACCCACATTATTATTTTTATTATCATTATTATTTTATTTTCATTTAATATTTTTATTATTATTATTATTACATAATTACATAATTACACTGTTAGTCGAGTTGAATAAAGACGCCGGTCTATCAAGTTCAACCAATAGAAAAAATTAATAAATAGAATAAATACATATACAGATAGAATAGAAAACCTCCATATACAGAACCCTATAACCACATTCTTATTTTTATTATCATTATTATTTTATTTTTATTTAATATTCTTCTTCTTATTATTATTATTATTACATAATTACACCGTTAGTCGGGTTAAACAAAGACACAGGTCTATCTATTTCAACCAATAGAAAAATAAATAAAAGGAATAAATACATATACAGATAGAATAGAAAACTTCCATATACAGAACCCTATACCCACATTATTATTTTTAATATCATTATTATTTTATTTTTATTTAATATTATTATTATTACATAATTACACCATTAGTCGGGTTGAACAAAAACACAGGTCTATCTAGTTCAACCAATAGAAAAAATAAGTAAATAGAATAAATACATATACAGATAGAATAGAAAACCTCCATATACAGAAACATTTACCCACAATATTTTTACTATTATTTTATTTTTAATTAATAACATTATTATTATTACATAATTACACTGTTAGTCAGGTTGAATACAGACACAGGTCTATCTAGTTACACCAATAGCAAAGATAAATAAATAAATAGAATAAATACATATACAGATAGAATAAAAAACCCTCCATGTACAGAATCCTATACCCACAAAACTAGTATTAATATTAATAATAATAATATTAATAATAATAATAATAATAATAATAATAATAATAATAATAATTATTATTATTATTATTATTATTATTATCATTATTTTTATATTGTTTTAATCATATATTTACATAGTAAAGTTGAAAGAGACACAGATCTGTATAGTTAAAAAAAAAAAAAAAGAATAAATAAAGAGAGAACCTTCATTATCAGGATCCTATCCCCATAAAAATATTATTTTTATTATAATGAAATATTTACCAAGTCAGGTTGAAAAAAGACACAAGTCCTTCTAGTTCAACAAATAGGAAAAATAAAGAATACATAAATAGAAAACCTCCATGTACTAAATCCTTTTCCATTATTATTCATTTTATATATTTTAATTTTTTAAGCATATAAATTCTCTATTTTTCAAAATAAAGGCAAAATAAATATAAATATGGTCTGAGCACTGACAGGCTGACCCCCCCACCCCTTCAACCTCTGCAGCAATGCTGGCAGCACTCATACATCTATTTCCCAAAGACAACCTCTGGCTATGACGCTGAACACGTCCACTCAAGTCATTTGGTTGACCAATGGCGAGGCCTGTTCTGAGTGGAACCTGTCCTGTCAAACCGCTGTATGGCCTTGGCCACCGTGCTGCAGCTCAGTTTCAGGGTCTTGGCAATCTTCTTATACCCTAGGCCATCATTATGTAGAGCAAAAATTATTTTTTTCAGATCCTCAGAGAGTTCTTTGCCATGAGGTGCCATGTTGAACTTCCAGTGACCAGTATGAGAGAGTGAGAGCGATAACACCAAATTTAATACACCTGCTCCCCATTCACACCTGAGACCTTGTAACACTAACGAGTCAAATGACACCCGGGAGGGAAAATGGCTAACTGGGCTCAATTTGGATATTTTGACTTAGGGGTGTATTCACTTTTGTTGCCAGCAGTTTAGACATTTTACACTGTTCTACAAGCTGTACACTCAATACTTTACATTGTAGCAAAGTGTCATTTCTTCAGTTTTGTCACATGAAAAGATATTCAGCAAGCAGAAGCTCTGCTGACTTCCAACATCCAATCATGTGCAAGCAAAAAAGCTGTTTAATTATTTTCCTTGCATCTGATTGGGTATGCTTTGTATAGTAAAGTGAAGCTTTACCTTATTTACTAAGCTCTGGAGCAACTGCACTTTAGTAAATCAATCCCTTAGTTTTAATATGCAAAGAGCACAGGTGACAGCTACAGGACATCTCACATTACAGACAAGCATCACAATGGGGCATTCAGAACATTGTCTTTCTCAGGGCTCATGCACAGAGAAGCAAGTCAGAAGCAGTATGCTTCCATGTGCTTCTGAGTTGCATTGACTTGTGTTAGATCTTCTTTGAATTGCTTTTCTGTTGTTCAAGAAATTGCTCCAAGCTGGTTCTGAATTGAGTTGCTTCTACATTCTTATGGAAAGGGGATAAAAAAATAGAATCTCAGATCCATGTATATGATCCTTATCTCCTGCTGAGTGTTCCCTGGATGGCAGCACATAATAGTTGCATTGAATCAAACGACTCAATACACAGAAGGATTTAGCAATTTCTTTGCCTTTTTTGATGGGCACCTGGAGGAAAGTTGCACACACTATCTAACATGCATTTAAGCGGACCTTCAGTCCATCTCTCAGATGACTCCGCCCCCTCCTCCGCCACCACCATTATGGAACATGTTCAGATGTGCTGAAGGACTCTGCCCAGTATTGGTTTCTAGCAGAGCCCCTTGGCGATTTCTTATACATATTGTACAGATGTGAAAGGTTTGGGACTTTCATAATAGCCATCTATGATGGTCATGGAAACCTGAGCATGCGCAACTGTGCTTGGACCTTTAAGCCCTGCAGAACATCTGCGCAAAAGCCAAGGGTGAAATATTGTAATTCTCGCCTAGGTGAGAAATGAGGAACTGCATGTAGCAAATAAATTGCATTAGTTGAAAGAAAGACTAATGTCCAATTGTAACAGAAGAAGTGGGGAGGAGGCAGGGCAACTTGACATGACCTTTGGGGTGAAGAACCGCTTTAATGATGCTGACTCTGTTTCTGTCTATGGCTTCCCCAAGCAAGGGCAAGCTAAGAACGTTAAACTCAAGCACCATGAGCATTAATCTCTCTTGTGTATAAAGTCTAAAAAAAAGAAACTACAGTCTACTTACTGTAAAAGTGGCAAAGTCCTCCAGTTGTCTGAAGCTGACCAGTGTCTTGAACAATATTTAGAAATTGTAGCTAATCAGGTCAGTAGCACACCAGCAAAATGACCTGGGCCTATAGTAATATAGAAACCAGAAACCCGAAGAAACCAGCACGGTGGCCAAGACCATACAGCGGTTTAACAGGACGGGTTCCACTCAGAACAGGCTTCACCATGGTCGACAAAAGAAGTTGAGTGCACGTGCTCAGCATCATATTCAGAGGTTGTCATTGGGAATTAGACATATGAGTGCTGCCAGCATTGCTGCAGAGGTTGAAGGGGTGGTGGGTGGGTGGGGGGTCAGCCTGTCAGTGTTCAGACCATACGCCGAACACTGCATCAAATTGGTCGGCATGGCTGTCATCCCAGAAGGAAGCCTCTTCTAAAGATGATGCACAAGAAAGACCGCAGTTTGCTGAAGACAAGCATACTAAGGACACGGATTACTAGACCCATGTCCTGTGGTCTGATGAGACCAAGATAAACCTATTTGGTTCAGATGGTGTCAAGCGTGTGTGGCAGGAACCAAGTGAGGAGTACAAAGACAAGTGTGTCTTGCCTATAGTCAAGCATAGTGGTGGTGTCATGGTCTGGGGCTACATGAGTGCTGCCGGCACTGGGGAGCTACAGTTCATTGAGGGAACCATGAATGCCAACATGTACTGTGACATACTGAAGCAGAGCATGATCCCTTCCCTTCGGACACTGAGCCACAGGGCAGTATTCCAACATGATACCGACCACAAACACACCTTCAAGATGACCACTTTCTTGCTGAAGAAGCTGAGGGTAAAGGTGATGGACTGGCCAAGCATGTCTCCAGAACTAAACCCTATTGAGCATCTGTGGGGCATTCTCAAATGGAAGGGGGAGGAGCGCAAGGTCTCTAACATGTACCAGCTCCATGATGTCACCATGGAGGAGTGGAAGAGGACTCCAGTGGCAACAAGTGAAGCTCTGGTGAACTCCATGCCCAATAGGGTTAAGGCAGTGCTGGAAAACAATGGTGGCCACACAAAATATTGACACTTTGGGCCCAATTTGGACATTTTCACTTAGGAGTGTACTCACTTTTGTTGCCAGCAGTTTAGATGGATGTGTGTTGAGTTATTTTGAGGGGACAGCAGATTTACACTGTTATACAAGCTGTACACTCACTACTTTACATTGTAGCAAAGTGTCATTTCTTCAGTGTTGTCACCTGAAAAAGTAGAATAAAATATTTTCAAAGATTTGAGGGGTGTACTCACTTTTGTGAGATACTGTAGATACAAAAAAAAAAAAAGGTCAAAGGTTTCATCAATGCCTAGAAGCACAGTGAAGTCTATTATTAAGAAGTGGAAGTTATTTGGTACAACACAGACCCGCCCTAGATTAGGACATCGCTCCAAACTAGATGAAAGAGCCAGGAGGAAACTGATCAGAGAGGCTAACAAAAGGCCTAGAGCAGGGGTCTTCAAACTATGGCCCTTCAGTTGTTCAGGAACTACAATTCCCATCATGCCTAGTCATGGCTGTGAATGTCAGACTTTTACAATGCCTCAAGGGATGTGTAGTTCTGCAACAGCTGGAGGGCCGTAGTTTGAGGATCCCTGGCCTAGAGCAACTCTGAAGCAGTTGCAAGAATTTATGACAAAGAGTGGTCATTGTGTGCATATGAGAACACTATCACAAATTCTCCACCAATGTCGTTTGTATGGGAGGGTTGCAAGAAAAAATCCACTCCTCAAGAAAGGCCACATGCAGTCACAACTGATCTTTGCCAAAATGCACCTTGAAGATTTTGAGGCTGCATGGAAAAAGGTGTTAAGGTCAGATGAGACCTAAATTGATTTATTTGGCCTCAACACCAAACGATGCGTCTGACAGAAATCCATCCAAATAACACTATTCCTACAGTAAAACATGGAGGTGGTAATATCCTGTTATGGGGGGGGTTTCTCTGCAGCAGGGACTGGAGCACTTGTCAGGATAGAAGGAAAAAGGGAAGGGGCAAAATACCAAAATACCAAATAATTTTCAATGGTGTTTAAGTCTGGGCTTTGACTAGGCCATGCAAGGACATTCACATTTTTCTCCTTCAACCACTGTGTGCTTATTTTTGTGGTGTGCTTTGGGTCATCGCGATTTTTAGAAGGTAAACCTTCTGCCCTCTGCCAGAAAGTTGTCAATGGGAAGAAGGTTTACCTTCCAACATCGCAATGACCTAAAGCACACAGCAAAAATAAGCACACAGTGGTTGAAGGAGAAAAATGTGAATGTCCTTGCATGGCCTAGTCAAAGCCCAGACTTAAACACCATTGAAAATCTGTGGAATGACTTGAAAACTGCAGTCCACAAACGGTCACCATCAAATTTAACTGAACTTGAGCAGTTCTGCAAAGAAGAGTGGACAAATTTAGCAAAATCTAGATGTGAAAAGTTAGTAGAAACATCTCCCAACAGACTAAAGGCTGGAATTAAAGCAAAAGGTGGTTCAACAAAATACTGACACAAGGGGGGTGATCCTTTTTCTAAGTCAGTGATTCTGTTTTTGAATTTTGTTTATTTCTGACATGTTGTTATATCTTTCACTTTGATGTTATAAGTTGCACTGAGTAAATACAGCTGGATAAGGCAGTAGAGCCAGCCCTCCTGTAATGGACCCGGGCCCTATCAGTTCAAAAGGGGGACCCAGGCTCCTGTTAAGTAGGAGGTCTGGCTGTACTGTCTTATTGCACCGATCCTCTTCTGCCTCCCCCTACACTGTTACCAGCTTCTCCTTATTTTTCCCCCCTCCGGCTGCACTGCAGGAGGATCAATTCTAGCACATGCACCCCTTCCTTATGTTGTCCAGGCCCCCCTGTGTGCCCCTTTCCCCAGCGCTGCCAGTTTCCCTTTCCTTTCCCACCGGCAGAGGGGGGAGGGGCTGGTAAATATGTAATTTCCTGGCCCCTCCCTTTCCTGCATGAACACAGTGAGTGATCCTTAGCAATCACTCCTGTGTCCATTTATCAGTGAAGCATAGTAAAATGTGTTTACTATGATTCGGTTTGTGAATGAGCAGGAAGCCTTAGAGCGGTTCCTGTTCATTCATCTGTGCAGCTGAGGACACCGAGAAATGGACTGATAAATCTATGTTCTCACGCACTTTCGGACAGGGATAGGGGGCCCTGTCAGGTAGACTGTATGGTGCCCTGTGATTAAAACAGCAGCCTGCCTACTGTAAATATATTCCCATCAAGAAAGCAATTTCATGTGCACTAATAAAATACTAAGAATTAGTGGAACAAAGGAAGACTTGACTACTAGAACCTGTAACTGCTCTGTAGTGTCTATAGGGGTATTGGTGATTAGACCGCCACTTCCCTAAATACAAATATAGAGATAGAGGTTCCCCAGTTGTGGGACTTTATAGGCACTTCAAACACATAACAGATAAATTAATAAAAACAGATATTTATTATGAATCATCAGTAAAAGACAAGAAACATGAAATATGATATGGACAACTGAAAATACACCAAATTAAACGATGATGACACAGTCTGGTATCCTCCAACCGACGCGTTTCAGAGACTATGTAGCTCCTTCCTCAGGGGTATAAGAGGTAACCCTGTCGTCGTTCATTGGTGTGTCAAAAAAAATTCCATGTTTGGTTTAAAAACAGAGTCTCAGAACTTTCTGCCTTTCCGCCCAACCTTAGAGGCAGGGCAGCCATCAGAAGATTTGGGGCCCCTTACACAGCTTTAGGCCTGGGCCTCTCCAGGCCTGACCACCAACATTCCGCAGGACCTGCCCTCTGGCCGCCCCACTGAATCTGCCCACTGCCCATCCCACCGCGTCCTCCAGTGCACCCACTTCTATTTTAACACTCTTACAACTTAACATATGAAAATAAATCCAATCCATCAAAGAGACATCCCCATATATTCAGGAAAGATACATCCCAATCCAGTAAAGAGACGGCCTCATATATTCAGCAAAGAGTCATCCTAATCCAACAAAGAGACGGCCTCATATATTCAGCAAAGAGACATCCCAATCCAGTAAAGAGACCGCCTCATAAATTCAGCAAAGGGATATCCCAAACCAGTATAGAGGTGGCCTCACATATTCAGCAAAGACACATCCCAATCCAGTAAAGAGACAGACTCATATATTCAGCAAAGAGATATCCCAATCCAGCAAGGAGATAGCCTCATATTTTCAGCAAAGAGACTGCACAATCCAGCAAAGAGACATCCCTTCAGCTGCATCGGCTTACTCTGCAGCTGCCCTGCTCAGCTGCATCGGCTTACTCTGCAGCCGCCCTGCTTTAGCAATTTTCATAGTTACTACAGCTGCAATAACTTGGTCTCGTTGGTTGGGTCCTAGGGGGCCAGGCCCCTCAGAACACCCGGGCCCCCTACATGTGTATGGGCTGTCCCCTGCCCTGCTTAGAGGTAACGTATGTTGTACTGGATAGAAGAGCCAATTGTAAAGAGGAGCATCCAAAAGGTGTTAGACTCAACCTAGAAACACCAGGGGGCACTGAGGCCTGGCAAACAGGGTTCTGCACCTATGGACCCATAATGGAATGGCAGACCTCACATTGATTGGTAATCTGAGTATGGACTGGCTTTAGACAGCACAGCTAAAAGGATGTGTCCTTCATAAAGGTGTGGAGCAAGAGTGTAGTGTCTACGGACAGATTTAGCGTTGGTAACAAGGACTTTCCAGCAGGTATGTGCTTTAGCAATTGCTAGTTACTACAGCTGCATCAACTCGGTCTCGTTGGTTGGGGCCTGGGCGGCCGGGCCCCATGGAACGCCCGGGCCCCCTACATGTATATGGGCTGTCCCCCAACAATGGCTGCCCTGCTTAGAGGTAACGTATGTTGGAGGGGGGAGGAGTACCGCGCTTCAAAGGTGTGTGTGTGATATAAAGTGTCTTAGTGATAAATAAATAAAAATACAAATATGACTGGTGTATAAAATCCTTGAAAAAAATATCTAAATATTGACAGATGTATAAAATCAACTCAATGTATAATACACATAATCATATAAATAAATAAATACAACTCTAAAATATCTCAATAGGTGGTGCTTATGGTGATATATATTAATAAAAATGAAAAAAGTGCTCTGTGCTTAATAAACAACTCTATTATCACTCTGTATATATGGTGATGCAAGTGTCCATATATATTCACGGGTGATTAAATGCTGCTATACAATATAAAGTGCTCAAGTGTCCCATATATTGATAACGGTGATATATATCTTGCTCTTATCTTCGGTGCATGGAGGTGCTCTTCAGTGCACGTGACCACTAGGTGTGCTATATGCTCACCTCCATCTTTTAAATAATAAAGCTTATTTTGGATCTCTCAGGGGTGTACACCTTTCTCCTCTCCTCCTCTGGAGCCCTGTGACAGTGATGGCTGCCGATATACTCCTTATAATGGGGATCGGTTTATGAGGTCATTGATGGAACCTCGAATCTCCAAAAGAAAGGGGCCAATATAGTGAAGTATTGTAAAGCTTTTATTTTCATATAAAAAAGAATTCCACTCACATGAAGCTGTTGAAAACTGCACTTATCAGATGCAGGACTGTGTCTGCCCGTTCTCCGCTACATCACTTCCGGTGCTATGCCCTACGCGTTACGCTACGTCCTCATGTAGCTTCTTCAGGGGGTGGTAACGTATGTTGTACTGGATAGAAGAGCCAATCGTAAAGAGGAGCATCCAAAAGGTGCTACACTCAACCTGGAAACACCAGGGGGCACTGAGGCCTGGCAAACAGGGTCCTGCACCTATGGACCCATTATGGAATGGCATACCTCACATTGAGTGGTAATCTGAGTATGGACTGGCTTTAGACAGCACAGCTAAAAGAATGTGTCCTTCATAAAGATGTGGAGCAAGCGTGTAGTGTCTACGGACAGATTTAGCGATTGTAACAAGGACTTTCCAGCAGGTATGTGCTTTAGCAATTGCTAGTTACTACAGCTGCATCAACTCGGTCTCGTTGATTGGGGGCCTGGGCGGCCGGGCCCCATGGAATGCCCAGGCCCCCTACATGTGTATGGGCTGTCCCCCAACAATGGCTGCCCTGCTTAGAGGTAACGTATGTTACATATAGTTATATAGTAGGTGAGGTTGAATAAAGACAATAGTCCTTCCAGTTCAACCTGTGTAGTGTGTGTGGCTGTAATCATCTCACATATCCCTGAATGTTCTGATCCTTGAGATGTACGTCTAATAGTCTTTTGAAAACAACCATACTACCCGCAGAAACCACCTCTTGTGGTAGAGAATTCCACAATCTTGTAGCCCTAACAGTGAAGAACCCCCCACGTTGCCTGAGGTTAAAACGCTTCTCCTCTAATCGCATTGTATGCCCCCAAATCCTCATGCAAACCCTTAGACTGAACAGCTTTTTTTCTAAGCTGAGACCCCCATTGAGATATTTAAAAATTGCTATCATGTCCCCCCTCAGGCGTCTCTTCTCCAGGGAGAATAAATCAAGCGATTGCAGACGCTCTTCATAATTAAGGTCCTCCAATCCACTAATTAGTTTAGTTGCCCTGGATGTTGTACTGGATAGAAGAGCCAATCGTAAAGAGGAGCATCCAAAAGGTGCTACACTCAACCTGGAAACACCAGGGGGCACTGAGGCCTGGCAAACAGGGTCCTGCACCTATGGACCCATTATGGAATGGCAGACCTCACATTGGGTGGTAATCTGAGTATGGACTGGCTTTAGACAGCACAGCTAAAAGGATGTGTCCTTCATAAAGATGTGCAGAAAGTGTGCAGTGTCTACGGACAGATTTAGCATTGGTAACAAGGACTTTCCAGCAGGTATGTATTCATTACAAGCAAATACCAAACCATAGATATTGGATCAACACATAATAAGTTTGATGATACCACTGTGTTAATACATAGTTTTATTACCTATAAAATAAAAGGGAATAGTCACAAAGAGAAGAAATAGACATACAGCATCATCTCAATGTATCTGTTAGTCTTCATTCCGTTTGTAAAGCCTTGTGATATGTTGACATTGTAGCAAGCTATACTATTCTATACTATTATAAATATATATTATGCACACTATGAGCAATTATGTACAAGGTTACCCTCGTAAGCATAATGGATACATGATATTATGGGCCCAAACAAAGCAATATGTACAGTTTAGCACAGTATTAAACAAACCCCATAAAAGCAGCAAATGCATATTAACAGCCGAAGGTCTTCCTAAGTGTGCGTTGTACGGCTCTATAGGACAACAATAAATTCCAGAAAAAAAAAAATAGAAACGCTTTGGCTAACCACCGGTGCAAATGTATATGCCAACAGCCATGTATTTCTGCAATAATTACCGTTTTTTTATGTATTCAACAAGAGCAGAATGGTGACCTATTGACGACAGCGAGCCGCGAGAAGAATCGCTCAGTCTGAGGTTACAAATCCTCTGATTTGTGAAAAGAAATTAAATAAACCCCTCTTTACCCCATCTATGCACATTCCATGACACGTATATGCATATAAATATGTATGAAATACTGTATAGCCACGTATTAATGTGACAATACAAAAGGAATGCGTTTTTTACATGGCAGCTTTGACTAGTAACCACCATTAATTCATCGCTTGCAAATTGATGTCTCGCAAACATTCCCCCTGTTCTACACCAGAATAGCGACTTTGATCTTTCTGCTTCTCATGGTGGGTCACCACTGCATTAATGACAGTCTTAGAAGGCCACCAGGATTCAAAGCAAAGTGAAGGTGTATTTAGTGTTTCAACGCACATTACATCGAAAGAAAAAAAAAAAAAGGAAAATAAAAAGGAAGTAAAAAAGATCAATTTGTTCACCGATAGGCAAATAAATAAAACAGGATTTAATAAGGGAAATACGGGAAAGTACATACAATTATTTTACTTTTTTTTTGTGTGATTTATTCGGTTACATCATTTATTTCTTTGCAGTCGGAATAAAGATTTAAAGACAGTTTACCTGTAAAAATAGAGGTTTAAAATATTCTTTTTTTGCCCTTAAAAAGGTATCAAAGCATGTGTTTGTAATAAATGCAGGCTTGGAAATACAGCCATGTATATATTGCGTCTAAAATGAAATCACATTAAAGGGTATAAAAACGAAACATATAATAAAACAGATTTGTTTAACCACTTCAGCTCCGGAAGGTTTTACCCCCCTAATGACCAGGGCATTTTTTTGCAATTCCGTGCTGCGTTATTTTAACTAACAATTGCGCGGTCATGCGACGGCACTACCCAAAAACAATTGATGTTTCCCTTTTTTGGTGGTATTTGATCACCTCTGTGGTTTTTAGATTTTGCGCTATAAACAATTTTGAGAAAAACACAATATTTTTTTTTACTTTCTGCTGTAAAACATTAAAAAATAAATTAAAAATAAATAAATTAAATTAAAAATTAAAATTAAAAAAATATTTTTTTTTTTTTATCATTTTAGGCCAATTTGTTATTCTGCTACATATTTTTGGTAAAGCGTAAAAAAGCGTATTGTATTTGGTTTGTGCATAGTTATAGCATTTACAAACTACGGGATAGATTTTTGAACTTTTTTTTTTTTTTTATATTAGTAATGGTGTCAATCAACGATTTTTAGCGGGACTGCGACATTGTGGCGGACAAATCTGACACTAAGTGGAAGATTTACTAAAACCGAAGCGTAAAAAATCCGGTTCAGCTCTGCATAGAGACCATTTAGCTTCAAGGTTTTATTGTCACAGCTTAACTGAACAATCTGAAGCTAGAAGCCGATTGGCTACCATGCACAGCTGCACCAGATTCTGAGTGCTCCACTTTTAGTATATCAACCCCTGAGTGACACTTTTTGGGGACCAGTGACATTAATACAGTAACCAGTGTTAAAATATATGCAATGTTACGGTATAAATTACACTGGCAGGGAAGGGGTTAATATTGGGGGTGATCAAGGGGTTGAATGTAAGCCTAAATGTGCTTGCTAACTGTGGGGGGAGGTGCTCTGTGACAGACACACAGAGATCGGTCAGCTTAGCTGAGACACACAATCTCACTGTGCCTGTCTGACAGGAGAGCCGCCTGATTTGTTTACATAGGCAGGCAGTTCTCCTGTCAGTTTCCCACGAAGATTGCGGGAGGCCGGTGGTGATTGAGCCCGCTCCACCCGCAGTCTGGCTCCCGATGTGTCTAATGCGCAGATTATGCGTGATTATGCGCAGCCAAGCCGTCCTGCCGCAGTAAATATGCTCGGGGCGGTCAGCAAGGGGTTAAAGGACCTGTTAGGAGAAGAGATTTTCTGAACTGATGCAAATATCAAACCTTTTTGAAGATGATCTACATACTGAGTATATACGTGCGTATAATATACTATTATATGTTTAACAGTATTTGTTTAAAGCCCCGTACACACGTACCGATTGTCGGCCGTAAATATTCGGCCGCTGACCGATCGGCCGATTGTAGGCTTGTTAGTATGATGCTTCCGACAGCCGACAGCGCATTTTCGGCCGAACAGAATCTGGCGTGCAGACTTTAAAATTTTTGTTGGCCGTCACCAGAACGGCCGATTGTTCGCCAGTCAGTACAGAATTTGGCCGACAAACAGCAGATTTGCAAGACTGGGCATGCTCAGAGAAGAAAAAAGACAAGGAAAGTTAACCATCACATGACATCACTTCTGAAGTCGGCTGTTGTTGGCCGACAAAATTCGTGTGCAGTCTTTTGCAGTTTTCAACCGACAGGACAGCCCTGGACAAAAGACGGCCGATCGTTCGGCCAACGATCGCTACGTGTGTACGGGGCTTAAGGCTCTGTTCTCACTGGTGCGACTTGTCATGCAACTTTGGACACATAAAATCGCATGACAAGTCACAGCCCATTGATTTCAATGGCACCCATTCCAGTCTATGAGACTTAAAGTTTTAGCAACTTTGAAAACGTTCCTGCACTACTTTGATCCGACTTTCTTGCAACTTGAGTGCCAGAGAGTGTACAGTTTCACCAAAGTTGCATCAAAGTGGCATCAGAGTCGCACTCCAAAGTTGCACTCAAAATCACATGACATTGAAGGTGCACGTGCGGGAAAGGAGGCAAAAACATGCAGGGGTTGATTTACTAAAACTAGAGGGTGCAAAATCTGATGCAGCTCTGCATAGAAACCAATCAGCTTCCAGGATTTTTGTCAAAGCTTAGCCAGTTTTGGACAGGAAGGATTTTCCCCCTTAATGACCGGGCCGATTTTTGCGATTCGACACTGCGTTACTTTAATGGAAAATTGCTTGGTCGTGCGACACTGTACCTAAATAAAATTGATGTCCTTTTTCCCCACAAATAGAGCTTTCTTTTTTGCGCTATAAACAAAAAAAGAGCGACAATTCTGAAAAAAAAAAAAAACAATATTTTTCACTTTCTGCTATAAAACATTCCCAATTAAAAAAAAAAATTTTTTTCCATCATTTTAGGCCTATATGCATTCTGCTACATATTTTTGAGTTATCACATCTACAAACTAGGGAAAAGATTTATGTCATTTTTATTTCTGAATATTTCTTTTTTTACTAGTAATGGCGGCGATCTGCGATTTTTTAGCGGGACTGCGACATTGCGGCGGACAGATCGGACCGCCTAACTGACATTTTTGACACTTTTGGGGGACCAGTGACATTACTACAGTAATCAGTGCTAAAAAATATGCACTGTTACTGTACTATTGACACTGACAGGGAAGGGGTTAACACCATGGGCGATCAAAGGGTTAAATGTGTCCCTAGGTGGTGCTTTATAACTGTGTGGGGGATGGGTTTGCTGAATGAACAGAGAGACCTGTGCTCCTAAATAAGGGGAACACAGGATCCCTGTGTTCATTATTATTTACATTGGTATGCCGCTGTTCTGTCTTCATGGGGAGCGATTGTGGGTGCCTGGTGGATATTGAGGCCGCCGGACCAGCTAAATGGCTCCCCCTGTGGCCAATTGGTGCGCACACGCTCCCACACTAGCTGTCCCGCTATACGACGTACATGCACGTCGTTTCGCAGGACAGAGCTGAACTGCCGCAGTATAAGTATGGCGGCTGGTCGGCAAATGGTTAGGAGGTACAAAAATCAAAGAGGATAAAGTGTATTGCATACTCTAAGGCTGCATTTACACCTGTGCATTTCCCAAACGCGTGACAAAACATATACAAATGCATATTTTGCTACGCATTTCGGAAACGTGGAGCATTTTGCAGTGCCATTAATGTAGAACTATAGGCAAAACTGTTTTTTTTTTTTTTCATTTTGGATAGAGCAAGGGAGGGTTATAACCCCTATTAATTTTTTTTTACCATCTGTGTCCCGTTGTGGAGATTTCCCTTCACTTCCTGTCCCATAGCCAAACAGGAAGTGAGAAGAAGTCTCTGCAAATTATAGGAATTTCTCGGGGACTCCCAGCTCACCAGAACTAGTGTCCCCATTGGAAGATTTCCCCTCTATTAATGTTCTGGGGACAACCCAAAATTTGGGGTTTTCTTTCACTTTCAATGATAATGGTAAAAAGGACAAATAGATAGATGGGAATCTCCCTAAACACCCAAAACTAAAGAAAAGTTTTCCCTTCAGTTATACTTTATTTGTCAATGATACCCCAAATGTGGGTTCAAATGTGCCAAAACGCACACTGAAAAAAAAACACCCAATGCTCCATGTCCAAAAAGGTTCTGGAGCCACTTTGGGATGTTTGCATAGCCCCCAACTTTGATTTGATTTGGAGGGACTGTCCCTGATTTGGAACAAAGTCCCTCTTTCCTCCTCATTTGTCCCTCATTTCGGTCTGATCTATATAGTTTTATATAAAATGCACCTTTTATCTTTCAAAAAAGTGTTTCCCAGTGCTAAACCTTTCATCCAATTTCTAAATTACTTTTCTCAACAAAAGTGGAGTTACGCTTTAACCACTTAAACCCCGGAAGATTTTACCCCCTTCCTGACCAGGGCCTATTTTGCCATTCGGCACTGCGTGACTTTAGCAGACAGAGCTTTCTTTTGGTGGTATTTGATCACCTGTGCGATTTTTTGATCAACGCGCTATAAACAAAAAAAAGCGTCAATTTTGCAAAAATAACAATATTTTTCACATTTTTTTATATGAAATTCCCCAAAAAAAAAATGTAAAAATCTAAATTTTTTACCATTTTCGGCCAATTTGTTTTATGCCACATATGTTTGGTAAAAAAAAATCGCAAAAAGCGTATTTTGATTGGTTTGAGCAAAAGTTATCGCATTTACTAACAAAGGGAAAGATTTTTGTCATTTTTGTTGTTTTTTTTTTTTAACGAGTAATGGCGGCGATCTGTGATTTTTTTTTTGCTGGACTGCGACATTGCGGCGGACAGATCGGACCCTTGACTGACATTTTTGACACTTTTGGGGTTACCAGTGACATTACTACAGTAATCAGTGCTATACATATGCACTGTTACTGAAAAAATGACACTGGCAGTGAAGGAGTTAACTGTATTGAAGCGGGAGGGGTTAAGTGTGTCTCTAGGGGTGTGTTTCTAACTGTGATTGGCTGTGACTACTAGTGTAAGAACAGAGATCAACGGTCCTACATAGTAGAACCGTCTGATCTCCATTCTTACACAGGGAAGAATGACAGGCGGTTTTGTTTACATTAGCCGCCCGCCTTTCTTCCGGTGTAAAGGACGATCGCGAGTGCCCGGCGGACATCGGGTCCGTCGGGCACACGCGCGGGGGGGGTCCGTGACTGCGCGGGAGCGGGAGCGCGCCTCCGGCGGCGCTCGCTTGCTCCCTAGAGCCTCACAGGCTAGCAACGTAGTACTACGCCGCTTTGCCTGTAAGGGGCTGACCGCCGCAGTAAATAGTCGTGCAGCGGTCGGCAAGCGGTTAAAGCTTAATTAAACAAGTTGAAGTTACCTTGATACCTTTTGTTATTCTGAAGAAATCATTGTTTGTTCCTCTGTGCTGAGTGGGTCTAATGAGAGTGGTTTCATAATTATCTATCAGCTGTGGCAGCTGCAGGGCTCTAATGAGGAAATCTGCTGGGCCTGCATCCCTTTAGACGTGTTCCTATTGGGATTATCTCACCAAAAATGACATTTTTGTTGCAGGGGATGCCAGAAATCTGACTTGTATCCTAGTGCAGACTTCTGGGAAAATTGGTGAGCCAATCACACAAACAGGAAATTATGTTTCTGGGGGTGTGGTCAGTATACATTCTGTGTACAGAACACCTCCAGGCGGCCATATTGCATTGCATTTTCAGAAAGTTACAGCGGCTGCAGATTGAAAAGGAAAGGTAATTTCTAATAACATTCAATTACAATATGATTTGTGTCTCAATTGTATACGCTATATCATGGGTGTCCAACCTTTTGGCTTCTCTTGGCCACATTGAGTGTAGAGAAATTTTCTTGGGCCGCATATAGAATATATACTATAGTTAAGGTATATAAGTAATAAAATGCCACCGCGCCCCCGCACTAATTTAACCACTTTAATACAGGGCACTTCCCTCCCTTCCTGCCCAGGCCAATTTTCCCCTTTTAGCGCTGTTGCATTTTGAATGACAATTGCGCGGTCATGCAACACTGTACCTACACCAAATTTATGTAATTTTTACCCCCACAAATAGAGCTTTCTTTTGGTGGTATTTGATCACCTCTGGGTTTTTTCCTTTTTGCTAAACAAATAAAAAAAGACCGAAAAGTTTGAAAAAAAAAAAAAGTTTTTTTGTTTATGTTATACAATTTTGTAAATAAATAAGTTTTTTCCTGCACTGATGAGCACTGATGAGACTGCACTGACAGGCACTGATGAGGAGGCACTGATGGGGTGGCACTGATGGGGTGGCACTGATAGGCGGCACTGATAGGCGGCACTGATATGCGGCACTGATAGGCACTGATATGTGGCACTGATAGGTAGCACAGATATGCAGCATTGGTGGGCACTGATAGGCGGCACTGCTAGGCACTGATAGGCGGCATTGATGGGCACTGATAGGTGGCACTGATGGGCACTGATAGGTGGCACTGATGGGCACTAATGGGCACTGATAGGCGGCACTGGTGGGCACTGATGGGCACTGATGGGTGGCACTGATCGGCACTGATGGGCACTGATAGGCGGCACTGGTGGGCAATAATGGGCACTGGTGGGCGACACTAAAGGATGGCAATGATGGGCACTTGTGGGCAGCACTGACAGGGAGGGCACTGGTGGGCAGCACTGATGGGGAGGGCAATGGGGGGCTCCCTGAGCCCTGATTGCCATCCCTGGTGGCCATAGTGGGCATCCCTGGGGTCATAGTGGGCATCCCTGGTAGATCTAGTGGCATCCCCCCCCCCCCGAGGGTCTGCACTGGTAATCAATGATCTGATTACCAGTGCCGACCCCCCCCCCCCCTGTCAGGGGAGCCGCCGATTGGCGCTCCTTTACTCGTGCCTGTCAGGCACAAACTAAGGAAAGCCAATCAACGGCTGTTCCTATTTACTATGTGACCAGCTGTGATTGGACACGGCTGATCACATGGTAAAGAGCCTCCGTCAGAGGCTCTTTACCGAGATCCGAGATGCAGGGTGTCAGACTGACACCTGAAATGGAATCAGTATACAGAGGTTCATTTATTCTGAGAGATATTAAAGGAACACTCTAACCACTATGACCCCTTAATGATTTGAAGTGGTCATGGTGGTAGGAGTCAGAAACACTGCACATGCTTGCCTCCCCCCTCCCCTTAAAGGCAGCCTCTGCCTACAGTTAGTTGGAAGCTGCTGTGGCCGTGACCCCGACCCGACTTCCTTCCTCCCCAGCAAAAAAAAAAATTGTCAGGGGGCAGTGGGCCGCATTGCCTGCGGTTCTGGGTCGAATGTTGGACATGCCTGCGCTATATTGTTTTTTCTTTATTTGATGATTTTTTTCCTCCACGAAAGTGGAGTTACCCTTTAGACCCCGTTCACACTAGGGCGACCTGTCAGGCGACCTGGTCGCCTGACAGGTCGCCTGCCATAGAGAAGCTGTGGACCCGTTCTAATAGGAGCGACACAAGTCGCTCCGACTTAGAAAAAGGGTCCGGAGCTTCTTTGGGGCGACCTGGAGCGACCTGCATTGACTTCAATGTTATGAAGTCCATGCCGGCCGCTCCGAGGTCGCGGTGCGAGCTGGGCGCCGCGAACAGTGAGGTTGCCCCGGCAAGTCGGATCGCCCCAGTGAGAACGGGGTCTTAAGGAGGGAAGGTCAAGGTCATTAAAAACGCAGCTTAGTTGCAGATTTTTAAAGGCCCCACAAGCCGCTTGTCCTAACAAGGCCTTACATTGAGCTCTGTCACATGTATATCTAAGGGCTCTTTCACACGGCGGCTCCGATTTTTTTATTCCTCTGCGGCACTTTTTTTTTTTCACGGACATGGATGACACTTGTGTCATCCGCTCCGTATGTCCGCATATCATCCCATCCGTTTGTGGATGATATGCGGATATAATGTATGTCTATGGGGATTGCGGATGTCAGCGGATGACACCGCTGAAATCCGATTTTGCTTCCTTTCCGTTTTTTAAACGGAAGAAAAATAGGGTTCTGTTCCGTTCCAAAAAATGGAACAGAACTGAAAGGACGAAAATCAGATGGCAGCGGATGGTCATCCGCAATCCACAATCCCATTGACCTGCATTATGTCCGTTTTTGGCTCCGTTCACATGTAGGCGTTTTGGGGCGTTTTTGGGGAGTTTTTCTGCTCTAGGATCAGCTCACAAAACGCCCAACAAGACAAATCCTATTCATTTCAATGGCCCCTGTTCACATCTGAGCGTTTTGACGCTGTAAGCAAAACGCCCAACGCTCAAAAAAGTACATGAGCTTCTTTTTGGGCAGATTACAGGCGTTTTCCATTGGTTTCTATTCAATCTAAAAACGCCTGCACAGAAAACGCCTGTAAAAACGCCTGTAAATCGTGGTAAAAATCGCAGTAAAATTGCGGTAAAAAACGCGCGAAAACGCTACGCTCAGGTGTGAATGTAGCCTTTCATCCGCAAAAAAATGGGATGATATACAGACATACGGACCGCCCGTGTGAAAGAGCCCTAAAACTGTTTTTATTTTAAATTGAGTTTATTTATATTTGAATTCAATGTTTATTGTATTTATTTATTTTATGTTTAAATTGTATTTATTTAAACTCTTTTAAAAATATTGATGAAAGGTTTCTCTGTGAATGACCTAAACGTTAGTACATAGTATCAGGAAAAGCCAAAAAAAGCATTGTATGTTACTGAGCCATACCGTGGCTCTTATTTCTGCGCAGCAATGTTTATATTTTTATTTTATTCCTAATCCTTGTTTTTTTGGCCCCTTCATCTTTCCAGAATCAGAACTAGTGAACCCAATGATTTCAATTTTACAGCAGACCTCCTGCCTTTCTCCTTTCCCCCCAGAAGAGGGCACCTAAGCTACACGCTTCACCCATCAGGGATGAGAGAATGGGAGTTGTGCTGAAGAAATTGCACCTTGTTTGTTGTAGAAAAGAAAACTCTAGCTAGATTAGTTATAGAACCGGAGCATTGCAAATATGAAACAGCTCGTTCCGCTATGTAGTAGCTTTGTGCATACATTTTCTTTATATATGTGAAGTGTACCAATCTGTAGTGTTATCTTTTTTGGATGTTTTTATTGCAAGGACAATTTCATGAGGCCCATGGAGAAAGTCTTATTCCATCTTACAAGTTACAAAGCTTGCAATAAGTTCTGGGTGAGAGGGAGAGCTTGTGCAGGAGACCTTCTATCCTAAGACATGGTACAAAGACATTTGTTCTACTAGTCAAGAAGATTGTTATGTGAATTCATTTAAAGCATTCTCACATAGTGTATTTTTCATATGATGTGAATCTGGATTTATTTATCTGATTGCTGGGTGGTATGTGAGTAATAAAAAGAACCATTGAGTGTATCTTAATACACGAGCAGAGTCTGGAACAGCATTTCTCCCAGAAATCCTCCAGCATGCTGGCAAATGTGTCCACTTTAGGCATATGCTGTTATTTGTTAGATAACATGTAGTGCACAACCTTTGTAAATTACATGTAAATGAGAAGAAGAAAGAAAGAAAGAAAGAAAGAAAGAAAGAAAGAAAGAAAGAAAGAAAGAAAGAAAGAAAGAAAGAAAGAAAGAAAGAAAGAAAGAAAGAAAGTAGTATTGATTCACAAAACTGGTGGAGGGGGGAGTCATGAAGGTGAGTCCTTTGCCTACATATGTTGTGCCTCTCTTTTTCATCTTAAAAAAAAAAAAAAAAAAAAAAAAAAAAATATATATATATATATATATATATATATATATATATATATATATATATATATATATATATATATATATATATATATGTATATATATAGTAAAGAAAGAAAGAGAGAAAAAGATAAAAAAGAGGAAGAGAGGGAAAGATAAAAAGAGAAAGAAAGAAAGAAAGAAAGAAAGAAAGAAAGAAAGAAAGAAAGAATATTATTGATCCACAAAACTGGTGGAGGGGGGGGGAGTCACAAAGAGGAGTCCTTTGCCTTCATACTTTGTGTCTCTTTTTTATCTAAAAATTAAAAAAAAATATACAAAATATATGAAAGAAAGAAAGAGAGAAAGAAAGAAAGAAAGAAAGAAAGAAAGAAAGAATAGTACTGATCCAAAAAACTGGTGGAGGGGGGAGTCATGAAGGTGAGTCCTTTGCCTACATACGTTGTGTCTCTCTTTTTCATCAAAAAAAAAAAAAAAAAATATATATATAGTAAAGAAAGAAAGAAAGAGAGAAAAAGATGAAAAGAGGAAGAGAGACGGAAAGATAAAAAGAGAAAGAAAGAAAGAAACAAAGGGACAAACAGAGAAAGAAAGAAAGAAAGAAAGAAAGAAAGAAAGAAAGAAAGAAAGAAAGAAAGAAAGAAAGAAAGAAAGAAAGAAAGAAAGAAAGAAAGAAAGAAAGAAAGAAAGAAAGAAAGAAAGAATATTATTGATCCACAAAACTGGTGGAGGGGGGAGTCACGAAGGGGAGTCCTTTGCTTATATACTTTGTGTCTCTTTTTTATCTAAAAAAAAAAAAGAAAATTATACAAAATATATATAAGAAAGAAAGGAAAGAAAGAAAGGAAAGAAAGGAAAGAAAGGAAAGAAAGGAAAGAAAGGAAAGAAAGGAAAGAAAGAAAGAAAGAAAGAAAGAAAGAAAGAAAGAAAGAAAGAAAGAAAGAAAGAAAGAAAGGAAGAAAGAAAGAAAGAAAGAAAGAAAGAAAGAAAGAAAGAAAGAAAGAAGGGTCATTTTCACCCAAGTCCATATTCACTTTCAGTATCCAATCAGCTCAGAGGAGGTAAATTAACGCAGATCTCCTATAAGCCTAACTGGGTAATTGAATACTGCTATGAAATGAAACAAAAAATAAGAGCCAATATATTGATTATGCCTTATGTATGTTACTGTAAGAGTTTTCATATACAGAATATATATTATATCAGCATGATAATTAGGCAATGCTAGATACAATGTTTATTTTGCCATGATTATCCTCCTTTGTCATGGCTAATGAAAGTGTGTGATTTTTATCTGTCAGTGCCCTGGATGTCATTATCAATGTCTTCCTGTCTATGGAATGCTATCATGTTGTAACTCTGCTCCACTCAACACAGGAAGCGCATTTCCTCTCCAGGAACAACATGGATACAGGATGGTCACTGTAAAGCCAAGCCTGCAGATGCTGTGTAACAGAAGACTTTGATCCTCTCAGGATTCAGCGACGGGCTGAACTGAAACATTTGGAATACATGGTTTTTGGTTTCTAAAATCATTTTAAAGGGTAACTCCACTTTTGTGAAAAAAATAAAATAAAATAATAAATAAAAAAAATAAAAATAAATAAATATATATATATATATATATATATATATATATATATATATATATATATATATATATATATATATATATATATATATATATATAGCACATAAAACAAAAATAATATTGCATATAAAATTGCTACACAAGCCACATTGTAATTGAATGTTAATAAAAATTACCTTTCCTGTTACATCTGCATCCACTGTAGTTTTCTGTGATATTCAATGCAATATGGCAATCTGGAGGTTGGTGTACAGAATGCGTAAAGATGTCATTTCCTACCTGGGTGATTGGCTCCCTGATTTTCCTAGAAGTCTGCACTAAGATAGATGTCAGATTTTAGGCACCCCCTGCAAAATACATTTACGTTTCGGTGAGACTTCCTAAGGGTTAATCACATCTAAAGGGTTGCAGACCCTACATCTTTCCTCATTAGAACACAGAAAGTGCATCAGGTGATTATAATAAACCAGACCCTCACATTCAGAATCGGTATGCAGTATGCAATTATGCTGGGGAAACAAAGAGCTATTCCTTCAGACTAACAAAAGGTAGGGGTCTGCTACAAAATGCATTAAAATCCCTGCAATGCACATTGATCACCCAGAGGTCTTTTTCATAAAGTGGAACTCCAGTCAGAAAATGAAGTCCTGCTAAATGACTTCAGGCTAGCCCATTTTGCAGGTATAGCTATGCAAAACATTGAAAATAAGGGCCTATACTGTTTAAAAAACAGTAATACACTGTCTTACCTTGCTCTGCACATGCTCAGTTGCTCTCTATTTTTAGACATTTTTAGGCACTGCCAAGTTTGTAAAGGTCGTTCTGCTGAAAGCCTTAAAGTGGAATAAAACCCTCCTATCCTTTACAGCCAAGGAAGCTGCTTCTATTTGATCTGCAACTGCCATGATGCTGCACATTTGATCACTTATGACACGTGTCAAACACAAGGCCCATGGGCCGAATCTGGCCTACCAGGCCTTTTCATGTGGCCCTCACATCTCTCCTGCAGCTGCAGGAGAGCTCAAGCCCTCTTTTGGTCCTCCTCCAGACCCGGTACTTTATGTTTTCCAGCAATGCCCCCAGATTCTTCCAGCAGCAGCACAAGGTAAGAGGGGGGGTTCACTGTGATGTAAGGGATAGTGGGGAGGCTCTTGACGTCTTATGTAAGGGTAGGAGATGCTCTGGACATGTAGTCTTACAGATACAACTGGCCCTTTTGAGGGCAATCATAACGCTGATGCAGCCCACCATTATATTGAGTTCGACACCCCTGACTTATGACATCAGCCATTTGATGGTTTGACAGTTTGGTTGAGGACACAAGCAAATGTGACAGTTAACAATCCCGGCATTCCAGGAATGTAACAGTTTTTGGAAACCGTTGGGCTTAGTTCCCGCTCTATGATTTACTGCTGTTTGGGGGCTTCAGCAAAATGGCAGCCTCCAGCAAGAAGAAATAAGAGCAATGATGGAGGCAACTTACAGCCCACCCAATTTTTGGTAGTGTAGTTATTAATGTGGAATGTATGTTCCTTACTAAGAAACATTTATTTTTAATTAAGTTGTTATGGGTAAAGTTCTGCTTTAATAAAAGTGGAGTTGGCCTGTTGGCTAAGATCAAGTGTAGTATCTGTTATCAGTTTTTTTGGGAGGGGAGAATGCCTCTTGTAGTGTAGGGGCGCTGGCGAGTATCCCTTCTAATGTATTTGGCAATGAATGGTGATGGCGGTGGGAGGGCCTTTTTCCTCCTGGGTTGAATCTGGCCTTGTGCACAAGGCTTGTTCCAAGTTGTGGACAAGGATCTTCCTAAGCTGTCTAAATTCCGATGCCTCCTGGTAGAGATGGGGCTGCACTGGTCTGGCTGTGGGCCAGTCTCCGAAAGAAGCCCATGGTGAAAGTGCCCCTGGGGTGCTGTAATACACACTGTGTATGGGGCACTTTGAGTTTTTTGGCACCAAGGTCATTGCACCATGTCACACTTTTTTTGCACCTGCCTCTAGGGCCGGGCCTTTTGGCTGGGACCAGAGGAATTTTTGATTCTTGGCCGAAGGTCCTGCTGTGGTATTACACCATGACAATGTGCACTTATCCCCTTTCGTTTCCCCCTTTTTATATGTTTGTTTGTCACTTTTAGCACGATATACTTTCACTGCATGATTAGTAGGGTGTAGGTCCTCAGGCCGGACATGAAAGTCTTGGGAGGGAGGGCAGATGGCCTTCTGGCTTGGTTTGCCCTCTCTCATGGGGGTTGCCTTCGGGGGAGCTCCACCTAGTACTTGGGGTTGGTCTGTTTCAGTAGACCTCCCAGAGAATGGGGTCCGCTGGGTTTCGGCTAGGTGGGACAGTGAGTACCTCAGTCCCTGTTAGGAGCCTTGTGCCCCGGGGGAATCAGAGTAAGGGTCCTTACTCTTCGGAGGAGATCCATGTGTAAACCCTGTGCACTTTTTTGTGTTCTCACATTTTGTGTGTGCACTTTTTTTTGCATCGGTGTTATGCTGGCCATACACTAGCTGAAACATCATTCAAACTCATTTTCGAAAAACGAACACTCGGCCGTGAGAACAGACGATCGTGCCATCATGTAATGACCGAATTGTTAATGATAGATCATTCAATGGACATAAATAATTCAGTTTTTCGTCCAGTTTGTCACATATACCTAGTGCAAACAGTTCGGGCGCGAAACACATTAATCTTTCAATTTATCGTTCGTTCGGCAGAATTTTCCAAACTGTTCCTTCTATTTTTCAGCTCTGAAAAGTTAAAACCGATTTTCTATTTGTGCCCATTAACGGACCAAGTGACAGATTTTCAAACGATTTTTCAGCTAGTGTATGGCCAGCATTAGTCTAAGTGTGTTTCACACACCACAGGCTTTTAAATAAAATAAAAAATAAAAGTTGAGTTTACCCTTTTAAATAACAACATTTATTTTGAGTTGATGAGTGAATTTGAAATTCCACAAATTATCCAAATGCATGAACAAACAAACCAATCAATAGAGATCGGAAGAGTGGGTATTAACCGGTTCCGGACTGCCCACCGCATATTTACTGCGGCAGGCTGGCCCTCCTGCGCGCTCACCTGCAGCTAGGGGGCGAGCGCACGCTGACCGTTCTTCTCTCTGGAATGATCACAGAGTGCCTGTGATCCTGCTATACAGGATCACAGGTCTCTATGATCAATTCACAAGCCACGCCCCCCCCACAGTTAGAATCACTCCCCTAGGGCAACATTTAACCCCTTGATCACCTATACTGTTAACCCCTTCCCTGCCAGTGTCATTATTACAGTAACAGTGCATATTTTTAGCACTGATTACTGTAGTAATGTCACTGGTACCCCCAAAAGTGTCCAAAATGTCAGTTAGAGGATTCGATCTGTCCGCCGAAATGTCGCAGTCCCGCTAAAAATCGCAGATCGCCGCCATTACTAGTAAAAAAAAAAAAAAAAATCAATAAAAATGACATAAATCTTTCCCGTAATTAGTAGACGCGATCATTTTGCACAAACCAATCAGATTACGCTTATTGCGATTTTTTTTTCTACCAAAAATATGTAGCAGAAAACAAATTGGCCTAAAATGTTAAAACATTTAGATTTTTATTTATTTTTTTGGGGAATGTTATATAGCAGAATGTGAAAAATATATATATATATATTTTTTTTTCAGAATTATCGCTCCTTTTTTTGTTTATAGCGCAAAAAATAAAAATCGTACAAGTGATCAAATAACACCAAAAGAAAGCTCTATTTGTGGGGAAAAAAATCAATTTTATTTGGTCACAGCATCGCACGACCGCGCAATTGTCTGTTAAAATAATGCAGTGCCGAATCGCAAAATAGGGCCTGGTCAGGAAGGGGGCAAATCCTTCCGGTCTTAAAGTGGTTAAATAAAAACATTTATTTTGAGTTGATGAATAAATTAGAAATTCCACAAATTATCCAAATGCATTAACAAACAAACCCTGATCAGTAGAGAGCGGAAGAGTGGATATTAATATTTGCTCTATTAGTGCACTATTAGTGTTGGGTCAAAAATAAAAAAAAGATCACAGCACACAATTAGAAGTGGTAAAATGATTAATAATAAATGTGAATGACTGAATAACATTAGAAATATTTATTCTAGGTATTAAACAGGATTTTTCTGTGTGCTTCAAAATAATAGTAAAATGATTTGCCAACAGAGCTCATGTTGCAGCAGGCTGCGATTGGCTCAGAGGCTGGGCGGTGCTTGAACCAGTGAGCACAGTGACACCATTTCTCCTTTACAAATAATTTGTATAGCTAATAATCCGTGGAATCTCAAAAATGAATGTTTTCTGGCTATATTCTTTGCAATTCGAATGTGTAAATGGAGAAAAAAACTGCCTTGTGGCCACTAGATGGCGTTAAAGATCAAGCTTATTTTCTATGGTAGTCAGCCACCTAGAACTGATTTACATTCAACTTTGATGGATGAACTGGTATTCAGTTTTTTTTTTTCATAAACACAACCCTCATTGTGATTGCATAACAACAACAAAAAAATAAATTTAGCTAGCAAGGCAATCCACTGTACGCAGGGCCGGGACGAGGGGTGGGCAGGAGGATCGGTTGCCCTGGGCGCAATGGTTAATTGCAGGGATGGGGGGGGGGGGTGCCTTGACCCTAACCCTAAGGGAAGGGGGGGGGCGCAGTTTGGCATCCTTGCCCTGGGCACTGGATGACCTGGTCCCGGCACTGACTGTACAAGTTGAACACCTTGAGAAAAAAAAAAAAGAAACAATGAGCAGAAATCAGTATCCTTGGAATCAGTTTACCCATAATGTGACTAAGTTGTGTAATTCGAATGCAGAATTGAACTGGCTGATATTCAACTTTAAAGCATAACCAAATCACCCAAAAAACTTGAATATATTGCACCTTACCAGTCCTAGGAGAAGGTGCCTGCATTGGGTTTCCATTTCCTAACTTATCGCCCGAATAACCCACTTCCTGTCCCGGGGTAGCTATGCTCATTTCCTTCACTGTATCCATGGAGGGAGCCATCATTGTCACCATAGCTCTCAACTGTCCCTGATTTCAAAGGGGCTGTCCCCAGTGCCATCTTAAGAGCAATTAAAGGGCAATGCAGTGCACTGGGGCCCCGCCTACACAATCATCCACAAGAATAAAAATGCAAATTATGGATAAGGCGATATTTATTGGTACAGCAGTGCCAGGCTAATGACAGCTTCCAAGTTCAGCAGCTGGGTCTGGTGAACAAACACATACGGACGGGAGTCAGACTCGACTGTCCTGTGTGTGCCTGTTCCCCTGGAGGCGGAAGGCATTCCTGCAGTTGTGGGCTCCCCCTCCATGGGCCAAGTGGCCTGACAGCAGCGCAGGGCCAACAGGCTCTTGCCACCTGCAAAGTTCGGTGGCGGGATGCACACGGGAGTCGAGAATAATGCTTGGCTGGGGCTGGGTCGCTGGGGCTAGGTCACTGGGCAGATGGGGCCCCCGGGCAACTGCCCATTCGGTAAGATGGCCCTGACTGTCCCTAATTTGAAACAAAGTCCCTATCTCCGACTTTCCTCCTCATTTGTCCCTCTATATAGTTGTACATAAAGTTTACTTTTTATCTTTACAAAAGTGTTTTCCAGTGCTAAACCTTTCATCCAATTTCTCAAGTGCTGCTGCCCACGATCATCAGCCGAGGAGCCAGTGCGTGTGTCAGGTGGCTCCGGTGGCCGCCTGACACTGGCGATCCCCCCCCCCCCACCCCTGCTGACAGAGAAGGACGAAGGGCTGATGTAAACACAGCCATCCGTCCTTCTCCCTGAGATGATCACAGAGACCATGCGATCCTGCTATATAGGATCACATGTCTCTATGGTTATCTCACAAACCCAACCCCCCCCCCCCACAGTTAGAATCACTCCCATAGGCTTACATTTAACCCCTTGATCACCAACAGGGTTAACCCCTTTCCTGCCAGTGTCATTAGTACAGTGACAGTGCATATTTTTAGCACTGATTACTGTAGTAATGTCACTGGTCCCCCCAAAAGTG
Organism: Pelophylax lessonae; assembly: GCF_965119305.1. NCBI lineage: Eukaryota > Metazoa > Chordata > Amphibia > Anura > Ranidae > Pelophylax > Pelophylax lessonae. The sequence continues at coordinate 36,325,728 of NC_138771.1, read as the reverse complement.
TCAAAAATGTCAGTTAGGGGTCCGATTTGTCCGCCGCAATGTCGCAGTCCTGCTAAAAATCGCAGATCACCGCCATTACTAGTAAAAAAAAAACAATAAAAATGACATAAATCTTTCCCGTAGTTAGTAGACGCGGTAACTTTTGCGCAAACCAAGCAAAATACGCTTCTTGCGATTTTTTTTTTTACTAAAAATATGTAGCAGAAAACAAATTGGCCTAAAATGTTTAAAAATTTTGATTTTTACATTTTTTTTTGGGGGTGGGGGGGGGGGGGGGGGGGTGTTATATAGCAGAATGTGAAAAATATTGTTTTTTTCCAAAATTGTCGCTCTTTTTTGTTTATAGCCCAAAAAAAAAATCGCACAGGTGATCAAATACCACCAAAAGAAAGCTGTATTTGTGGGGAAAAAAGGACGTCAATTGTATTTGGGTACAGCGTCGCACGACCGCGCAATTGTCTGTTAAAATAACGCAGTGCCAAATCGCAAAATAGGGCAAAATCTTCCAGTCTTAACCTTCCTAGCGGTATTCCCGAGTGTGACTCGGGGTAAGATTTTAGTGCCAAAAGCGGTAACCCCGAGTCACACTCGGGGTAGCGCTAAGAAGATTGCTGGATGCTGGAGGAGGTTTTACTTACCTTTTCTCCGGGATCCAGCGAAGACTGCGAGCGGTGTGCGGCGGCGGAGCTCTCTCCCGATCGTCTGTGAGCCCCGGCTTCCGTCTCCGGCGACGTGACGTCCGCCGGGGGGTGGAACCGGCGGCAAATTCGAATGTAAAATGCACCAAACACACTGATATCGTTCAAAATAAAATAAAATCACATTACATTGCCCCCCAGTGCCTTTCCTGCAGTTTTACTGTACTTTTTATGTAAATATATGTATATATATATATACATATATATACAGTATATATATATATATATATATATATACGTATATATATATATACACATATACGTATATATATATATATATATATATATATATATATATATATATATATATATATATATATATATATATATATATATATATATACACACACATATTATATATATATATATATATATATATATATATATATATATATATATATATATGTATATGTATATATATATATATATATATATATATATATATATATATATACGTATATATATATATATATATATATACACGTAATTCTTGTGAATGAGCAGCCCAAACCAATTGTATACATTATATATATATATATATATATATATATATACATATGTATGTATATATATATATATATATATATATATATATATATATATATATATATATATATATACATATGTATGTATATATATATATATATATATATATATATAATATATGTATACATAATATATGTATACATACATATATATATATATATATATATATATATATATATATATAATATGTATAATAAATGTATACAATTGGTTTGGGCTGCTCATTCACAAGAATTACATGCTTTCAGCACCTAAAATAATGGTACCGCTTTCAGCACCTAAAATCCAAAAGAATCATACCGCCAGGGAGGTTAAAGTGGTTAAGGGGGTGTGGCAGGGGGTGTGTCCTATGCCTGCATACTTTTGCTAATAGGTGTCCCTCATTCCCATTTCTGAAAGGTGGAAGGTATGCACTAACCTTCCCCCAGATTGACAATGCTGCTGTCTATGGGCGTCTTTCTTGCTCCTCATTCCAGAGTGGAGTCACCATAAAACAGGAACTGTGCTACTGGCCGGATCACCAAGTGACAATAAAGGAAAAAATGCCTAAAAACAAAAAAGGAAACAAATAACGTTCGGGAGGTATGGTTGTCACCCAGGCTGGGACTTGAACTTGCATTCCTATGTTCCTCTCCATTACATGGGGGATGTGGAGATTAGTAGTTTACATAAAAGGATAACATTGTTTTATACTTCCAGTTGAACAAGGATATTTTTCAAAAAGAAAACAAATGCAGCCACTGGCTAGTAAGCTGTAATATATTTCATTTTTATTCTTGGCCAAAGTCTCAAAAACACTCAGGCGCTCCAGTAGAGGTACTCCTAATGGTGTTTAGTATACTAATTAATATTATATTCATATTCCATTGTGTGCAGCCCTTCTCAGACTGGGAAACTACAAGCAACTGCAAAAGCGCACACAGGAGGGCGCAAACGCCTAGTACATTACCACCATACAAACTCAGAAGTTTGAGAAAGGGGGGCATGCCCCTGAAATGCGTCAGCCTTCCAGCCATGTGCTACATGGTGAAATTATTTTGCCTATGGCTGGAGTTATCATGTCATATGCCTGTTGTCACTTACGTTTGTAAATATGTAATTGTTTTTTTATCCTTTAGAGCCGATTCACACTGGGGCGACTTGTCAGGCGACTTGGTCGTCTGACAATTCGCCGTGGGTCGCCTGCCACAGATTAGCACAGGACCGGTTCTAATAGGAGCGACGCAAGTCGCTCCGACTTAAAAAAAGGGTCCTGTACTACTATAAAGTTGTATGGTGGTAATGCACTAGGCTTTGCGCCCTCCTGTGTGTGTTTTTGCAGTTGCTTGAAGATTTCTTGGTTTGAAGAGGGCGGCACCCGATGGAGAATTATGTTTAACCCCCCTGGTGGTCTGATTATGTCAGTATTTTTGAATGTCAAAGTGGTACATTGTTTTGCTTGGGAATCTGTTGTTTTATATTGTAGGCCTGTAATTCTTAGGAAAACAACAGTAAAAGTGAATAAATAGTATTAATAAATTAATAAATAAATCAAATTAATAATAAAAAATTATTAATAAAAATAAAAGGAATAAAACATTAAAATTACAGGCAGGGCACTGGACAAAGCTCTAGGGATCCTAACAGATTACAATGTATCATGTCATGTCTTGTGTACTTTTTTTTAAATTTCCCGCCCGATTCCGCCCCCTTGCGTCGCGGCACTCGCAGGGAAGGGAACCCAGAAGACGGATGACAGCGTTCTATCAGAATACCGCTACCTATCAGATTCTGAAACCAGAAGTGACGTTTGGATGAGAAAAACTTACTGCGCATGTGGCACGCATTCCAACATGGCCGCTATGCGTTCCAATAAGTTTCCTAATGTGACAGAACACGAAGCAACGGCGGACATCTTACACCCATGCAAGTTTTGAATTTTACATTTATTTTAGCAGTAAACTGACCTTATATATATATTGAATAACAGTATTACATTTCTATAATTTTTGTAATATAATAAATGTAGCGAGAAACCTGCAGGTAGGAGGTGGCGGCGGCCATCTTGGTACACCCCGAACTGCTCGGCGAAAAAACTGATTATGTCGTGAAATAGACTATTTCACTCGGTCGCGGTGAAATAGTCCATATCAGTCTATAAGGTGAGTTTACTGCTAAAATTAGTCTGAAATTCAAGACTTGCGTGGGTGTAAGAAGATGTCTGCTGCTGCTTCTTGTTCTGTGACATTAGGAAAGCTATTGGAACGCACAGCGGCCATGTTGGAACGCATGGGGCATGCTCAGTAAGTTCTCTCGTACTAATGTTGCAGAATCCGATAGGTAGCGGTATTCTGATCAGTTGCGGCCTGTCCATTGGGGGCGCAGGGGCGCCGCCCCCCCTATCCATGCGCCAGCCCCCTAATCTACATGCAGGGCGCCATTCCAATGTTTTTTTGTTTTTTGAAGCACGTGATTAGAGCCAGAGGCTCTAATAGGCTTCAACAAAGGGTGGGCTCGAGGCACAGAGCACTGCGCCCCAAGCCCACCCAGTTGTGTGACATTAGCGAATGAATACTCGCTATTGTCACACAGATTCTCCTCCTGGCCAATCAGGAAGCGGGTCCTGAGACCCGATTCCCGATTGGCCGAAAGGAGAAGCCATGCTATTGGCCAAGCAGGAGGAGGAGACGCAGGGGAAGCCTGAGCCATGGAGGAGACTGAGGGGGAAGCCGCCGCCGCTGCCTGCCCTCAACATGTCAGGGTGAGTGAGCCGGCAACCGGGGGGGGCCTTAAGGTATGCAGGCTGGAGCTGATGTGGTCCGCGGGGAGGGGGTATGGTGTGGTCCGTCTGCTGCCCCCCCCGACCCATGGAGCACCAGCCGCTGCTGATTCTAAAAGAACACCGGCATCAGCCGGAGGACATCGGGGGATCGTAGGGACAAGGTAAGTATCACTACAGGGTAATCCTGAGTGTGGGTCGGGGTTACCGCTTTTGGTACTGAAAATTACCCCGAGCCACACTCAGGAATACCGACAGGGAGGTTAAACACTTTTAGGGGTATCAGCACTCATGGAAATGCTCCTGATACCAAAACCGATACTTTGCGTGTTATTTGCGTCAATACAAAATGAATGCGCGCAAATCGCACTGCAAAGAATCAAATGCTATCTGAACAGGAATGCTTTGCATTTCCAGTCCGAATTGCATGCGATTTCCCCCACCGCTCCTGTGTGTGTATTGTAAGGGAAAAGTGCCACCTAGTGGGCAGTTTGGTAAGAATGTTAGAACTCGCAGTACAGTTCAAATGCAAAATCTGCATAGTGTCCCAGTCCCACCGATGATAAAAAATCACAGCTGCTGGAGGTGCTCACAGGGCTGGAGGAGATGTAGAGGCGGTCCGCCCCCCAAACTGACATCACTTCCGCTCTATACCCATGGGGTCCCGGAACTTCTCTTCCAGCCCTGTGAGCTCCTCCAGCAGATTTTGTATTGGACCAGATATGTATTAACCACTTTCCTACCAGGCACTTTCACCCCCTTCCTGCCCAGGCCAATTTCAGCTTTCAGAGCGGTCACAATTTGAATGAAAATTGCGTGGCCATGCAACACTGCACTTATATGACATTTTTATCATTTGTTTCACACAAATAGAGCTTTATTTTGGTGGTATTTAATCACCTCTGTGATTTTTATTTTTTCCTAAACAAATGAAAAAAAAAAAAAACAAACATTTTGAAAAACAAAACATTTTTCATAGTTTGTTATACAATTTTGCAAACAGGTAATTTTTGTTCTTCACTTCTGTGCGCTGATAAGGCTGCACTGATGGGCACTGATGAGACAGCATTGATTGGCTCTGATAGGCAGCACTTATGGGCACTGATAGCTGGCACTGATGAGCACTGATAGGCAGTACTGATAGGTAACACTAATGAGGAGGCACTGATGGACACTGATTGGCAGGACTGATGGGCACTGATGGGCACTGATGAGACAGCATTAATGGGCTCTGATAGGCAGCATTTATGGGCATTTATAGGTGGCACTGATGGGCTCTGATAGGCAACACTGATAGGTGACACTAATCAGGAGGCACTGATGGGCATTGATTGGCAGCACTGGTGGGCACTGATAGGTGGAACTGATGGGCACTGATAGGTGGCACTGATAGGCCCTGATAGGCAGCACAGATATGTGACACTAATAAGGGGGCACTGATGGGCACTGATTGGCAGCACTGATGGGCACTGATAGGTGACACTGGTGGGCACTGATTGGCAGCACTGGTGGGCACTGTTGGGACTGCACTGATTATCTGTGCACATGTTCATAACACAAGTGTTCAGCTCTCTTCTTCTCTCTTCACGCTGTCAGCGCAAGAAAAGAAATGCCGATAACCGGCTTGTGTTTATGTCCTTTGATCAGCTGTCATTTTCTGACAGCTAATCAAGCGGTAAAGGGTCGCTGTGGTTGGCTCTTTACTGGGATCTGTAATCAGCTAAGTCCAAAGGACTCAGCGATCACAGAGCGTGCACCGTGGGTTGGGGGGTGCGGGCAGCACAATCACGGGAGGACGTTCATGTATACCCTCCCGGCTTTGAAAGCCCGCACAGGCGTCAAGCAGTTATTGTGAGTTCTAACCTTTTTTTTAATAACTACCCACTAGATGGCGCTTTTTCCTTTCTTTACACACACAATTCGGACAGGAATCGCACTGCATTTCTGTTCAAATCTCTTGCGATTCTTCGCAGTGCGATTTGTGCCTATTTATTTTGTATTGACGCAAATCACACTGCAGAATATTGGTGCTCGGTATCGACGAGTACTTCACTGAAAGTATTGCTCGCTGATCGGTGCAACCCTAGTCTAAATATCCTATTATATAGGGCCACGATGATGGGAGGTGGAAGGGGCAGTCGCTCTAAGCAAAGCATTTCCACACGGGGGAAAGGGCAATGTTCAGCAAGCACTGCGCCGCATGCAAATCTGTGGTGGGCAACATGTGGATCACAGCCTGCCTTCCACCAAGCCACGCCCTTCTGTCTGCTTTGATAGCTATTGCTGGCACAACCATGCTCTGAAACACCCCAACTCTGCCCACAATCAACACACAAATTGTACCATCCTCAGGGGTGTTCAACTCAATTTAATCTCCAGCCGCATCAGCATTATAGTCGCCCTCAAAGGGCTGGTTCTGTCTATAGCCCCCTATCATCAAAAGTCCCCCACCCTCCCTTACATCACAGTGCACCCCCTTACCTTGTGCTGCTGCAGAGAAGTAGCTGAGGGCGGATCTGGGAAGCTGAAAGTGCAGGGTCTGGAGGAGGATCAGAGAAGGCTGGAGTCAGCTGCTGGAGCCTGCTGAATGCTGAGACCAGGGGAGATGGAGATGAAGGAGTGCTGCGGCTGCACAAAGAGGTACAGGGTCTGTAGGAGGAGTTCTGTCTTCCTCTCTGCTGCTGAGACAAGATGGGGGCAGAGATGAGGAAGGTGCAGGAGCTGCAGGAGAGGACTACATGAAATGGTCTGGAGGGCCGGATTCAGCTTGTGGGCCTTGTGTTTGACACATGTAATCTACATCATGATGTGGGCGGGGAAGGTGGGCGCAGTGCTAAATCTTTGCCCTGGGTGCAATACAGATAGGATCAGAGAAAAAAAAAATGAATGGCATACATGGCAAAGTGAGACAAATGCTTCTACTGATAATAATACTAATAATAATAATAATAATAATAATAATAATAATAATAATAATAAAAATAATAATAACAATAATAATAATAAATAAAACACAATAATAATAATAATAATAATAATAATAATAATAATAATAATAATAATAATAATACTATTAAGAATAATAATATTAATAATATTAATAAAATAATAATAATAATAATAATAATAATAATAAATATAATAATAATAATAAATTAAAAACAATACTAATAATAATAATAATAATAATAATAATAAGAAGAAGAAGAAGAAGAAGAAGAAGAAGAAGAAGAAGAAGAAGAAGAAGAAGAAGAAGAATATAAATGATATTAATAAAATAATAATAATACAAATAATAATAATAATAATAATTATAATTACAATAATAATAATAATAATAATAATAATAATAATAATAATAATAATAATAATAATAATAATAATAATAATAATAATAATAATATAAATAAAATAATAATAATAATAATAATAATAATAATAATAATAATAATAATAATAATAATAATAATAATAATAATAAATATGTATAAAAGCAAAGAGATATAGCATCTTGCATCCCACTCCAGACTCTGTACATAATTTCATGGGAAGTCAACACTTAAGATCCAAGAATACTGTCATACCTACAATTTATATTTTTACATTCACTTCAATAAAACCTCATTTCAGCATTTGGAGCTTGAAATAAAGCTGAAGCAGCATGGCTGAATATTAATCTGATCATTATTTTTAATTCTTTCTTTTTTAACAATCATCTTGGAGCCAGTAACTAGCAATGCGACAATAGGCAGATTTAAACTGTTTTGTAAAGCAATGCACATGCACTGCTTTGTAAAATAAAATATGACGTCTATTGTGTTTATTTGCTGAATTAGCTGTCAGGCTCTTGACAGCCGCAATGACCCTATGCTAATCTGTTATACAGCACCAGGAAAAACTTAAGCTCGCTGCTACAGCTGATTCCTGTATACATAATATTACAGCCTGCAGTCATTTAAATGTAAAGAATCAATGGCTAGAAATCTGAGACGGTGAGACAGTGCTGACAGTAGCAGTTTGTTTGAAATTATAATGCAATTTAGCGGCTTTAAGGACAACTTTGGATAGCAGTGGTCAAACTTTGTTACTAAATATGAATCTTGGAGGTAAAGAGACATTTTTTTTGGGTGAAAGAGATAAGGGAAAAAAGCAGAAGGCCATTTGATAGTTTAACATGCTTGCAAGAAAATGATTCCTGTTATATAACTGTTATATTTAGCTATCTTTGGTAAGCTCATGAAGTCTACACATCAGGGCCATGCCCCCCTGCACCACGGGAACAAATGAGGCTGTGCAATGGATAAGGGCAGGGCAGATCTGGCTCGGCTACACAGGGCTGGGACAAGGGCTGGGCAGAAGGGACGGTTGCCCTGAGCACAATGCTTTACTGGATCCTCTAAGCTTGCACATCATGAATGGAGGAGGAGGAGCCCAGTTTGGCATTTAGCCCTGGGCACTGGTTGACCTTGTCCTGGCACTACTGCTACATAGACATTGACAATGATCCCGGTTTCATTTTAACCTAAAGGAGACATGATCCTCAAAGTCCAATATTACCTCCTCCAACCTTTGCTAGACAGAAATGGGCAATGGGACTGATTTACCAAGGGAGTAGTCTATTATCTTTATTAGCTTAGCCTAGTGAACCCGTGATACTGTTTAAATACTCACTTGTGTTCCAGTGAATTTAAAGGAATCCTTTCTAAATGTGCCCTTTTTTAAAAACAAATATCACCATAAGGTTTTCATTCACTCTCTTGTTGTTTCTCGCCGGGTCTATTGCAGGTCCCTCTTTGTCGGCCTACTTGCCCCCTCATTTCCCCATCCCAATAGAGCATGACCCCCCGCCGCACTATGGAAACAAATGATGCTGTGTAGTGGATAAGAGCAGGGCACTGTGGAGTCATGCCAACTTGCCAACATCAAGGCTGTGCGCTGCCCCCCCCAGCCCCTCTACTTCCTGATACCAATGCCACTGGCCCTGGGGGGGGGGGGGCAAAGCCCACTCCAGCACCGTTTTAGATCTGGCTCTGCTACACAGGGCTGGGACAAGGTTGGGCAGGAGGTTGTCCTGGGCGCAATGGTTTACTATGTGTAGGATCCTCTAAGCTTGCCCAACATAAATGAGGGAGGTGGCACAATTTGGCATCTTACCCTGGGCAAACCCATGGTGTGTATGTGACCCGCTCAGGCTGCAAGGAAGTGTAGTCCTTCCCCTGCTGTTGTGAGTGCTGGCTGGGAATGGAGCCTGCCCACACTCAAGACAATGAAAGATAAGAGCAGAAGCTCCCAGGAGCGGCACATCAGAAAAGACATGCTGCAGTCTCAGCCTGGATCCCTGCCTGGCCACGCCACACCACAACGTGTTTTACTCTGCCCACTGGAGCTTAATCATGGGATCTTACCCTGGTCGCTGGATAACCTTGTACCAGCACTGCTGCTACACATGCATTGGCAATGCTCCTGGTCAAGTTTTAAACTAAAGGAGACATGATCCCCAAAATCCAACATTACCTCCTCCACCTATAGCAGGCCCCCCTGTAGTCCTCTCAGCACTCCATCTTCTACCCGACTCTCCTGCCAGCATGTCTCATCTATAACTAAGGGCTGACCTGACCACCCTGTCAAGCCCACCACCTGGGGATTGGTCACGCTACCCTGAGTACAACCTGCAGAACAACCCGCCCCTGCCCTCCAGCTTCCAGAACATTCTCCAACATTCCAGAACCAGGGGAAGGCACCAGAGAGCTGCCTGCATGAGTCATCCAGCCCTGAACTCCAGTAAACCCTGACCCAGATTTCATGACATTCTTGCCAGACAGAGATGGGCAATGAGACGATTTACCGAGGGATAAGAAGAAGGGAGGCGGCTATTACATAGAATTTGCAGAAAGAAAAAGGCACCCTCATCCCAATAGAATTTGAAAAAAAATCTTTCACATAGATTGACCACAAAGCAGTGAGCCTCACTGCTTTGTGGTCAATCTATGTGAAAGATTTTTTTCAGATTTACAGAGGGAGTAGAACTGGTGAACCTGTGGTACTATTCAAATACACAATTGTGATCCAGCAAAAATTAAAAGAAACCTTTCCAAATGTGCCCTTTTTCTAACCAATGTCACCATAAAGTATCTCATTCACTCTCTAGTTGTTTCTCGCCTGGACTATTGCAGCTCCCTCTTCGTTGGCCTACCTCTACACAGGGTACCCTCCCTTTAGTCTATCATGACTGCTGCTGCCGGACTCATCCACCTTTTTCTCTGTCAATCCCTCGCCTTGCTCACCCAAAGCATACAATTCATAATGCTAACCATAATATAGAGGGCCATCCACAACTCTGGCCCAAGCTACATCACCAGCCTCAGTTTGTCACCATGATTTCTCCAGAGCCTTGCTTTTCCTCTGGAATCTCCAACTCCATCCAGCTATCTCCTACCCTGTCTGCTTTTTTGGCAATCCCTGAAAACCCATCTCTTTAGGGAAGCCTATCCCTACAGTAGTTACACAGTAAATCTGGTGGGAAAAAGACACAAGTCCATCCAGTTCAACCAACACAGAAAAACACACACATGTTTTACTGAGGGGCTGACGCTTACTCCCTGGCTCCAGGAAAGGTGGCCCTTGAGGGGCAAATTGTCACTTTTAGACCTATGCTTAGCCACTAGGTCGCAGGAGTGGATGTGAGGACCCAGTCACATAGGGTGGAGAGGTGAAGGCACTTGTCACCACAAAGGATACCATTGGATCATTTATAGTGGACTTGATAGAGTGCACCTCGGGGGAGTGCAATATTTCTCTGGTCATGGGAAAACACCATCAGCACTTTATTGAGTGATAATTGTTTATATCTGCTTAGTCACAATCGCTATATTTTCACTTGGTTTTATACAGTTATACCTATTGTGTTCACTTCTGCACACTCCGCACTTTATATCATTGCATACAGGGTGGCTACTGTATACATATTTTCAGTTGAATTTATATTCACTCATTTTGGTGTTCACGATTTGCACCTTATCTTCATCATTGTGAATATTACTTTTAATCTATATTTTTTTATTTGTTCACATTTATAATATTTGGCACTTTGTATTTATTGCACACATTTTCTGGATTTATTTATTTTTCTCATTTGTTTTGCACAGCACTTTTTTGTTTTATTTTGCATTTCATATATGTAACTGTGGAAAATATTACATTATTGTCATTGGATGGCCTTGAGGGGCATATTTATTTCCTATGATAGTCAGCACCATCTGTTGGCCATATTGTGGTATTTTCTGCATTCACACAGTCGAATTGCAGAGAATATAGCCTTGTAATGTTCAATTTTGACCTATACAGTGGGGATCGAAAGTTTGAGCACAATCCTGCGAGCTGTTCTGTCTGATATTTTTCTTGGTCTTCCAGATCTTGCTTTAACTTCCACTGTTCCTGATGACTTCCATTTCTTAATTACATTCCGAGCAGAGGATATTGACATCTGAAAACGCTTTGCTATCTTCTTATAGCCTTCTCCAGCTATGTGAGCGTTAACTATTTTCAGTTTCAGCTTTCTAGACAACTGCTTAGAAGATCCCATGATGCTGATTGTTGGGGCAAGGTCAGATGAGTCTGGGCATTTAAAACCTTTGAAATTGACATCACCTGGTCTTCCCAGACGATGATTGAGAACAATCCATGACACTGGCAGGTCTCAGCTTTGCAAAGGGGGCAGTGCATGCTATAAATTCTGCAAGGTGCCCAAACTTTTGCAGACACCATTTTTTTTGTTTTCTGTAATTTTGAAAGTGTCAATGATGGAAATAAAATCTAACTTTTGTTGACATATTAGAAGAATGTCTAATCTGTAATTTGATGCCTTTTGGAGATTTTTCAATCTTTCCTTGGCTTCTTTATGCACATTAATACAAATTTTTACCTGGGGTGCCCAAACTTTCGATCCCCACTATACACAGAATAGTGAGAAACAGATTTATCAGCCGTAGGTCTAGGGAACAAGGCACCTCATCCCAAAAGGTAAGAAATAGACAAAATACATAGGTAAGGGACTTTTAAGGTGCCAACACAAAAATAATATACTACATAATTAAAAAAAAAAGTTATTGGCCAATTTTATTGAAATATATCAAAATACTTGATTTTAAAAGAAACTATATTCAATATGGTCAAATGTGGTCCAGACATGTAGTACAGTGGTTTATGCTCAACAAGTTTCACCAACAGAATGGCTTCCTCAGAAGACTTTTTGAAAACTACTGTACAAAATGTTCACTGTAAACAGAAAAATACATATTTAGAGACAATATCATATGGGGCAGAAGAGCCAAATTAACTCTATTCAAACATGATTTTTTCATAAACATTCAAATCATAATGAATCGTTTGAAAGACCGTTCTTACACCAGAAACGCTGCCAGAGGTCATTTGGCTAACGTCATAGGAATAACAGTGTGTCGTAGGAGGATCATGTGCCCATTATACACACAGAACAAATTTACATACAGTTTCAATGGTTGAACAGCTATGTCATTTTTTTTTTTTTTAAATACACCCGTCTGTATATCAGCACCTAAAAGTCCCAGGAAGACAAACCATAGTCTTCCCCTTTCAAATTCATGATCAATATGGCCTTTTGGTGACTTTTGTTAAGCCCCCAATCTAGACCTCCCAAATACACTGTCCCTATACAAGGCTGCCATCAGAGGGGAACAGCATCAACAGCTCGGTCTCATTGGTTTGAGCCCAGGCAGCCCAGGCTTCCCAAGGGGCCTGGCTGCCTGGGCTCAAACCAATGAGACCGAGCTGTTGATGCTGTAGTAACTAGCAATTGCTAAAGCAGGGCGGCTGTGGAGTGAGTCTCTGCCTCTGCAGATGTCTTTGCTGGATTGGGCTGTCTCTTTGCTGAGTATATGGGAATGTCTCGTTGCTGAATATATTGTGATGTCTCTTTGCTGGATTGCGTTGTCTCTTTGCTGGACTGGGCCATCTCTTTCCTGAATATATGGGGATGTCTCTTTGCTGGCTTAAATTCATTTTCATATATTAAGTTGTAATAGTTTTAAAATAAAATTGGATGCATTGAAGGACTCAGTGGAATGACCAGTGGATGGAATCTGTATGACAGCCAGTGAGTGGGCCTTGAGAAATGTTGGTGGTCAGACCAGGGGGGCCCAGGCCTAAAGCTGTGTAAGTCCCCTTTCACACGGGCGCACCACCCAACGGAGTGTGCTCTGCTCAGCGGGGGATCGATCCGCCGATCGCCGCTGAGCAGGAGGGTGACAGCTCCGTCTCTGCTCTGTGTGCAGAGACGGAGCTGTCAGATCCCCACTGTCTTCTATGGGGAGATCGGATGAGAACAGACCGCCTGTCCGTTCTTATCCGATTCCATCCAATCCGATCCACCAGACGGAAGGAAAATAGGGTTTCCATCTGTCCGGATTTCACGGACAGGATTGGATTGAATAGCAGCTGGTGTCAGCAGAGATGTCTCCCCTGACACCTGCTGCCCCATAGGGATGCATGGAGCATCCGATCAGGTCCGCCTGAAAAACTGACAGGCGGATTGGATCAGATCACCCGTTTGAAAGGGGCCTATGGGGCTCCAACATTTCTGATCGCTGCCCTGCCCCCATATATCCACATAGATTTTAACCGGTTGCCGACTGCCGCAAGTACATATACTGCGGCGGTCAGCCCCGGCCAGGCAAAGTGACGTATGGGTACGTCACTCGCCTGTCACTTGCATGTGAGCCAATAGCGGGCGAGCGCGCGCACACCCCGGCTCGTTCGCGGCGAAGTCCGTGTGTGTGACTGGCAGACCCGATGTCCGCCGGTCACTCGCGATCGTCTGCCGTGAAGGGAAAAAGGCAGGCGGCTAATGTAAACAAGCCGCCTGTCATTCTCCCCTGTGTAGGAATGGTGATCATACGGTTCTACTATGTAGGACCGTTGATCACTGTTCCTACACCAGTAGCCATGTCCAATCACAGTAAGAATCACGCCCCTAGGGACACACTTAACCCCTCCTTCCCCAATAAAGTTAACCCCTTCCCTGCCAGTGTCATTTTGCAGTAACAGTGCATATATATAGCACTGATTACTGTAGTAATGTCACTGGTAACCCCAAAAGTGTCAAAAATGTCAGTCAAGGGTCCGATCTGTCCGCCGTAATGTCGCAGTACTGCAAAAAAAATCGCAGATCGCCGCCATTACGCGTTCTTTCCCTTAGTTAGTAAACGCAATAACTTTTGCGCAAACCAATCAAAATACACTTTTTGCGATTTTTTTTACCAAACATATGTAGCATGAAACAAATTGGCCTAAAATGTTAAAAAATTTAGATTTTTACATTTTTTGGGGGGAATTTCATAGAAAAAATTTGAAAAATATTGTTATTTTTGCAAAATTGACGCTTTTTTTTTGTTTATAGCGCAAAAAGTAAAAATCGCACAGATGATCAAATACCACCAAAAGAAAGCTCTGTTTGTGGGAAAAAAAGGACGTCAAATTCGTTTAGGTACAGCGTCGAACGACCGCGCAATTGTCCGTTAAAGTCACGCAGTGCCGAATCGCAAAAAAACCCCTGGTCGGAAGGGGGGTAAAAATCTTCCGGGGCTTAAGGGTTAATAAGCTCCGTGTGGTACAGTGGAGGAATTCAGCACAGAGAAACAGGGTGTGTATGCAAGCATTTAGCAATTTTGTACATGATCACTCACATATTGATGATATTAAATAAACCAACCGACCAACCAGAATTACAAGCAGCGCGCTTAGTACATTGCATTACATCAGACACATCATTCCTTTTCAATTGTCCGGCTAATAATTGTATATATACATTTTTTTAGGCTTATGTATCTTTATTATTTTCTGCTGCAAATCATTACTGGTGACCATAACTCAGACTCTATCTGCTGTTTTACTGCATCACAAATGACATCGCCAATTCATTTCCATTAGCTCTTCCAAGATTATAGAAGGTGATTTGTGATGCAATGATAAGACAGACTAAGCCTGAGTTATGGTTCTCAATTATGGATGGCAGGCTTTGTTAATTATGGACCAGTAACTCTCATCTCTACGTCACTGCTTACAATAACTCTAGTCATTTCTCTTTTAGATTGCCTAATGTAGCATTCTTCATTCTCCTGGAATGGCAAATATACAAGTAATATTGAGTGACATGACAGAAAATATATTTTATGCTTAGTTATGTCTTGTGAAGATTTTTTCCCCTCTCCATTTTATCACATGGTGAATGATGGGGTGTCAATATGCCTGAGCAGTTCAGAATTTGTTTCTAATTTTTGGTCAAATGCAACTGCAAAGTTATAATTTTTACAGAATGTCACTCAATATTCCATAGGTAAAGCTTTTTTTATTTTTTTATTTTTTATTTTTTTTATTATTATTTTTTAATTTTTTTTATTTTTTTATTTTTTTTTTTTATTTATTTATTTATTTATTTTTTAGCCGGCACAGTGGTGTAGTGGTTAGCACTTTCACCCAGCAGCAAGAGGGTCACTGGTTCCAATCCCAACCACGACACTACCTGCATGGAGTTTGCATGTTCTCCCTGTGCATGCGTGGGTTTCCTCCGGGTACTCCGGTTTCCTCCCACACTCCAAAGACATGCTGGTATGTTAATTGGATCCTGTATAAAAAAATTGGCCTTACTGTGTATGTATGTGAGTTAGGGACCTTAGATTGTAAGCTCCTTGAGGGCAGGGAACTGATGCGAATGTGTAATGTATATGTAAAAGCGCTGCGTAAAATTGACAGCGCTATATAAGTACCTGAAATAAAATAAAAAAATAAAATAATAAATTTCTAATGAAACTATGGTCCACCATGTTTAAAACAGTATTAACCACCTCTAGACCGGAAGGAATGACCAGGCTATATTTTGCAAATCGTCAGTGCGTTAATTTAACAGGCAATTGCGTCGTCGTGCGACGCTGTACCTAAATAAAATTGACTTCCTTTTTTCAAATAGAGCTTTCTTTTGGTGGTATTTGATCACCTGTGCGATTTTTATTTTTTGCGCTATAAACAAAAAAAGAGCGACAATTCTGAAAAAAAAAAAAAAAAACAATATTTTTCACATTTTGCTATATAACATTCCCCAAAAAAATTTAAAAATCTAAATTTTTTAACATCTTAAGCCAATTTGTTTTCTGCTACATATTTTTGGTGAAAAAAATCGCAATAAGCGTATTTTGATTGGTTTGCGCAAAAGTTATCGCATCTACTAACTATGGGAAATATTTATGTAATTTTTATTGTTTTTACTAGTAATGGTGGCGATCAGCGATTTTTAGCGGGTCTGCGAAATTGCGGCGGACAGATCGGACCCCTAACTGACATTTTTGACAGTTTTGGGGGGACCAGTGACATTACTACAGTAATCAGTGCTAAAAATATGCACTGTTACTGTAATAATGACATTGGCAGGGAATGGGTTAACCCAAGGGCCATCAAAGAGTTAAGTGTGAGCCTAGGGGAGTGTTTTATAACTGTGGGAGGAGGGACTTGTGAAATGATCATAGAGACCTGTGATCCTATATACAGTAAATGATCAAGGGGTTAAATGTGTACCTAGGGGCGTGTTTCTAACTGTATGGGGGCGGGGCTTGTGAAATGATCACAGAGACCTGTGATCCTACATAGAAGGATCACATGAGCTCTGTGATCATTCCTGGGAGAAGAACGGCCGGCTGTGTTTATAACAGCTGACCCTTCTTCTCTTTCAGCGGGGAAAGATCACGGATGTCAGGCGGCAATCGGAGCCACCTGCCCCATGCATCAGAGTCCCCACTGACGAGTGGGGGCAGGAGTGTGCCGCCAGCGGTGCACGCTTGTCCCCTAGCTGCAGGCGCTCGACCGACGTATACCTATGTCGGTTCGTGCAGGAGGGCCACCCTGCCGCAGCGGGTGGTCGGGAAGCTATTAAACCCAAAAAACAAATGAGGGGTAAAGGGGAGAATAATCTCCCACCTGTAAAATTGGACTTTGAAGGATGTGGAGTATCATAAATAAATGAGCATAGTAAGTTTGAATATGTATAAAATAATCATTTTTAGTTATACAAATAGATAAAAAAGATTGTCATAAAAGCCACCACATCAAAGTGAGATGCCCGATAACAATTTCCAGGATTCATAGAACCATCCAGTTTATTCTATGGTTTCTAAGACGTTGGTCAATAGTTCTGACGCATTTCGCAGAACAGATTTTTTCATGCAGTGCTTCTTCAGAGACCCTTTATACTGGCCAACGATACCACCTAGTGGAAAAATTAAATAATTTTACATCAGTTGTGAAGGTCTGAGAGATGCCTATAGTGCTACAAGAACAAAGCTATAGTATGTTAATCATTGCATCCTATTGAATATCTTAACCCAAGAGCAAACCCATATTATTATGTGGCTTACCAGTGCTTAGAGATGGTGGCAACATTATTATATTTTTTTGGGCTTTCTCTTTTAAAGAGGTTGTAAACCCGTACAAAGTTTTTTTTTTTTTTCTTTGGTAACCTGTAAGAGAAACACATAATGAGCTAGTATGCATTGCATACTAGCTCATTATGCAATACTTACCTTAGAACGAGCTCCCGCCGTGCCGTCCGCTTACCTGTATGACGGGCGACATGTCCAGTCGCCCGTCTTCCGGGTTCGCGGCATCCGGCCATCTGATTGGCCGGAGCCGCGGTGACGTCACTCACGGCACGGGACTCTGAAGAAACGGCACTAGCGGCCGTTCCTTCAGAGCGCATGCGCCAGTGACGTCACTGGATGCATGTAAGGTAAATATCTCCTAAACGGTACATGTTTAGGAGATATTTACAGTACCTATAGGTAAGCCTTATCATAGGCTTACCTATAGGTACAAGTGTCCGAGGAGGGTTTACTTCCTCTTTAAATTTTTTTAGGCTTTTTCTTTTACTTTTTTTTTTTACCTGATAATTCTACCAATAACCCATTTCTGTCTTACGATGACAACACTCACTATAACGCATCTGTGGAGGAGCAATATTAGGCATGTTAAAGAAGGTGGACCTTTCATTCATTAGCCCATCCTCCTCTCATTGAGCGCTTTTCATAGCTATAAGCTATAGTACAGCTTCTATGAATGGAGGAGGGAAGCAAAAAGGGCAGGCATAGTCGGCACTCCTCACAAGTTCCTACAACAGGACAGGCAGCTGTATTACCCCTGCAGCACTGGAAGAATAAAGATGCTGGGGTATGACCAGGGTGGGTGTAGATTTAAACTATAGATGGTGTGAATTTCTTTCTTGCAGCCCTGGGTTAATGGGGGAATCCCTCCCACGAAGCTATTGTGTTCTCTTGGCAGGGGGGGCAGAGGGAGAACATAGTGGGCTAATTGGGTACGATCTGCCTGCCCACACATGGTTTGAATCTCTGCCTGTTCCTACTGAATGAAGGTTTGAACCGTCTATGGCTGGCAGCCACCAGCACAAAGAAACATCTCAGTCAGAGTAAGATCCTTGTGCTGATTTAAAAAAAAAACTAAAATTATTAAAGTGGAGTTCCACCCTAATTTTATACTTACCTCCATCTTCTTGCTCCGGGTCACCTGAAAAAGAAATGGATAATCGCATATTTCTTTTTTTTTTTACTTACCTCGTAGCGAAGAAAATATACTTACCTTACTTCCTTCTTCCTCCTTCCTCGGCCGCGGCCCGTCGTCACTTCCTGGCTCTGCAATGATTCCTGGGAGCTGAATGTCATCGCTCCCAGGAATCATTGCGCCTGCACCGGCCCCGATGTCAGTTCCGGGTCGCGCGCGTCATCCCCTTCTAAACAGCTTCTGGGCATGCCCAGAAGCTGTGGAGGGATGACGCGCGCGCACCGGAAGTGACGGCGGGGCCGGCGCAGGGCATCGTGGGACCGAAGAAGGCGGAAGAGGACGCCGAAGGGGATCTCGCTGGCTTCAAGCTGCCCACATCTGAGATGGCAGCGCTGGACAAGACGTTTTCAAGGTAAGTATTTGTCCTAACAGGTAAGTGCAACCCGGGACAGATCAGAGGCTATCCATTGTGGAATGTACTAGCCCTGACTGTCCCGGGGGTATTTAAAAAAAAAAAAAAAAAAATCCAGGGTGGAACTCCGCTTTAAGCGTAGGCTGTAAGCTGACCTTCATAGTGCAGCATCCCACTCAGGACACGTGGGAACTGCAAATGTATTACTTTGTCATTGCTGTATTGCATGTCATTTTGCATTGCTACACCTGTTGAATCCCTGTTCATAGGCTGGTCAAGTGTGCTTAATACTTCCCACCACTAGATGGGGATAGCACCACTCTGGGATATCTATCCCAGCTCAGGCCCTATCTTTGGTCAGCTGTTCAGTTCAGGAAGTCAGTGTGCAGATTAAGCACCATGTGAAGGTGAAGAGAAGGTCAGTCCAGAGAGGGGACAAATTGAAAGTGCTCAAACCAAAGGGTAATAGCCACCAACCGGCAGCAAAGACCTTTGAGAATAAAGGTGAAGGATTTCTTAGCCACCGGCAACCTCACCAAATGTCACTGGATTCAAAAGGTACCAGAAACCAAGTCACTTACCAGTAAGCATTATACTGAACCACAGCCTGAGCCCAGAATTACCAAAGCCTATTAACAGTGGATCAGCAGAATTCCTCTATTTGCCCAGAGACTGTATTCTATCTGGATGTTTATACTGCAACCAAAACCAGTAACAGTAAAAGTTGTGAGTTGTATCCTACCACTGTCTACCTCATTCTTCGATATTGCTACTACAACTGGTTGTACCACCATTAAGCCTCACGACAAATACCATCAAGGGACCCAGCCGCCACAAGCACTCTAAACACCACTGTCATCACGGGCACCTCAACCACCATCTTGGCTGGTGTTTCCCTATCACAGAGCGTGCCCCGGAGGATTTTGTGCTGTCTTCCTCTTCACTGTGCGACCGGCCCAGGGAGGCTTTCTGCTAACCGTGAGTAAGCCAATGAACTGTATTATTGCTGTCTCTCATCGGCCCACCGTTCACCTCACGTGTCGCCCCTGCGGTTCTGGCACGTCGCAATAGCAGTGTCACACATCTTTACCTAATCATATATACCTAAAATCATAGGCGTACGCACAGGGTGTGCCAGGTGTGCCTGGGCACACCCTAATCACCCCTTGTGGTGCAGATTCCCCCTGTTTAGACCCCTGATATTTCACCAAAGCTCGCTAACTAGGCCAACAACAAAAAAAAAAGTTGTAAAAAAGAATAAAAAATAACAATAAAACTACAGACACCGATCTCTACCCTACTGGCACCATCAGTATAAACACATGGATATGTGTGTTGGGCTTTGGGGTACACACCCTAATGCAATAGGCTGCGCACAACTATGCCTAAAATATATTATATTTTAGAGAATTATGATACCTCAACAGTATCTCACCATTAGGAAGGAAAAAGAGAGTACTGTGCATGATTATCCTAAGTCAATTATGATAGATTTAATTATTTTACTATAGTAAATGCACAAAGCAGTCACATTAAGTTATCATAATCACTTTTAAATTTTAAGCAGTTTGGTGCGGTGAGGGTAATAAAAGGTCATTTCTGATTGGACGCTCTGTAATGCTGTTGGAACACTTGAAAGATAAAGGCCTAACTTTCTTCAAGAGAAAGCTTCAGCAAAGTGCATCTCTTATTTAATCCAACCAAGTTAATGATAAATACTAATGAAAATCCCCGAGCAACCTAAAGTGCTCCCCGTCCTATCTACTAAAGAGGAGTCAAGTTCCTAGCACACCTGATATGCCATTTTGCCAATTTATAGCTTTATGGTAAAGGACACCTAATAATCAGAAATTGAGATGCAGAGGAACTGTATCGCCCATATTTTATATTCAGACGTTTTAACAGGAAAGGTATCTAGTGATTAAAATCCCAAATTCAAGTGTGTCCCAAGGAAGCCTCAGGGAGGGAAAGTCATTTAACCATATGGAGAGCTTTTGGAAAATGAGAGCATAATGTATGAGGTCTTTATTTCTGTAAATATTGTGAGCATGATATCAGTTAAGAGTGACTAATAGACAGCTTCGTCCATTGTATTTATTTTCGGGGGGCAAAAATATCAAATAATCCTTTATGTCACTATTTAAAAAAAAATTTACAAGAGCTTCATAGCATGAGGAAGACCTAGCAATAAATATCAGACATATAAACACATTTCTTTTAGAAAGGTTTTTTGGGTTTTTTTTATTTTTAGAGAAGAATTCCAGGTATAGATATGTTTGCATAGCTACATCAGTCCAGCTTGGACCAATTTACTGTAAGATCTAGATACTGGAAATTACTGTAGTAGACCTTGCTTGCTACTACAATGAGCTACACTTGCTCTTGGATTCTGTGCCTACTGGCATCCCTCTGGCATTGTAAACACAGGAGTTGGGGCACTGACAGCCCATTCAGAGGTCACTTTGTATTTTCTCAATGAATGCAAACCATTCTCTGATTGGAGGCGGTGAAGAGTGTGAAGTCACTTCCCCACCTCTCCTTGTAGAGCCGGGGTTGACAGCCCATCGATCATGGCCAGGTGACAGGTAGATCACATTTCTGCATTCAAGGAAAAAGTTTGACCGCACTCAAGAGTAGATAAACTTGAAGTATTTATTCCCATAAATTAGAAGCACCAGTGCATCACACAGACATGGACATGGTTGACGCGTTTCACGACTCTATGGGTTGCTTACTCATATGGTTGTGAGTAATCGACCCATAGAGTCGTGAAACGCGCCAACTATGTCCATGTCTGTGTGATGCACTGGTGCTTCTAATTTATGGGAATAAATACTTCAAGTTTATCTACTCTTGAGTGCGGTCAAACTTTTTCCTTGAATATCTGACTACTGGACGACGGATCCGACCGGCACCTGAGTGCTTTGCCTCACCTGAGCGGCATTTTTTGTGTTGTTTGAAACATCTCTGTATTGCTGACCCTGGGCTAAACTGCTCCTCCCCAGTGGCGTATTGGGCAGACTGGGGTGAGCAGTCCAAGGTGGGGAAGGAGAGAGCCCAGAGATGAGGGGGTTTTCTGTATTGAGGCACCTGAGCTGGGAAGGAGGATCTGCGAGTGAGGGGAGGGCAGGTTCTGTGGTATAAAGATGGTTGGACTGCTGGTGTTGGTCCGCTGTGTTTTATCAAGTCCAAAGTCAGCACAGCCCTCTAGCAGGAAATTCTGGAGCACTTCATGCTTCCCTCTGCTGACCATCTTTATGGAGATGCTGATTTCATTTTCCAGCAAGACTTGGCACCTGCCCACACTGCCACAAGTACCAATACCTGGTCACATGATCATGGTATCACTGTGCTTGATTAGCCAGCAAACTCGCCTGACATAAACCCCAAAGGGAACCTATGGAGTATTGTCAAGAGGATGATGAGAGACCAAACCCAACAATGCAGATGAGCTGAAGGCCACCATCAAAGAAACCTGGGCTTCCATAACACCTCAACAGTGCCACAGGCTGATCGCCTCCATGCCATGCTGCATTGATGCAGAAATTCATTCAAAAAGATCTCTGATCAAGTATTGAGTGCATACTATACTGTATATGGACATACTTTTCAGAAAGCCAACATTTCAGTATTAAAAATCTTTTTTTTATTTGTCTTATGTAATATTAAAATTTTCTGAGATACGGAATTTGGGGTTTTCACTAGCTGTAAGCCATAATCATCAAATTTAAAAAGAAATTATTAAAACATATCACTCTGTGTGTAACACATCTACATAAAATATGAGTTTCACTTTTTGAATTGAATTACTGAAATAAATTAACTTTTTGATGATATTGTAATTTTATGAGATACACCTGTATACTTCCCAGAAGAGTTGAAGCTGTTATAGCTGTGAAGGGTGGGCCAACTCAATATTGAACCCTACAGACTAAGACTGGGATGCCATTAAAGTTCATGTGCGTGTAAAGGCAGGTGTCCCAATACTTTTGGTAATATAGTGTACATGTAGACCTCTGCGTTTCCCCAATGTAGGTGTTGCTGAGTTGCAGCGGGGACTCCGATGCACGGGGCAGGTGGCTCTGATTATAAAAACACAGCGGACAGCTCTTCTCCCTGGAATGATCACAGAGTGCCTGTGATCCTTCTATATAGGGTCACATGGCTCTATGGTTATTTCAGAAGCCACGCCCCCCCCCCCCCCCCACAGTTAGAATCAATCCCCTAGGCTCACATTTAACCCCTTGATCACCCACAGGGTTAACCCCTTCCCTGCCAATGGCATTAGTACAGTAATATTGCATATTTTTAGCACTGATTACTGTAGTAATGTCACTGGTCCCCCCCAAAAATGTTAAAAATGTCAGTTAGTGGTCTGATCTGTCCGCCGCAATGTCGGAGTCCCGCAAAAAATTGCAGATCACCGCCATTACTAGTAAAAAAAAAAAGAAACAATAAAAATGACATAAATCTTTCCCGCAGTTAGTAGACACGATAACTTTTGCGCAAACCAATCAAAAAAAGCCTATTGCGATTTGTTATCCAAAAATATGTAGCAGAAAACAAATTGGCCTAAAATGTTAAAAAATTTCTGTTTTAATTTATTTTTTTATTGAGAATGTCATATAGCAGAATGTGAAAAATATTCGGCACTGCGTTACTTTAATGGACAATTGCGCAGTCGGGCGATGCTGTACCAAAAAAAATGGATGTCCCTTTTTTTCTGACAAATAGAGCTTTCTTTTGGTGGTATTTGATCACCTGCGCAATTTTAAAAAAAACTATATTTTTCACTTTCTGCTATATAACATTCCAAAAAAAAAAAAAATAAAAAATGTACATTTTAGGCCAATTTGTATTCTGGTACATATTTTTGTTAAAAAAAAAAAATCGCAATACGCGATAATAAGTTATTGCGTCTACTAACTAGGGGAAAGATTTATGTAATTTTTATTGTTTTTTTTTTTTTACTAGTAATGGCGGCGATCTGCGATTTTTAGTGGGACTGAGACATTGCGGCGGACAGATCGGACCCCTAACTGACATTTTTGACACTTTTAGGGGGACCAGTGACATTACTACAGTAATCAGTGCTATAAATATGCACTGTTACTGTAATAATGACATTGGCAGGGAAGGGGTTAATACTGTGGGGGACCAAGGGCTTAAATGTGAGCCTAGGTGAGTGTTTCTAACTGTATGGGGGAGGGGCTTGTGAAATGATCACAGAGACCTGTGATCCTATATAGAAGGATCACAGGTGCTCTGTGATCATTCCAGAGAGAAGAATGGTCAGCTGTGTTTACAACAGCTGACCGTTCTTCTCTCTCAGCAGCATAGGCGTGCGCACAGGGTGTGCCAGGTGTGCCTGGGCACACCCTAATCACCCCATGTGGTGCATTCACATTGATCCGACTTGTCAGGCGACTTGTTAGCCTGACAATTCGCGGTCCTCACGCTCCCCACGCTCACACTGTGTAGTACAGGAGCCGATCTAATAGGAGCGACACAAGTCATGTTATATTATGAAGTCTGTGCAAGTCGCGCCGAAGTCGTGCTGCACGCGACTTCACAGGTCGCCCCTAAGTCGGAGCGAGCTAATGTGAACGGGGGCTTAGAGTCCTGATTTTTCACCAAAGCCCCCTTTCTGGGCTCCTAAAAAATAAAAAAAATTGTAAAAAATGAAAAATAATATAATAAACATAAACAGAATATATACACATGCACGCACCCACATATGTGTTTGAGATTTGGGGTGCACGCCCTAATGCAATAGGCTGTGCACACCTATGCTCAGCGGGGAAGGATCGCGGGTGTCAGGCGGCAATCGGAGCCGCCTGCCCCGTGCATCAGAGTCTCCATTACCGAGTGGGGGTGGGAGCGCGTCGCCGACGGCGTATGCTCGCCTCCTAGCTGCAGGAGCGTGACCGACGCGTACCTATTCCGGTTCACAGCAGGAGGGGCTTCCTGCTGCAGTATAAGTGTGGCCCTAATGCAATAGGCTGTGCACACCTATGCTCAGCGGGGAAGGATCGCGGGTGTCAGGCGGCAATCTGACACCCGCGATTGCCGCCTGACACCCGCGATCCTTCCCCGCTTCATGCCTGAAGCTGTTCCCTTCTAAACAGCTTCAGGCATGCCCAGAAGCTGTTTAGAAGGGAACAACGCGCGCGCACCGGAACTGACGTTTTGCATTGATTCCTGGGAGCGATGACGTTCAGTTCCCAGGAATCATTGCAAACCCAGGAAGTGACGAATAGCCGTGGCCGCCGAGGAGAGGAAGAAGGAAGTAAGGTAAGTATATTTTCTTCTAAACGAGGTAAGTAAAAAAAAAAAAAAAAAATTGCGATTATCCATTTCTTTTTCAGGTGACCAGGAGCGAGAAGATTGAGGTAAGTATAAATGTAGGGTGGAACTCCGCTTTAAGTGGTTCATTAATGGCTTGGGCTGAATTTTTCTGCCACCTTCATGGGCCCTGAAGCTTTCATGGGTCCTAGGCCCTACATATGGGAAACCCAGCCTTGACTGCAGCCCTGCATGTTTTAGCGGCACGGTTATGCTTTAAGTGTATATTTTCTATGTAATATTGCTACACAAGAAAATATATCTAAATAATTCAAGCAACATGTCCCATCTGCATAGCTGCTGAAACACAACCCCACAAGAGGTTTTTAATCATGGAAATACATATATATGTATATGATGTAGGTATATTACCATAGTGGTGTTTGTCAAGGTTCAATCAATCACATCTGCCTTGCCTTTCGCAGTTATTTTAGTGCTGGGCCTGCAGATGTTACAGCCCGGCAAAGCTCAGCTCTTTCATGACAAATCAGAAGCTACACCTTGGCTTATTGCAATTATAACCAATTCACATGCAGGATTAGGTCTGACAAATGTATTTAACAGGCTAGGAAATTTGCATCAACTCCTCATAATGAATTGCACGAGCTAAAAGAAAAAAAAAAAAAGAAAAAAACACAAAAAAAAAGACAAGAGTGTAGGTGGGGGTGAGAAGAACAGAAAGACTTTTAACTAGACCTGAAATCCAAAGGGAGATCTCCTGCTAAAAGACATGCTGAAATGTGTTTTGGATCAGCCAGGTGCAAATGGGTTAATCAGGATATATTTGCTAAGCAGATACATCAGGGATTGATTACAGATTCATTTCCAGGCCGCTTATGAACATATGCCTCCATCTGCAATTCTACCTACAATAAGGCAGTTCGGCCTCGGGGGTGCTTATATAATGTGCTAATGAAAAATGTAAGCTTTGGAAGTATATCCAAATACCGCCATGTCCCTGGTTAATGGTTTTTCAGTGTGTTAATGACCCCCCCCCCACCCTTCCCCGTCAGTTAATTATGTTTCACTCTTTTTAGTGTATTCTTTAAGTAGAACTGCACCTCTACCCCCAAAGGGACAGAAATTGTATGCGGTATAGCCAGGGCCGCTAATAGGGGGGACGGGGGGGGGGCACCAGTCCTTCTGTAGGGGGGCCCAGGCACACAGGGGGCCCGAATAGTAGAGGGAATCAGTGCGGTCGGATGGAGGGGCAATTACAAAATTATGCTCTGTGCGGCTCTCTGCAGCAGCTGAAAGCCAGTTTCTCCCTATCCTGACGGCTTTCAGCTGCTGCAGGAAGAGACACAGATGCAGGGCATTGTTCCTGTGATTGCTTACCCAACACCGATCCCCCTCCCTATTCTACCTGCTTCTGACCCCCCCCCCCCCGTGTGCCCCCCTTTCATTCTGCCGCCCCCTCCTGCTACGCTGCAGGCTTCCCTGTCCTGTAAAAAAAAAATAATAATTAAACATTATAATGAATAATTTTTAAAAGTTGAACGTCTTTTTAACCACTTGCCGCCCGCTCACCGTCAAATGATAGCAGAGTGGTGCGGCTCTCATTCTGGGATGATGTAATATGACGGCGACCCAGAACGGCCTTTCTCTCGTGCCTGCGGGGGCGCGCAGTGTGCCGATTGTATCCGCGCCGTGTTGCTAGGACATGGCATGACCCCGATCTTGGTAAAGACCCAATGACCTTGCTCTTTACTCATGTGATAGGCTGTGTCCAATCACAGCCGGTCACATGTAAATGAGGAAGTGCCGTTTACTGTCAGAGTGTATGGCATGACTCCCAACAAAGGGGAGACTCCCAATGTGTGTAGACTCCCCACAAAGGGGAATCTAAGACAGGTAATCAGGGCACTGATCATCAGTGCCCTGATTACAGAAAAGTAAAAAAACAGTGCCAATCAGTGCCCACAATCAGTGCCCACAGTGCCCACCATCAGTGCCCACAATCAATGCCGATAGTGCTGCCAGTCAGTGCCCATCAGTGCATGGTCATCTGTGCTGCCCACCAGTATCTATAAGTACCGCCCGTCAGTGCCCATCAGTGATGCCCATCAGTGCTGCCTATCAGTTCCCATTAGTGCCACCTCTCAGTGCCCATTGGTGCCGCCTTTTAGTGCCCATTAGTGCCGCCTAGCAGTGCTTATCAGTGCTGCCTATCAGTGCTCATCAGTGGTGCCTATCAGTGCCACCTATCAGTGCCCATCGGTGCGGCATATTAGTACCTCCTCATCAGTGCCCATCAGTGCAGCCTATCAGTGCCCATCAGTGCCGCCTCATCAGCACACATCAGCGAAGGAGAAAAGTGTCTTATTTTCAAAATTTGCTGACAGAAAATAAAATTTTCTTTCTTTTTTCTTTTTTTTTAGTAAGAAATAAAAAACCCAGCAGTGATTAAATACCACCAAAAGAAAGCTCTATTTGTGTGAAAAAAATGATAAAAATGTCATAAGGGTACAGTGTAGCAAAACAGCGCAATTGTCATTCAAAATGTGACAGCGCTGAAAGCTGAAAATTGGCCTGAGCAGGAAGGGGATGAAAGGGCCCTGTATTGAAGTGGTTAAATGTAAAAAAACGAATAAAAAAGGGCTAATTCACACAGGTTCTTCGTTATGGTTGTGTCCACTAATAACGATGTTAGTGTATTTTTAGTGAAAATATTGTCTTGTGATATTTGGAGGGGGGGGGGGGGCGGCCTGCCAGGTAGGCTGTACTGCCCCCATGATTTCTAACAGCAGCCCTGGGTATTGCAATATCCCATATTTACCTGTAATACTTAGCTTTCAAAATGTTTAAAGCCAAGCTCCAGGTTGGGTGGAAAAAAAAACCCCTTTGCAGTGGGCATCCCCGAACTGCTAAGATGTAGTGCTTTTTATGTCTATGGGGAAGATCAAAAGGCTGCTTTGCTTATGACCGGCTCTGGTGCTCCCCCCTCTCCTCTCCTCTCCTCTCCTCTCCAGTGCCCTGGGCTGTGGGGTGATGTGGGATACACCGCAATGTCAGGTATTGTTAACAGAAAAATTGAAAAATTGTGTAAAATCCTCCCACCAAGAGTAGAAAGTGGATGCGCTCACCGGAGGGTATGGACCCAGAATACCTTATAGTATGTGGGCCATACAAGCTGGTAGATGGTATAATTCCCAAGCGGTGGCTGGAACCCTCGATGTTAAGAAGAGGTGGCCAGAGCCTCTCATATAGGAACTTGCAGGTCTCTCACAGTGATACATGGAGGAACAAGCCAGACAAAGCCGACATAGTGTAAAACTGCTAAAAGTATCCAATGCAAATGAGCAGGGAAATATACAGAGATTGATGGCATTCACGACAATCCTAATGCGTTTCCTCTAATAAGACATCATCATAGGAAGCTGCCAATGGTCAATCTCTGTATATTTCCCTGCTCATTTGCATTGGATACTTGTAAGTGTGTCTTTGACTTTTTATGCAAAATAAAAGTTTTAGCAGTTTTACACAATGTCGGCTTTGTCTGGCTTTTTCCTCCATGTGTCACTGTGAGAGACCTGCAAGTTCCTACATGAGATGCTCTGGCCACCTCTTCTTAACCATTTTTAACCATTTTAGGACCGGAGGATTTTCCTGCAATGAAAAGAAGGCTCTCATTGTGCAGTATATCAGTATAATCAACATTTTATTGATACAAATTGCACTTACTACATTTCGTATGTTAATCCGCCTTAATACAATCAAAATCTCGGTTCGTTGGAGTGTAGAACGCCGCTCCACGCTAGCGTTCCGCCAACCTGGAAGTCTTCCCGACGCACGTTTCGTCAGGCCGTGCTAACGTCATAAGGGGATCCCCTGATGACGTCAGCACGGCCTGACGAAACGTGCGTATTACCATACGAAATGTAGTAAGGCGGATTAACATACGAAATGTAGTAAGTGCAATTTGTATCAATAAAATGTTGATTATACTGATATACTGCACAATGAGAGCCTTCTTTTCATTGCCCCTATATGTCCTCTAATTTGGAGATTAATCCAACATCCTTGCTGGTGAGAGGAAAAGCTATGTGGATGGTCTGGATTCTTTGTGGATACCAATGCTTATTGTGACCCCCTATAATCAAGGGGTCATATCCTTCTGGTAAGGAGTATTTATTAAGAGCACTGGGTGAAGGTGTGCAGGTGAAGGTTTTAAACACCACTTCTATCAAGTCTGTGCTTTTAATCACTGCTGCGGTTAACCATTTAATCACCTTGATATTTTAAGCACCAAAGGACTTTATTTATTTATTTATGCTGAACTGACTTGTGCTTTTATCAATTGTTGTGGTCTTTAATCACCATTGAGGGTTTTAGAGCCCATTCACATTGAGGCGACACGACTTCGGGGGGGGCGACCTGTGAAGTCGCGTGCACCGCTGTGCACCGCGACTTCGGCGCAACTTGCAGAGACTTCACATAATGTAAGTCTATGCAAGTCGCTCTGAGGTCGCCCCAAAGTAGTACAGGACCCTTTTTCTAAGTCGGAGCGACTTGTGTCGCTCCTATTAGAACGGGTCCTGTACTACTCAATGGACCGCGACATACCGTGACTTGTCAGGCTGACAAGTCGCCTGACAAGTCTCGCTAATGTGAATGGGCTCTTAACCACTTGCCGACCGCCGCACGCCGATCTACGTCGGCGGTCAGCCCCTCACAGGCAAAGTGACGTAGGGCTACGTCACTAGCTTGTGAGGGTCTAGGGAGCGAGCGCGCGCCGCCGGAGGCGCGCTCCCGCGTGGTCACGGACCCCCCCGCGCGTGTGACCGGCGGACCCGATGTCCGCCGGCCACTCTGCGATCGGCGGGGGAGAGGGAGAAAGTCAGGCAGCTTGTGTAAACAAGCTGCCTGTCATTCTCCCCTCTGTATGAGAGCTGATCATATGGATCTACTATGTAGATCCGTTGATCACTCTGCATACAGCTGAAGCCACAGCCAATCACAGTTAGAATCACGCCCCTAGGGACACACACAGCCCCTCCCTCTCAAATAAAGTTAACCCCTTCACTACCAGTGTATTTTTACAGTAACAGTGCATATATATAGCACTGATTATTGTAGAAATGTCACTGGTAACCCCAAAAGTGTCAAAAATGTCAGTCAAGGGTCCGATCTGTCCGCCGCAATGTCGCAGTACCGCAAAAAAAATCGCAGATTGCCGCCATTACGCGTTAAAAAAAAACAACAAAAATGACAAAAATCTTTCCCTTAGTCAGTAAACGCAATAACTTTTGCGCAAACCAATCAAAATACGCTTTTTGCGATTTTTTTTACCAAACATAGGTAGCATAAAACAAATTGGCCGAAAATGTTAAAAAATTTTGATTTTTACATTTTTTTTGGGGGGAATTTCATATAAGAAAAAGGGAAAAATATTGCTATTTTTGCAAAATTGACGCTCTTTTTTTGTTTATAGCGCGTGATCAAAAAATTGCACAAGTGATCAAATACCGCCAAAAGAAAGCTCTGTTTGTGGGAAAAAAAGGACGCCAAATTCGTTTAGGTACAGCGTCGCACGACCGCGCAATTGTCCGTTAAAGTCATGCAGTGCCGAATCGCAAAATAACCCCTGGTCGTTTAGCAGCCAAATCCTCCGGGGCTTAAGTGGTTAAGCACAAATGGACTGCTTTTTAATTATTTAATTATTTATTTGCACCAATGCACTTTTTGTGAATTATTGTTGAGCGCAATGTATACTTTTAAATTTCACATTCATCACGTCAACACGTTGGTTGTTTGCTGCTCGCAGTGTGGAAGGCATTCCCACATATTTATATAGAATTATTTATTCACATATTTATTTATTTATTCATTTAATTATTCATGTATTCACGATAATAGAAAGTTTTAATACACTGTAATTTGTGTGTGAACACCCATTTGCGCAGTTCGTTTTGGTTCATCCCCATTTTTTTCTCATATTTTTCAACTTTGCATTTTCTGTTCGCATAAAATAACCTGAAAAAGAATTGGATAGTTATAATTCTTTTTTTTATTGTTTCACTTACCTTATTTTTTCAGAAAATGAACTTACCTTCCTTCCACTTCCTCCCTCTGCGGCCGCTGCCCCCGACATCACTTTCTCCTTTGCATTGACTCCTAGGAGATGAGCGTCATCAATCCCAGGAGTCAATGCGCCTGCACCGGTGTCACTCGTCACTTCCGGTGCAGGCGCGTCATTCCCTGCTGAACAGCTTCTGGGCATGCGCAGAACCAGCTGTGGGATGACGCGCTTGCCCCGGAAGTGACGAGCAGGGCATTCTGGGTCTCCAACATCATGGAAGAGGACACGCAGAGGGACGCTCCGGCTTCAGCTGCCCACACCTGAGATGGCAGTGCTGGACAAGACATTTTTTAAGGTAAGTTTTTCTTCTTACAGGTAAGTTAAACAGGGGACAGTTCAGAGGCTATCGTTGCTTAAATGCACTAGCCCTGACTGTCCCAGGGGTATTTTTTGTTAAAAAATAATTTTTAGGGTGGAACTCCGCTTTAAGACTTCTATATTGAAGGGGCACTGAAGCAAGAAATGGTCCATTGTCTCCTCCACACCACCACACTCCACTCATGGACGACCACGGTTCTCCGCAGAGCGTTGCTTCAAAGGGGCCCTTCACATATAGTCTGCCATGGAACAAGAGCTGGGCCAAATTCTGAAACTTGTGTGATTCTTTCCAGATTAATCAAACGCAGACCCCTGACACACTTTGGCTACTTTTTGCATTGTACCCCTGACCTTTAAAAGAACAAAATTGTATGTGGACTTCTTAGAAGTGTGGCACTTTAATTTCATATCTTTTAATATCACGCTACCATCCAAGGAGACTGTGGAGATCCTCTGGAGTATAGAAGCCACCTGTCTAGGAACCAGATCCTTTACACCAACAGTAATACCTTAAGATAACAATACCAGTAAAATATAACCTACGTGTCCAGTGCTATCTTCCCACTTTCCTCAACTTAACACAGGTAAAGGCGGACTGAAAAAAGTGCACAGGTTCAAGGCTTGGGACCATGAAATAGATTTAGCACAGGTAAAGTGAAACAGTCTATTGGTTCACAGCTGGGGACCATGAACTGATGTGCGGCAAAGTAAAGAGGTTCTACTTACAGGATCCCTGAAAAAAATCAGTCCATAGGTGCAACCTCTTTTATAGTAGTACAGCATCCAGTCGAAAAGGGCTCCAGGGGTTAGCAGCCCCCTCCTCTCAGCTCCATCCATTCCAGTCAGGAGGAAAAAAGGCAATCTTCTCAGGTCTACGGACTATTTAAAAGCTGACCACCATAAGGGTAGATTTTTCTGTTGCCTGGAGTTGGGCCCTAACACAAACTCTTCATGAAATAAATAATGGTACTGCTGTGAATTTCCTCAGGAATCGGAAACTCGCACCCTGCATACAGTGGGGATTGAAAGTGTGGGCACCCCAGGTAAAAATTTGTATTAATGTGCATAAAGAAGCCAAGGAAAGATGGAAAAAACTCCAAAAGGCGTCAAATTACAGATTAGACATTCTTATAATATGTCAACAAAAGTTAGATTTTATTTCCATCATTTACACTTTCGAAATTACAGAAAACAAAAAAATGGTGTCTGCAAATGTTTGGGCACCCTGCAGAGTTAATATCTTGTACTGCCCCCTTTGGCAAGTATCACAGCTTGTAAACGCTTTTTGTAGCCAGCCAAGAATCTTTCAATTCTTGTTTGAGGTATCTTTGCCCATTCTTCTTTACAAAAGTCTTCCAGTTCTTTGAGATTTCCGGGCTGTCTGTCACGCACTGCTCTTTTAAGGTCTATCCACAGATTTTCAATTATGTTTAGGTCAGGAGATTGTGAAGGCCATGGCAAAACCTTCAGTTTACACCTCTTGATGTAATCCCCCCGTGGATTTCGAGGTGTGTTTAGGATCATTATCCATTTGTAGAAGCCATCCTCTCTTTAACTGCAGCTTTTTCACAGATGGCATCAAGTTACCATCCAAAATTTGCTGAAATTTTATTGAATCCATTTTTCCTTCTACTTGTGAGATGTTCCCTGTGCCACTGGCTGCAATACAACCCCAAAGCATGATTGATCCACCCCCATCTTAACAGTTGGACAGAGGTTCTTTTCATTAAATTCTGTGCCCCTTCTTCTCCAAACGTACCTTTGCTCATTCCGGCCAAAAAGTTCAATTTTAACCTCATCGGTCCAAAGAACTTGTTTCCAAAATGCACCAGGCTTGTCTATATGTTCATTTGCAAAGTTCAAACGGTGATTTTTGTGGTGAGGACGTAGAAGAGGTTTTCTTCTGATGACTCTTCCATGAAGACCATATTTGTACAAGTATCTCTTTATAGTGGAATAGTGTACCACAACTCCAATGTCTGCCAGATCTTTCTGGAGGGATCGTGCAGTCAAACGTGGGTTTTAAATAGTTTTTCTCACAATCCTGCGAGCTGTTCTGTCTGATATTTTTCTTGGTCTTCCAGATCTTGCTTTAACTTCCACTGTTCCTGATGACTGCCATTTCTTAATTACATTCCGAACAGAGAATATTGACATCTGAAAACGCTTTGCTATCTTCTTATAGCCTGCTCCAGCTTTGCGAGCGTCAACTATTTTCAGTTTCAGTTTTCTAGACAACTGCTTAGAAGATCCCATGGTGCTGATTGTTGGGGCAAGGTCAGATGAGTCTGGGCATTTAAAACCTTTGAGATTGACATCACCTGGTCTTCCCAGACGATGATTGAGAACAATCCATGACACTGGCAGGTCTCAGCCTTGCAAAGGGGGCAGTGCATGCTATAAATTCTGCAGGATGCCCAAACTTTTGCAGACGCCATTTTTTTGTTTTCTGTAATTTTGAAAGTGTGAATGATGGAAATAAAATCAAACTTTTGTTGACATATTATAAGAATGTCTAATTTGTAATTTGATGCCATTTGGATATTTTTCCATCTTTCCTTGGCTTCTTTATGCACATTAATACACATTTTTAACTGGGGTGCCCAAACTTTCCCCACTGTACTTGTTCTAGGTCAGTGGATCCCTAAGGGCCCATTCACTCCTATGCATTGCAGTACCACCTGTTATCACAGGCATGTTATTGCAAGATTTCCCTGTGTGCATTGCTCTGCGGTGTCATTCATTGTGAATGGCACTCCAACACATTGCACATTGTACAGTAGAGGCTAAAAGCACAACACGCCCCAGTGCACTACAACCAAGGTATTCTGCGTTGCTCTGTGCAGTAGTGCATTACAAAAAAAGAGTCATGCCTATTAATTGATAGTTCATTCATTAGTTAGTTCATAAAGAATAGCCTACTATAATGGAATGCAGAGTAATATGTTTCTCAACACACTGCCATTAAGGCTCCATTGAAAATGGGCCAATGCTTTGCAGTGCATTAACTCGTTTTACTTTCAATGGGCTTCTAACCCACCACAATATATATTTTATCCATAAAAGCACCTTTTCCTGGTTCACATCTGTGCATTGTGTTGTTGTTGTAGAAGTGCTAGGATGCCATTCTAAATTAATAGAAATATGAATGAATGATTAAATGGATGAATGAATGAGTTGTAGCATTGTCCCCGTAGGCCTTGCTCAATGATGGCTTGTTGGACCTCCTCTGATTACCAGCTCACAGTCACTTACGGAACAGTTCACACATCCCTCCTTACTCCCGATGGCTCGTCACACAATAAACCGTCCAGGGGTATTGTTTTTTTTTAGTATTTATTTTGGAACTTTAATAGGAGAAGGGAGTGCTGAGATACTCCAACTGTAACTATTCCAAATAGATGAGGACAACTCTCACTCGGCCTCACCAGGCTGCTTGTGGAAACAGCTGCACTGCTTAATCCCCACTGCCACATGAATGGAAAGGGTTAAGTCTCCTTGCTCTTTTCTCTCCAGCAATAGACTTGGCGAATCAACATTATCTTCGGGACACTCACTAGCACCCCCATTACTAACACCCGTCCACTGACTCTTCTAGCTGCAAGGGTGGCCCCCCTCAGGTCAGGCCCCTTGACACAGATCTTTACTCGGACCGGACCTCTGGGTTCAGTTCCTCACTAGCACTCTCCAGGCCCTCAGGTTGACTACCTGAGGTCATATGGCACCTCTACATTAGAGGAGGCAGCCGCCCCCTCCCTCCGGGACTCCGCTACCCAGCCGAAAGCCCCCGAGCACATGTGCTCCTGGCTTTTATACATTATCCCAGCATGCACCGAGGCACTTTTCCTCTGCCAAATCACCAGGGCTGTATCAAACGCCTTTGCACTCCTTCATCAGGTTTCCTCCTACTGTCCAATGTGCCTCCCTATTGGACCAGTGTGAAACACTCTGAAGTCAGAACGAGTTGCACCTAAGCACAATGGGCAGACCTCACTGACAGATCCTGCTTTCTGGTAGGCAGAGAACAATAAAGATTTACCTGCAATCCTTCTGGTAAGCAACAGGGCTCAAAACTATACTACCTAGGAGGGTGCTACAGAATGAATGAATGAATAAATGGCACCATGATGCACAGTGCAGCAAAAAACACACATAGAGGCTGATTTACTAAAGGAGTCAAGGATCTACACTCAATAAAATGTGTTAATGTATGCTTTGATTATCCGACCATGTGAAAGCAAACTCGTTTTTTCTTATTTAACCACTTGCCATCTGCCCCATAGCTGATTTACTGCTACAGGGTGGTTCTCCTGCTCAGGATAACGTACAGTATACAGTGCCTTGAAAAAGTATTCATACCCCTTAAAATTTTCCATTCTTTGTCATGTTAAAACCAAAAACATAAATGTATTTTATTGAGATTTTATGTGATAGACCAACACAAAGTGGCACATCATTGGGAAGTGGAAGGAAAGTAATTAATGGTTTTCAACAAACATTTTTTGCAAATAAATCTGTGAAAAGTGTGGCATGTATTTGTATTCAACCCCCTTTACTCTGAAACCCCTAACTAAAATCCAGTGGAACCAATTGCATTCAGAAGTCACCTAATTAGTAAATAGAGTCCACCTGTATGTAATTTAATCTCAGTCTAAATACAGCTGTTCTGTGAAGCCCCTTAGAGGTTTGTTAGAGAACATTGGTGAATAAACAGCATTATGAAGCCCAAGGAACACACCAGACAGATCAGGGATAAAGTTGGGGAGAAGGTTAAAGCAGGGTTAGGTTATAAAAAGATATACCCAAGCTTTAAACATTTCATGGAGCACTGTTCAATCCATCATCCGAAAATGGAAAGAGTATGGCACAACTGCAAACCTACCAAGACATGGCTTTCCACCTAAACTGACAGGCCGGGCAAGGAGAGCATTCATCAGAGAAGCAGCCAAGAGGTCCATGGTAGCTCTGGAGGAGCTGCAGAGATCCACAGCTCGGGTGGGAGAATCTGTCCACAGGACAACTATGAATCGTGCACTCCACAAATCTGCCCTTTATGGAAGAGTGGCAAGAAGAAAGCCATTGTTGAAAGAAAGCCATAAGAAGTCCCATTTGCAATTTGCAAGAAGCGCATTTCCGCTATTCTGGACTGCTTGCTGAAGGATGAGCTGAGTTTTCGGCAGCCGATCCTCCCTATAGTCACGCCCATTTCCACCTCCCCAGAACGCCCATCTTCTTCACAGGCGGGCTGAGGTCAAGAGCTCCGGATTCCCATACCAATCAAAGGACATGGGAGGTGGAGCTACAACATCCTCTGGCGGGCTGGGGCTCCTGGGCGTGTGGACGCAGCCGATGTCTCTCCGAAGGCAATGTGATCATGTACGCAAGAGTGCCCTCATGAGATCAGCACTGTAGAGAGGACACCCATCAGAGAGGGGAACCAGAAACGGTGATAACATACCCCAAAAAGAACAATATTCAAGCAGAAGAGATTAGATTGTAAGCTCTAATTAGCTGAGTCCTCTTAACCTGTATTTTATTGTTGTGTAACTGTAGTGCCTCTCTTTTATATTGTAAAGTGCTGTATAAATTGTTGCCACTATAAAAATCCTGTATTATAATAATAATATCAATAAAAGAGAATAAAAAGGTTTAGTCTATACACTGTATGCAACACTATTATTAGGCAAAATAAATAAGGGAAAAAAAGTGAGGGTTTTATATCACTTTAGGAGCTATGAGTGGAGGGTAGGGCACTATAATGTACATGTATAGACTAGAGATTTAAGGCACTTTTATCAAAGATATGTGATCGAACAGCACTAATAGTTTTTATATGTTTATCCAGAATAAATAAAAACTATGTTTGTGTTTTATTGTATATCGAAGTGGAACTTTGTATGAGAAACTGTGTACCTAAAATGTCCTAGAAAGGTGAAAGGTTCTCTATATATTGTTTCTAGTCAAAAAGTTGTATATGGGATGTTGGTATGCTCCCAAGAGGGAATGGACTAAGGCCCCTTTCACACGAGCGGTTAGATTTCAGCTTTTAGCTGTGGATAGAGGAACCTATTTACCGCAGCTCAATGCAGACAATGCATCCCTATGGCCCCATTCACACACTGCGTTTAGCAACGTTTTTTACAAGATACAGTTTTGTGCATTAAATAAAAATAAAGTTGACAGGAGCGATGTACTGCAGCTATCTGTATTTAAACGCAGTTAATCGCCCAATATCGCTATTAAATGTTGATCTAAAGTTGTACTCCAAAATTTTAGCAAACCGCTTCTTACCCCTTTTAGCTAAACTGATCTCTTTCGACCATGTGGGATTTATCCCTGGAAGAGAGGCCAGAGACAACACCACTAGAGCCATCAATATAAACCACTGGCTCTCAACCAACCAACAACCAGGCTTTTTCCTCTCATTGGATGCTGAGAAGGCCTTCGATAGTGTAGCATGGGACTATATGATGGAAGCGCTTAAAGCCATCGGCATACCGGAACGTATATTACACTTTATTATGGCATTATACTTTACACCCATAGCTAGAATCCGAGTTAACAACCACCTATCGAGGGCCTTCTCCATCTCGAATGGAACTCGTTAGTGATGCCCCCTTTCACCTCTCATATTTGTTATTACTCTCAATCCACTATTACGTTACCTCAGAGCAAATCCGGATATTAAAGGCATCCAAATAAACAACCGTACTCACAAACTAGCTGCCTTTGCAGACGACGTGCTCCTATTCCTCACCGGTCCTCTCCTGACGATCCCCAACCTACTCAAAGATCTTTCCATGTTTAAAACCCTGACTAACCTACAAATTAACTTCTCAAAATCAAACGCAATGAATGTTTCTCTTCCACACAATGTCCTTAAGCAATGTCGTTATAATTTCCCATTAAAATGGAACGACTCTGCAGCTACATATTTAGGTATTCATTTACCTTCTAAACTCTCTGACCTTTACAAAAAAAAAACTTTCTTCCACTGCTACAAAAGTTACAGAGTGACCTGAAACTCTGGTCTACCGGCCTTTTTTCTTGGTTTGGCAGAGCAGCAATCCGCACTACCGAAATACTCTATCTACTACAAACCATTCCGATAAAACTCTCTCCAGCCTTTTTTACGTCGTACCAAAGAGCATGCACAACTTTTTGATGGAACATCTCTCAACCCTGAATAAGCTACAAAAGACTAAAAATTCCTAAACTAAAGGGGGGTATAGGCCTTCCTGACATTAAATGTTTTTATATGGCATGCCAACTTGTTAGAGTCATTGACTGAAATACACAACGCCGAACCAAAGAATGGGTTCAGTTAGAACACGACATATCATTATATCCCCTTGATCAACTTCCCTGGATCTCCACTAACCATGTGCCATCAACCTACACAAAACACCCCTTAATCTCTGCTACCCTGACCACATTCAGGGAAGCATGCCGTAAACATAATATTTCCTCAAACCCAGGCCCTTTAACACCTATTGGGCAAAAAACCTGGACTTCCCACCCGGCATGTCCTGGGCTCCTCCAGGACTCCTGGCCATATCCACAGATTCGATCAGGACAATTTTTTGAAGATAATCAATTCCTCACCCTCCCAACACTTGCTTCCCGAATGTTAATCAAAAAGTTTCCCTTCTGGATCTATCTTCAAATTTGCCACTATTTAAATAAACTCCAATCTACTCCTGACTGGTCCTGTCAATTTACACCTTTTGAGACACTATACGTCAAACAAGAACCACAAAGACATCTCATCTATGCCATTTATCATATGTTATTTGACGACCATGACCCCAAATCCAACAAACATACCTTCAAATGGGAACAGGACTTATGCCTAGACCTCTCGGACAAAGACTGAGAAACCATATACACTTACACCCATGAGGGATCGACCAACATATATATACAAGATTAACTTTCTGTTGCTCTTACTATATGATTGTGTACATGCATTGGAACCTGTGGAATACTCCAGTTTTCTGTTTTATTTGTCTCATCTATATTTCTTATGTTAAACTCAATAAAAATTTATTGAATGAAAAAAAAAAATTCTTTCAAGTTGGTACAAGACACCGCTCAGACAGAAAAAAATCGCCCCTTCTCTATCTCCACTATGTTGGCGGTGCCAGAAAGAAATAGGATCTCTCCTACATATCTGGTGGTCTTGCCCCAGAATACAACCATTCTGGAAAGAAGTCTACCACATTTTGAACAAAATCTCCCTACTTTCTCTAAATTTCTCACCAGAGCAGTTCTTACTTCACCATTCCAAAATCCCAAAAACTAGATATTTTCAATCGTTGGCCATGCACCTTGTGAATGCAGCCAAGCTATGTATACCAGTCAAATGGCAATGCCCGGACCCTCCGACCATCAAAGACTAGTTCACACGTACCCATCAGATTGGAGGAATGGAAGATCTAATCCACCAAGGGAAAGATTCACCCTCCAATTCTTGAATACATGGTCAGAATGGCAGCATTTCTGCACGGCGGCTGCATATGAAAAATACCAGAAATGAAAGCCGGGTATGGCTCAGGATGGGAGAAGACGGAAGAGGGCGCTTTAACTCTTGCATTATACCGCTTATACCCTCTATACCATACACATGTATCCCACTCATGAACCCCTCTGCTTGTCTACAGTTTTGCCCCTTAACATAACTACTGTATCCCGCCACCTCTCTTTTTCACTTCTTTTCCACATTCACTTATTGCTAAAGTCTTTAAGAACAAGACCCGACTGTTATGCTACTTTCAATATGACACTTGTACCATAGTATGTGTCATATTGACAGTATTGGGGTGGGGGTAACGAGTTACAAAGTAACGGATTACAGTAACTACATTACTTTTTTTTGGTAACTAAGTAATGTAACTAGTTACAATACTAATATTGGTAACTACACTACTTTACTAGACTATAGGAGGTAACTACACTACTTTACTAGGCTATAGGAGGTAACTACACTACTTTACTAGGTTATAGGAACGCGCTTTCCTGCGTTACCCAAGCCGTGCGATACAATTGTTATTTCGAAGAATAGAGAGGGATGAAGTTTATGACTTTTTGTTGCACTTTATGTTTTATTCTGTTTTTTCAGGTTTTGTTCTCATGTTTCCCTGTGCCTGTGTTTATACAATAAACTCTATGCAGAAAGAGTGTCATGTATCTTCATCTACACGGTCAATTAAGAAAGAGGACAGTAAAGTAATAAGTAGTGAAGTTACTTTTCAAATGCAGTAACTAGTAAAGTAATCTCGTTACAATTTACAGAAGTAACTAGTTACATTTTTTGAGTAACTACCCCAACACTGCATATTGAGATACCTATTACTTCAAGAAAGTTGCTGTACTTTAACTGATGACATATCGGCTGCACCCGCTATCATGTCTTTGCAGTTTGGCTTCATTGTTCACCCTGTTCAATGTTTTTTCTTTCTAAAAATTCAATAAAATTTGTCTTAAAAAAAACGCAGTTAATCGCAGTACAAAGAAAAAAATAAGGAAACAGTTGCTATACAAAAGGCAAGAATTTACTACCGCAGCTAAATGCAACCGCATGTAAACGCAAATGTGAGTAATCTTTGTGCCAGGAGTGTTGGAATTTCAAAATAACAAAACATGGCTTTTACCATCGGCAGAACAATCGCCCGTGTGAAAGGTGCTGAAAGGTATCCAAACTCGAATAGATTATTTGCTACATATATACTACTAATATTAAAATTAATAATAAAAATACAATGTATTATTTTTACTCACTATGGCATCAATTCAAAAGGAAAAACAGGATAAGTATCCTTATTTTTATTTTATTTTTTTAAATGACAGTTCCTTTTTGCTTGGTCCAATGAAATGTGAAAATTACAGTCATGATGACAGGGCTAAAATTAGAGTGCCTTAGCTTTGTGAATTGAGCTTATTATGTGATCAATTCAGAATGTCTAGCCTTGTGGCTTAAACCAGATAGCTCCATAATTCTAAAAATACCATACAGCACAACAGAACGTTTACTTAAAAAATAAATAAAAAAAGATAACGTAAAAAAATTTTAAACTAAAAAAAAAAAAAAGATTTTAGTTTGGAAGATTTCCATTTGTCTCTTCACCTTCAGGTGTCCTAAACTGACACAGTAGACTTGCCAGCTAGCTCCATAATTCTGAAATAGCATACAGTATAACAGAACATTTACTTAAAAAATAAAAAAAAAACATAACGTAAAAAAAAATTAAAACGAAAAAAAAAAAAAAAAAAAAAGATTTTAGTTTGGATGATTTCCATTTGTCTCTTCACCTTCAGGTGTCCTAAATTGACACAGTAGACTTGCCAGCATATGTAATGACGGCATGCTCCTGCGGCACTGAGCGGGTTAATTGCCAAGATAATTATTGCTTGCTGCTCTGTCTACCTCTGTCAGCAATGCAAACAGCTGTTTATTGGAGACAGGGACTTGAACATATTAATGAATATAAATGAATTTACCCTTTACAGTTGCACATATGGCCGGGAAACCAATAATGGATTGTAATGTGGTTTAAGTTTAAGCTCAATCAATATTTTGATTTCCTGCCTGTGGTTTTGAAATGTAAAAAAAAAAAAAAAAAATTCCACAGCTCGTGCAAGTTGTAGGAAGTGAACATAAGGCGAATTGTGAGTTCTGGGAAAAACTGTAATAGGGTTTTCCTGTCAATCCCACATTTGGTGGATGGTCCAAGCTTTGCATTGCAGCACTGTGAGTTTAGGTTCCTGACTATAGTGTATTATTAATGTTTAAAGTGCTTTAGACACGCCGTCCCCGCTCAATATGTGATAAGGCATTCAACCTCGGCAGGGCCAGGCATTAGCTAGCTTATAACAGGGTCTTTGAAAGTCATCGTGTATTGTGTAAGCGGTAATAAACCCAAAAACAAAAATGTGCTATCTTAGCAATCCTTAAAGTAGAACCAGGGCTTTGGTGAAACGCAGTCCGGCACCTCCAGCACTAAATATATGTAATAGCAAGGGGTGTGGGGTGTGTTGGAGGGTCTCTTGATGCTGGCTGCTTGGGGATCTATAGTCACTGGTAGGGATCTGGTATTGTGTGAGGGTTTATTGTTGCTGCTGGGGGATCTATTGATGCTGGGGGGTCTTATGTGGCTGGTAGGGATCTCCTGTTGAGGTAGAGGTCTATTGTTGGCTTATGTATTGATACTGGTTGCTGGGAGAGCCATTGTTGCTACTGGAGGGGGGGGGTTAATGTTGCTAGGGTGGATCTGTTGTTGCTGGGTGAGGTATTTTTTTGTGCGTGGGAGGTGGGTAGGGGGTGGAACCAAGGGACAGTGCTCAGAGGTGGGTAGTGGGTGGAGACAAGGGGTATTCTCAGAGAATAAAAGCCCTGAGTAGAACTATAGGCAAAACTTTTCATTTTGGATAGAGTAAGGGAGGGTTGTCACCCCTGTCGGATTTATTTTCGCCACTGGTGTCCCATTGGGGAGATTTCCCTTCACTTCCTGTCCTATATCCAAACAGGAAGTGAGAGGCAGTAGCGGCCCGTCCATTGGGGACGCAGGGGTGCCGCTCCCCCATCCATGCGTCCGGCCCCCTAATCTACATGCAGGGCGTCACACGCATGGATTCCAGTGGGTTTTTTTCTTCTTTTGAAGCATGTGATTAGAGCCAGAGGCTCTAATAGGCTTCAAAAAAGGGTGAGCTCGGGGTGCAGAGCACTGCGCCCTGAGCCCGCCCAGTTGTGTGACGATAGCGAATGAATATTCGCTATTATAACACTGATTCTCCTCCCAGTCAATCAGGAAGCAGGTCCTGAAAGGAGAGGCCATGCTATTGGCCAAGGAGGAGGGAGGAGACGCAGGGGAAGCCACCACCGGGGGAAGCTGCCTGCCCTCCACATCAGTCCAGGGTGAGTGAGCCAGCGACGGGGAGGGGGGGAAGGTATGGCGTGCGAGCTGGTGTGGTCCGGGGGGGGGGGGTCCGTCTGCCACCCCTCCCTTGGCCCATGGAGCACCAGCCGCCACTGGTGAGAGGGAATTCCTTGGGGACCCCCAAGTCACCAAAACTAGTGTTCCTATTAGGAGATATCCCCACTATTACTTTTCTGGGGACATCCCAAAATGTAGGATTTTATTTTG
Organism: Pelophylax lessonae; assembly: GCF_965119305.1. Taxonomy (NCBI): domain Eukaryota; kingdom Metazoa; phylum Chordata; class Amphibia; order Anura; family Ranidae; genus Pelophylax; species Pelophylax lessonae. The sequence goes on along the minus strand of NC_138771.1, from coordinate 36,281,834 downwards.
CTTTCACAAATAATGGTAAAGAGGAGAAATAGAGAGGGGAATCTCCTTAACCAGTTCTGGACCGGAAGAATTTGCCCCCTTAACCACTTTGCCACTGAGTACCGTAGTACTACTGCGGCAAAGTGGCTCGTTATCGTCTGACGACGTAGACCTACGTCGTCAGACACTCCCCCTTGCCGGAGGCTCGCTCCCGCTGTATTCAGTCACAGCGGGAGTCGGGCCAGGGGAGGAGCATTGGCGATCGCCACTGCTCTGCCCCGATCGTCGGGGATCTAGTGTGGAGATCCGCCCGCCTGTGTAAACACAAGCGGGCGGATCTCCCAAGTGACAGGGAGTGACAGATCGGAGTGTTCAGCATAGCTGAACACTCCGATCTGTCCCTGGCTCACACAGTCCCCTCCCCCCCCACACGTCAGTAAGCACCAGGCATACATTAACCCCTCCCTCTCCAATAAAATTAACCCCTTCCCTGCCAGTGTCATTTTTACAGTAACAGTGCATATATATAGCACTGATTACTGCAGTAATGTCACCGGTACCCCCAAAAGTGTCAAAAATGTCAGTCAAGGGTCCGATCTGTTCGCCCCAATGTCGCAGTCCCGCAAAAAAAATCGCAGATCGCCGCCATTACGCGTTAAAAAAAACCCACCAAAAATGACAGAAATCTTTCCCTTTGTTAGTAAACGCAATAACTTTTGCGAAAACCAATCAAAATACGCTTATTGTGAATTTTTTTATCAAACATATGTAGCAGAAAACAAATTGGCCAAAAATGTAAAGAAATTTTGATTTTTACATTTTTTGGGGGGAATTTCATATAAAAAAATGTGAAAAATATTGTTGTTTTTTCAAAATTTACGCTCTTTTTTTGTTTATAGCGCAAAAAGTAAAAATCGCACAGGTGATCAAATACCACCAAAAGAAAGCTCTGTTTGTGGGAAAAAAAGGACGTAAATTTTGTTTGGGTATGGCGTTGCACGACCACGCAATTGTCAGTTAAAGTCGCACAGCGCAGAATCGCAAAAAGTGGCCCAGACGTAAGACAGCAAAATGCTCTAGTGGTAAAGTGGTTAATGACCATTTTTTGTGATTCGGCACTGCGTTACGGACAATTGCGCGGTCATGCAACGCTGTTCCTCAATAAAATTGATGTCCTTTCTTTTCCACAAATAGAGCTTTCTTTTGGTGGTATTTGATCACCTGTGTGATTTTTATTTTTTTTCACTATAAACAGAAAAACAGCGACAATTCTGAAAAAAAAAAAAAAACAAAACAATATGTTTCACTTTCTCTATATAACGTTCCCAAAAAAAAAATTAAAAATCAATTTTTTTCATCCTTTTAGGTCAATTTGTTTTCTGCTACATAATTTTGGTAAAAAAAATTCCAATAAGCGTAATTTGATTGGTTTGCAAAAAAGTTATCGTGTCCACAAACTAAGGGAAAGATTTATGTTAGTTTTATTATTTATTTATTTTTTTTACTAGTAATGGCGGCAATCTGCGATTTTTAGCGGGACTGCGACATTGCGACAGACAGATCGGACCCCTAACTGACATTTTTGACACTTTTGGGGGGACCAGTGACATTACTACAGTAATCAGCGCTAAAAATATGCACTGTTACTGTAAAAATGACACTGGCAGGGAAGGGGTTAACCCGGGGGTGATTAAAGAGTTAAGTGTGAGCCTAGGGGAGTGTTTTCTAACTGTGGGGGGAGGGACTTGTGAAATGAGAATAGAAACCTGTAAACCTATATAGAAGGATCACAGGTGTTCTGTGTTAATTTCAGACAGAACAACGGTCTGCTCTGTTTACAACAGCTGACCGTCCTCTCTCAGCGGGGAGCGATCGCAGGTGCCTGTCTGCAATCGGTGCCGCCGGTCCCGTGGATCGGCATCCCCACTGCCTAGTGGAGATTGACACACGCCGCCGGCAGTGCATGCTTGCCCCCAGGAGCGCTACCGAAGATTGCCATACAGGTACGGCAATTCGCGCAGCTGAGCCAGCCTGCCGCAGTATATATGCGGCGGACGGTCGGCAAGTGGATAGAGGAAGCACAGACAGCAAAAACTACTGACCGGTGTTCCAATCCCTCTCTCCTCTATCCAAAACTAACAAAAAAAAGTTTTGCCTTTAGTTATACTTTAACGGCTTGACCTCCAGAAGATTTTACCCCCTCTTCATGACCAGGCCATTTTTTGCGATGCGGCACTGCGTTACTTTAATTGACAATTCCACAGTCATGCAACGCTGTAAATAGAATTTATATCCTCCCCCCCCCCCCCACAAATAGAGCTTTCTGTTTTTTTTTTTTTTGTGGTATGTGATCACCTCTGTATTTTTTGATTTTTGCACTATAAACAAAAAAAGACAATTTTTGAAAAAGTAAAAAAAATTTTTTTTTACTTTCTGCTATAAAACATAAGAAATTAAAAAAAAGGAAAAAAAAAATCAAATTTCTTCATCATTTTAGACAAATACGTATTCTTCTACATATTTTTGGTAAAAAAAAAAAAAAAATCAGAATAAGCGTATATAGATTGGTTTGCGCAAATGTTATATACAAACTATTTTTGTAATATTTTTTTTTCCTACTAGTAATGGCAGTGATCAGTGACTTATAGCAGGGCTATTAGGACGGACATTCTGACACTTTTTGGGGGACCAGTGACACTAACTAGTGATCAGTGCTAAAAATATGCACTGTCACTGTACTGACACTGGATAGGAAGAGGTTAACATCAGGGGCGATCAAAGGGTTACCTGTGTGCCTAGCCAGTGTTTTACTATAATATGTAAGGTGCTTTTACTCAGGAAAGAGATGGAATTTATTCCCTGCTTTGTAGAGACACAAATTCCATCCCTTCCCCCCTGTCAGAACGGCAATGTGCCTCATTTACATAGGCAGATCGCAGTTCTGTCTCTCTGCGGGACAGAGCAGACATAAAGTACCCTTGACCTGCTGATAGGCTTCCGCTATGCGTAAAAGCCAAAAGCGACGTGCATGCGCGCCCTCTACCCAGAAGTGTCAGATCACGTGTATATATATATATATATATATATATATATATATATATATACTAGATATTAAGCCCGTTAAATTAACGGGTGCTAGAACATATGTGGTCAAACATTTGTAAAAACAGACTTGTTCCAGTTAAGCGAGAGCCTCTGTCAGCTCTGCGTCCCTGGACAACGTCGGGGACATGCGCAGAGCTGACTGAGCGGCTCTCGCTTATCTCGTTCTTTTTTTCTAACAACGCTAGAACCGCATGACGTAGCCAGCTCTGCGCATAGCGTCCCTGTTGCCCTAGCAACATTGGGGACACGTGCAGAGCTGACCGAGCGGCTCTCGCATGACATCGCTCGTCCGCCGCCACTTGTAACGGCCGCTGCCGCTTAGCAGTAAGTCCACGCACCCGCCGCTTCAACAGTTTTGCCCGGCCGCCCGAAGTCTCTGCGCTCCAAGTCCCAACGGCTGTCCGTGGGGAACATGCGCAGCAGCGCAATCCCACGGACACAGGGACTGGACGCAGAGACACTTGTACTTTATATGTATGGAGATATACTGTATATATATATTATATATATATGATCTGGCACACAGGTGCCTTCCTGTAGCAGTAAAACTGTTATATGGTGTACCTGAAGCTGTTCACCACTTATCGACCAGTCGCCGCAGTTTTACGGTGGCAGGTTGGTTCCCGTGAATAGCCGTACCTGATCCCTATGAAGAGAGAACACAGCAGACCGTTGTTCTTTCAGGAATCAATGCAGAGCTCCTGTGTTCCTCCTATTTCGGATCACAGGTCTCTGTATTGATTTTACAAGCCCACCCCCCCCCACAATTAGAAAACACCCCCTAGGCTCACACTTAACCCTTTGATCGCATATTTTTAGCACTGATTACTGTAGTAATGTCCCTGGTCCACTCAAAAGTGTCAAAAATGTCAGTTAGGGGACCGATCTGACCACCGCAATGGCGCGGTCCCACTAAAAATCACTGATCACCGCCATTACTAGTAAAGAAAAAAAAAAAATGACATTAATATTTCACCTAATTTGTAGACGCGATAACTTTTGCACAAGCCAATCAAAATACGCTTATTGGGATTTTTTTTACCAAAAATATGTAGCAGAATACAAATTGGCCTAAAATTATGAAAAAAAAAATATTTTAAACTTTTATTTTTTTTTTGGGAATGTTATATAGCAGAAAGTGAAAAAAAAAATATATATATATTTTTTTCAGAAATGCCGCTCTTTTTTGTTTATAGCGCAAAAGAAAGCTCTATTTTTGGGAAAAAAAGGACATTAATTGTATTTGGGTACAGCGTCGCACGACCGCGCAATTGTCAATTAAAGTAACCCAGTGCTCAATCGCAAAAAAAAATGGCCAGGTCATTAAGGGGAAAATCTTCCAGTTCAGAAGTGGTTAAGGTGGCACACACTATAGAAAATTGGGCGAACTATCACTGATTTTCCCCGATGTTTCACAGCAAGTCGGAGCCAAAGATGGAGTTAATGTACGAAAAATTCTGGTATGACAAATGCTTTTTTTTTTGTTGATTGTTTCTGATTATGTCTTTAATATCTGATTTTTCTCGTACGAAAACCGTCCGAAAATATTACACATGAAACATTTGTTTTGTTCACGTACAAAAAAGATTTTGGAATTGGTCCCTTCGGAAATTTTTATTTGGAAAGTCTGAATTGGAATTGGAAAGTTGTGTACACAGTATATGAAAATCGAACAATCGTTCTTCGAACGTAATATTTCTTTCGTTTTTTATAGTGTGTTAGACTCGGTTCACACTACTGCCACCTGAAAGTTGCATGACTTACGTTGCGACTTTGCCAGACGACTTCCTGGTGATCTTCTGGCGACTTGATATGACGAGTAATACTTTGATGTGACTTTGGAAGCAACTTCAAGGAATGCCTGGGTAATCTTCCTGTAATATTGGATCCAAATCACATTAAAATAGACAAATATTTGGATTTGTTCATGCTTTACCTAAGCCTATTCGCTCATTGGCAGAGTTGAATCCTATCCAAGAGATCATGGCAAGGTCACAAATAACCAAAGGCAGCTTATCTGACTTATATAAAGCATTAATAAAAATTGAGAAGACATCGGGTAGCCCATTTTTATTGAAATGGGAACAGGACCTAGACCGCCCTTTAACTGATCAACAACGTAATCAGATATTACAGCTAGTACATACTTTTTCTATTTCTACGCAATCTTCAGAACTAAATTATAAACTGTTGTCTAGATGGCATTACTCTCCTAGAAAGTTGCGGTCAATGTTCCCAGACTACTCGGCTCTCTGTTGGAGAGGATGCGGAGAAGAAGCCTCTCATGCCCATATGTGGTGGTCATGCGTGGTTCTGCACCCATACTGTTCCTCTGTGTTGCATTGGATCAACCTCATCCAGGGGCATCCAGTGTTGGATGATCCCTGGGTGGTCCTGTTCCATTGCTCAGGGGAACCAGTGGGCAGGTATAAGCGATCTATTACCCCTCATCTATTAGATGCGGCGAAATCCCTAATCCCTAAACTATGGAAAAAACCTACTATCCCTACTGTCCCAATGTGGTTAGAACGAGTGGCACATGCAGCTCAGATTAAAAGATCAAAATCATACATATCTTAAAAGATGGGCTGGTTGGCTTTCCTTTACATGTTAATCGGAATAGATCGAAACTGTCATCTAATACAAATACTTTGACTTAAAGCGGTTGTAAACCCTAGAAGAAAAAAAAAAAACCTGCAAGACAAAGGCATAATGGGCTAGTATGCATAGCATACTAGCCCATTATGTGTAACTTACCTTAGAACGAAGCCCCGACACGGACCCCCGGACATCGCTGTGGGCGCTGCCATGATCCCTCGCCGTCTCTTCCGGGCTCGGCGGCTCCGGCGCGGTGATTGGACGGAAGAGACGGCTCCGGCGCGATGATTGGCCGGAGCCGCGATGACGTCACTCCCGCGGGAGTGATTTTCCAGCAAGCTCCCGGCAAATTAATTGAAGGTCCCCCTGGACCTTCAGAGCGCATGTGCCGCTCACGAGAGCGGCTGCATGCACTGTAAATATCTCCTAAACCATGCCAGTTTAGGAGATATTATTTGTACCTACAGGTAAGCCTTATTATAGGCTTACCTGTAGGTAAAAGTGTCAAAAAGCGGGATACTACCGCTTTAAGAAGTCCACGGAGGTCTCCGGATGATACCTTCCCTTTTCTTCCCTTCCTTATCCTTTCCCTACCCTCTCTTTCCAAATTTTTTTTTTCTCGTTATGATCATATAGATCCAAACATGTCACATATCTTAAATATGGCTATTTGATTTGTAATTTCAACAATGACATAGGTTAAGATGTTGTAATATAGTTACATAGTAGTTGAGGTTGAATAAAGACAATAGTCCTTTCAGTTCAACCTGTGTAGGTGTGATCATTTCCCATACCCCTGAATGTTTTTATCATTGAGATGTACGTCCAAGAGTCTTTTAAAAATAGCCATACTCCCCGCAGTTACTATCATTTGTGGTAGAGAATTCCACAATCTTGTAGCCTAACAGTAAAGAACCCCCTGTGTAGCCTGAGGTTAAAATGCTTCTCCTCTAAAAGCATTGTATGGCCTCGTGTCCTCATACATTCCTTGCGAATAAATAGTTTTTTTTCTATGCTCTGATCACCGTTGAGGTATTTGTAAATTGCTATCATGTCCCCTCTCAGGCATCTCTTCTCCAGGGAGAATAAATCGAGCACTCCTAAACGTTCTTTGTAATTAAGGTCCTCTAATCCCCTAATTCGTTTTTTTGCCCTTCTCTGGACTCTCTCCAGCTCCAACACATCCCTTCTGAGGACTGGCGACCAGAACTGGACAGAATACTCCAGATGTGGTCGGACCAGAGTTTTATAAAGTGGAAGGATAATAGTTTTGTTATGCCAATACGGCAAAATGACCTATTATTTGAATAATGATATGTACTCACACACTATACCATGTTATGCTAATATGGCCATATTTTGTATTTAATGTTTTGTTTAGAATCTTTTGGAATTTTTCAATTTTTTTTTTTCATCTTTCTTCTATTTTCTTGTTTTTCTTGCTTGAAAATCTTTTTTTCTTTTCAATAAAAAAAATTATTAAATAAAAAAAAAAAAAAAAAGATGAGGATCTGACTTGGAGGTGACTTCCATTAGCCCCTGTTTATATCAGCGCGATTTGACATGCGATTTGACATGTCAAGTCGCATGCCAAATCGCAGCCTATTGTCAGCAACCGCACTGTGCCAATCAGTGCGACACTGACTTTGCTGTGCCGCACCGATTTCAAAAACTAGTTATTGCACTACTTTTGGCAACTTCGGGGGCAATTTCAATAGACATCTGTGCATGAACCCGCACAGATGTCTTTCAAATCTCCCCACAAACTCACACTGAAATGTTAATAAGAGTTAATAAAAATTAATATAAAAGGATAAAAGTCGCCTTGAAGTTGTACAGGAACCTTTTCTAAAGTCGTAGCAACTTCAGTAGTGCCAATTAGGACAGCGCTCATTGACTAACATGGTGGTTTCTTATGTCATGCGACTTGGGGGTCTCACACAATGCAATGCAATATGGCAGCCTGGAGCTGTTCTGTACACAGAATGTATACTGACCACACCCCCAGAAACATAATTTCCTGCTTGTGTGATTGGCTCACCAATTTTCCCAGAAGTCTGCCTAAGATACAAGTCAGATTTTTGGCATCCCCTGCAACAAAAATGTCATTTTTGGTGAGATGCTCCCAATAGGAACACGTCTAAAGGGATGCAGGTCCAGCAGATTTCCTCATTAGAGCCCTGCAGCTGCCATAGCTGATAGATAATTATGAAACCACTCCCATTAGACCCACTCAGCATAGTGATTTCTTTAGGCTCCTTTCACACGTTCTGCTCCGTCGGCGGACTCCGTGATGCTCAGCGGGGGATCGATACACTGATCCCCGCTGAGCAGGCAGGTGACAGCTCCCTCTCCTCTCTGTGTGCGGAGAGGGAGGTGTTATATCCCCTCTGTTCTCTATGGGGAATTGGATGAGAGCGGACCGCCTGTATGCTCTCATCGAATCCTATCCGATCTGATCCCCTGGACGGATTGAAAATAGGGTTTCCATTCGTCCGGATTTCACGGACAGGATCGGATGCGGATGGCAGTGGGTGTCAGAGGAGATGTCTCCGTTGACATCCGCTGCCCCATAGGGATGCATGGAGGATCCGATCAGATCTGCCTAAAAAACTGACAGATGGATCTGATCGGATCGTTCTCGTGAAAGGACCCTTAGAATAACAAAAGTTAGGAATCTGCAACAAAGTTTGTTAAAATCCTTGTAATGTACAGAGATCACCCAGAGGGGAATGTTTTTTTCTCAACAAAAGTGGAGTTACGCTTTAACCACTTGCCGACCGCCGCAAGTAGATATACTGCGGCGGTCAGCCCCTCACAGGCAAAGTGACGTATATAAACGTCACTAGCCTGTGAGGCTCTGGGGAGCGAGCGCGTGCCGCCGGAGGCGCGCTCCCGCGCGGTCACGGACCCCCCCGCGCGTGTGACAGGTGGACCCGATGTCCGCCGGTCACTCTGCGATCGTCGGGGGAGAGGGAGAAAGGCAGGCGGCTAGTGTAAACAAGCTGCCTGTCATTCTCCCCTGTGTAAGAATAGTGATCATAAGGTTCTACTATGTAGGACCGTTGATCATTGTTCCAATACCTCAAGCCACAGCCAATCACAGTTAGAATCACGCCCCTAGGGACACACACAGCCCCTCCCTCTCAAATAAAGTTAACCCCTTCACTACCAGTGTCATTTTACAGTAACAGTGCATATGTATAGCACTGATTACTGCAGTAATGTCACTGGTAACCCCAAAAGTGTCAAAAATGTCAGTCAAGGGTCCGATCTGTCCGCCCCAATGTCGCAGTACCGCAAAAAAAATCGCAGATCGCCGCCATTACGCGTTAAAAAAAAAACAACAAAAATGACAAAAATATTTCCCTTTGTTAGTAAATGCGATAACTTTTTCGCAAACCAATCAAAATACGCTTTTTGCAATTTTTTTTTTACCAAACATATGTAGCATAAAACAAATTGGCCGAAAATGTTAAAAAATTTAGATTTTTACATTTTTTTGGGGGGGAATTTCATATAAAAAAATGTGAAAAATATTGTTATTTTTGCAAAATTGACGCCCTTTTTTTGTTTATAGTGCATGATCAAAAAATCGCACAGGTGATCAAATACCACCAAAAGAAAGCCCTATTTGTGGGAAAAAAAGGACGCCAAATTTGTTTAGGTACAGCGCCGCACGACCGTGCAATTGTCCGTTAAAGTCACGCAGTGCCGAATCGCAAAATACCCCCTGGTCAGGAAGGGGGTAAAATCTTCCGGGGCTTAAGTGGTTAAGGAAGTTGGAAAACAACAGACTTTCTAGGCAGATCAGCAGATGAAAATAAAGGAACCCCCCCCCCCCCAAACGAACAAACAAACAAAAATGCAGGCACCACATTGTGGCGCAGTGTATTATTTGATGTTGTTTCTGTCTTTAATCCCACTTTAACCCTTTGGCTGCTGCTGGCAACAGCCAAATCATGACTGGACATAGATAAAAAAGAATACAGACAACTCAAATGAAAAGGAAGAGTTGCAATACAGGTCAGCGGGGCATTGCCGGTCTTGTCTGCCTGCGTGAAGGGATTGGATACCGAACGTCTTATATTCCTTCCACATAAAAGGGATCCGTTTTTTTTTTTCTTTTTTTTTTTTTTACCTTTTCAAGCTTAGTAAGAGGTCAACCCCATGTTGCTATGGTAACTACCTATCCACTCTGGTAATCTGCAAAAAAAAAAAAAAAATGAGACGATCCGATAATAAAGTTTAGTGTTTTGAAGTTGTTTTTTTTTTTTTTTAACATTTTATTATTATTATTATTATTATTATTATTATTATTATTTTTTTTTCCTTTTGCCTAGTCATGTCTAAGTTGTTTTTCTTTGGACGGATATTAATTGGAAATTCTGCGGTCCATCGGTGGTTTCTCATCGGTGTAAAGGTCAGCTGTCAGTACCAAAGACAAAAGATGTACAGACATCAAAAATGTGTAGAGCAATGCAACCTCGGAGCACAGCCTTTCACTGCAATCCCCTCGCGCTTTCCCTTCTTTATCTACATAGGAGAGCTTCGGAGCTTTGTCAGGAGACTCAAACATATTTCACGTTACACATACAGAAAACATTGAGTGCATATTGACATACGTAAAGCCATTATTTAGGGTAAACCCAAGTGTACACAGGCACAATGATCCTACTCAATCTTTTTCCAGTCATTTCATGCTCAGCCATCTGCTTCCGGAAGATGTGAATTGATAGATCTATGGAATATTCCTGGAGGTTATTTATTAACAGAGTCATGTACATGTAGGCAAGCGCACAATGGTCTTCAAATTAGGAACTGGCTATCAAGAAGAAGAAAGATAGTTCAATAATACAAGAAAGATAATTCAATAAGAACCTATAATAAATTTTGGAGAAAAAAAAAAAAAAAGGTAAAATTTATGGGTCTTGGGGTGGATGTAGAATAAATGAGCTTTCAGGACAATTTCTAATTGCCAGTAACACTTTGAAACAGAAAAAAAAAAAAGATGGACTTTTAAGGTACCCAACACAATCTTGATAATAAAAAGTATATACTTTAAAATATTATAAAATATTAAAATATTATAAAATGTAATTAAAAATGAAATATAGTGGTCACTTAGTTGCTGCTGGCAACCGGAAATTTTCTGTTAGACCAGCTTTCCCCAAAACCATTTGATTTTATGTTTTCTTTGCACCAAACTGTATTTTGGGTTCTAAGAGAATTATCTTTCTTAGATTATTGAACTATTCAGCTATTCTATTCCTCTTGATATATATATATATATATATACATATATATATATATATATATATATATATATATATATATATATATATATATATATATATATATATATAAAAATTATAATATAATATAATATAATTATATATATATATATATATATATATATATATATATAAACTATATATATATAATTTATAAGTTTTATATATATATATATATGTGCAGAAACATAAAGACCCCTTAAATATAGTACAGTAAACCCCCCTCCATTGCGGGGGTTACGTTCCGGACCCAGCCGCGAAAAGTGAAAATCCGCGAAATAGAAAAACCCTATTAAAATGCATTGTAGGCATGTTTATTTTACTGTCACTGTACGTGTAGAAGCATTTTAAGGTCTTTAAACACACTTTTAAAACAATAGAAACTAATTTAAACACATAAAAGATACTAAGAGACATAGCAAGAGCTATGGAAATCATAAAAATATTTCATTTTTAATGATTTGTATAGTAAAATAACATTACAAAAAAAAACGCGAATTACCGGGACCGCAAAAACTGAACCACGATGGAGCGGGGGATTACTGTATACTAATATATATATATATATATATATATATATATATATATATATATATATATATACATATATATATATATATATATACACACAGTATATATATATATATATATATATATATATACATACAGTATATATATATATATATATTGTGATGCCTGCCTTTAATCCCACGTGCACTTTTATGGCATCCCAGTCTTAGTCCATAGGGTTCAATATTCAATATTGAGTTGGCCCACCCTTTGCAGCTATAACAGCTTCAACTCCTCTGGGAAGGCTGTACACAAGGTTTAGGAGTGTGTCTATGGGAATGTTTGACCATTCTTCCAGAAGGTCAGGCACTGATGTCAGAGAGAAGGTCTGGCTCCCAGTCTCCGCTCTAATTCACACCAAAGGTGTTCTATTGGGTTAAGGTCAGGACTCTGTGCAGGACAGCCAAGATCCATAAAGACATGGATGAGCGAGTTTGGGGTGGAGCAACATGACTGGCCTGCACAGAGTCCTGACCTCAACCCGACCTTTTGGAAGTATGAGAGCCAGGCCTTCTCTCCAACATTAGTGCCTAACCTCACAAATGCGCTCTTGGAAGAATGGTCAGACATTTCCATAGACACACTTCTAAACCTTGTGGACAGCTGTCCAAGAAGGTCGAAGCTGTTATAGCTACAAAGGGTAGGCCAACTTAATATTGAACCCTACGAACTAAGACTGGGATGCCATTAGCGTTCATGTGAGTGTAAAGACTGGTAGTATAGTGTGTATATATAAATAAATATATATATATATATATATATATATATATATATATATATATATACAGTGGTGATCGAAAGTTTGGGCACCCCAGGTAAAAATTTGTGTTAATGTGCATAAAGAAGCCAAGGAAAGATGGAAAAATCTCCAAAAGGCATCAAATTACAGATTAGACATTCTTATAATATGTCAAAAAAAGTTAGATTTTATTTCCATCATTGACACTTTCCAAATTACAGAAAACAAAAAAATGGCGTCTGCAAAAGTTTGGGCACCCTGCAGAATTTATAGCATGCACTGCCCCCTTTGCAAGACTGAGACCTGCCAGTGTCATGGATTGTTCTCAATCATCGTATGGGAAGACCAGGCGATGTCAATCTCAAAGGTTTTAAATGCCCAGACTCATCTGACCTTGCCCCAACAATCAGCACCATGGGATCTTCTAAGCAGTTGTCTAGAAAACTGAAACTGAAAATAGTTGACGCTCACAAAGCTGGAGAAGGCTATAAGAAGATAGCAAAGCGTTTTCAGATGTCAATATCCTCTGTTTGGAATGCAATTAAGAAATGGCAGTGATCTGGAAGACCAAGAAAAATATCAGACAGAACAGCTCGCAGGATTGTGAGAAAAACAATTCAAAACCCACGTTTGACTGCACGATCCCTCCAGAAAGATCTGGCAGACACTGGAGTTGTGGTACACTATTCCACTATAAAGAGATACTTGTACAAATATGGTCTTCATGGAAGAGTCATCAGAAGAAAACCTCTTCTACGTCCTCACCACAAAAATCAGCGTTTGAACTTTGCAAATGAACATATAGACAAGCCTGATGCATTTTGGAAACAAGTTCTGTGGACCGATGAGGTTAAAATTGAACTTTGTGGCCGGAATGAGCAAAGGTACGCTTGGAGAAGAAGGGGCACAGAATTTAATGAAAATAACCTCTGTCCAACTGTTAAGCATGGGGGTGGATCAATCATGCTTTGGGGTTGTATTGCAGCCAGTGGCACAGGGAACATCTCATGAGTAGAAGGAAAAATGGATTCAATAAAATTTCAGCAAATTTTGGATGGTAACTTGATGCCATCTGTGAAAAAGCTGAAGTTAAAGAGAAGATGGCTTCTACAAATGGATAATGATCCTAAACACACCTTGAAATCCACGGGGGATTACATCAAGAGGCGTAAACTGAAGGTTTTGTCATGCCTTAACAATCTCCTGACCTCAACATAATTGAAAATATATGGACAGACCTTAAAAGAGCAGTGCGTGACAGACAGCCCAGAAATCTCAAAGAACTGGAAGACTTTTGTAAGGAAGAATGGGCAAAGATACCTCAAACAAGAATTGAAAGACTCTTGGCTGGCTACAAAAAAGCGTTTACAATCTGTGATACTTGCCAAAGGGGGCAGTACAAGATATTAACTCTGCAGGGTGCCCAAACTTTTGCAGACGCCATTTTTTGTTTTCTGTTATTTTGAAAGTGTAAATGATGGAAATTAAATCTAACTTTTGTTGACATATTATAAGAATGTCTAATCTGTAATTTGATGCCTTTTGGAGATTTTTCCATCTTTCCTTGGCTTCTTTATGCACATTAATACAAATTTTTACCTGGGGTGCCCAAACTTTCGATCACCACTGTATATTAGGGTCGTAAAGGTACTTTATCTCCAGTAGGGACTACCTCAACACAAAAACCATGTATGGACTTTTAGAATTTTAAGGTACCCAATACAATCCTAATAAAAAAATCACTTTTTGTTTAATAGATAACGATAAAAAAATAAAACTACTTAAAAGTACATATAAAATTACTAAAAAGTATATATTTGAAACTATTGTAAAAATTATATTTTATATAATGATATATATATATAATGGTATAGTATATTATAAAAATGTAATAAAAATGAATCACTGTTGCCAATTAGTTGCTGTTGACAACTAACGAAATTCTGTTATCTCATCTTTTTCCAAGACCACTAGGTCTTACTTTTTCTTTTCTCCAAACACTATTATTATGCAAGTATTTGATTCTTCTTGATATAGATACACAGAGTATATATATATATGTATATATATATATATATATATATATATATATATATATATATATATATATATATATATATATATATATATACTGTATATTAAATGTGAAATGTGATGCAGTTTATAACAAGAACATGATAAAGGAATTGTGTAATTGTGTGCTTTAGGAAAACCAAGTTTTACCTACCAGAGTAGCCTTTGCTTACAGTATATACAGTATATAACAGTATATAAACAGTGTATATATATATATATATATATATATATATATATATATATATATATATATATATATATATATTATTGTGCAATTAACAAAATATAAAACATAGATCTGCCTCAAATCCTTCTGTCTCTTCATGTAACCCCAGACAGACTCCATGATGATGAGATCAGGGCCCTGTGAGGGCAAAACCATCACTTCCAGGACTCCTCGTTCTTCTTTACGCTAAAGATATTTCTTAATGACATTGGCTGCATGTTTAGGGTTGTTGTCCTGCTGCAGAATACATTTTGGGCCAACCACATACCTCCCTGATGGTATGGCATAATGTGGCAGCCTGGCAGTAGGTGGCGGAGCAGGTTCCATCCCCTTCTGAATGCTGGGGCTGTCCTGAATTAGCATCCACACCCTGGATTAGCATCATGCATTTCACAGATGCTGATAGCCAGCTTGTGCTGGCAGTGCAGCACCCCTGGCAATCCCAAAGGGCACTACAGGGTGCCACAGCACTTTGGTTGAGAAATGCTGATTTTACCAACTTCCTCTGAGTCCAGCTTGTCCTGGACCTGTCCCAGCCTGTGATTTGACCATGGAAGAACCAGCAAAACTGATTGGCTCCTTGTGCTGCTTCTTCCTCTTTCACTCCAGCCCTTTAATACAGGGGCTGCAAGAGGCTAATACCAGGTCAACTTCAGGTACTTACACTGCAAAATTAGGTATTCATGATTACATTAATTTGCATCTTTTATACTGTATGTGTCCAGATTTCAGCAAGTTAACCTCTTGCCACCCATGTAATCCCTATGTTCTGCAACAAAGTAGGGCTTAATGCCTACATGCCATATATACAGTATGTGCCCATAGGCAATAGAGGTTTCTGTGCTGAGAATGTGCTCAATGTGTGGTGCCAAAGACAGCTCCTGGTCTTTAGTAAGGTTTGGAAGCTATAGTGGTACTCACATGTTCAGATAGACCTACCTGTCCCCCCCCCCCCCTCCCATCATAGTAGCCCAGTTGAAGGGACAGCAGGGTTGGGTGGTAAGGAATGGATTAAACTGTCACAAAACTTCTCAAATTTGCAAGAAGTCCAATATAAGTCTACAGCTTTGGGGCCCTCATCCTGCATAATATTAGGTTCCGAGGATTGGAACCTGACCATTTTCATCTACACTGCAATTAACTTGCCTATCAAAGAACTACTATGCAAACTAGGATTCAGAGAATTGCAGCTTCAACCAGAGGCTGCTTAAAGAGGTGGTGGTGCTTCGTGATAGGTTTCTGTTCCAGATATAAAAGCCCCAGCTTTGTGGCCCCTGTCCTGCATTTTATGTTCCAGGGGTTTGGAACTTGACCATATTCATCTACACCACGATTGACTTGCTTGTCAAAGAACTACTATGCAAACTAGGATTCAGAGAATAGCAGCTTCAACCAGAGGCTACCTAAAGAGGTGTTGGTGCTTCATGATGGGTCCCTGTTCCAGATATAATAGCTCCAGCTTTATGGCCCCAGTCCTGCATTTTATGTGGGGGTTTGGAACGTGACCATTTTCATCTACACTGCGATTGACTTGCTTGTTGAAAAACTACTATGAAAACTAGGGATAGCAGCTTCAATCAAAGTCTTCTCAAAGAGGCGATGGTGCTTCATGATGGGTTTCCGTCCCAGATTTCCACTGGATATAATCATAAAAGTAATTGTTTGGACAAGCATTTTAATGCCACCGTGCTAGATTCATTAATTAGATACTGGACTACACAAGAAAATGCAGATAAAGTAAATTAATTTCAGAAATACTATTACCCTAGTAGTAATAATAATAAACATAGCTTGGTCACAGTTGAGCACCCCTTGTAAATCAATATGACCTCCTCCTCCCCCTTAATATACTCATTCCTAATTGTGTAAGCTAATGTTTATTTGTACTTATCATTTTGTTACTCTTTACATAGCAGTAATTTATTGTCTTTGCACTATATGAGTGGTTTTGCTTTCAATTAGTAAGGTGATAATAACATTTGTCCTTGATTCACTAAAGCATAATTAACAGAACTTAAGCAATGGTTACTCACATAAATACTTGAGAGCACAACATTTTGGCTTTTGAATCTCAATCTAATGCAAACGTGCTTAAAATAAACAGAAGACATTGCCGGAAGGCTGAACTCCGGGAATTAGATAACATCTTTCCCCTGCAGTAGGGGCCCCTCCCCAAGTTAAAGTATATGTGAACCTTAAATTACATAGTTGGGGATTTGTTTCCTCTGTTCCCAACTATGCATGTTTATCTCTTTAAAATGTTTAAAATACTCTGCATTAAAGCCAAAGGCAGTCTAAAAAAAAAAAAAAATCAGCACAAGGGGCAAAACTTACAGTCAGTAGGATGTGTCCCTTGTGCTGATGAATTTTCTGTAAGGCAAAATCTTCCTCTGTTCATGCCCCCCTATCCCTGCAATCATCCAGTGCAGCAGGGGGCTAAGAGGCTGTCACAGGCTCAAATCAAGAAAACCCAACTATGGCCGCCCTTTCCAGTCAGCTGTTCCATTCATAGAAGCCATACTACAGCTTCTTTAAATGAATCTTAGTTTTATTAACCCCCATTGCATCAGAATTTCTACAGTGGTAGGGATGGGGGGGGGGGGGGGTATGAACAGAGAAGGATTTCACTTAAAAGAAAAAGCATCAGCACAAGG
This sequence comes from Pelophylax lessonae, assembly GCF_965119305.1. Lineage (NCBI taxonomy): Eukaryota > Metazoa > Chordata > Amphibia > Anura > Ranidae > Pelophylax > Pelophylax lessonae. Next base: position 36,264,593 of record NC_138771.1, on the reverse strand, counting down.
GACCCATCCTCCTGATTCTAGGAGGGTGAGAGTGAGGCTAAGGGTAAGGAAAGACAGGTTCTGGTAGTAGGGGACTCAATTATTAGAAGGACAGTGAGGGCAATTTGTGAAAAAGACTGTGAGCACCGAACTGTTTGCTGTTCATGGATCTGGTGGACAGATTATTGGGTTGGGCTGGGTACCAATGACAAAGTTAGAGGGAGATGGAGACTCCTAAAAAACTATTTCAGGGGCTTAGGAGCTAAATTAAGGAGTAGGACCTCCAAGGTAGTATTCTCAGAAGTACTACCTGTACCTCGAGCCATGCCAGAGAGGCAGAGGGAGATTAGGGAAGTTAACAAGTGGCTGAGGAGCTGGTGCAGTAAGGAGGGCTTCTAGTTCCTGGAGAACTGGCTGTCTTTTCAGTCCTCTACTGGCTCTTTAGTAGGGATGGACTGCCCCTAAGTGGGGAGGATACAGCCGTACTGGGAGAGAAGATGGCCAAAAAGTCAGGGGGCTTTTAAACTAGGTCATGCAAAAAATTGTAATTCCCCTGGGGTTGGACTTTTTAGGCACGATAGAGTATTGATACAAATAAATTGTATTAAAAAGTTATAATTGATTAAATATATGCAATATACAAAGAAAGAGACAAATAAATCATGTTCAAAACATTGGCAAGCAAAAGGGACATGTGCAGGATTTCAGAACTCAACCATCCAGTCCAAAGTGAGTGCCCGACGCGATTCGAGGTCTAACACCTCTTCATCAGGGGTAACTCTGGAATGTTTTCTGTAAGTATTGAAAAATATGTATCATAGGGCCGGATTTAAAGAAACTGCAGCTTCAAACATCTATGACGTGTTTCAGTTTCGCCGCGTTCAAATCAATTAACTGGCGCTGCGGCGAATTGGCGAGTAAAACAGCAATAATGAATTCCGCCGTCAGCGGGATTCACTTACGATCGCGGCTTCGCCAATTCGCAAACTTATGTCTTCCTGCTTATAGCAGTTTCACATAGCGATGTGGGCTAGTGGATTAGTGCACACATCACATGTCTGTAATTCATCTCCCTCTGCTGTAGGTTCGAGGCTTACCATCTCCACCTACTTTTTTTATTTTCTTTTTTTGTTTATATTGCTAAAATGTAACGGATTACATCATATATATTGCTAAATAATGTTACACTCAGAAGCGCTTGCAAGCTTACACCATTTTAAGTGTTTTTTTGATCTTGTCTGTGTGTCGAATCGATCTTATGAAGGAAAGTACCAAAGGCAAGTGACCAAACCCCTACCCTACTTCAGGGCAAGATGAAACCTCACAATTTTACCATGGTCTTCTTCCCACATTCCATACAATGTTTAGTTCTTTAGCTATATGTGCTTTTTAGCCTTAACACACTCCATTTTTTCCACCATACAGCTTTATTCTGCACAATAGCTAAGTGCTTTGCAACTTCACTGCAGTTCACAACGTCATGGGTTCAAATCACATCACTACACTTGGGATCTCTTTTCACTCTCATTTTTTTAAACAGTTTTTTTAAACTATCTTGAATTTGGGGGGGGAGGGGGGTGTCCTACCCAAATTTCAAGCACATCAATGGAAACAACACAATTTTGATTTTATGAGTGTGGTCCTAGTTTTATCGAGATGCAATTCTTTACATATTTACCATGGTTCTTACAATTTCTTGACCAATAAACATAGGTGTCTGATATTGGACTCTCTCCATATTTCAACAACACAGGCCCTCATAGTCCAACACTACATTTGCCTCACACCTCAACACAACACTGTCACATCCCTACTCTACATTACAACCCCTCACATCACCAGTACAAGCAGCATGCAAAGTGCAAAACTCCGGCCTTGGCAGCTTAATGGGCCATACACTAACAATTTGTCTAGACTTTTTCCTGTAGACTTAACCAAACCATATAATAGAAGCTCAAACCTCAACACTTTCAATTTGGATGCAATCAGGCAGGCCCTTGCACTACATAGAAAATGTCAATCGGAAGGATAAAGTCTTCTCTAAATCTTACAGTGTGGATGGCCCTTTTGTCTGTAGGCACCCACACAAAACAAAAAAACACATGTTCAATTCTAATGTATTTATTTATTTGAGAATGACAGCAGAAGGAGGGATGCAGCAAAAGAATATTGTCACTCTCCAGTCCGTGTGCCTTTACAGCGCCAGACCACGATCTTTGCTCCATGGCTACGGGATTCTGATGTCTTCCACAACTTCCGGCAGAGTTCAGAATCCATTCTGCACCTCTACCAGCTCATAGGGGACAGGCATGGCAAGGTTGCTGGGCAGCTTCCAAGCCACTTTCGAAGTTCCAGGGTGTTCATGTTGGTCATTGGCCATGTGCCTTACCAAATATCCACTGACCACAAAAGAAAATGAGTGGAGTCCATCAAGGTGGGTTTCTACCACCTACACCCGCAAGCAGTACCACTCCTGGAAAAATAAAACAAAGGATAAGACATTTCATTATGAAAATCACATCTTAATGCCTGTTTGCTTCATTCTGAACTTCATTTAATTTCGACATCACGAGTGAAATAACACATTTTATGCCAACTTACACAAACCAGAAATCATTAATGTAAACATTTGAATACACACCTGTGACGCCAGACAGCCCATCACCACAGGCTTCCCATGGTACGTGCCATGATTCCAAGATGTTGATGTTCTGGAAAATTACAACACCATAAGATACCAAGCAGCCGTTCATGTTATCAATAACTACACAGGTGGCATAGACACAAATAAACACCTGCCAGCTCTTCTCAGCCCTTTACACTATTCACAATACCAACATGTTTATGGTTAGAGGTGCATGTTTTTGCTCAAGTAACACAATTTTACCAATGTTGACTACACTTTATCTACAATGGCAAGTGTCATTGGCAGATGATAATCACCCTCTGTCTCCCTGTGAGTGGCACCTCTGCTAACTAGCTAATTAATACACATGCCCTATCTTGACCGGTTACAGTACTTACATGTAAAGTGGCTAGCAACCAGGGTATTCCGGGTGGCCATACCGGCAGCGGTGCTCCGCCGCCTGGGGGCCGCCGGCTGACGGACCTCTGGCTCCCTCTCCTCCGTCAGCTCCCAAGAATCATCCCGGGCAACGCACATGTTGTGCAACACGCAGCACGCCAGGATGATCTTGGAAGCCTTTGTAGGAGAGTACAGGAGTTCACCCCCAGGCCGGGCCAAGCAGAGAAACCGGGACTTGAGAAGACCTATGGTCAACTCAATGATACTCCGGCTTCTCCGCAAGGCCCTGTTGTAATTCCTCTCTGCTGGGCCCTGGGGGTACCTGATTGGAGCCATCAGCCACGTCAGCTGCGGGTAACCAGCATCCCCTGAAAAATAAGAAAAATATACATTAGTTCTTCCTATCATGTGACTTTAGATGACTCCTCAAAATGGGAGACAATTAGGCATTTTACTAAACAACCTGCTCGTCTGTTTGCAAAAAATCATATGAAACATCTCAACTCTGTCTAACTGCCTAAATCACTAATACAAATGGGAAAAAGGACACACAAAGTGGTGGGTTTCTCTTGCAAGTTCCAACTTGGCCCCTATTTTGTTCCTATTACATTAGCCTAGGTCTTACTTCTGGAATATATCTGCAACTAGAGTGAGGAAACCAATATTGACTCACTTATGCAAAGTACTTTGGGGATATGGCAATACCATTGGAATCATTTGTAGGTTTTCTTTGGGTGGCTAGAGGACACCATTTACACATTGGTTAACCACCTTCATTGGACTCAAAGACAACTTTGCAAATCTTTCTTTTGTGAGCTGCTAAGCTGCTGATCTGGTTGTGTGTGAACAGCCTGACAACTAATAACACATCCATTTTAGGTAGGCTTTGCTTAAATCAGGGTGTACACCGATGTAGCTTATTCCTATGTCTATGTAATCTTACAGTTTATGTTGTTAAGACAAAATACTTTACCAATAAGCCACCCTTCGGGCATTTGTCCACTTTCAAACACCTCGTACAGAGTACTTGTTCTTAACATACTGGAATCATGGCACGACCCTGGGTGACCAGTGTTGACACTCATGATGCGCTGTTTGGCGTCACACACTAATTGGACGTTCACAGAGTGGTACTGCTTGCGGTTCCGGTATTCACTTTCGTGGCTCCTTGGGGGCCTAATGGCTATGTGGGTGCCATCGATTGCCCCTAGGATTTGCGGCATGTGTGCCCGCCGGTAGAAACCCAACTTGACTTCATTCCACTCATTTTCATTCTGTGGCCAGTGGATAAAATTGGGCACTATATCCACTATGGCATTAATGACCAACATGAACACCCTTGAAACTGTGGGCTGGCTAATGCCCATGATACTTCCCGAAGTGGCTTGGAAGCTGCCACGCCCTAAAATATACAAAGTGGCCAGCAATCTGGCCATGCCGGGCACCGCATGGCCGCGCTGTGTGTCCGGGTCAATTTTCTCTGCTATGAGCTGGTAGAGGTGTAGAATAGTTCCTCGCTCGAGCCGGAACTTCCTCCTGACATCAGAATCCCGCAGCTTGTCCAAATAGATCCTTGGAGCAAAAATGCGTGGCTGGCGAGGTAAGGGCACACGGACTGGAGGTGCTGCTGCTGAAGGTGCTGCTGCTGCTGCTGCTGCAGCTTCCCCACCTTCTGCTGCCTCCTGTGCCAGGGCCTCCTCAAACAAGGCACCAATAAATGCCAGCATTGCACCATCTAATGCGTCTGGGATATCGTCCTCCATTTTGAACGCGCAAATTCGCGAATGCGCAGATATATATAGAAACGGCCGCTAATTATCACACCTGTGAGCCAGCTATAAAAGGAGCACATGGCCAATATGGCTGCTGGATGTTATAGATCGATGTTTCTTATGTGCTAGCAAGACCCTGTGACCCACAACCTACATTATCTGGAGGTAAGACAATTGTATCTCTCTCTCCCAAAAAAAAGGAAGGAGACAATTTGTACTTATCTTGGGTGTGCTTAAGTTGTCTATGGTGAATCCCCTCCAACCCACAATAGCTTGGGAACCCCTCAAGTGTCTTTTAATCATTGGCAGTTGGCCCCATGTGCATGTGGTTTGGACATGTGTTTTCTCATGTTTGTTAAAGGTGTGCAGTCTAGATTTGGCATCTAAACCTGCCCCCTTACCTTCCCAGCTTCCAAAGACACCATTTTTGCTTTCCTGATAACTGTAATTTATTATGTGCACGTATGTAGGTCATGCGATTTCTCATGTATGTTTAATGTTTGCAGCCTCCTTTTGCCTATAAAGGATTACACCACCACCACCACCACCACCACTGTGTTTGTGACATTAGGTAAGTGTTTGGAGGGCCTCGTGTGATTTGTACCCCTATGCGTTTTCTTATGTGTTTTTTTTTTTACATTTCTTTGCAGCCTCTTCTGCTCTTTGCCACCACCACCACCACCACCACCACTGTGTTTGTGCCATTAGGTAAGTGTTTGGAGGGCCTCGTGTGATTTGTACCCCTATGAGTTTTCTTATGTGTTTTTTTTTTACATTTCTTTGCAGCCTCTTCTGCTCTTTGCCACCACCACCACCACCACCACCACCACCACCACCACCACCACCACCACCACTGTGTTTGTGCCATTAGGTAAGTGTTTGGAGGGCCTCGTGTGATTTGTACCCCTATGCGTTTTCTTATGTGTTTTTTTTTTACATTTCTTTGCAGCCTCTTCTGCTCTTTGCCACCACCACCACCACCACCACCACTGTGTTTGTGCCATTAGGTAAGTGTTTGGAGGGCCTCGTGTGATTTGTACCCCTATGCGTTTTCTTATGTGTTTTTTTTTTACATTTCTTTGCAGCCTCTTCTGCTCTTTGCCACCACCACCACCACCACCACCACTGTGTTTGTGCCATTAGGTAAGTGTTTGGAGGGCCTCGTGTGATTTGTACCCCTATGAGTTTTCTTATGTGTTTTTTTTTTACATTTCTTTGCAGCCTCTTCTGCTCTTTGCCACCACCACCACCACCACCACCACCACCACCACCACCACCACCACCACTGTGTTTGTGCCATTAGGTAAGTGTTTGGAGGGCCTCGTGTGATTTGTACCCCTATGCGTTTTCTTATGTGTTTTTTTTTTACATTTCTTTGCAGCCTCTTCTGCTCTTTGCCACCACCACCACCACCACCACCACTGTGTTTGTGCCATTAGGTAAGTGTTTGGAGGGCCTCGTGTGATTTGTACCCCTATGAGTTTTCTTATGTGTTTTTTTTTTACATTTCTTTGCAGCCTCTTCTGCTCTTTGCCACCACCACCACCACCACCACCACTGTGTTTGTGCCATTAGGTAAGTGTTTGGAGGGCCTCGTGTGATTTGTACCCCTATGCGTTTTCTTATGTGTTTTTTTTTTACATTTCTTTGCAGCCTCTTCTGCTCTTTGCCACCACCACCACCACCACCACCACTGTGTTTGTGCCATTAGGTAAGTGTTTGGAGGGCCTCGTGTGATTTGTACCCCTATGCGTTTTCTTATGTGTTTTTTTTGTACATTTCTTTGCAACCTCTTCTGCTTTTTTTGCCACCACCACCACCACCACCGTGTTTGTGCCATTAGGTAAGTGTTTGGAGGGCCTCGTGTGATTTGTACCCATATGCGTTTTCTTATGTGTTTTTTTTTTTTCCTTTTCTTTGCAGCCTCTTCTGCTCTTTGCCCACTACTACCACCACCACCACGACCAAGTCTGTTTGTGCCATTAGGTAAGTGTGTTCTGTAACTGTTCACTAATTATACTGTATATGAAGAGCAATCTGCAAATCCTGTTTTTTCTGTTTTCTCTTTTGTCATTTCAGATTTAGGAGTTTGGGGCTCTTTGCTGCTGCTGGACAGCCAGATTCTCTGCCCACCTCGTGCTCCCATGGCCCCACCCACTGGAAGGATGAGAAGGGCCAGGGGGGCCAGGGGGGCCAGGGGGGCCAGGGGGGGCAGGGGGGGCAGGGTGGGCAGATCGTCTGGCTCTGGTGTGAGGGAGGCTCCAGCTGTATCCATGAGGGAGTCCACCATCCCCATCCCGGAGGAGGAAGCCGGGGGAGGTGTTAACACACCAAGTGGACAAGCTGGCTCTTCTGACAGTAGTCCTGGAGCGGGTCCGTCCACCAGAGTCAGCTTGTCCACATTAACCCGGCTTCCCCGTTTCACCCACAATCAGTGCTGTGCCCTGGTCCACGCCTATATGGCCAGATATCAGGCGATACATGGGACCAGGGCCGCGTCTTACTCAGTAACAGAGAAGAACAGATTGTGGGATGAAATCCGGGATGCTGTAAATGCACTGGGTGAAGCACCTCGCCACCGTGACAGTGTGCGGAAGAAGGTCAACGACATCTGTGGGTCCGTTCGGAAGAAGCTAATTGCATGGGCTGCGGAGGGTCTTTATGACCGTCAAGGTCGGCTGGATGAACGTGCACGAAGTTCTCTCTGGGATTATCAATTACCTTTCTTGAACATCATAGGACCCGATACCATCTTTCCCAGAGAGGACTTAGATTCGGATGCTTTGCACCGAGGTAGGATATTATCTTGGATGTCAATTGTGTGAGTTGTTTGGAAAAGATTAACTACTATCCTATGTGTGACATTAAGAGAATGTGATACTTGCCCTTCCAATTGTCCTTTTTTTGTTTTCCCCAACCTGCAATTTGTTCATCTGTAGCACGGATCTCAGCCCCTCCACAGCCCATGCAGCTTGGCGAACCAGACGGACTCACAGGTGTTGACATCAGTGCTGACCCTCCTCCTGGTAGGTCCAATATCATACTGTGCCAAACAATGTAGATGTTTTTTTTTGGCCAAGATAGCTCATATTGCTATGTCCTTTACAGAAGATCCGCAGCAGGGAACACACCCAGTGCAGCTAGGCCTGGAGGAAGGTGTTGGTATGTCTAGTCAAATAATGTTTTTTTGAATCTTATTAACCCCATTAACACACATGTTTTTTCTTAGGAAAGAGTGTTGCCTTTTAGATGTTTACCCTGCAAAACACAGTTGACAGCATTAATGGGTGCCGTCATTAGTAGGCAGACCAAGCCTTCTTAACCTTTGGGAGGGTTTAGCAAGTGTCCTATGAGCCCAGGAAAGCACTTTTGAATGTTTGGCCTCAATGCTTCATTCATGAAGCTAGGAGGGCAATCTGGCCATAATCATTACTGACTAAGGTTATGTACTAAACATGTTTTTTTTTTTTTTTTTTAAAAGAACATCAGGCCCCTCTTGACGTTGCAGCTGGAGTTGGATCAGGAGCTGGCGACGATTCTGCATCCAGTGCTGTGGTATGTGATATAAGGGAACAAGGTGCACATGTAACATTTCAATGGTAGCATTGATTTTGGACTAGATGTGGCTTACATTGTGTGTGTTAAATTAGTGCTATGACATTCTGACGATGCACCAGCACAACAAGAGTTCTATCTTGAACATCAGGGAATTATGTTATAATTTGGTGTGCCACTAATGTTCCAAAAACATCCAGGATCTTTAAAGTCCGGCCCGTCTTTGATTTTCCAGGTCCAAATTCATGGGTATCGTTTGGTTGGGTTGTCCTCTAGCCGATTGATGGCAAGATTTTAGACAACATACGTAGATGTATAAAGTCATTGGTGTAGTAACAGATTTACCAAAAGCATAAACAACCTACCACACCAGGGTTAATTGGGAACACCTTCATGTTGAATCTTTTTTGCCTTTGTCATATTAGTCCTACCAATATAATATGTACCCATTATCAGAAGTGTTGCTAGCTTGGATAATCTTACAATGAACAAGTACTCATTAGAAGCACATCAAACTTTTCAACGTTCTGCTTGGGGTGTTAAGTTGTCAAACTAATCTGAAATATTTAGTCATGATGTTTGATAATGATTTGGTCTATTTCTTCTGCTTTCAGGTAGCCTTAGATGCAGAGGGATTGTCACCTACCCAACTTCGTCCATCTATGCTGGATGTAGCCGAGAGGCTGCTTGATGAGTATCAGGTCCAAAATGAGTTAAGGAGGCGTACTCAGCAATCTACTGAGGCAGTACGTCTGCTCGGGCTCATACAGGAATCTGTAGCAACAATGGTACAGGTTCACCAGGATATGTTACAGGTTCAACAGGATATGCGTAACAGCTTGGTAAGTTTAGCAGACCAGCATCAACGGGATCGGCAAAGTGTTGACACTCAGGTGCTGGCCACACGCCAATGCCTGTTTGGATCTGAAGATGCCCCATTGGCAGAGCCCTCCCAAACATCTCACTCACCTGCCACTGCAGGTTGTGGTAGTGGGAGGGTAATGCCAGTGTTGGCCACTTGTCAGGCAGCTGGGGATGGGACAATTCCTCCTGTAGCCACTCCTAGCACTTCACACTCCGTTCGGACTCCCACACCCCTCAATGAGCAATCCTCCTGCACAACCTCAATGCGCACTGGTTCCACAGTACCCCTTCCACCTGACTACATTCCCTCCACACCTTTATCACTTCACTCCTCCCCAGGCCGTTCTTCTTTTTTGTCACCAATGCGACATGTCGTTTGCCCCCGCACCGTGGACCACAACAACCAATCAACCACCACTCCCCACACATCTTCACAACCCTTGCACCACCAGCAGCATCAAATAGCCTTGGAGCAGCAACGATCCCATCTCATGGTAATGGCACACGTTACCCAAATTCTTAGGCTGAGCACAGAGCAGATGGGACTATTGGCACAAGATCTTCAGTCTGGGACATTTCCAGGGTTCAACACCCTGCATCAGCAGCAGCCTCAGACACAAGATCTGATTCTAATGGGCCACTTTACCAGAACTCTAAGGCTAACCCCAGAGCAGATGGGACTATTGGCCCACCATTTGATGGCAGGAACCTTTCCATTGCTCACCACACTGCTTCAGTCACCACCACCACCACCAACTTAATTTCTTTTTTTTTTTTTTTTTTGGTTTTGTTAATGATTGTTACATTGGCCAATTTGTGGGGCCATTTTTTTTTTAAATTTGAGGGTGGCACAATATGATTTCTTATAGTGCTTTTTTTGGGGATGAAATAAAATTTTATGCAAAATGATTAGTTTGTGTTTGCTCTTTGGTTTTTTAGGAGTGTTGGTGGCCAAGTAATGGCCCTGGTTAATGTAGGCATTTATACACACGTGCTTCTCGATCTCCAAACATATGATTTCATGTAAATTTAGATAACTCAATGTTCACATAACGACCCAAGAAAAGGTCTCCCTTCAAATGTAGCTTCAAAACAAGTCTCAAGGCTAACATAAACCAAAGCCAACATACTAACAATTACAGACCACACCACTCAAGTAAACAAATACAACACAAAAGACATTCGATGTGTACACCAAAAAGAAAACTTGGGTAATAAAATAAATGTTTTAATAACACATGTGGGTGTCTACCAACTGTAGCGTACAAAAAATATATTACAATATATAATAGAATGAACTTAATTGCCAATGTAACATTTGTGTTGCAAAGAGCAACATACTTAAATTTAATTTAGATAAACATTTTAAACATTTTTTATGTTTTGACATCATTTTTTGGAAGGTTTTCACAAAAACAATTCTTTTTTGTAAACATTTGTGGTTTTTTCCGTTGCCATAAAAACAACAAGGCTTATTTGTAAACATTTTTGGTTTTGTCGGTTGCCATAAAAACAACAAGGCTTATTTGTAAACATTTGTGGTTTAGTTTGTTACCAAAAACAACAAGGCTTTTTTGTAAACATTTTTGGTTTAGTTTGTTACCAAAAACAACAAGGCTTTTTTGTAAACATTTTTGGTTTAGTTTGTTACCAAAAACAACAAGGCTTTTTTGTAAACATTTGTGGTTTAGTTTGTTACCAAAAACAACAAGGCTTTTTTGTAAACATTTTTGGTTTTGTCGGTTGCCATAAAAACAACAAGGCTTTTTTGTAAACATTTTTGGTTTAGTTTGTTACCAAAAACAACAAGGCTTTTTTGTAAACATTTTTGGTTTTGTCGGTTGCCATAAAAACAACAAGGCTTTTTTGTAAACATTTTTGGTTTTGTCGGTTGCCATAAAAACAACAAGGCTTTTTTGTAAACATTTGTGGTTTTGTCGGTTGCCATAAAAACAACAAGGCTTTTTTGTAAACATTTGTGGTTTTGTCCGTTGCCATAAAAACAACAAGGCTTTTTTGTAAACATTTTTGGTTTTGTCCGTTGCCATAAAAACAACAAGGCTTTTTTGTAAACATTTGTGGTTTTGTCGGTTGCCATAAAAACAACAAGGCTTTTTTGTAAACATTTTTGGTTTAGTTTGTTACCAAAAACAACAAGGCTTTTTTGTAAACATTTTTGGTTTTGTCCGTTGCCATAAAAACAACAAGGCTTTTTTGTAAACATTTTTGGTTTTGTCCGTTGCCATAAAAACAACAAGGCTTATTTGTAAACATTTGTGGTTTTGTCCGTTGCCATAAAAACAACAAGGCTTTTTTGTAAACATTTTTGGTTTTGTCCGTTGCCATAAAAACAACAAGGCTTTTTTGTAAACATTTTTGGTTTTGTCCGTTGCCATAAAAACAACAAGGCTTTTTTGTAAACATTTTTGGTTTTGTCGGTTGCCATAAAAACAACAAGGCTTTTTTGTAAACATTTGTGGTTTTGTCGGTTGCCATAAAAACAACAAGGCTTTTTTGTAAACATTTGTGGTTTTGTCCGTTGCCATAAAAACAACAAGGCTTTTTTGTAAACATTTTTGGTTTTGTCCGTTGCCATAAAAACAACAAGGCTTTTTTGTAAACATTTGTGGTTTTGTCGGTTGCCATAAAAACAACAAGGCTTTTTTGTAAACATTTTTGGTTTAGTTTGTTACCAAAAACAACAAGGCTTTTTTGTAAACATTTTTGGTTTTGTCCGTTGCCATAAAAACAACAAGGCTTTTTTGTAAACATTTTTTTTTTGGTTGCCAAAAACAAGGCTTTTTTTTTTTTTTTTTGGTTTTTTTGGTTCCCAAAAAAAGGGTTTTTTATAAATTTTTATATTTTTTTTGGTTGCCAAAAACAAGGCTTTTTTTGTTTTTTTTTTTTTTTGGGTCCCCAAAAAAAGGGTTTTTTATAAATTTTTATATTTTTTTTGGTTGCCAAAAACAAGGCTTTTTTTGTTTTTTTTTTTTTTTGGGTCCCCAAAAAAAGGGTTTTTTATAAATTTTTATATTTTTTTTGGTTGCCAAAAACAAGGCTTTTTTTGTTTTTTTTTTTTTTTTTGGGTCCCCAAAAAAAGGGTTTTTTATAAATTTTTATATTTTTTTTGGTTGCCAAAAACAAGGCTTTTTTTTTTTTTTTTTTTTTTTGGGTCCCCAAAAAAAGGGTTTTTTATAAATTTTTATATTTTTTTTGGTTGCCAAAAACAAGGCTTTTTTTGTTTTTTTTTTTTTTTTGGGTCCCCAAAAAAAGGGTTTTTTATAAATTTTTATATTTTTTTTGGTTGCCAAAAACAAGGCTTTTTTTGTTTTTTTTTTTTTTTGGGTCCCAAAAAAAGGGTTTTTTTTTAAACTGTTTTTGATTTTTTTGTTAGATTTTTGTTTATAATGGGCAACAATTACAAATGTGACATTTCTTTGTGTTGCAACGTGCAACATAAGTAAACAAACCACAAAAAAAAAATACTAGGATCTTTTTAAAGGTGTGACATTCCTAACGAATGGCTCCTTAGGGTCTGGATCCACGCCACAAAGGTGTTCCAAATATAGAATTCGGTCTCCGCACCACCTCATATAATCCAGGAGGACCTCGTAGGTGAGGTGGGTGTGCCCTGGGTAGAAAAAAACATGACAATTAGTTTTAGGCAAAATGATCCAAACAAGGATTGTAATTAATGTGCCTCAACAAATATGCTTAGGAGTCTATTGGTTGGCTTTTATCAACACTCTGAAGCAAATATGCTAAATTGCTGTTGTAAACCTTAAACTCAAACTTTCACAGCAAATTGTTCAAAAGGTTACATAAGATGGCTTGGAATGTTAGTAGCAGTTCCACCAAAGCTAAGTAAAATGCTTTTCTGCATGTAAACACAAGCAATCATTTTGAAGAATGTAAGGTGTTTTGGGTTCAATTGGTCAACACGATACATGTGCACACATTTATCTCTATCACCATTGGAATCTGTGGAGCGTTCTCTCTCACTCTTACTGTCTATAGATTGAACCTGACACATAGTAGAGACTCACCCTTAGGAATTTTGAGGGCCAGTTCTGGACGGAGCAGATGTGTCTGCTCCCCTGATCTCCTTTCCGCCATCCCAGCTGTGTTAAGAGAGAAGAAAAAGTTTATCAACAAATGGACTCACGCTAACTGTAGGTTACGCAGTCATGAAAACGCTCTAACACCCACTCATTACCCCTCCACATTTCCCTGAAAGTTTTATTTAGACATTGATATGGTGGTGATGCAGATTTGTACAGTGCAAGCGTCATTCTTCTGGGTGAAGCTTGTAGCGTTAAGGATACGTACTCCCTGCTTTTGTGCTGATTGTGTTTTTCTGATGTTTTTGGTGCCTCAGCCCTGCCTGTTCTAAGTGTTGGAAACATATCATTTTGGGAGGGCTGCGGAAAACGAATCAGGTTAGACTTACACTCTCTAGGTTTTTGGGGACAAGAGAAATAACAATCCTCCTTTTTACATGGCCCCTGTACACACCTCTAGGCACCTCCCTCCTGTTGTTTGACCCCACAGCAGGCAGCTTGCTATGGAGGCACATGAGATGAAGCCAAGCACCCTGTGCCTGTTCAGGCACTAGGCTGTGAGCCAGCCTTGCCCCCCTCCCTTCCAATGGTCTCAATGATTAGGAGTGACAGCATCAGGAGGCAATATTGGCATGCTGTCACCTCAGTTAAGGAGGAGGGGGAGTCTGTTCCAGACAAGTATTAGTGCAAAAATTTGGACCGTAAAAAATGGTCCCAGTAAGTCTTAGGGGGAATATGCACACCTATCACTTGGAATACTAATGCATAGAATGCATTCACATAAAGAACCCGCTGCCTTTAGAACAACTTGAAGCCTGAGCGGGGACATACACAGTTAGCATTTCTCCACTTACTAAGTAGACACATTACTGGAAAAGCACACAACTTACCATCATCAGGTTTTTTTGGGGCCCCTGAAGTGGATGGCGTGGCTGGCTCTGGAGAAACTGCACAAAAAGAACACAAATTGTGAACTGGAATGTGGTACATTACCGAGGAAGAGTATTTATGAAAGATTGACAAACACACATTTTCAGTGTTGACTAAATCAGGACATGATTAAATTACAATGTCCCCTAAAAATTTACAAGTACAAAGCACACCATTTCCAATGTAGAGAAACTAACACCAATTTAGAATAGGGTGGCTTGAGATAACTTACAAAAGATAACATGTCCTGTAAAGCTCCCCAAAACCACCTTTCAAACATGAAGGTTAAGCAAGAGTGTTTCATGACCAACCTTCCTGTCACATATAGCAAAACTACACTTGCTTTGACTCCAACTTAGATTATCCTAGATACACATCATCCTAGCACACACAATTCATGTGAGAATCTAATTTTAGGTACTTACAGACTAGTTCAGGGGAGCCTGGAGTGGGGGAGGATGGGGGAGACCCTACATGGGGGGATGGTGTCCCTTCATGGGGGGATGGCGTTGTATCTCCTAGAAACACAAAGACACAAATACAATCCTTGAACAAAAGCTATTTGATAAAGGCACACAGAAAGTAGTCTGGAAACATTGAAGGTAGTAGTTACAGTGGACTGGGTAAGCAGTGGCCCCTCTTCCCCAGTCCTCCACAACAAACATCCTCAATGTCAGCTGCTACAAAACCCCAATGTCAAAATATATATATTACAGCCCTTATATTTACCAGGACACATTGAACACACAAACACATGTAGAATACTTACTTCCCCTTTGAGGAGAGCCCAGGTCCTCATCCGAGTCGGACCAATTGGCCTCTTCTTGGCCAACAGTTTGTTCCTGGCCCGGATCCAGGCGACTCGGCCCTGCCTGAGGCTCCTCTCTTGCTGAAGTTACATCAACCACAAAAGAAAACAAAACAAACAATCATTCCTCCAAGTTCGACCTAATACACAACACACCAGCACATCCACATTACTTACAGGGGGCCTGAGAAGGCTGAGCCGCAACATCCTGATCACTGGTTTCTAAAATAAAAGAAAAACATTATATATTATTTATGGACACAAATAGGCAGTAACCTCTCATCATGCTAGCACCATACTCAATGCCCCTACAATTCAGAACATAGAAGTGCACTTACACCAATGAGATGCATTGACCATGTTTTAAAACAGGAGGGCACCATGCAAATTAAGCGGGCGCCTAAGGCCTCGCACCTACAGGGGCCTTGCGGCCAGTGGCGGAGCACCAACATTTCGAAGGGCGCAGTCAGGGAAATCTCCCAAGTAAAAGATTGCTTTCAATCCTCGGATCAAAAAGTTGCAGCAGTGTGCTGCAGTCCCTTCACTGCGTCTGCCAGGTGTCTGTTGTCCGCTGACACTTACTCCTCCTTCTCTGCCTGGGGATTGGCCGTCTGATCATGTTATCCTAAGATGTGGAGGAATCGGTAGGTGTGTACCTGCACCAGTAGGAAGTGACTGGCCGGTCAACTCACTCTGCTATCATCAGTTGTTGCTCTGGGAGGAGAGCTCCGCCCTGGACCCGGAACATACAGGTAACCAGGCCCAGACTTGATATTTTGCAGGCTGGTCATAGATTTGTTGTGTCCACTATGCAAAGTGGTTGAGTAGCCCCAGGGAAGTTGGAAGAGTCTGAAAATGGTTGGTGGAGGAGGAGGAGAAGAAGGCCCTGGGTGGCTGGGGGACAAGGAGAGGGCCCCTGGGGGTTTTCTAGAGGAGGAAAGATCCACAATGACGCCAGAGTCAATTGCCAAGGAAGAGAGTGGAGCTGAGCAAGTCCTGCCTATCTGACATGAAAGCCAAACATGGTGTAGATGGAGCCCTTTGCCCTACACAATGACAGCACCAGAGGTGGAAGGTGAGTGGTAGCGGGTCTTTGACATTATAGAGCATATGGACTCTGTCCATTATTGGTAGTTTTGTTTGGAGTTGTCCTTTAGATGTTTAACTGTGTTGTTTTTGACCCGAGCTGTGAGGGACTGAGGTATGACAGCCCACTATGCTGAGACTTATAGTGCCCTAGAATGTTGAGGACTGAGGAATCCTTAGTCCCTAACAGAGGGCACTACAAGTCTTAGCATAGCAGGCAGTATTTCCTCATTCCCCTACAGAGAGGATTACAAGTCCAAGCAGGTAGCCTTCTGCAGTGGGACTTGTTGTGCCCTTGACTGTGGTGGACTGAGGAAGGGAAGTGTAAGAGGGTCTCTGTAAGCTCAGATGTATGGGGGAGCTTTGGGGAACACAGAGTTCCCTTTTACACCAGAGTCCCCAGCTTCCCCCCTCAAATAATGGTTCCCAAACTCTCCTTATATCAGAGTCTTCACACTTCCCTCTTACAGTGTAGTAAGTCTGGAGACTCCGATGTAAAGGGGGCTCTGTAAAATGTGATTAGAGATTAGAAATTTCTAACATTTTTATTTTCTACTTACGATCCACAATTTTCAGCTGCTCAAATGGCTCGCTGCCTCTGACTGCATATTGGAGTGTGGCCGTCCTCCTCCTCCCCTTCTTCACCAAAAGCACAAGAGGGTGCCGTCCGTCCGCTTTGGCTAGAAGCAGAAGAAAAAAAAAAACATAAAAAATACGAATGTACATAGTAGTATTAAAGGTTGTGAAGAGACACTTGATGGAGGTAGGAAAGGTAGGAGCGAGAGGGAGGGGGGGGGGGGTGTTGGTATTAGTGTTGTTGCATAGCTAAACACATGTCCACCTACCCAAAAAATTGTAACCTATCTGGTCACATGTAATGTATATTTTTACTTACCGGAGATTTGCTCCACAGCCTTTAGCAGGAGCCTGGGTGAGCGCCTTTTGGCATCACTCCAGGCCCGCTGCAGATCCACTATCTCAGGCAGAAACTGAAATCTCCGCTGCAGCCTCATCCGGAGACGACACATCATCTTGTGCTTTTGGTGAAGATGCGTATAAACTTTATCATACCCCCAGAGG